>NW_026622985.1:67469430-68148430 GCF_023065955.2 Ursus arctos
AGATTTAATCATAAGAACTATAGAATATTTTGCCTTCCCTCATACCTTACCACCACATTACTAAGGCCTACTTACAATAATTCCTTTTACATGGTACATCACATCTAGTATCAAGAAAAAATTACAATGCATACTAAAAGGCAAACAATATGATTTGAAGAGAGCAAGATAAGAATCAGACATGGCAGAGATGTTGGAATTATCAGACTGGGAATTTAAAACAACTATGAATAATATGCTGAGGGTTCTAATGGATAAAATAGACAGCATGAAAGAACAGATGGGCAATATAAGGAGAAAGATGAAAATCCTAAGAAAGAATCAAAAAGAAATGCTAGAGATAAAAAAACACTGTAACAGAAATGAATGCTTTTGATGAGCTTATTAGTAGACCTAGGGAAGAATCTCTTACCTAAAGGATATATAAATAGAAACTTTGAAAACTAAAAAGTAAAGAGAACAAAATCTGGAAAAAAACAGAACAGATTATCCAAGGATCGTGAGGTAACCACAAAAGTATGATACATACATAATGAGACTACCAGAAGGAGAAAAAAGATAGAAAGGAATATGAAGCAATAATGACTGAGAATTTTCTCAGAATAATGGCAGATACCAAACCACATATATTACAGGGATCTAATTCTGGGCTCTCTATCCTGTTCTATTGACCCATTTCTTTGTTTGTTTGTTTATCCAATATCCAAAGAATGCTTTGTTCTTCTTCAATATTGGGTTGGCTATTCTGGAGCTTTTGCTTCCCTATATAAACTTCAGAATCAGCTTAAAAAAAGAGCAAAGGCAATACTATGGAGGAAAAATAGTCTTTTCAATAGATGGGGCTGGAACAACTGATATCTACATGCAAAAAAAATTAATCTAGTTCCAGACTTTAACACCCTTCACATCAGTTAATTCAGAATGGATCACAGACCTAAATATAAAATGCAAAACTAAAAAAATTCTGAAATGTGCATTAAAACAATGAGATACCACTATGCATCTATTAGAATGGCTAAATCTGGAACACAGTCAACAATAAATGCTGATGAGGACATGGAACAACAGGAAATTTCATTTATAGGTGGTGGGAATGCAAAATGGTATAGCCCCTTTGGAAGAGTGACAGTTTCTTACAATACTAAATATAATCTGACCATATTACCATATCACATACCTTGGTATTTACCCGAAGGAGTTGCAAACTTATGTTCACTAAAAACACTGCAAACAAATGATTAAAGCAGCTTTATTCATAATTGCCAAAAGCTGGAAACAACCAAGATGTCCTTCATTAGGTGAATGGGTAAATAAACTGTAGTACATCCAAACAATAGGATATTACTCAGGGCTAAAATAGAAATGAGCTTTCAAGCCATGAGACAACATGGAGGAATCTTAAATGCATACTACTAAGTGAAAAAAGCCATATGAAAAGGCTATATACTGTGTCATCCCAACATTCTAGAAAAGGCAAAACTATGGAGACAATGAAAAGATCAGTAGTTGCCACAGGTTGAGTGAGGAGGGGGAGAGGGATGTACACAGAGGACAGAAAAATTTCAGGACAGTGAGAATACTTTGTATGATACTATAATGATGGATATATGTCATTATATTATACATTTGTCCAAACCCATAGAATGTACAATACCAAGAGTGAACTTTAATGTAAACTGTGGACTTTGAGTGATTATGTGTCAAAATGTACTACTCTGGTAGGGGATGTTGAGAATGGAGGAGGCCATGTTTGTATAGGGGTAAGGGGTTTATGGAATATCTCTGTACCTTCCCATTTCCTTTTAAACTGAAACTGCTCTAAAAAATGGTCTTGAATAAAAAACTGTTTCTTGTTCCATCAAATTTTAGACAGTTATCTATTGACCAGGGGTTACTCTATTTGATGAGATTATCAGTGTCCCTTTGTTCTCTCCACTTCACCCTTCCATCATGCCTCCTAATTTCCTGTCAGCTGTAACTTTACTTCCATAGGTTTATGACTGAAAACATCAATATTATGTTTTATAAGTATACTTAAATCCTATGTCAATTTATTAACGACTATGGATTCTGTTATTGTCTTCCTTTTAATATAGAGAGTGTCATTATAATAAACAAAAACATTGGGCAACTATTAGTGTCTGCAAACTTCAGGTTCTTTAAGCTTACAGTTAAGCTGAAGCTATTGAGACTGGTGTTTTATGAGAGGGGCAGATAATGTGTTAGGCTCTGTCATTATTTTTATTATCTCTAAGACAAACTTCTGAGAAACAACATAGGATTCTATGTAGCTTTTATTGATCCCTTCGTGACCTTTGACTCCAAATCCATGAATCAGTTATAGGTCTAACCAAAAGAATATAGTATAGGCCAGTAGCTTTGGTATAACCTGCACTTGGAAATAGTCTCCTGATGAGTCAGATAATAATTTCCTGCGCATAAAAGAGAGCTGTGTACTGGTGTCCCTCCTTTTCAACTAGTTCTTTAATAACTTGATACTCCTTTTGAGTAGTTTGGCATAGATACCTGCTGGCTTTCCAACTAGAAAGAACAGGAAAACAATATTTTGTGTATTTTGAGAACAGTGTTTTACTGTAACAAATTAGGAATGATGTTAGCAGTACTATCTAATTAATGTCAGATGGCTAATCATCAACTATTACAGGTGAATAATCATTTTTGGTAATGAGAATCCAGTCTTTATCTAGTTTGTAGTGAACAGGCTTGCAGTATTCCCTAAATTTTGATGCATCAGAATCACTTAGGAGGCATTTTAGGCATACAGTGTTCTTGGACCCACTCATAGAGATTCTCAGTTCGTGGGTGTGTTGGAGTGGGACCTGAGGATTTATGATTTAGAAAATCTTCTCAAGTAATGCCAAGACAAAGTCAGTTTTTGTAATTACTGTATTCACCAAGCCAGCTTGCTCATTATTTTCAGATACCTTGTACAATCAATTTACATAAGAGGGCAGTCAGGAAGTCGCATGATCTAAATATAAACAATCAAAAGGACTTCAGAAACTTTTTTCATATCTATAGCAGGTGTTTAATAGTACTTGTTTAAATTATTTTTCCATTTTAGAATTATCATGGCCATGCTCTTCATGTATTCTTTGGAAACTTGATTACCTTTTTATTTATAAATTGGAAGGGTTGCAGACTTTTTTCCAAGGATAGCTCATTTCTGTTCATGGTTATCTACAGAATCATTTACACTAAAGTGAGCTTTCTGTTATGCCTCAGCTCATCTCCTTGAAGAACTAGTATGTTCTTCTTTTCATATTCATATGTGAATATTCATTCACATTCATTCTTTATGTGTTAGATTCTGTTAACCTAAGTTTCTACCAAAATTTTTCATCATTAGTGCATATAAAACAAGCATTAACAGCAATATAAGATAATTACACTCCAGATACTTAACAAATAATACAATCTTGACCTCTCTGCCATCTAATACTCACAAAAACTCTGTTAAAATAAATAATACTCTTGAAAGACTATGTAAAATGCATGCATTCCAACTCTTAGTAAAATTTATTCTTGGATCAAGTTAGACCAGAAGAGAGATGAATAGTATTCTGCATTATTTTGGTCCCTAGTGCATTGCTTTTATTAATGTTAGACCACCAGCCTTCATTGAAAAAACAAAATCTATATAAAAGTCATTATTAGGGGTGCCTGGGTGGCTCAGTTGATTAAGTGTCTGCTTTTGGCTCAGGTCATGGATCCCAGGGTCCTGGGTTTGAGCCCTGCATCAGGCTCTCTGCTCAGCGGAGAGCCTGGTTCTGCCTCTCCCTCCGCCTGCTGCTCCCCCTGCTTGTCCTCTCTCTCTCCCTCTCTCTCTGTCAAAAAAATAAACAAATAAACCTTTAAAAGTCATTATTATAGTTACTATTACAATCTTATATATCCAGCCTTTTAAAAAAGATTTTATTTATTTATTTGACAGAGAGAGAGCATGAGGTAGAGAGAGAGAAAGAGCATGAGTGGGGGTGGGGGTGCAGAGGGAGAGGGAGAAGCAGGCTCCCACCTGAGCAGAGAAGCCAACGTGGGGCTCGATCCCAGGACCCTGGAATCATAACCCGAGCCGAAGGCAGACACTTACCAACCCGAGCCAACCAGGTGCCCATTATCTATCCAGTCTTTAAATTAATTTTAAAAAATTGAGAATCACTGAGTATCTATAACCTTCAATGATAGAGGAGAATATATTAGTGTCTCTCAGTTTATGGAGTATAACTGTTAAGAGTAGAAATTGTAGACTCATATTTTATCTTAAAAGCTCACTAATTTTTTCTGTTACTGTATACATATTAGTGTTGATTTTGCAAATAATGATTCTTATTCTTATTTAAATTTTCAAATAAAGTTAAAATTCCACAGAGATGAACTGAGTTTATCCTAGGATTTAAGTAGTATCAGGCACTTGGCATGACTCTCAGGGGTAAGCACAATCCAGTTTAAAAAACAAAAGCCTTGTCCTCTTTTAAGAACTCATGGGAGAAAGTTATTTTATGTCCTATGATGATGGAAAACTGGGTTTATGATGAACAGCTTTTTTGTTTGTATGTTATAGACCCTGTGAACATTGTAACTGATTCATTTTCTACTTTATCCCTTGAAAGTTTCAAGTTGAATTGCCAACCATCTTGAACATATGTTCAGAACTATTGGACATCTAACAATTCTTTTGTTCTAATCTTTTATCTGGCTGCATTTAATTTTTCTGCCTTTTTATTCTTCTGTGAAAGACCTTTTTTTTTTTCTTCTATAAAAAAATCTTGATCCATTTTATTGCTTTGGGAAATTCCCACTCTAAAACTTCAAATTCTAATACCCCACTTTCAGACTACAAGCTTCTATACTTCCACCACTTCCATCACTTAATGTACTATTACATCCACTGTTTGACCTCATGGAATCCTTTATTTTATTTATTTGCTATTTGATAGATTGATTTCCTATTTTGGTAAAATGACATCAATCCGTCTTGTCATCCAAGCCTGAGACCTGGGAACAATCTTAAGTGTCTTTTCCCAAAGTCCCTTACCTCCAAAAGTCATTAAATTCTTTCATTTCCACCTCTTTAAAATCTTGAGGATTTGTCCTTTCCTTCTTCTTTATTTCCACAGCCCATCACCTTAGTTCAGACTCACAATATTTTTTGCCTATGCTATTACAGTAGTCCCCTCATTGGGCCCATTACTTCAAGTCTTATCTTCACCAATCTTTCCCATACTGTTACCAGAGCTACTTTTTCAAAACATGAATCATTACAAATCATATCATTCGTCTACTTAGAATTCCTCAGCGTCTTCCCACTGTCTATAGGATTAAGCCTAAATTTCAGCATGCCATACATAGCTCCTAATGATTGATTCCTATTTTCCCATACATTCTAGAACACCCTCTACTCCAGCCTGCCTAAGTATTTCAATGTTCCAGGGGTAGCATACTGATCCTTACCTCTGGTCTTTTGTACATGCATAATTTTTCTATGGAATAGCCTACCCAATTCCTCTACCACCCCAGTTCTATGTCATGATTTTTAATTCTTTGTTAATGCCATTTATACTAGCAAGGCCTGTACTCTTCTGAAATTTATATTCTCAGTATCTAATAAAATTTCATTTTTCTTCTCTAGCTGCCTGCCCTGTCACTCTTTTGTGCCCATGTTTCACCCATACAGGATTTCTTGTGCCTTTGCCTCTTCTTGTCCCATGTAAGACCTTCATATATAGTATTGCTCTTGATTGCAGTGTTTTCTTGCTCTTCTTTTCATGTCAGCTATTCATACTTCTTTTTCGGATATGTGTCTATGTCATGATAAGCAAAGACCTCCATGTGGCCAAACCAAATGGAAATTTTTCTGCCCTCATCATGATCTCTCAGCAATATTTATTAAAATATATAATTTTAGTACTTTTTAAACATTGTTATCTTTCTTTTCCTGCAGGTATATACTCTCTTTTCATCCTACCTCATGGACCATTCCTCCTGACTTCATTTTCTGGTTCTCTCTTTGCTACCCAAAATCTACTTCCTGGATTTTCTCAGGACTGAGTCCTTGGTCCCATTTTCTTCTCTTATTATGGTCCCTTTCTAGGTGATTTCACCAAGTTTCACTTCTTAAAATACCAGATGAGGATCTTCATCCCTAAATATCTATTCTATGATCCAAAGTATCCCCAGCACCTTGCACAGTGGTTGCAATATGGCAAATGTTTCATAAATGTCTGAGTAGTAAAGGAATATCTGCTACACTTTAGAAGCTTATTAATTTTTTGTTGACTGAATGAATTGACTGAATCAAAATTGCTAATGGTGACTTAGAGACTTTTTTAAATGGTAGAAATGAGTTAAGTGTAAACAAAATGATAGATCTCATATAGAGTTGGAGGTTAGATAAGATTGTGATTTGATCATTACAATCCAAATAATGTTTTCTCTCTAAAAATAGACACAACCATATAAATCTAAAAAAGCTATTTGGTAATTTGCACAAGAGAAGAGCATTGGCTCAGATACAGTCAATAGTAAGGAAGAATATGCCTGATTAAGCAAGAATTCTTTATTAATAATGAGTCAAAGAACATGGGTAAAGCTCAGCAACAAAGACAATTGATTCCCTTTGAAGGGCAGAATATTAGATCTATACCATTCATCAAGAACATAAAATACAGACTGATAAAAAAAAATTATTACAACAAAAATATATGTTGTAAAAATATATGTTGTAGAAAAAGATTAAAATCAAAATAAAATGAAACATTATGTGTGTGTGTGTGTGTATATATATATATATATATATATATATATATATATATAATAACAAAAATAATAACATGGAAAAATAAAGACCTAGAGTAAGAAATTCCAAATGTGTTCTGCTGGTAAAATGGTGTGGGGAGTGGGAGCAGGGAAATAGTTCCCCAGTGAAACAAGTGTGAGAAACACTGGCTCAAATAAAATCATGACTATGTCCTTCCTGAGAATTTCTCATGCTGTATGCTGTAGTGCCTTGGGGCTCATCAGTGGAAATATATGGAATGATTTTTTTTCCTAGATCTATTTGCCATCAAATCATTTTTGCACAGAATATCTAGTGGAATTGATCTGGGATGAATTAGTCTTGGTACTGAAAGTACCCTTCCATTAGCAAAGATTTAGTTCAGTTTTGTTAGATGAGAAGTATAATAGTCATCCTTAGATTATTAAAAGGAGATTTTCTCAACGAGGCAATTATTTGAATGCATTGCCTGTGGTTATTCAGTGACAGATACTGATGTTTCTTTCTGTATGTGAAAAGAATGCAAATCATTCTATGAGGGAGTGTCAAGGAAAAAATGGATTTGGGGGAAGAAAGGAAGAAATGAGAATGGTGAAAGCAATGTGCAAATATACCTTAAATGCTTCATAAAAGAGTGGAGCAGTCAAAACTGTAATAATCTTCATCTAATCCTTGACAGAGCCTAATTCATACATTTCAAAGTCATTGAAGGGGTCATTATAAGGTAAGTTAATGGAAACTTCATGATCTGTTGACCTTATTGCATCATTAAAAGATCAGATTTTGGCCTGAAAATAGCAGATTCCTTCCCAATGATTCACATTGCCCAGAACTGTGGGGCTTACTGGAATTCTTAATAAAAATTACAAATCTCCTTGCAATAAATTTCAAGTGCTGGTTTTTGGTAATTTTAAGTACTGTTTGCCATTAAACTTGCCCATTATCAATTATTGCTTACCTTTCATTTTATTTTGATTTTAATCTTTTTCCTGATGATTTCTAAGTAGTATAGAACCTTCCATTCTCAGTTCATCCATAGTCACTTAGGAAGTTGATTTTAGGTTTTGGCATAAAAAGCCCAAATGGTGTCCTTAACTGTTACTTATTTACACTGAGAGTGCTTCATTGTGTGGCTTCCATAGATGGAGACACTCAGCTTTCATCAACAAATCCTTCCTCTGGAAGAAACTGGCTTTCTCATCTCAAACCAGATTGTAAACTCCCTTTCCCTTTGCTCATTTCACTGCTTTTTTTCTCCATTCGAGGCCATGAAAAAAGTAGAAAAGAACGATAATTCTTTTTTTCTTCCTTGTAACTTTATTTTTTAAAGATCACAGCTTTTTTCTACATAAAATGATACATGCTCACCTTAAACAGATTCAACAATATAGAAAAGCAGAAAGAAGAGGCAATTCATTCAAAATTTCATCACCCTGAAATGAGCAGTGTTACATTTGGGAAGCATTTCCCCAGATATATCTCTATGTGTATACATAGAAGGAAAGAGAAAGGAAGCCAAATAAAATTTATAATAATTGAATGATAGACAACTTGCTTTTCTAAAAATAAAAAGTATTAAGTTTAATTCCACTTGAATTTAACAGAATAAGAAACAGTAGAACTGAAGGAATTATTAAACTTGAAATAAATGTTTCTTTTTACTAAAGGATTATCAATTATTAAAAAAAGAAGAAAATAGGAAAAATATAGGTGTGGAGCCTTTTATTATTTATTTATTTATTTATTTAAAAAATATTTTATTATGAACCATACAGTACATCATTAGCTTTTGATGTAGTGTTCCATGATTCATTGTTTGTGTATGGAGCCTTTTAAGTTCCATATCGATACTTGGTCTGGAAAGACCAATAGTTCTCCATTGGAAGATGGAGGGTAAATTCTTTTATACTTGCTTCCCCTCCTATTCCTTTCTTCTGAGTGTTGTTGTCCATCTTACTATATCAGTGCCTTAAATGACGGCTGGGTTGAGTATAATACTATATAGTACTGTTGTGTCTTTCTTTTCAGAACATATAAACTTGGCTCCATTGTGTTCTGGAATTGAATGTTTAGGAAACATTCTTTGGCCAGCCTTCTTCTCCCTGTTTTATTTTTTTAGGACACCCTAGAGAGTTCTTACTTATCTTTAAAGTTCAGTTATTTAACTAGTATGTTTTGCTATTGATTGTTCTTTGTCAGCTCTTATTAATTCTGCAGATTTAGTTCCTGGAAATATTGTGTATCATATCTCTAAGTCCTTTTTCTGTTCAGTTTGTTGAGTTTTCTACTTCAAACGACAATTATCTTTATGTTGTATTGTTTTTGTCCTTCAAAAATCTATCATTGTTTGATTACTTTTTTCCTCTTCCACATTTATCGTGGTTATTTCAAGTCATTAATTCAAATGCTACTTAAGTTTATTTGCCCCTTATGTGTTCTAACTGATTTATTGGCTATGTAATGGTATTTTTTGGTTGTTCATTTGCAGTGGTTCTTAATTTACTTCCTTTGGGTCTGCAATTTCCTTGCCAGTACTTTCTATGCTTTATCTTTTTGCCTTTGAACTATTAAATCCTATCTAAGATTTTCTATGACATAAGGCATTCATGAGGAATTCAGTTTCTAGGGTTATGGTTTTGTCCAGGCTGATCTTGGTTTATCCCATTTGTAATTTGTTGCTTCTTTTCTCCTTTCCTTCCTTCTTTCCTTCCTAACTTCCTTCCTTCCTTCCTTCCTTCCTTCCTTCCTTCCTTCCTTCCTTCCTTTCTTCCTTCCTCCCTTCCAGTTTACTTTTGCCTTAAAAAATTAGTACTATTACAGTATAATTGCTCATATATAGGTGAGCTGTAATCTAGTATGACTGGTGTCCTTATTAGAAGAGGAGATTAGGACACAGACAACACAGACTGAGGACACATTGAGAAGTCAGCCTTCTGCAAACCAAGGGAAGGAGGCCCCAGAAGAAACCAAAACCTCCTGACACTTTGATCTTAGACTTCTAGCCCCTAGAACTCTGAGAAGATGAATTTCTGTTGTTTAAGCGACCCTGTCTGTGGTATTTGGTTGTGGCAGCCCGAGCAATACAGGTAATAGACTCTCAAGCTGACTTACCACTGATGATGTGAACCATGATCTTCTACCCCAGGTTGTTTTTTTCTAGTTTCTCTACAGTAAATTAATTACTTTTTCCTCCTCTATTCTTTTGAAGGAAGTTACTAAGTGTAGCCCACACAGGAGGGCAGGGAGTAGATTGAGGGAGAGTTTGGCTCCACTTTCTGGGTAGGAAGTATCATTTGGAATTCTGTAAGAAAGATCTGTCTTTTCCATTTATTTATTTCTTCAGTTGTCTATTATATTAATATGAACTCATGTGTGTTTATTTTATATTTTGGGTTATAATCCAATGCTAACTGATTCATTTTGTTGCTCAAATTGTTCTGGCTTTGGCCATGGGGACCTCTTTCAGTTGGCCTTATATTCCTTTTGACATGCATCCATTGTTGTGTTTTAAGTTTTTTAGCACTTTTTAATTTTCTGTCATTACATAATGATCCAGGGTCATCTTGTTTTTTTTTTTTTTTTTTTCCTGCCCCAGCTCTAGAATTAGCCAGTTTTCCAAGGAGCCCTGCTTCATTTTATTGGAGAAACCAAGATCAGATGCTAGATGGAGCAAATTATTTTAAATATAGTCTCATAGAACTTTTCTAAAAGTGTTCTCCATACATCAGTTACAATTTCTTTGTTGAATTTATTCTCAACAGTTGTTCTCAGTTGTTGTCAGGGAAGTTGAACTTTTCTCTCTTTGATGTAAAGGACAAATTTCCTTGGTATTTTCTGTTTCTTTCTTACTTATTGGAACACAAGGTCTGTAAGAGGCTCTGCAGGAAAGAAGGTTAACTTCATGATCAAATAATTTTGAAAGCATATGATATCACACAGCCTCTGAAAATTTACATTTTACATTGACAAATAATAAAGAGCTTTCTGAAAATATTTGTGCAGTAAAAAAAAAAATAATTAACCTACTTTAACCCAAATCTTTTCCAATCTTATTTGACTGTACATACCACCTTTTTTGGAATATGCATTAGCATCTTATAGAATTTGTAATCCTTGGATTTCACTTGGGACAGACAAACATAATACCATGGTTTGGAAGCCCCCCATAGCTATACCATACAGTACTTGAGAGAAGTGTTTTCTTTTAAGAACACCAAGGCTAGAATGAAAATAATCCTTCTGAGGTGCCCTATGATTGAATGGCCTTTTCATGCAAATGCTAGATCTGTTTCTTTCATTTCCTTGAGCACTAATCCCTCCAACTCTGTTAAACTCAGGCTAATGTGGGTACTGTATCCAGTATTGTTGCATATGGGGTTGTGAGTAATTTTCTCATCTCTCTCACCTAGGCTGTTTCTCCAGAGCTCTGACATCATGATTTCCAGGTGCTGTTTTCCTTATACACCTCTAAGAGATCTGTTATGAGAGAGGGTGCACCCTAACTATTAAGTAAAAAAAAGGCTGGATCATTTTTATGAATTCACTGAAATTAGAGACAATAAATTCAGTAAAATCTTGATCAATAAAAATACAGCTGATTAGAACAATCACTTACCTAGAATTTTTCCCTGCAATACTTAGAGAAGTAAGAGAGGGAAGACAACAGAATAAATTGATATCAGAAAAATTGGCTTCAATTTAATTTTTAGTTCAAACACAAACTAATTAAATTTTTTTTCCAATAGAACAGTGACATAAAATTAGAATAGAATCATTTTTATTAATGATAATATAATAAAGAACATTTCAAGTTACTGTTTTTCAGTTTGTAATTAATAAATATCTGTGCAAGATACTTTGAGGCTATGTAAATATCCTGTTCCTTATTAAATTTTCACCCCCTAGTTTTAGTATCCATTGATTTTTGCCTGACTCAATTATTGTGTCATTGGTTGCCAAATGATGATTTTTCTGATTCTATCATTCCTTCTACATTTAATGGCTGGCATTCTACTATAAGAAGGGGCTTTCTTTCATATTGTTTAATTGATTAGTATCAGCATATACTCCTGGATTCTTATTTAATCCATTTTTTAATTTGTTAAGGTGATTATTTTGATGCTTAGATTGTCCCAACTTTAATTAGTGGGAAACACTTTCAAGCTGACTCTTCTGATCTTTTGACATGTTTCTATTCCTATGTAAGTACTTTGTTACTGCCCTGGACTACAAGATGTTCCACTCCTTGGCCTTTGATGTCCATTTATGATGCCCTTTGTCTGTCTCTACGTGGATATGAGAATGCTTATTTAACTTTGTCTTCACCAATTTCTTGAGCCTCCTGGTACTTCCAGTACCCCTGCTTGGATGAGTCCTGTCTCATCTATTTTTAAACCTATCAGATATTATCTTTGCTTTCTTGAATCTACCACGGCATGGGATTCTGTATGATGCTGCACCCTGTGGGCCTTTAATAAGTATTGGTGGATTGATGGTCATATATAGAAAAGGTTGCTGCATTGTAAATCTCAGGAAGAAGAGCAAGCTAAAAAATGACTTAACCTTTCCAATTGTTAGCACCATAAGGACCTGCAGGGCGCATGATTTTGGATGAGGATCCTAAGATCATTAATTGTCAGAATAGTCTAATTGTTAACAAGGCACCTGTAGTGAGGAAATTGTGTTTGTACTTGCTGAACAGAAGACTAATGTAGCAAAAAATTATTAACATTGAAATATAACTTAATCAGGTATTTTATACTTTCTCTTATATTCTATTTATATTGGATATCACTGCTATTTCTCTCACCTGCCATTCCCACTTGAATAGCCTTCTACTTATCCCCATTTTGTTCAGTCATTTTTGGCTCAAAGGTGGCTAGAATTTAGTGGGTAGTAGCTTCTGTCTTCTGACAAGAGAATGAAGAGAAAAGAGATGAGGAAGAAAAGACAAAAGTAATAGAGAAAATGTTTAAAGGGTGTGAGGCTAAGCATCTCAGCACTTACGGTTGCTTAGCAAAGCAATGTTGATGGAAGGAAGGGAAATATGTTTGGGAATTGCAACACTGAAAGTGGTCTGGTGTGAGACACATAAAGATAATTGTATAGAAAAATAAAATAAAAAAATAATTTTTTTGGCAGTTTCTTCATTTTTTCTATAATAGTTTCTTTACTAAAAGAAAATACCTTTCATATAATGCTGGGAATTCTTCAAAACAAAGCAGGGCAAGATATATTTTAATGTGAAGAGTGCAGACACTGGAGTTAGTAGAAGTTGCTCTTTCCACTCATCAGCTTTGAGACCTTGAACAGGACCATAAACGTCAGTTTCCTCATGTTAAAATGGGGATAATAATATCTGTTGTATTATGTTATTGTAAAGCATAGAAACTAGAGTGGAATGTTAACACATAGTAGATACTTAACAAATGTTGCTTCTAGTCTAGCAGATCCTAGAATTCCATGCTGGTATGAATCCTTTAGGGATATTATTTTAAAAGCAAAATGAGACAAACAGGTCGCCAAGCTTTTCCTTGGAGATTCTTATTCACTCAGTCTGGGAAGAAAGCTGGGAATATCTTCTTTTCTTTGTAAAATTTATTTTAATGAACACTTGAGGCTATTCTTATCATCAGCGAAGGTGGGCAATCCTGTAACAGAACATCCAGTGCAGCATGGGCCTATCAAAGGGGAAGTTGTCAGGACTGATGAAACCAATATGCATATGATCATGATGCCCATGGTCTCTTTCTAATCCATATTTTTTCTAAGCTCCTGTCCTCTTTCTATTTCACTGCCCACTTTCTATGTTGTGCATGCCTTTGAAACTGGAATATCCAAATTGAACTATCCAAATGGCCTTCCCTTTATCATTTACCTTTGAAAAAGGAAACTCCTCTTTGTTTCCATTTTCAGGAAGAAGCACAGCCACCTTTCTAGTTTTCTAACTGAGATGAGAGGGGTATCTTCCATTTCTGCTCCATCTCTTCCAAAATGGTCTCCTGTATCCAGTCTTACTCATCCAACTTAATAGCAGAATGATCTTTCTAAAATACAAAACTAGCCATGTTTAAAATTTTTTAATGTCCCCTTAAAAATCTTCAGAATAAAATACAAATTTCTCATGGAAACATTTGAGGTCTTTTATGATCTGACCTTAGTCTCTGTCTTTTAGGCTCACCTTCTACAATATTCCTTCTTTATGCTTCTCTTCAGATAGACAATACTACTTGCTTCTTCCCACAGGTGTTAAGGCCTCACACCTGTGTGACTTTGCTGTTGATGGCCTTTTTCTGGAATTATCTATCAGCTGCCACATTTCACCTAACTCCAGTAAATTCCTCTATTCTTAGTTTTTTAGATATCTGCCAAGTATCCTAAAAGACTCAGGTAAAACATTATATGCTCCTGAAGCTTTTCTGAGGCTCCTTTCCTCACATCTGCTAATCTTTCTTCTAGAACCTTCTTTTGGCTTCTATAACCCTGATAATGCTATATTTTAAGCATCAATTTTCTCATTTACTTTCCATTAGACTAGATTTACTTTAAGGAGAATAATTATATTTTAGTCATCCTTATTTTCTCAGTTATTTGAAAAACTTGTGATATATGGAAGGCACCCTCTAAATATTTGTTGAATGAATGAATTAGGAACCAAATAATTTCTTTTTTATTCACTAACAGTTCACACTTAACAGTCAGAGTAACATTTACCAATTATTAAGATCTTACCCTAATTACAATTACATAGATTTATCTTTATCTCAGACATATTCTGAGAGTAGAGTAGTTTGTTTCCCTTAAAGATTCTATAAAATATGGGTTATTACCATTTTTATCCTCATAAGCTTTGGAAATGAGAAGTAGGAATGTTTCTAAGATTATTTCTTTTTTTTTTTTTTTTTTTTTTTTTTTTTTTTTTAAAGATTTTATTTATTTATTTGACAGAGACAGCCAGCGAGAGAGGGAACACAGCAGGGGGAGTGGGAGAGGAAGAAGCAGGCTCACAACGGAGGAGCCTGATGTGGGACTTGATCCCGGTACGCCGGGATCACGCCCTGAGCCGAAGGCAGACGCTTTAACGACTGCGCTACCCAGGCGCCCCTCTAAGATTATTTCTTAATTCTGTTTCAACAGATGTGGGGAAGGATAGCTTGGATTTCATCTGTCCCACTTAGTGTGCCTTACTTCATGGAACATCCAATCACTAGTGACAACTTACAGTTAATTATTGCTTCCTGTCACTAATGTGAGTGGACATACTCTGTCAGTAGAAACAGCTCAGGGGAAATGATTCAGAAAGAAAAAAAAAAAAACAACAACACAACTTTTTACATAAATATCCAGGCAGTAAGTGTGCTTTTATTGATTTTACCGATGATCAAAATGGCTAATTTGTATTGTCACTGTCCTTTGTGTGAATGGAAACAATATGTAGACCTTAGTGATTTGCATATCGACTCCTGAGGAAAATACCTCAGAATGCAGAAGTGCTGGTGAATTTACAGTGTTTTCCTTGGTCATTTACAGGAAAGCATTTTTCTCCAATCTGAATGTAATTTATCTTCTGGAAACAGAAAGGAGTTTCATTATAACAGTTCATTATAGCATGAACTTCAGCATAGCAATGGTATTTTCTTGATCCATTCAAGGAGGCTTAGAATGCAGAGTATATCATAGTAACACACCATATTACTTATGGCATGAATCCATATTACTGAAAAGCATTTTACAAGAAGACTTTCCATAAAGGCTTTCCTATATGGGGTAGAGGTAGTCACAGTATCTGTCTTGTTTACTAACGTACTCATGTACTTGTAGTATTAAAGTTCTAATGTAATATGCACATGTGTGTGTGTACCTGCATATTAATTGGAGAATAAATGAATGCAAGTTATGATGGCTAATGTCAAGGATAAAGAAGAATTGGGAAATTTATTAAACATCCTTTATAATTTTCCAACTAAAAGTAATGGTTGTGAAACATGTTGCAAATTAATAATGGACTAGCACTGAACATCAATAATCTATGTTTGTATTGCACAAAAATGTGTACATTTTAGTTTTACATCAGATTGCTAAGATCAGACAACATTTCTTCCAGGAAGCTCTTATTAAAACAAAAACTTGATTTAGATACACTCAGTTTTGCTTTCTGATGAAAAGAAGGATTAATTTACTTGGTCCTCCCTGATGTAATTAGTCAACACAATTTGCAGCTTAAAAAATGAAAGATACACTTACATAATAGAACTTTAAATGATAAGAACATTTGTTTACTAACTCAAAAAGACATTGTTAATGAATAGAATGAATGTCTTAAGATTTTTTCTCCCCCCACACAAGTAGATTGGCTTTAACATTCTACAGGACATTCAGATTTCCAATTTTTCCAAGCTCATTAGACTTTAATGGTCCCTTATCACTGTCGGCATTGTCAGGGATTGGACAAAAGTCCAGCAAAGCTGCACATTAATTAAGCAAAGACATGAATGTCCTCCTCACAGCTTCTGCATATATAGCTGTGTTCCATCTCCCACCAGAAAGCAAAATAGCAGGAGTTAGACATTTTATAAGCTTTCATTTTAAATAAGGACATGGGAAATGTTAACACTTTCCTTTAAGATTGTGGAAGGAAGGTAGTCGTTCATTTTTCCCCCAATTTTATTTCCTCCATAATTATTCTCAAAGCAGTAGGCAGAGAAGTAGCTGACGTATTTTGAATTCATAAAATAAAGGGTATTCTTCATTCATTTCTGAATTAATACTTTTGTATCCATATATTCTGAGAGGGAAACCAAATTTTAATTTTCATGATCATGATCAAAGACTGATGAGTACTTATTAGTCAGTACTCTCTCAAGTTTCTCAAGCAAGGAATAGAAACTAAACTCAAAGTGGGTTTGGTGAAATGGGGCAAGATTGGTTCATATGATAGAATTATAAAGAGGGCAAGAAGGAAGTAGCCATAGGGGAGGTTGGGAACCAGGAATTTGTGTATTTCAGGATTTGTGCTCTCATGCTCTTTCTCCCTTCCTGTCTGCCACTCCCAGCCCTAGTTCTTTCCCTCTTTTTTTTTTTAAAGATTTTATTTATTTATTTATTTATTTATTTTAGAGAGAGGAAGACAAAGACAGCAAGTGAGTGGCAGAAGGGAAGGAGGAGGGACAAGCGGACTGCCCTGAGTGCAGAGCCTCATTTGGGGCTTGATCTGAGATCCTGACCTGAACCAAAATCAAGAGTCGGTGGCTCAGTTGACCGAACCACCCAGGCACCATTTGTTTTCATTTTTAAATCAGTGTCTGACATAAAGTAAAGGTTTTGCCCTCCAGGAACCCCAGACTTACCTTATATAGCTTTGTATCTAGAGAGGAAAGATGCTTCTCTCAACTTCAGTTGGAGAATATTCAAAGGAAAAAGCAAACAAAAGAAAAAAAGAATAGGAATGGTCTCCGGCTAGTCACTTAAGAATGCCTTGGGCCGGAGCAAATATTGACAAACACAAAAGTAAATGTTCAGATCATGCTTCTCTTCTGAGGGATAATCTTTTTTTAGTTTATAATCCTGTGTGATGCTTATAAGTCACCATAAAGAAAACTATAATTCTGAAATATACAGAAAGATACACTTTTTTTTAATTTAAAGAAAGCTAATGCCTTTATGAAGAAACAATTTATTACTTTTTAAAAAAGTGAACAGATGAATAACGAGATAATAAAATGTAATAGAATTCCTCTAATTGAATTTGCTTGGAGTTGGAAAAGGTGCTAGAGATCTTAGTCAAATGCTCTTGACATGCCCTCCTTCTTACCCTGTGCCCTGTCATGCAAATTCATTGATCATTCTTTAGTCTATTGAGAAGCATTAACAAGTTATGGTGTTCCAGAGGCCTAATGGTATAGAGACCTATATTAATCATGTGGAAGCTGAATATACGAATAAAATCAGAGGGAACTCAAAAGTGGCAGAAAAATTTCTGAGGAATTCTGAATCTTCTTATCCCAGATTCAATACTAAGCATCTGATATTACATCCTTGGGAAAGAACTATAACTGGTTAGCTAATTGTCTGATGGCCGTCCTGGTTTTAATTTCATTGCCATTAAAAAAAATATCTTCTTAGTTTTGGGAATTTTCTTACTTAGTCACTTTTAACTTTCCTGTGTTTCCTCCCTCAAAGAGACTACAGATTGGGAAGGACCACAGATGGAAAATAAATATAAGTTCTTCGTATGATTGATAAATAGCCTAGATCATGGAGGAGTCTATCCATGGTTTATTTTGAATATCAAAGGATCCTCCCAGATTCTGGAAATACACACATCTGAAACGTCTCTTAATTTGAGAACAGACTGAAAGATATTGTAAGGAAGGCTTTTTAAAACGTAAAGAAGGAAAGGTGTTGTGTTTTCGTTTTGCTTTTTCCTATGAAAGGTTAGGCCAGGACAGTGTTCAGATGTCAAGGTATGGGGACATCCATGTCTCATAAAATTTCCTGTGAGCCTCCAGGTAAGATTGATTCTTTTTACTTGAATCCAGGATTTTAGGAGAAATTGTTATTAGAGGGATGTTACTAGAGAGCTGGTAGCTTCACCAATAACATTTAGTGAAGGTTTATTGTGTGGCAGGCACTAAGGTATTGAAAGGAGATAAAAGAAGGAGATGATGCAATCCTGTGTTTTAAAAAGCTTAATTTTTTAATGAGTGAAGTAGACAAAAAGATGTAATAAAGTAATACAAATACGTAAGGATGCATTAGAGGCACAGCTGAGGAAATCAATTCCATAGGTGGTAAAAAGAGATAAAAATTTACAGAAGAAGTGTACATTTGAGCTGAGTCCAAAGATGAGTAGGCATTTGCCAGGGAGACCAGGGGAAAGCATTCCAGGCTGAGCGAGCAGAATCAGCAAAAGTGTGGACTATTAAGGTCCATTAGGAGAACTGTCAGCATTTCCTAATGGCTGGCATATATGCTAAAGGTGGAGATCTGTAAGACCTATACCATGTCAGATCCTGGATTTTTTTTTTTTTCCCTATAGAAAAAGTAAGCCGATGAAGATTTGGGTTTTCTTAAAGATCGCTTAAGTTTGGAGGATTGGTTGAGAATGACAAGATTTGAAGCAAGGAGACAGGTTAGGAGGCAATTGCATTAGTCCAGGTGTGAGAGTGAAGTGGCCTGGACTGGGTTGAGGCATAGGGATGGATGGTTAGGCCTGTTTACCTGCAAATACTATATTAGCATTTTTGTAATTGTTAATGTCATTGAATTGTCTGGTGTCTTAAAATTTTTATTTCTTTGATTATCATTACATTTATATTCTTTCTGATTTTTCTCATATTCTGTGTTCTTTTTTTTTTTTTTTTCATTTGGGGCACTGTTTGACAGAAACTGCCAGCTATTACTAGTATCTTCTCTCTTTCTCTCTCTTTCTTTTGGTTGGGAATAAGCCCAGGCATTTTATCTGGATGCATAGTTATTGAGAAAAAAAACAAATTCCAGGCTTCTTGGCAGCTGGAGTGGTCCTGTGACTGCTTTCTGGCTAGTGTGAGATGAGCAGTATTGATATGTGTGACGTCTGGGTCCATGAAGAGAAAGAGAGAGGGATGCTGTCTACTCTCTTTTCCCTCCTCCTTGTCAGCTGGAATAAGAACGTGATGACAGAAACTGGAGCAGCCACTGTAGCCCACAAAATGGAAGATGCATATTAAGAATAATAGAACCACAAGGTAGAAGGAGCCTGGTGCTTACCACCATACCATTGAGTTGCCATGTCAGCCCTGATATGCTCGTGCTCAGATTGCAGTATGAGGGAGAAATTAATTTCTGTATTCTTTAAGTCTCTGCCATTTGATCAACTGGTATAGCAGTTATGCCTTTATCCTTACAAATATAAGGTGTTTGAATTATGGTTTTTAATTTATAAGAATTCTATATGTGTGTATGTATATAACTTTATTTATACATGTGTATGAAGTATATGAATCATTTTGTGTTATAAATGTGCAACACTTTTTTCCATTTTTTCGTTTTCCTTTACATTTTTAACTTTTTTTCAGCAGTTAAGACTCAAAAACTATTTCTTCTGAAAACTGTTGTAATTTTCCTTCTTAGATGATTATTTTTTCTCTTTTGTTTCTTCTCTCACCCTTAAATCTATACATTTCTTAAAGTCCTGTCCTTCAGTTCTTTCTTGCTTAAAAAGATTCTCTCCCCAAATCTTTATCTAGGTGCAGAATTTTAAATATTGTTATTGCTCAGGTATATATGAGTCTGAAATACAGTTCTCTCATCTCAGTCACTCTTCTGAGCTTTAGACCACTAACTGTCACTTACTATCTCTCTTACAAGGTTCTACTGGCACCGTGTGTTTAACACGTCCAATATCATATTCATTGTCCTCATTCCAGATCACATCCTTCTCCTTATATCCTGGTTTTCATTGGTGTTACCAACATTCTCGAAGGTACCCAGACATAAAACCCTGAAGTCATGTCATTCTTTTCCTTCATTCCTCACATCCAGGCAGCTGCCAAATTCTACATATGCTATTTTTGGATGATTTCTTTACTTCTTTCATAGTCTACTGCAAATACCCTAATTCAGGTTGCAAAATTTGTTATATCCTTGACTAGATAACTGATAAGTTTTGTTTTGTTTTTTGGTTTTTGGTTTTTTTTGTAATGGATCCAACTGTCTTGGCTTTCCATAATTCTAGTATAGGGGTTAGCAAACATTTTCTGTAAATGGCTACACAGTAAATAATTTTGGTTGAGGTTCATATAGTCTCTGTTGCAATTACTGGACTCTATCCTTATAGTATGAAAGCAGCCATAGGCAATTCTTAAATGAATGGGTGTGTCTGTGTTCCAATCAAACTTTGTTTACAAAAATGGCAATGGGCTGGGTTGATTCAATAGCAATAGTTTGTCAACCTGTATTCTAGGCCAGTAAACAAGAAGACAGTTCCTGGCCCCTAGATAACTTCTAATTTAGACAATTTATGCAAAACATGAAGAAGCAGATAAGTAAGTGATCAAGATTATGACCCCTTTCGTTGCTGTATTAAATGTTATGGAGCCGATGAAATGGGTGATATAACAACAAAGGACTAAGAATTCTCTTTAATATTGGATGGTCAGGGAAAGATCCTCTGAGGAAGCAGAAGCAAGTCAAAGGCCCTGTACTGTGAAGAAGGTTGGTTTATTTAAGGAACTTGTTAGTAGGAGAATAGGTACTAGAGTGTTGGCAGGACCTCATGGAGGCCTTCTACAAAGACTATGGTAAGGATTAGGGGTGCAATTTTACATCCAGTAGAAAATTTCTAGAGGATTTTAATGTGGGAAGTAAGAAGTTTTGATTACCTTCAGAATGCATATGAGAGGGTTGAGACATGGAGGCAGGTGACCAATTAGAAGGATTTTGTCATAGTAGTTCAAAGAATGAGTGTGCTTTAAATGAATCTGTCATTGATATGGTTGCAGTGGAGATGAGGGGAAATAGACTCAGATTATATTTGGTAGGAAGACTAATACAACTTGGTTCTATTAGTTTGAATGCAGCAAGTGAAGGACAGAAAAAAAATAAGGATGACTTCTAACTTTTTGGCTTGAATAATAGGGTGGTGATATTTGCAGTGCTGTAGAAAAACTAGGGAAATGTTTGGAGAAAGGTATATGGTGGGCACAGGGGAAGTCAGAAGACTCTTGACTATGTTGTAGCAAATGCTGCTGAGATGAGAAGAGGGATATGAGTGTTAGATTTTGTGAAAGAGAGGTGATTGACTTTGACAAGAGTGATTTCAGCAGAGTGCTTAGGACCAAGGCCCATTTATAGGGAGTGAAGAAGAGAATGGTCATAAGGAGTGTAGGCAGCAAGTATAGATACATTTCTTGTGAATTATTGTTTTAACTATTTGTTGTAGTACTAACAAGGTGTTCTATGCATATGAGATACTAAATAATATTTGTTAGATGCTACTTGCAATATGAGTGCTTGAGCAATAGAAAGAAAATGGTAGCTCTCAGTATTTTAAAGAAAAAAAGAGAACAATTATAGACATTCCATTCCTGGTAAGAAGCTATAGCAAGTCTATGAAAAATCAATGTGTAGTCATATGAAGAATCACAGTGTACTGGCTGGAAAACATTTTGGCCTTTAAAACAATATTTATATTGACTGTATTCTTTCTTTGCAAGAGTGGCATACTATAGACTAGTGAGAAAAAATAGATAGCCTGTATCCATCACTTAGTTGAGGCCTTCAGCTCATTTCTTTATTCAAAAAATAACATCTAAAAATAATTTTTAAAAAGAGGGGCATCTGGGTGACTCAGTTGGTTAAGCATCTACCTTCAGCAGCTCAGGTCATGCTCCCAGGGTCCTTGGATAGAGCCCCACATCCAGCTCCCTGCTCAGCAGGAAGTCTGCTTCTCCCTCTCTCTCTGCTCCTCCCCCCACTCATGCGCGTGCACTTGCGCACTCTCTCAAATAAATAAATGAAATCTTTAAAAAATAATTAAAAAAATAACATCCGAATGTCTCTTCTGTCACTCTGAAGTAAGCAAAAGATTTTAGATGACTGTCAAAGGATAGTCATATCTTCAGGTGGGCAAAGCATGGGTTAAGTCTGTATTAGGTAGATCCCAAATGAAGAAGGCATCAACATTATGCTGGAAGTGATATCATAATGTTTCATCTGGGATCATCTTAGTTTTATAATTAATGATTTGATTATGTGGTTGAAATGATGTATACTAGAGGTGTTTGGGAATCACTAACATTTCAGAAGACCAAAATGTCATTCAGAATGATGACAAATCACAGTGTAAATTTTGGAAGAGTTAAGAATAAATTCAACAAACCTAGAAACTGCCATATTAGTATTGACTGGGAAGGACACATACACATTGCAGGGTAGTCGATGTTAGATAGGGTTGCAAAGATGAAGAAATGAAGATCTCTGACTTTGAGGAATTTATAATCTAGTTCAGTTTGGCTGAAGCATAAAATTTACAAAGGAAAGGAGTAAGGGGTAATGTCTGAAGGATAGATTAGGATTACATTTGCAGAGGGTATTAAAAAGCACAATAGGAAGTTTGGACTTTATTCAGTGGTCAATAGGGAATCTGTGAAGATTTTTGAACAAGAGAGTAATACAATGGTAATTATTCTTTAGGAAGATTAATTCAGCAGAACTGTCAGTCAGAGAAAGAAAGAAGACACAGAAGTTGGGAAATAAATTAGGATGTTAATTCCATTTAATATCCCTATATGTCCAAATAAATACCTAGTTACATTATTACTATATTCTTTTATAAAAATGAAATATTTTTTAAAATATCCTGTAGCCAGCTATAAAATATGTGTTAAAGTGAAAATAAAAATATTCTTGTACTATCCCACTTCTGAATTTATTTATTGATTAGTACTGACTAGGCAGGCACTTAATCTAATGGATTGAATCACTGCCATTTTTCAGCTGTTGCTGTATGCCAGGCACTGTTCTATGTGCTTGACAGCTGTATCACTGATACTTACCATGACCCTATGGGGAAGGAGTTTTTACTCCTTTTCTACTCAGCTGGAAACTTAAGCCTATAAAAATCTGAGTCCACCCAGCTAAGGACTCAAACCCAGTTGTGTTTCACTCCAGAGCCTGTGCCTTTCTGTTAAACACTTCATCATTAGATTTCACTGAAATGGTAATTTGTTCTCCAACAATTTATATAAAAAATAAGCGTTTTGGGGGCACCTGGGTGGTTCAGTCAGTGAAGCACGTGTCTCTGGCTTAAGTCATGATCTCAGGTCCTAGGATGGGCCTCCCTGCTCGGACTGGAGTCTGCTTCTCCCTCTTCCTCTGCCCTCTGTCCCCACTCATGCTCTTTTCCTCTCTCTCTTTCTCAAAGCAATAAATAAAATCTTTTAAAAAAAATAAGCTTTTATAGTAGTGTGTCTCTAACAGTTCTGGGAACACCAACTCAAACATTTTTGTTATTGTTACTTAGTTTGTTGTTTTCTTCTAAGTTTTAATTTTGAAATTAAAATCAATTTTCTTTTTCTTTATGAGATTGTAAAGTTATAGCACACAAGTGCAGCATGATGTGGGGTTTTAGAAATATATTTGAAACTATTTCAATGTCTGCCAATTTATATAAATAGAGCCTACTAGTCCCTGTGACATTAAATAGTGGTCAGGTTACATGGCTGGGTTCTTGAGATTATGGCTGCCTTTTGCTGTGGAGCATAAAAGTTATATTTAGAAACTAGTGTTTATTTCACTGTTAGAAGTCTTTTTTTAAACAAAATTTTGACTCTGAAAACCTTTTCTAGCTGGAATTGAAGGAGAAAAATGAATAGCGAAAAACCAAAATATTTAGTGAAAATCTATGAATATAAATGGATTGTCCTTTTTATAACTCTTTATGTTGCATGTATGAAAACGTTCTTGGAATTGTTCTAAAAGAAGGAACATAACACTAGGGATTACAGATGACTTAAAGCTTTTGTTCACTCTTTCTCTCTTTGTGAATATCCTTTGAAGCTGTGCCCCACACAGGAAACAACAGCCAAATACATTTCTTAATTCCAAGGCAAGCTAGAACTTTCTGAAAGCAGAGTTTCTCTGATAAGCTAGACTGAAAAGCTTCCTGCTCACTACTCCCTGGATTTAGAACACCTGGGTCTTTCAGACAGACTCTAAATCTCCTTGCCCAATCAGCCCCATGGAGCTGGAAGTACCCACCCATCCACAGAGAGAGACATTAGAACAGAGACGGGGCCTGTATGAGCATCTTTGCCTCAGTGGGAAACACTTTCATGTTTGCTTCCCACAAGGGAGATGCAAAAGCAAGATAAATGGTGTAACAAAAGAAGGTCTAAATGCTCTTGGCAGACAATGAGGTGAAGGGGAAGAGATGCTCCCACGTGGTTGCCTTTCAAGGCACAGTAACACTATCATTTGAGAAGCACAATGACAATCTCAGGTTCTAACCAATTATATCACCAGACCTCTTCTGGTGGGGAGTTAATAAGGGATTGCTTATAGGGTTGAAAGAAGTCTCTGTAATACTTCTTTAAGTGGGAAAAAGGTGTGAGAAGTCCATTCTCCTTATAGGCAGAAGTACTTTATAGGACCAAAACACGAGCAAAAAGGAAGAATGGTCCCTGTTACACAACTGTACCCAATGAAGTGGTACTGAAAGTTATCTTAAAAATTTGGCCCAGAATAATAAAGACATTCAAAATATATAAAGCCCATATAATTATATTTTATCTGTTTAAGAGGTTAAGTGTAAAATAATTAAGAAAAATAGAGAAAAATGAGTAAAATGAATAGTTACAGCATTTAAGCAACAGAACAGATGAGCATAGGGAAAGGAAAGGAAAAATAAGACGAAAACAGAGAGGGAGGCAAATCATAAGAGCCTCTTAATCTAGGAAACAAACATGGTTGCTGGAGGGGAGGTGGGAGGAGGAAGGGGTTATTGGGTGATAGCCATTAAGGAGGGCACTTGATGTAATGAGCACCAGGTGTTATGTAAATGATGAATCACTAAATTCTACACCTGAAACTCATAATACAGTATATGTTAATTAAATTGAATTTAAATTAAAAAAAATTAAAAAGAAAACACAACAAGCTTTCTACACAAGTATACAATCAATTTACAGCCAAACAAATGTGTTAGACACAAAGAATTAACTAGATAGAAGAATAGTCATCAATGTAGCTAGTGATATAATTACAATATATTGGGTAACGGTGCCAAAGCCCTGATTAAAGACTTTACTTCTTTATCTCATTTAATCCTGGAGAATCATATACCATAGAAATTGTTAGTATTCTTACTTTACAGTGGGAATAATAGACCCATAACAAGGTTTAAAAAACTTGGCCAAAGACATATAGCACATAGCAAATGTAGAAGCTAGGGCTGATGGATATCAGTTTCCATGCTAATAGTATCAGCTAGTTTGAACTATTTAACATATTTATCAGGCTTGAACAAAGTTTCAGCAAAAGGTATAAAGGTGAAAAATGTCTGTGAAAATTAATTCTGAGGACTTTTAATAAGAGAGAATACAAGCATTCCATTGGTTAACTTAAAATGATTTTCTAAGAAAGCTTCCTGGGAGAAAGACTCCCTTGAATTTTCTTTCTGTGCATATATTTGAAGAAAGTTTACATGTTGGAAAAGTCTAATGCAAAGTTTCAACCACCATGGGTATAATTTTGAGTAATTTCTACAAATATTCACAATATTCACAATGATACAAAACAGGAGGAAAAAATGTCAAAACAGCTATTTCTAGGTTTTCAGAGATTCACTTCCAGATGAATGCCATATGCTTGAGCCAATAATGCTTGTAGAAAAAAAATTAAATTCCATTAGATCTTTCCAGGCCTCAGGACAAGTGATAATTCTGGGTGATACTAGTCTCATGCAATATCATGCTTCATAGCCCAGCACCATAGAAATGCAAAGGATATCTGGATTATCTGTTTTATTGGAGCCTTGAGCATAAAATTTAGATCTGCATGGTTACAGACAAAGTTCACACTCCAGAGAAGTTACCAATTCATGTATAGGAGCTATACATTTCTTCCAAGTGAATGTAGGTTATCTCAACTTTCCAAATGATTGAATCTTCAAGGCAATCATCATCGCTAGCTTCTAAAATGCTCCTGGCAGAGTCCTGAAGTGATAGTAGCAGATATGGCCAACAGCCTCTGGTAATTCTTACCAGTTCTGCCCAGTTGAAGCAATAGGTTCTTGTTTCTAAATATGTTAGGAGAGATCAGTTATTTTATTATGGAATGTTTAAAAGGCAACAGTAGTAGTAGTGATAACAAAAGTAGAAATAGTAGTAGTAGCAAGTGTAGTTTAAGATGACTGAAGCCATATTATGCCAACTGTGAAAGGCATTATATAATTTGACAAATAATTTTAAGCATAACTAAATATACATCAAACTGCTACATCTAGTGATTCATTCATCCATTCTGTTCAGTAAATTAAGTGGCAGAGATATGATGGTAATGGCACAGATAAGGTCCTTGCCTTATGGAGCATACAGCAAGGAGAAGGGAGTCAATAAACTAGTAAAATAAATACATTAACTACTTAATGATATGATTTGTGAAAAATAGTGCAATGCAGAGAAGGTGAAGTGACACAAAGCAGAGAACTGAGTTCTTGCCACTTTTGACAATATGATGAGAAGTGTCTCTGGTGAAGTGCCGTTTTGGCTTGCTAAGAAGCTAGGCACACACAGAGTAGTGAATTACAAAGGCTCTAGGGCACATAAGAGCTTGTCTTAGGGAACAGAAAAGAGACCGTTATGCTTGGGAGTGGGAGTGATGACATTGAAGAAGTGGCAGGAGCTGGATCATGCATGGCCTATAGGCCAAGGTAACCTCAGTTTTGATGTTATTAGACAAGATTTCATTCTACATGCAATGGGAACAATTGATGGGTTTGAAGGAGATTGAGGGTCTGAGTGACGTTTTCGAGATCAGTCTGGCTCTCAAGAGAAGAACAAAGTTGAAATGATACAAAAAGTTACTAGAACTCTCATCAAGAGATGATGAGGCTTGGACCAGAATAATGGCAAGGATGATGGAGAGAAAAGGATAAATCCATGTACATTTTCAGTTGAGCTGTGAAGCTCTTCTGATGATAAGATATGGGAGGGAAAGAGAATGACTCCTAGGATTTTTGGCTTGAGAAACTGGGTGATGATGAGACCATTTATATGTAGGAGGAGGATTCAGAGAGGAATAAAACTTATTTTCTGTTTTGGACATTTTAGTTTGTGATACCTATTAGATAGTCATATAAAATGTCAAGTAAGCACCTAGAAATACAAATCTTGAGCTCAGAGATCATATTTGAGCATCACACAGAATGCCAGAGTATACCATGCAAAAAGAACCCAAGTAATTCACTCTTTAGTGATCTCATGAACCATGCATTCCTCTGTTCATCTCTGAGATACCATCTTAGCAGAGGCAAGGAGAGAAGACCACCTGAGGAAGTGAGCTAATCCTAGGAAGTCTAAGATTACTTTAGCTAATTTCTTTTTAAGTTAGGATAAATGTGAATTATATTGGGCATAGATAGATAGATAGATATAGATAGATAGATATAGATAGATAGATCTATATCTATATCTATATCTATCTATCTATCTATATATCTATATCTATATCTATCTATCTATCTATCTATCTATCTATCTATCTATCTATCTATATCCCTGCTAAAGGATGGGTGGACTTGTATGGAAGTATAGATAATCTATAAAAAAGATGGAGGAATTTGCGTTTTCTCTGAATATACAGATTGTAGTGTGAATTAAATTTGTAACTTCACTCTACATTATAGAACAATTACTCTGGTTGCAAAAACTTCTCTTCTTTCACAGATCACTTCTCTTGATGAAATATGGGGACCAGGTAGACACTCATGCCACAGGAGAAGGCATTGGTCAGGGTGGAAGGATGAACCTAGATATGGGTACATTAGATTGTGATATTACCTTGATTTTGGCACTTACTCCACGCAGGTTAGAAACACATGATAAAGCTTGTTTTGAGGACGTGGTCTGAATGGATGTCTCAACTGTTTTAAGTTTAGCCCAACTTATTCACTGGCTTATTTTAAGCAATATAGAAAAACTAGTATAAGGTCAATCAGATTTCATTGTAAAGAGAGAGAAAGTGCCCATTCAATTCCTGGCTTTGCATGTTCTGTATCCCCAACACTCCTTCCTTGCCTCATTAATTCTAACATGACTTCTTGGAAAAAATTTGTTGTGTTCACCCCAGTCCATGGATAGGTGTACCTAGCTGTGTTTACCCAATACTATGTGCAGGAATTCTGTCACAGTGCTTATCACATAATATTTTCTGTTTAGTTTCTAACTTCACAATAGATGGCAGGTTTCTTTGCCACAGGGCCTTTCTGGGTCTTATTTGTCTTTAAATCCTTACTGTCTATTCTAGTGTTTGATATATACTGAATACTCACAGTATTATAGGAATATGTGAGTGAACGAATGAGTCAACCAAATCTATGGGCTTCAGTGTAATTATCTCAAATGTTATCTTAAAAAAGTCAGGCAATTTAATTACTCAGTGGATCAGTGATCAATTTGCAAGTGATGTAGGTCTAGCTTAGGAATTTTAAGTTCTTTCAGGGCTTCTGATTAATTGATAAACCAGGAAAAAGAAAATTTCCACATCAAGAAATACTCATCATCATGAAAGATACCAAATCTACAAAGATACTTTTTTTTCCCTGAAGAATCAGAAAGAATATTGATGGAGGCTTATCTTGGAGAAATTCACATTAAAGTTACTTTATCAGTGAAAGTAACCTATTTTAAATACGTGCATTGGCTCAGAGTGCTTACATATAAGGCTTTGTTGAAATTTTTTCTAGATATATATCTGCATTTTAAGATGCTCTGCTTGCTACTGTGATTTCCAAATTGTTTGCCATCTGTTGCTCTTGCATTTTACCTACAGGGAATTTTGAAATCTTGCAGACTAATTAGAACTCCATAATTGTCATCTGAAATGTTGCTTGTGATATTATCTTTAAATACATTTTTCTTAGGTAACTTCGTGAACCGCATTTATATTTTTCTTTTGCATGACTTTTTGAAGACTGTTTGAGGAAAGGATATTTTCCTGCAACTCTATAACTTTTCAGGCTATCAGTACTACAGCCAACATGAGAGCTCTTACTCCAAAAGGCATAGATTTTTATCTCATTAGAATTACAGCATTTTTAAAGTACTGGCTTGCTTTGCAGAGGAGACAGGGAATTTATGCCAAATGTTTCACAAGCAAAGCCTCTGAGATAGAGGAAGATACAAATGTATTGATTGTATCAGTTTTATTGAGGTATAATTACAAACAATAAAGTGACTGTATTTAAAGTGTATAGTCTGGTAATTTCTAAGATTATCACTGCAATCAAGATATTAAACATATCCATCCCTGCAAGTTTCCTGATGTCTTTTCTTTTCACTTTTTGCTTTAGAAGTAAAACACTACTAATTTTACTAATTTTATTTTAATTCTTTTTTTTCTCCTTCCTGATCCTTCCTTGAGCCATTTTCAGGGAATTTGTTCACAATATTTTTCTTTACGACATTCTCTGTATGTGAGCTTTGATCAACTTACCTGCAGTCCTCACGTCAGAGGTTTTAGATTGTCTCAACACACCATTTAGCTAAGGATGCTGGCTCATTATTGTTGTATTCTTATTGGGTTATGATTGTTTTCTGATTTTTCGACTTTCTATTTTATTTCTAATCTTTTGTTCTTTTAGGTCATGTCCACAGGAGTTCAGAAACATCTTGCCATTTTGGCCAGAAATTTAGTAAAATTAATCAAAACTTTAGTCAGACCTCTATGAGTTACAAAGATAGAGCTAATTTGTTTTACTCAAATGACAGTAGGCCAGATGATTTGGCTTCTGTGGCCTTGACAGATCTATGGCGATCATAACTGTTCTTTTCATGACACCTTCCATTGTCCTTACTGTTTATAGTGTATATTAAATTTGATTTTCTCTCTTAACTACTCATTTTTTTTTACTTACTGTTTTTGTCATATACATGTACTTCCGGTGCCATCTGGCTCCCTTTTTCCTAATAATCATTATTTGAGAACTACCATGGGCAACCTATAGCAGAATCTCAAATTCTTTGACATGTCATCCTCTATTGTAGCAACCAGGTCTGGCAGTATTATTCTAAAGGGGCACTGGATAACGTATAGGTCACCATTATGAATTTGAGTTGCAAATGTAAAAAAAAGTTTGAAAAATCATCAGGCTATGAATTGAAATGAGACACATTTCTGAGGAGAGTTTGAGGAGAGCTGACTAACAGGTAGGTCTGAAGCCTGTGGGAGGCAACAGACCTGGAAAACTTCCCAAAATCAAATGCCAAGAACTGTGGCACCTTTTAACCCAGTTCTTGTGGTCATTACATTATTTTATTTTTTATTTTATTTTATTATTTTTTTGATCTTTCATTTTTTAAAAATTTATTTTTAACTTAAATTCCATTAATTAACATATAATGTATTATTTGTTTCAGGGGTACAGGTCTGTGATTCATCAGTTTTACATAACACCCAGCACTCACCACAACACATACCCTCCCCAATGTCCCTCACCCAGCCACCCTATCCCCCCCACCCACCTCCCCTCAAGCAACCCTCAGTTTGTTTCCTAAGATTAAGAGTCTCTATGGGTCATTATTTTAAACACTTTATCCCAAAAGACTAGTCATTCAAATTAAGCTTCTTGCATAACTGTATTATGCCTAAAGTTTGTCCTGCATTTTCTTCATATTGATAGACCAACCACTTAGGAAACAACTCAGATCATGATCCCGGGTCCGGGGACTGAGCACCATGTCAGGCTCTCTGCTCAACGGGGAGTCTGCTTCTCCCTCTCACACTCCCCCTGCTTCTGCTTTCTCTCTCTCTCTGTCAAATAAATAAATAAAATCTTTATAAAAAGAAAAAAGAAAGGGGTTTATTATGAATATCAAGACAGCTTTTTCACTGCTATCATTTAGGAAATTCCAATGGCTTTAGGAGATCTGTGCCGAAGGGGGACAAAAATGAAATATGGTTTCTTATTATATATTACAGTATCATAAATGACAGACAAATGGTTGAAGTCAATATTAAAACTAGTATTTGACAATTTTTTAAAAATTACTTAACTGTTCTAGTGAAACTGCAGCCAAAACTCCTCAATGATTGCATGAGAATAAATCCATCTCTGCTCAATAGAGCTTCAATTTAATCTCAAACATAGTGCTGTATGGTTGTGCCCATAGTATCTTAGTTTATTTGTGTACTCTTGATGGAATTAGTAGAATCTCTAGTATTCAGTTAAGCTGAATAATATATATATGTAATGTATAATTGTGAGGGTGAGGACAGAACAGAAATAGAGGACTTCTCTTCAAAAAAATTATCTGAGAACTAAAATCATTTACTGAATCAGGCCATACTTTAGAATATTTTTGTTTTATGGTAGAAAGTTAACTTTTAAAATAGAAAATTTACAGAGAAGCTGCATTTTAATGTTCATGAGAAATACATTTACAGTCTAATTCAGGAAATTGGATGCTCATATACCCTGGTCATTAATCCATTAACAAGAAGGGACTGTGAATCAAAGGACATGTTAGCTATGTATTAAAGATGAAGTGTTTTTTTTTTATTAACTTAATATACAGGAGTTTTGTAGCCAAAATTTTTGAGTTGTACAGAAAGTCCTGGATTGTGAAAATTTAGAACTAGCCTCGCTACCACTATTTTATAGACTTGATGTATTTTGCGGGGTGGAACTGAAGAAACTGATTTTACATTCTAACTTATACATTAGCCACTTATTATGTGGACTTAGCTAAGCAATCTATTTCTCTGATGAGAAAAATGACTCATAAAAGAGTAGGTTAGATGGACTTTCTACATGCTCACATAATATCCACAACTTAGTCCTCCTATAGGCTTTACCAGTCTGTGTATTTATTGCCTTTTTGTTTGTATCACAAGCTCCTTATTAGCCATAAATTGTAACATCAACTCAGTCTTTGTGAATTATCTTACTTTATCATTAAACAAGTATTCTTTTATTCAAACAAATATTTATTCCACCATTGAAGATCTTCTCTCTACCTGCACTAAAATTTCTAATCACTTAATCCTTTCATTTCATGCAGGCTTATTTTTTTCTTTTTCTTTTTTATGCTGCATGGATATTCTGTGTTCCTGTCATGTTCAGCACCTAGTGGTCATCTATTTCAATATTTCTCTGCCCAGAACCCAAAACCTCCATACTTTGTGCCAAAGCTAGTGCCAGTTGCAGTCATGGGTCACATTATTTACTTTCCCCTTTTATTAAAGATTAGCATAGGAAAAATTATGCAAATGAATCTGTAGCTCTACTCTGCATTATATCCAACAAGGGGCCATTGTAATCGCCTGTTGAATAACTCCACTTAGAACTCCTTTATAAGCCCCTTGAAATTACCACATCTAATACTGAACTAGTTTCCACCCCTGAAAATCTACTTCTTTTTCTACCTACATCTGGTTAATGGCAGAGGCTGGTTGCTCAACCCATGCTCATTGAAGTTGTTTGACTCTTCATCCTCAAGTCATGATAGTTGAATATCTGAAATATCTCTGATATCTCTCCCTTTTTTTGTTTTTGGTACAATCATTGACACCATTCAAATTATTATCAACTCTTGCTGAATTGTTATACTCATCTCCTAATTAGTCTCATTGCTTCTCCTTTATATACAGTTACCCAAGTATACTGGATATTGACAGGCTTACCTTTCTAAAATACAAATTAATTTTCTTCAGTATTTTGCTTTACTTAAAAGCCATTCCTAATAATTTATTCACAGTAAATAAAATTAAAATTTATTAGCATAATATAAACTTCCTGTTCTAACTTGCTTCTTCCTAACTTTCTAGCTATACTTTCTCCAGTCTGATACCCTCCTCTGGCATACAGCTTAACTATATTGAACTCTGTACTGTTCCATGGAGCTCCCACTCTCCCGTGTGCTTGCATACCACTCAGGCCTTCCTCATGCTAATCCCCTCATCTCCTTCTCAACTTTGCTTGCCAGGGAATTGCCTATTTATTCTTAAAGCAGGAGCAAAAATGCCCCTCCTCCTATTAACTTTTCCCTAATCTCCTCAGGCAGAATTAATTTCTTCTTTGATCATATTTTCTTAGCAATTTTATATGCCTATATTATAAAATATATAATATTCTGTCACTTTCATTAATACATTTTTACTGAGGTAAAATACACATTCAGTAAAATGAACTGATCAATGTATATTCAGTGAGTTTTGACAAATGAATCCCTGTGAAACTGACACTCCAATGAGGATATAAAACATTTTCATAACCCATAAAGTTCCCTTGTGCTCACTTCCAGTGCCCCCTGGGGATAGAGAAATTTTGATTTCTGTTGAGATAAGTTAGTTTTTGCCTTATTTGGATTTTATATAAATGTAATCATAGAGTATATGGTCTCTTTTCCGGCTTCTTTTATTCAACGTGATGTTTTTGAGATCCATCCATGTTGTTGCATGTATAAGTACTTTATTTGCCTATTTTCATGTTGATGAACATTTAGTTTGTTTACAGTTTTTGGTTTTTATGTATAAAGATGTTGGAACATTTTGTACAAGGCTGTTTTAGAATATATATTTTTATTTCTCTTGAGCAAATATCTGGGAGTGGAATTGTTGGGTCCTAGGTCACCCAGAGGTGAATGTATTAGTCAAGATTCAGTCCAGATGAATGGATAAAGGAGATATGCTATATATATATATATACAATGGAATATTACTCAACCATCAGAAGGGATGAATACTTACCATTTACATTGATGTGGATGGAACTGGAGTGTATTATGCTGAGCGAAATAAGTCATTTAGAGAAAGACAATTATCATATGGTTTCATTCATATGTGGAATATAAGAAACAGTGCAGAGGATCATAGGGGAAGGGAGGGAAAACTGAATGGGAAGTTATCAGAGAGGGAGAAAAGCCACGAGAGACTCTTAACTCTAGGAAACAAACTGAGGGTTGCTGGAGGAGAAGTGGGTGAGGGGATGGGGTAATTGGGTGATGGGCATTAGGGAGGGCATGTTATATGATGAGCACTGGGTGTTATATACAACTGATAAGTTACTGAACACTATATCTGAAACTAATGATGTATTGTATGTTGGCTAATTGAATTTAAATAAAAAAATTAAAACTGTAGCGTTAAAAAAAAAAGGTTCAATCAGAGAAGCAAAACCATAGGGCTGGTATATAATAAGTGATTCCCTATGGAAATTTGACCCTACAGAACTTTGGAAGCTGACTTAACAGTTTCTATGATGCTATTGTGGGTGTTTCTGGTTCTGTGGCCTAAAACAAGGCAGGAAGTTGAGAAGGAAAGATGAATGAGAAGTGTGTGTGGGGAAATGATCAAGAGTAAACAGGAAGTATAAGCAGAAACCCATGAGGGTGAATTGAAATCCAAGCTTCTAACTACAGTGCTGGGGTGACCTACCAGAGAATCCGGTGCCTTTCATCAAAAAGCTAAATGCACACCTGGCTCAAGAGTCAGATAAGGATGAGATTTGACAAGATCAGCTGGAGAAGTTGCTGACGTGGTTGTTGTACCAAACCACTCAACTGGTTGAGCCAAGGGATAAAGCGTAGCATGTGTGAGCTGCCATAACTCCTGGTACTTGGCATCAACTCCTGAATGTAAAAATAATATGACTGCTGCTTCGTTTCTGCTTTCTAAATCTTTCATAAAATGTTTTCGTTTGTTTGTTTGTTTTCTACACTAACTTGTGCAGAAGGCATTGTGGAGAAAGTAATATGTTTTTGGGATCGAACCTAAAGGATTCTACCTGTGCAAGTTTTGTATGCACCTCATTTTATATAAGAGCTAGACTTTTAAAACCATTTTTTAGTAAATATTTAAAGTTAACTCACTATTTAAAATAATTCTATAATAAATGTTTATTATTTATTCTTCATATTATTGTTCTAGATCCTTGCCAACCTTTATGGTTATCAGTCTTCATAATTTTAGCCTTCTGTTGGTGTGATTAAATTTCCTTCATGACTAATGACATTGAATACTTTTTCAGAAGCTTATTGGCCATTCAGATACCTCTTCTGGGGATTTGTATGTCAATTTGCCCAATTTATAAATAGGGTTGTTTGTCTTTTTATTATTGCTTATTATTATTTATGTATTGGTTAGATGTATTCTCTTAGGCCACAATTTGCCTTTTTAATCCTCTTAATGAAGTCTTTTAATAAGCAGGAGATTTTATTTGATAAAGCCCAATTTATTAACTTTTTATGTCCAGCACATTTTACATCATATCTAAGAAATCCTTTCCTGGTGGTTGGCAAGGGAAGATGGTGGAACAGGAGGACTCTAAGCTCACCGCATTCCATGGATATAAGTAGATAACACTCATATTAGCATAAATAACTCAGAAAATGACCCAAAGACTGACAGAATAAACTCTACAAACTAAAGGCAGAAAAGAAGCCACACTGAAGAAGGTAGGAAGGGCAAATATGAGGTTTGGGAACAGAACAGATCCTGGTTGTCCATGGTGGAGAGTGAACTAGGGTGGGGAGAAGGGAGAAAAACTATTTCACTATTACACTGGAGAACCTGCACAGGGAAGATAAATTCCCATAACATTTGGCTTTGAAAGCTAGAGGGGTCGAATATCTTGAGTTCTTACAACCAGCAGGACTTAAAGACTGGAATTTTAAGAATCAAGTTCAAAATCATTAGCCATCAGGGAAATTCAAATCAAAACCACATTGAGATATCACCTTACGCCAGTAAGAATGGCAAAAATTGACAAGGCAAGAAGCAACAAATGTTGGAGAGGATGTGGAGAAAGGGGATCCCTCTTACATTGTCGGTGGGAATACAAGTTGGTACAGCCACTTTGGAAAACAGTGTGGAGGTCCCTTAAAAAGTTAAAAATTGAGCTACCCTATGATCCAGCCATTGCACTACTGGGTATTTACCCCAAAGATACAGACGTAGTGAAGAGAAGGGCCATATGCACCCCAATGTTCATAGCAGCATCGTCCACAATAGCTAAATCGTGGAAGGAGCCGAGATGCCCTTCAAAAGATGACTGGATTAAAAAGATGTGGTCCATATATACAATGGAATATTACTCAGCCATCAGAAAGAACGATTTCTCAGCATTTGCTGCAACATGGACGGGACTGGAGGAGATAATGCTAAGCGAAATAAGTCAAGCAGAGAAAGACAATTACCATATGGTTTCACTCATTTATGGAACATAAGAAGTAGGAAGATCGGTAGGAGAAGAAAGAGAAGAAGAAGGGGGGGTAAACAGGAGGGGGAATGAACCATGAGAGACTATGGACTCTGGGAAACAAACTGAGGGATTCAGAGGGGAGGGGGGTGGGGAATGGGATAGGCTGGTGATGGGTATTAAGGAGGGCACGTATTACATGGTGCACTGGGTGTTATATGCAAGTAATAAATCATGGAACTTTACATCAAAAACTAGGGATGTACTGTATGGTGACTAACATAATAAAAAAATATTATTAAAAAAAATAGAGCTACCCTATGATCCAGCAATTGCACTACTGGGTATTTACCCCAAAGATACAGACGTAGTGAAGAGAAGGACCATACGCACCCCTAATGTTCATAGCAGCATTGTCCACAATAGCTAAATTGTGGAAGGAGCCGAGATGCCCTTCAATAGACGAATGGATTAAGAAGATGTGGTCCATATATACAACAGAATATTACTCATCCATCAGAAAGAACGATTACACAACATTTGCAGCAACATGGACGGGACTGAAGGAGATTATGCTAAGTGAAATAAGTCAAGCAGAGAAAGACAATTATCATATGGTTTCACTCATTTATGGAACATAAGAAATAGCAGGAAGATCAGTAGGAGAAGGAAGGGAAGAATGGAGGGGGGGTAAACAGAAGGGGGAATGAACCGTGAGAAACTATGGACTCTGGGAAACAAACTGAGGGTTTTATAGGGGAAGGGGGTAGGGGATTGGGATAGGCTGGTGATGGGTATTAAGGAGGGCACATACTGCATGGAGCACTGGGTGTTATAGGCAAATAATGAATCATCAACACTACATCAAAAATTAAGGATGTACTGTATGGTGACTAACATAACATAATAAAAAATTATTATTAAAAAAAATCATGCTTGGCTCTGGGAGAGTCCTGAGGGTATTAGAAAGTGGAGTCCCCACCCTTAAATACAACACAATGAACAGTCAGGAGAGATAAAGCTTGGAAGAAACAGTTTGAAAAACACGAGAGACAGGCAGGAGGAAGAGTTACTTACTCATCAGAATGTGGCCCAGAGAGGCAGAGATCATGAGGAGACCCCTGCAGGAATAAAGGAGCTGGTAGCACTGTTTCCCTCCCTGACACCCCAGCATGAACACTCAGGGAACAAGCCTGGCACCAACACTCACTATCTAACTTGCTTACGCCAAGTGCCACTTCCACCCCGCTTTGGTAGATCCACCTGCCCAGTCACACTTGCTTAACTCCTGGTGCTGTGTGCCCCCTCCCATAGAAGACCTTTGCAAACCCCCCACCAACACCTCCTCTGCCAAGCCATGTATCTTGAGACCCTAAGTTCCAGTAGCAGCAGTAATGGCAGCAGTCTCATTTTGCAAGCAGACAAGTGCACACCTTGTTAAAAAGCATCTGACCTGGCCAGGAACCAAACACTGCTCACAACAAGCAAAGAGAGCCTCTGGGGACAACCTGACTGCAGGAAAAAAGTGACCAGGACTCAATAGCAGGGCACATGTAACACACATAGGAGATACCCTCTGAAGTACCAGGTCCTGGGGAACAGAGAACACTGCACTGCAGGACACTCCAGGACCTCTTCTTCAAAAAGCTCTTACCTGCAAAAGTAGGAGATGTAGCTCACTTTCCTAACACACAGAAACAGATACAAAGTTAGACAAAATGACATGTCACCACATTGATAGCCAGGGTTGATTTGGATGATCTGACTACTGAGGGAAGAGTCTCCTTCCTCTCCCACCACTCCATGTGTGTCCCTCCCAAAGCTGCATGCTCGGTGGAGGAGGACAAACTTCCCTGAAAAAAGAGAATTGTTCTTTGGTTTAGGGTATATGAGTAAGTTGCATTCCCCTGCTAGAACCTCCAGACAAGCTCTCAAGGTCCATTTGTAGTAGGGTAGTCAACTTCCAAGACTCCAGACACATCCAAATGAGGTGCTTCATGTGGCAGTCTGCCTTTCTTTAAAAAAAGAAAAAAGAAATGAAAGAGGAGAAATAACAACCAGCCTGATAGAAATACAAACAATTATAAGAGAATATTATGAAAAATTATATTCCAACAAACTGTACAACCTAGAGGAAATAAATTCCTAGAAACATATAACCTCTCAAAACTGAATCAGGAAGAAATGGAAAATTTGTCCAGACTGATTACCAGCAATTAAAACAGTATTCAAAAAAATCCCAACAAACAAAAGTGCAAGATCCAGATGGCTTCATAGGTAAATTCTACCAAACATTTAAAGAAGAGTTAATATGTATTCTGAAACTATTCCAAAGGATAGAAGAGGAAAGAAAAATTCTAAATTAATTCTATGAGGCAAGTATTACCCTGATACCAAAGCCAGATAAAGATACCACACACACACACACACACACACGCGCACACACACACACACACACACACACACACACACACACACAAACAAGAAAACAAAAAAAACCCTGCAAAACTGTAGGCCAGTATCTCTGATGAACAAAGGTGCGAAAATTCTCAATAAAATACTAGCAAACTGAATCCAACAATACATTAAAAAAAATAATTTACCACAGCCAAGTGGGACTTATTCTTGGGTTGCAAGGGTGATTCAATATTTGCAAATCAATCAAGGTGATACATCGGTTATTAAGATAAGGGATAAGAGCCATATGATCATGTCATTAGAAGCAGAAAAAAAATTTAACAAAATACAGCATCTTTCATGATGAAAATCCTCAACAGAGTAGGCTTAGAAGGAACATACCTCAACATAATAAAGGCCTTATATGAAAAACCCACAGTGAACATCATCCTCACCGGGGAAAAACTAAGAGCTTTCCCTCTATGGTCAGGAATAAGACACGGATGTCCACTCTCACCACTGTTATTCAGCATAGTACAGGAGGTCCTAGCCATAGCAATCAGACAACAAAAAGAAATAAAAGTCATCCAAATTGGTAAAGAAGTATAACTTTCACTCTTTGGAGATGACATGATAGTATATAGAGAAAAGCCCAAAGACTCAACTAAAAAAACTGCTAGAATTGGTAAATGAATTCAGTAAATTTGCAGGATTTGCAGGATTTGTTGTATTTCTATACATTAATAATGAAGTAGTGGAGAAATTAAGGAACCAATCCCATTTACAGGTGTACCAAAAATAAAATACCTTGCAATAAACTTAACCAAAGAGGTGAAAGATCTGTACTCTGAAAACTATAAGACATTGATGAAAGAAATTGAAGATGACACAAAAAAATGGAAAGAAATTCCATGTTTATGGATTGAGAGAAAAACATTGTTAAAATGTCCATTACTACCCAAAGCAATCTACACATTTAATGCAATCCCTATGAAAGTACCAATAGTATTTTTCACAGAGCTTCAACAATCCTAAAATTTGTATGGAAACACGAAAGACCCTGAATAGCCAAAGCAGTCTTGAAAAAGAAAAGCTAAACTGGCAGTATCACAATTCCAGACTTCAAATTATATTACAAAGCTATAGTAATCAATCAGTGTTGTACTGGCACAAAAATAGACACATAGATCAATATAACAGAATGGAGAGCCTGGAAATAAACCCACAACTATGTGGTCAATTAATCTTCAACCAAGCAGAGAAGAATACGCAATGGGAAAAAGACAGTCTCTTCAACAAATGGTGCTGGGAAAACTGGACAGCTACATGCAAAAGAATGAAACTGGACCACTTTCTTACACCATACACGAAAATAAACTCAAGATGGATGAAAGACCTAAATGTGACACCAGAAATCATAAAAATCCTCAAAGAAAGCACAGGCAATAAGTAATTTTTCTGATATCAGCTGTAACAACATTTCTCTAGATATGTCTCCTGAGGCAAAGGAAATAAAAGCAAAATAAGCTATTAGAACTATATCAACATAAAAAGCCTGTGCACAGCAAAGGAAACAATCAACAAAGCTAAAAGGCAATCTACTGAATGGGAGAAGTAATTCCACATGATATGTCTGATAAAGGTTTAGTACCCAATATATATAAAGAACCGATACAACTCAGCATCATTAAAACAAATGATCCAATTAAAAATGGGCAGAAGTCATGAACAGACATTCTTCCAAAGACATACAGATGGCCAACAGATACATGAAAAGATGTTCAACGTCCTCATTGTCAGGGAAACATAAATCAAAACTACAGTGAGATATCATCTCATACAAGTCAGAATGGCTAAAATCAAAACACAAGAAATAGCAAGTGTTGGCAAGGATGTGGAGAGAAAGGAACCCTCATGCACTGTGGTAGAAATGCAAAGTGGTGCAGCCACTGTGGAAAATAGTATGAAGGTTCTTCGAAATAAAAATAGAACTATCCAACTGTCTAGTAATTGTATTATTGGGTATTTTCAAAAAAAAATCCTAATAATTAAGAGGGATATATATATACCCCTATGTTTATTGTAGCATTATTAACAACAGCAAAATTATGGAAGCAGCTCAAATGTCCACCAATACATGATGGATAAAGAAGATGTGTATTATTCAGCCATAAAAGAGAATGAAATCTGTCATTTCCAAGAACATGGATGGATTTAGAGAGTGCAATGCTAAGTGAAATGTATCAGTCAAAGAAAGACAAATACCATATGATTTCACTCACATGTAGAATTTAAAAAAACAAAACAAACGAGCAAAGAAAAAAGAGAGAGAAGCCAAGAAACAGTCTTTTTTTTTTAAAAAAAGATGTTATTTATTTATTTGACAGAGATAGAGACAGCCAGCGAGAGAGGGAACACAAGCAGGGGGAGTGGGAGAGGAAGAAGCAGGCTCACAGCAGAGGAGCCTGATGTGGGGCTCGATCCTATAACGCCAGGATCACGCCCTGAGCCGAAGGCAGACACCTAACCGCTGTGCCACCCAGGCGCCCCAAGAAACAGAGTCTTAAGAGAACAAACTGATGGTTACCAGAGGGGAAGTGGGTAAGGAGATGGGTGAAGGGGACTAAGAGTACACTTATCATGATAAGCACTGAGTAGTGTATAGAATTGTTAAATTACTATTTTGTATACCTGAAACTAATATAACACTATATGTTAACTGTGGTAGAATTAAAATAAAAAACTTAATAAAGGTGAAAACAATTTTTTTCCTGTCTTCAGATCATGAAGATATTCTCTTATGTTTTCTTCTAGAGGCTTTATAGATTTAGCTTTAAAATTAGGGCTATCATCCATCTTGAATTAATTTTTGTGCAAGGTGTGGAATAAGGTTTGAGGCTGATTTTTTTTTCTATTTGTTTATTTGATTTTTTTTAGTATTATCACTTGAAAATACTGTTTTTCCCATCACATTGTCTAAGTGATTGTCAAAAATCATTTGACTATTTTTGTGATTATTTCTAGATTCTCTATTTTTGTTTCATTGATTTGTTTCTCTGTATTTGCACGAAAATCACACTGTCTTGATTAATGATGCTTTACAGTAAGTCTTGAAACCAGGTAATGTCCTCCAACTTTTCTTTTCCAAGATTGTGCTAAGTCATTTGTAGAGTGTGCAGTTGACCCTTAAACACCACAGGGGTTAGGGAAGTCAATCCCTGCCCAATCCACTCCCCAGAAGTCAATCCCTGCCCAATCCACTCCCCAGAACTTAATAGCCTACAGTTGACTGGAAGCCTTACCAATAACATAAACAGTCAATTAACACATGTTTTATATGTATTATGTACTTTATCTTGTAATGAAGTTTGCTAGACAAAAGATAATGTTACATTATCTCATAGTTTCTGCAAGTCAGGAGTCCAGGGATGGCTTCTCCAAGTGCTCCCCCAGGCCCTCAAAAGGCTGCAATCAAGATGTTAGCTTGGACTCAGTTTAATCCTAGGCTCAGGATCCTCTTCCAATCTCACATGCCTATATTCAGAATACATTCGCTTGTAACTATAAAACATATGGTGGCTTGCCTCTTCAACACCAGTAGAGGAATCTCTCTGAACTCAGGGAAGACTTAAATCCCCTTTAGTTCAGCTAGACTGCATGGAATTTTCTTCTCTTTTTATGCCTCAGAACCTTGTCATATCCTTTTCTCTTTGCCTGTAATAATCTCCATATAGGTAATATCCATTCTTCCATCAGGTGTAAGTTTAAATTGCTTTTAATTTTATTTAGAAAAATTTAGAACAACAGAAAATTTGTAAGAATAGTACAATGAACACATATTCACTTCCACCTACATTCACCATTTGTAAATATTTTCATCATTTGTGTATATTTTATCATTCTCTGTCTCTCTTTGTCTCTTTCTGTCTTGTTTCTCTGTATCTCTCTCTCTCTCTCTTTCTCCCTTTCTCTATGTTAAACCATTTCAGGGTAAGCTACAGACACCATGATCCTTCACCACTAAATAATTTAGCATCTATCTCTTAAGAATAAGGTCATTCTTTTGTATAACTATAGTACTTTATCAAAGTAAGGAAAATTAATATCAATAAAATACATTCATTTAATATGTACTCCACGGTCAAAATTTGCCAGTTGGCTCCATGTTCTTTATAGCAACTCTACCTTTTCATCTAGGATCCAATCCAGACTCTTACATCACATTTAGTTGTTGTATTTCTCTAGTTTCCTTTCATCTGAAATAGTCCTTCAGCGTTTTATTCTCATTAATGACTTGGGCATTTTTGAAACGTCCAAGCCAATTCTTTTTTTTTTTTTTCAATAATTGGCTGATGGTTGGAGTTAGGTTATTTTTTTTTTTTGTAGGAATACTACAGAAATAATTGGGTATTCTCAGTGTACCACATCCATTGTTCCATATTGAGTGGTGATAACTTTGTTCATTCTTAGTATCTGCCAGATTTCTCCACTGGAAAGGCACCTTTTCTCCCATTTGTAAGTAACAAGTAAATTGTGGGGAGATAAGCTTAAATTTCACTTTCTTGACTTTACAATCTAAACTATATTCCCATAATACTGTAGTCTCTGTGAGGACCTGGCATTTGTCTATATACTGATTATAGTTTCCAATTATTTATTTATTCAGAGGTTTGTTGTACCTCTCTCTCTGAATGAATTGTATCCGTTTTATTCATGCTATATTTGCAGTGTCTAGCACAGTGTGTTGTCACAGTGGACACTAATAAAATAATTATAAATGAGTGAATACATGAATATATAATTACACTTAGGAAAATTATTTAGTAAAGAAATTATAGGATTTCTTTATATGAATGATAGAAATAAAGCTTGTAAGACTTCATTTTAAACCCTGTCTATGTTTTGCTGATAACTTTGTCATCCTATTCCTAGAGAGTTAGAAGATGATGTTATTTCTCTATACTGGGCATTTTTCTGTAATGCACATCTCGTATTCTGAGCAACACAGACCTGTAGGCAGAAAGACAGTAATGGAAATAGAAATCCCAGCTCTTGAATAATAGGCTTAGGTGTTTTTTAAGAACAATAAATCCAGCTGGCTGATAGTCGTACCTCATCTGTAATGATCTATCCAATATTAGTCTTTCTGCAGATTGGTACAGAGTATTGGACATGTTTTTAGGCTTATAGTTTGTCATTCAGTTCAAAGCGAGGTATACTTTGTAGGTTGCTGTCAGAGATTATTCTTCGTAACATTTTCTTAAGTCAAATATTATTACGTTTTGAAATAAATTACTTTTATTTTAGTCTTGCATTTTTTTTGCAGAAACTGATTTCTTTTTTTTTAAATAATTTTTATTTTGTTATGTTAGTCACCATACAGTACCTCCCCAGTTTTTGATGCAGTGTTCCATGATTTATTATCTGTATATAACACCCAGTGCACCATGCAATATGTGCCCTCCTTAATACTCATCACTGGCCTATCCCAATCCCCCAACCCCCTCCCCTCTGAATCCCTCAGTTTGTTTCCCAGAGTCCATAGTCTCTCATGGTTCATTCCCCCTCCTGTTTACCCCCCCTTCTTCTTCTCTTTCTTCTCCTACCGATCTTCCTACTTCTTATGTTCCATAAATGAGTGAAACCATATGATAATTGTCTTTCTCTGCTTGACTTATTTCGCTTAGCATTATCTCCTCCAGTCCCGTCCATGTTGCAGCAAATGCTGAGAAATCGTTCTTTCTGATGGCTGAGTAATATTCCATTGTATATATGGACCACATCTTTTTAATCCAGTCATCTTTTGAAGGGCATCTCGGCTCCTTCCACGATTTAGCTATTGTGGATGATGCTGCTATGAACATTGGGGTGCATATGGCCCTTCTCTTCACTACATCTGTATCTTTGGGGTAAACCCCAAAGAAACTGATTTCTTTACATAAAAATCATTTTTTTCGCTAGAACAGTGAATTCTTCATTGCCTTTCCACTCCCCTCTAGGGTCACCTATTTCCTTCTTACCACTCCACTAAATATTTAGTTATACCTCAGAGTCAGTAATTAAAAAGTATGAATTTTACTAACAGAAGATTTTTTTTAACTGCCTTTCTACAGAAGTTCGCTATTTTCCATAGAAGAGCAACCTTTGATTTAACAGTGCAAAATCCTCTTGGAAAATTAATTAATAGATCTTCAACATATTCTGCTGTTTCACTTCAATGTCACTGCAAAACCCTAAGGGATCTGATGAGTTTTGAGTCATAATTGCTATATTTTATAACCTTTGAAATTTTATGCTCCTAGTAAGTATGTCCCCCTATTCTTAACAGGCCCTGTTTACAGAGTGCAAGAGGCGCTTAGACTACTCCATGTTCCTGGTAAGATCAATATTTATCAATACCATCTACCCTCTGACTACCACTACAAATTACCTGAGAACTCTCCCAAGGTGAAAAACTAATATAGAACGTCTCCTTAAGGGGCGTCTGTGTGGCTCAGTCGTTAAGCACCTGCCTTTGGCTCAGGGTGTGATCCCGGTGTTCTGGGATCAAGCCCCACATCAGGCTCCTCTGCTGGGAGCCTGCTTCTTCCTCTCCCACTTCCCCTGCTTGTGTTCCCTCTCTGGCTGGCTGTCTCTCTCTCTGTCATATAAATAAATAAAATCTTAAAAAAAAAAAAAGAACTTCTCCTTAAGAGACTAATTCCATGATGTCTCCCATTTCTGTTTACTTCAGTCAACAGACTTAAGAAGTCCAAGGCTTATAGGCATATCTCATTACCCACAATCTCTTTTCCACATGGCTCTGCATGTTCTATAAATGGGCCCTCATTTTTACTTGTAATTGGAAGCTAGCTTTTTTACAGCCTTCTTAGGTGGTGGCATTCCACATATTACTAGAGGTGGGGTAAGTTCAACTTTCCTCATTGCTCCTTCCAGATATTGTTTCTTCAGCTGCTATGAAAAGTCCAGTTTTGATTCTCATATTGTCACCTTCTATTCCAGTCATCTTCATCCCTACTGGTCACTTTCTTTCATTTATTGGTGATAATAGCAATAGTACTGGTTCTTTTTCTTCACCATTATTCCCATTCTTCTCAATCTGAGTAATTTCAATTCCATGTATGTCATCTATATAATACATTCAGTACTCTGACTTACTAATTTCTTGATCTGCTCACTTCTAGTGATTTTTTTCTCCAATTATCTCAGCCATATATTCTAATGTATTCCAGGTCTTGTTGTGTGCAATAACTACAACTCATCTAAATTCTTTATTACAAATATCCCTGTCTTTGACAACCAACTCCATCTTTCCATCTTATTTTTCTAAGACCCTAATTCCAAGTACTCTTTCACCTGACTCAGAACTCCAATATATTCATTCTATTAGCTTTTCACTGTCACTCATGTTATGTCCTCATTTCTTTTCTTACACAGAATTAGATGCCACGATTCACTATTATAATCACTCTTTTACATATACCCATAATTCTTTTTTTTTCTTTCTCCCTTCCTCTTGGCAAAACTCCAAAGCTTGTTAAATCAAACTCTCTGCCTACTCCAGATGTACATCAGAGCAAAATTGCTGAAGGAAATACATCCAAGCTGACTGGTCTCATTTCAGATTCTAAATCACAGAATTCAAATGAAACCCCAATGCTGCCCAATGCTTTGTGACATTTTCATATTCAGTTTGTATCCCTATTCTTTAAGAATACTATTTCATATCTTATCCACTCTGCTTTAATCTTTTATCCCTCCTTCGACTTCACTCTCAGATGATGAGCTATCTCATTAATTCAACAAAATAATTGAAGTAATTTTAAAAGAAGCTCAATATCTTCCTGGAAGTGACCTATATGTATACCTCTACAACTTGCCTTTTCTTATAAGGAATGTAAGAATGTTATCTTATTTGTGCTCTAAATTCTACTCCTCATCACCTACTTAAGGTCTTTATCCTTTAATTATCCTCCCACTCATTAAATCATCATTTTTTTCACTGTACTGGATCATTTCTATCACAATGCAAACATTATATATATCCCATTTTAAAACAGCCATAACAAGTGCAAACCGTAAACTTTCATCTTCCCATAAGCTTCTCCTTTCTCTGTTCTTTGTTAATAGCACTCCTAGACAGGGTTGTGTATATTCCCCCTCTCCAACTCTGTACTATCTAATATCAGTTGAACCATTCCTATCAGACTTTATTTTCCATTACTCCACAGAAACCATTCTTATCATGGTCACCAGTGATCTCCTTGTTGTCAAAATTATTGGGCAAATTTTAGCTTGTATTACTTGATCTATCTATAGCATTCAAAACTCTTGATTTCGTCTTTCTTCTTTAAACATTTCTTCACATCATATTCCCCGGATCTTTTCTTAGCACAATTGCCACTCCTTTCCAGTATCTTTTGCTGGCAATTCCTCACATTTTCAGTTCTTAAGTTTCACAGGGGTCTCTGTCTTAGGCCTGAAATCTGTTCTCTTCTGTCTAAAGCATTGATATGCTTTAAATTATATTTATGTGTTGTAGGGTTCCAACATGTATCTCCAGGCTCAACCCCTCTCTTGACTATTATAACTGAATTCCTTCTTACTATCTCTACTTGGATATCTAATAGGCATCTAAATATGAGATACTAAAACTGGCTTATTAATTCTGCCTTTAAATCTCCTCATTCCTTCATCTTCCATATTGGGAATCTGGTTTTTCTTACACTCAAACTGTGTAGTCTTTTGGATTCTACACTTTCTCTTATAGCCCACATACACCCTATTAAGCACCTCTGTAAGCTCTGCCTTTAAACTGTATACTTTCTTCATGGCAAAGCCAGGGACTTTGAAAAGAAAGCAAAAAAAAAAAAAAAAAACCCAAAAAAAACCCCAGAAGCATGAAATTTAAAGTCTAGACCTATGCCATATGCAAGTGTGATTTCCAAATTTGCATTGTCTTTTAAGTGTGAATTAAGTGAAATGAGCCCAATTGATGTAATTTTAAACTACAGTGTTATGGAAAATGAAACTAAATACAAGAAATAGTAAGATAAAATTTGTTCTCATTATGAATATTTTTCTAAAATCTATCAACCTACAGTCTGGTTGTTATTTCTAGTCAGTTAGTAAAATAGAAACAAAGTCCAGAACTAAAAATACTGTTATAAGTTCTATTTACTTTGTATAATCTTCAAAGACTTATTGGAACTTCTTAGTAAACTAGATGCTGTTATCACAATTTATATTAAGTGCATAGCTGAGATCTTAACCTGCTAAGGAAAATTATGGGAAAGTAATATTATAGGAAATGGTGCATAATAGATTTTGGAGTTCATGAAAGCAATTCTGTCACAGAAAAACTGCATAATTGCAGTGTTCTACTGGGGTGAAGCTTAATGCCTCACATAAGTTGCCTTTCTGTTTATTTATGGCAAAGTCTGTTGTCAAGGTAACAACTATACAGAACCATCATGTCCATATGGTGTGACCAAATCTTCCACTTATAGTAGTGTCTTTTCTATCCAGCCCAATAGCAAATAATCAATGGTCTCATACACAAGGTTTCTATTTCCATTGATTGCTCAGCAACTGATTTTTACTGAGTGTGACTTTGTTTCCTAGAGCACTGGATTCAGTTAAATTCAAAGACTCAGCTTGAATAAATGATAAATCTTACTAGGAACATTCTAAATATTATTGTGGTACAGAGGCCTTGGAGATGAATCCCTGAATAATGAACTCTTAAATGTGTATTCAATAAAAATGATCCTAAAAACTCTATCTATATCCCAAAATTGCTTTCACTGGGTTTAGTTCTTTCAGGAAATGTTTCTTTTGTCTACAACTCAAATACTTGGTTTAATTACACTTTATTTTCACCATTTACTACTCTACTTATTTTTGAAAGGTTAATAGGTGCCAACGGCAATTCTCCCTTCCCAAAGCTGAAAATCTTTACAGTAGCCATACAAAAGAGTCTTCATGGAATTCTTTTGCACTATACTGACACATGAATACAAGGTTTTACTCCATTGTGGATGAACCAATCAATTAGAAGATAGAAAGAAGAATAAAAAGGTTTACTAATCAGTGATCACTGACATGAGATACCTGGACTTGCTTTTATTTCCATTATTTTCTGTTCTTTGAGACATATGTTATTTGAAAGCTTTGTGCCATACCAAAAGAGTTAAGAAAATGTTTTAAAATTTTTATGATATACTCAAAGATATGCTTCTTTATAGTGTGTTAACAAACAAGACACCTTTAAAGTTTAATTTTTTAAATCATTGTGTAGACTGTTGTTGCTTAGTATAGCAAGCAACATTAAGCTCTAAGGTGGTCTTTGCTAACCTTATTGCACATATTAATCAATAACTATGGATATGGAGTATTACAAAGTAATGTAAATGTCCAAAGCGCTGATGTTTACACATGCAGCTTTATTGTTAGGTGCCTGATTGATCACCAGGCACAGAGTTGCCCATGAGTTGACAGGTTGCACTAACATCTGTAAATAGACACCTCTAATCATGTTGTGGTTTAGTGGCTTGCCCAATCACTCATGTTATTTCAGGTAGTTATGACTATAAAATAAATTTAAAGATTAAAAATTATCGTAATATGGTATAAAATCACTGTAATATGGTGTAAAATCACGTCTGACTTCTATTGGTTACAAAGTCATAGACACCATTAATACACTCTGTGCTGTTACTACCTATCTTCATAATTGAAGGAAATGCTAAATTTCAGTAGAAGGTTATGAAAATAAAAATTTCAGCCTTTTCCCATACTAGAACACATACCTTCCTCAATTCCCAGCTTAAGACCCCCTGATATATGGTGTTTGACAAATAAACTGAAAGATATGTATGTTTCAGAAAGAGTACAATCACCAGTGTTTGTTAGGAGACTGCTGAATGAATAATATTATTATGGGTGTTACAGTGAACAAAACACTGGCGTAGGAAACAATGCCTTTGCCCTTGAAGAGTTTATAATTAAATAGAGATGTAGCATATGCTGACATTGCTTAACATTCTTAAATGGTTTAAGTGCATTTTAGATTCAGGTGGGGAATATTTCCAAAGGGTGTGCAATGTCTAAGCCTACATAGGGAAAAGGGTCAGTTGCCACTGTCCTTTAAGTAGTAGAATCTGTTAATACAATGACATGAATGTAGATATTTTTCATGTCTGCAAATGATACAGACACCCCCAGAGAATCATACTAATACTTACTTAGGTCTACAACTGGGATCAAAAATACGAAGAATATTCTTTGAAAAGTAAATTTTGATAACTCTGGGATATTTGATGTTATTTCTAAGAAATGATATATAGAAATGTCATTCATATTTGAAGACTTAAACAGGTTTACTTCCTATGTGTTTGATTGTAGCTAAAATAGATTTAATTCACAGTTTTACATCTCTTCTGAATAGGCTCTTTTTGGTTAATGCACCTAGCTAGATCCAGGAAAGCCCTTGGCTGTGTGCAGTGCTGGCTCAGCCCTTACTACCCACTGAGTTTGGCATTTTGAGTTATCTAACTTGGATTTATATTAACAAAGCTGTATGCATTTTCACACAGTGCCAGAGACATAATAACAACAGTCCCCACTACCTACCCCCACAGATAAACTATTATCATGAAAAAGTTTAACACATTTTCCAGAGATGTCTAATTTACAATCAGGTTGTAGCTCAGTCAAAGCCTTGGGGAATGTGGCTCAATGATATAGTGTGACAAAAATGAATGAGAAACAGCTGCAGAACAGTGCAATCCTGTAATAAAGTAATTTCTTATTGGTTCTGAATTCAGAATCATCAGCAAACATTCATCTGGCATCTACCATGTGCCTGCCGTTAAAGGTTTGATCACCAAATTTCTAAGGCCAGACTGGCACAGCGATGCGGGCCGTTGGCCTCTAGGGGGCAGTTCAGGAAAAAAGGCCTGTAAGACCATTCAAAGGCAGAGCATTGCCTGAGAAATGTTAAACCAGAAAGAAGAAATTAAAGCAGTCAGTACCAGAAATAAGCAAGGGACTATAACAAATGCAAGTTAGAGGTGCAAACCCAGTTGATAGAGAAGCTGAGAAGACAGAGTTGCAGACACCAGATTACGGTTTCTTTATTCATTACTTTTGTGCAATTTATGTGTACTTGCCAGGGATTGGACTTCTAACTGAGTCCAAAATGAATTACTGTTTCTGGAAGCCTGTGGGCCTGTCACCTTGCTGGTATTGATTTGCATGTGGTGTTCTGCTTGGGTGCTTTTGTTTCTGTGGGGTTAGGTAGAGATTTATTTTGGTGCAAGAATACCAACCAATAAGACAGCAAGAGAGAGGATGAAAGGCAGAGCCACTATCTCATTCTTGAGTTGGTTTTGAGGGCATGGTATGGAGATGAGTTAGCAGCATAAACATGAGCTGTGTTCATAAATGACTTAATTTGACTATGGGAACAAGTGTTAGTAATTCTAGGTTTCATTACAAGTACTTGAGGAGAGAACCATCTGCTCCTCCCTGTCCCTGCATTACACATTGTGCTGTAGGGAAGCTTTGTCACAATGAGTATAGTGTCCAGAGAAGAAGCAAGAATAGTGCTTCCATTGGGTGTATAGGAAACTACTACAGAAGTAAGACATGACTCTGAAAGTGGTTAGCCAATGCTATTGTCAAGGTGACTGAAGCAGAAAAACACTAAAAATAATGTTCCTGTTCATATCATCATGTGTTTAGGTCTTAAAAATATAGGAGCTTGTAAATAAAACAAATAGCTATTTATATATATGTGTGGCTCACACAATACTGGTTTGATATTCCTCTAACATGATGTAAGATGTAAAAAGGAGGCTCATTTTCTGTTGTACTGTACTATAGACTACCCATCAGCTTTGGCATCCTAATGTGGAACAGAAGGGGTAAGACAGAGGACCTGATGGCCTAGGCCACAAACAGAGAAATACCATGTTTGCTGGCATAAACCAAGAGACTGGCATTCTGAAGGCCAGGGATGATAAGTGAGAGCTCCTGGCAGCAGCAGAGCTACTACAACATAAGTAGCACACCTTTTCTAGACTCTGACTTATATGGTGGTAAAGGGTAGAGCGGGGAAGTGATACTTGCAGGGAGCTGGAGAGCCTGCTGCTATGCCGGTCAAGCCTACCAAGCTAGACAGCAAAATTTGAGATTTATGTCAATGTATGATATCCTTTGTAGGAACTGGTGACACTTGGGTCACACATATGATATATCTTAATGGAAATTAATATATCATCAAAATTGAACAGTTCAGGATTGTAGCTTGTTGATGGCACAATTTGATTCAAGGATAAAAGTTAAAATGCCTAAATGGAGTGCTTTTCCTTTAGGCAATTTTCCATGAAACTTAATTGCAGACCATCTAAACTGACAATTCAGGTCACATGCATTTGCTTTGGCAAGTTGATTTATTGAAGTTTGGATAAAATCTTATGAAAATAAGATATGCCCTAAGTCAAGATACGTGTCTGAGTAGAGGGCCATCTCACATATAGTATAAGATAAGACAAGGCTGTGCCTATGAGAAGGGCCAGTGTTTCCTCAAAATGTAATTCTACAGCTGCCCAAATACTGAATTATGTAGCAATCAAAACCTCAAAGTTTGGGGCTGTAAAGTATTACATGAACATTTTAGCCTTGAAATGTCAGAAGCATTTCAAATACCCAATGCAGTCATTCAAATTGTTAATATGGTACCCATGGGTTGCCAAAATTCAAGTAATGATAAGTCTGAGAAAAACAGGTTTCAAAATATATCTCCAGGTATTTAAATGAGTTCACTTACTACTCTGGGATTTATAAATATATACTAATTAAATGTTAGAATATAGCTGCCAAAAATGGTCATTTGAATTTAAAAATTATTCTTTCTGACAATAATTAGTTAGAAGAATAGTTTTTATTGAAACCACCTGTACATTTGACAATAAAACCTTGCCATCAGCATGCTTCTTTTGTTGTTGTGTTTTAGGAAGAGATGACAGAAAATCACAATTTTCCACCCAGTGAAGAATATCTAACCCAAGCATGATAGGGCTAAGCATGTCATGATACAATAATAAAATCTTATTTCAAGATTTCCCATGAACGCCCATTGAAATAAATTTAATCAAAGCTTTCCAGTAAAATTTATACATATGTTGGGTGATAAATGGTTCAAAAGACATAATTCTAGGGGCGCCTGGGTAGCTCAGTCATTAAGCGTCTGCCTTCAGCTCAGGGCGTGATCCTGGCGTTCTGGGATCGAGCCCCATGTTGGGCTCCTCCGCTGGAAGCCTGCTTTTTCCTCTCCCACTCCCCCTGCTTGTGTTCCCTTTCTCACTGGCTGTCTCTATCTCTGTCAAATAAATAAATAAACTCTTTAAAAAAAAAAGAAAAGAAAGAAGTTTAAAAAAAGACATAATTCTAGTTTTCATTCACTTTCAATAGGTTTTCAGCCAACTCACCAAAAGATTCTGCATGATCGAGAAATGTAGAATAAGTACAAACTTTAAAAAAAATCAAAACATGTAAATACATATAAACACAGATCTCAAGCACTTCTGGAATAGCGATCAAAATATAGAAGCAGATTTTATACAGTTTATCAGGGACAAAAACAGGATTTAGAGGGACATCACTTTCATAGGTGATAAGTGGCTATTTGGGTTAGCTTGATAGACATCAGTGTGGCCATTCTTTTATGTCAAGACTTATTTTTTTAATTGTTAACTGGAGAAATAAATATATTTAAAACTCAAACATGATTTAAAAATGAAGACTAAGTGGTCATTAATATTAAAACATTAGAAAAGCTAATTTTTCAAAACCTTTTCTCTTTTGGACACTATCCAGATATGTTCCAGATGAGGAATCTTAGTAATTGGAGGGACAGTCTGGTGAATTTCATAGATCTTAAAGAATCCAAACAGTGGTATTTCGTGTGGCTTGGTATAAGCTAAAATGGAGTAGCTGTTTGAGAAGTTTGAACTGAAGCTAGCAGGCTAGCATCATCTCATCTATACAGTGACATTTTCAAGCCAGTTCTTGAAATTCAGTAGCCTGAACAATTTCTAGACCAAGTCACTTTATTTGCACCAAGAATACCCCCATTTTCCCTCTCATTTGAAAGTGTATTAAGAAGCTTAATAATGCCATTTGGTTTTTTAGAGAAGTTATGTAAGGGTGCTAGGTGGAGGGTCTCTCTCAAGGCAGACATTTCTATTCATATTCACTTCTTAAGTTATGGCATAATATAAGTTGGTCCAATATCCCACTACCATATATGCTATAACTTACAGGCTTTAGAACATATGAAGCTGGTCATGTGAGCATTAAATGTTGAGAAATGATAAGATTTAATATTATTTCAAGGGAGTAAGCATACCACATTCCAGGAGAGAAAAAAAAAATTGCTCTGATAAAGATTAACCACTAGGTTTCCTGACTGGGTGTTGTTGAAAAAAATTAACTAACTTTGGGAACTAAATACATGAAATTGAAGTTTTTATAGGTCAGTATAGTAAAATATTGAATATTATATATATATATACATATATATGTAATCTATATTTTTTCTTAGAGAAATTAAGCATTTTCAAGAAGGTATTCTCTTCAAAATAATCCAAAATTTAATGTTTTTTGACCAAACAAGATTTTTTATTAATATAATAGTGAGTCCCTTGGTTTTTCTTTCTTCTTTTTTTTTAGGTCTGTTTGTTTGTTTTAGTTTTTATTTAAATTCCAGTTAGTTAACATACAGTATAATATTAGTTTCAGGTGTGCAACATAGTCATTCAACACTTCATACTTCTCTCATACCAATGAGGACACCCTTCACCCCTGTGGTTTCAGGAGAGGCCATGTGTTCTATTTATCACCAAGTGGGTAATTAGAAAGACAGAATGAATGAATATATGGCTAAAAGATTAGACTATTGTCTGTATTGGCCAGATATATTCACATTATGACAAGTCTATGTTATTTTTTAAAAAAAGCTCAAACTTAATTTTTAGGAATGAGAGAGATGTTGGAATGGAATATCAGAATTAAGTCAATTTGTTCTTTTACAAAAAGAAGAGTCACAGAATTTTTATTTGTTATCTAAAGCAGTTTCTTTCAATCCATCAAAAAATATGTGACTGTATTATAACTTCCCTTTAGTGAGTATAATAATCTCAGCATTGCCATAAAATATGTCATTACATCTTACAAAACGTTGAAACTTGTGGTAATTTTCCCTTATGTCATACTCATTTTTCTTAATGTGCTGTGAAGTCCAGGAAAGCTTTCCAAAGTTAAAAAGCACTGGAGAATATCATATGGATATAAGTACTTCTAATATTGCTAGTATGCTGCATGGAGGATCTCTTCAAAAATTAAATATTCCCTTAGCAGCTTCAATTGAATCATTGGCTGAGTTAACCACTATGATCAGTGAAATATGTTGCTTGTATGAGTAATGTTGAGATTGAATAGAATTAATTAGTTGGATGGCTGTGAATAGGGACAGTACAAGTTTTACTTATGTACTTATGTTATAGTCTATGCAGTGATGGTGAGAATAATGAGCAGCACAGGAGAAAGAGAGCTGTAACCAATAATGCCATTAGTTATCAGCTATTTAGAATAAGAACTTAATAACTGGAGACAGTGATTACAAACCACGGGCTATTTCCATTAAGTCATTCAAATTGGTTATCAGTTTTCTCTATGCACAGGGGAGTAAAATTGTTAAGTCATATAAGCATGTTTGTGGCTTTTGCTTTTCCAAAGATAAGAAAAGGAATTATACAGCATAATTCAATAATGAGTAATCTCAGTTTGGATGTTCTTTGTGAAATTTCCTATTTACATGTTATGAGGAAATTATATTTTATGGTAAAAAAAATAACCCTGCTTATAGTAAGGGCAAATAAAATAAAAAATATGAAGCCTAATTCTCCCTGTTGAAAATAAGGGAAGAGACTCTTCCTCATCCTTTTTCTTAGAGCATTTACTGTAGAAACTGTTTTTTATCCTTTGATAGAGCAAATACGGGGGTCCACACAATCACCACATCAAGGGGTATGGTGGGCAAGGGAAATCAATGATCTGCCATTCCCCTCCCCCCAAATATGGATGAGCTAAGAGCAATAGAGATCCATTGAGAGGGGTTGCTAATAGCCATATACTTGATATTTTTCTAGTAAAGATGAGTTGGGAGAAGTTGCAGTAGTATACTCAAAAGACGCGTGAGGTCCCACTGATTTCTGTCATTGGTTTGTTGAAATTTTCTCAAAATCTATTCTCATAGATCTGAGCGAGGATCTCTGGCCTAACTCCCTTTGTCTTGGTTCTCATGCCTATTACCCAAACCCAACTTAAGGAAACGGTGGTGATACAGGAAGGATAGACTATTACTCAATTGTTAGCGGTAGCTACTGTTTGAGAATAATCTAAAGAAAGCTAAAGAAGAGATTAGACTGCTGTATTGGCTGCTCAGTTAGACTCTACAAAAGGGAATAATCCCTACTCTGGCCAACCTATGAAGGGGAGAAAACTAGAAAAGAGATAGCAAATCAATGTCCTTATTGCAAAAAGCCAGGGCATTAGAGGAGGGATTGCAGAAAGAGACTCTGAAGGATGTGGGATTTATAAGGATTAGAGAATCAAAAGAGCCTAAAGGACATCCCTCAGCTAGGAAATACTCGTCAAGTGACTTAAAGTGGGTAGACACATTGAGGGAATCTTGGTGGTGGGAACTGATGAGCCATATGTATCAATAACTTTTTCTTAGGCTAATCTATCCTTGCCTTTTCTGATAGCTACTGGTGTTACTTAGTCTGCAGTTTCCTTGGAAATTTCTCACTTTCCATTTGGTGACAGAGCAGGTTGTTGCTATTTTGTTTGTTAAAGATTTTATTTATTTATTTATTTGAGAGGGAAAGAGAATGAGTGAGCACAAGCGGGAGGAGGGGCAGAAGGGGAGGGGCAAGCAGACTCCCTGCTGAGCAGGGTAGGCTCATCCCAGAACCTGAGACCATGACCTGAGCTGAAGTCAGATGCTTAACTGACTGAGCCATGCAGGCACCCCAGGTTGTTGCTATTTTGATCATTCTTTACTTGTTTCTTGTCTTCCACAATTCCCTTATAGATTGGTGCTCTGATTGAGGAATAGGCATCCTTTCTGCTGAATCTCCTATAAACCCACTAGAGACAGTGTTGCTGTGCAAATTAAAGACTATCATATTCTGTACTCCAGTTGGGATATTTGTGGAACTCCCTTAGGAAAAAGGCACCTGGATTGGTTATTCTATCCCTTCTGGAAGAAAAGGGATATGTTAGAGAGTGGCAGTCTTACACTGTTCTTAAAAAGCACCCCAAGCTGAAACAAAGGTATGCATAGCTTTGGGCCCTAGGGAATTATGATTCTGATCTAATTCAAAATATAAAACTAATACCAATAGTTTTCCAAAAAGATAAGGTATGGCTATGAGGTAAATCAACATCCATTGTCAAATGTTCAATTAGAAAGAGTAAAATCAGATAAAAAAGAACTAGATAAAGAACAGGTCATTTGAAAGGGGGTAGTCACTCTGTAATATTCCCATGTTTCTGTAAAAAAGAAAAGTTGACAGAGATTGATTGACCACTACAGAGATTTGTACAAGATCTTAGAAAAATAATTTTTTTTTCTCATTAACCCCTGTAGTTCCAAACCCTGCAACTATTCTTACTTCAGTACTGTTGTCTACAAAGGCTTTCCCTGTGATTGATCTGTTCTGCTTTTTCTCTCCCTCTAGTGGGCCAATCTAGATTTTTGTTTGATTTTACATGTAAAGGACCCAAATATTTATGATAAAGAATTACTTGAGGGTTTCAAGACTACCATACTATTGTCTCTAGTCATTTATAGGAAAACTTTGCAGAAATTTGTTCTGCTAGAACAATTTATAATTGCTCAAAATATAGATGCTTTCTAGTAGCCTCCAAAACCAAAAAACAGCACAAAAACGCATACTTCGGCTTTGTTAAAATGATTTGCTTCACAAATACATAAGGCCTCAATAGACAAATCGCAATATTGCTTATCTGAGATAAAATATTTAGGGCACCTGTTGTCAGCTATGGGCCACAGAGTGTTACAAATGGGAATAAGCCCATTTTGTAGATAAAATGGCCTACTACTACTACTACTACTACTACTACTACTACTACTACACACACACACACACACAAACTTGGATAATTTGGGGGACTAGTATAATATTATAGATGAGATTCCAGCTTTTGCAGAGTGGACCAAATCTCTGATAGAGCAATTACATGACAGTTCTTCTTAGCATCTGGTTCTGTTCCTAGGATTTAAAGAGGCTTTCAAACAACTGAAAATGGCTATAGTTTCTCCTCCAGCTCTGAAAATTTCAAAATTTGAAAAACCCAACCTGAATTACTTTATATTCCTGTTCATATTGCATATTTGATAGTGTTTACTGATGTACTTAGGATAAAATGCCAACTTAATACCTCCTGTGCTGTAGTGATTTATTAAAAACACCAGAACCTTATGTTTTGTCAGGAATTGAGTCTGCACAAGCAAATGAGTTAACAGCAATTACTAGATGGGAGATTCTTGACTAGAATTTGGGTGTGAGACCATGTCTTGTGCCCAATTTAACAGACTCTTCCTATAATCATGTTCAATACAAAGAAGGGCTTTTCATTTCCTAGGAACCCTGAGACTTAAAGTTGAAAGGAACTGGGAGTACCTGCCAAAGGAAGTCAGCTACTTTGATCAATTAAGAGATAAAGGTGTTCTTATATGAACATGTTCCAGAAGAAAGGACATTGAAAGGGACCCTTCCAAATGTGTATATCTCATTATGACTTCCTATCAGATATTACAGTTAATTTATTCTTCATGTTTAGATGTAATTTTAAAAAACACATGTCATTTCTGTTATAACCAATATTGCCAAGGAACACAGTTGTCAAAGATACTGCTTTTTTGGTTACTAGAGGCGGCAAAGCTAGAGAGTTAACCAAAGGTCGATTTTTCACATACCAGACAGAAAGATTTTAGTTCTTTTCCACTCTGACTATGGCAACTTAGATTTGAAATCATCTTGTTTGTCTTCATTTCCTCAAACTGAAGATTTGGGGATTAAAGAAGATAGTTATTTAATACCACCACAATCTGAACTACCTAAAATAGAACTTGTTTTTGAAAATTGTTTGGCCATAATGGCTGTCATATAATTTTAGGGGGCTACCTGTATACCATCATGTTGCTCAGATCCTCACTTCTTCATACCTCCATACCTTCTCCATTTCTCATGCCATTCCCCATCCTCTCTTCTCTCAAGTTTTCTTTATTTTCTTAAAGAGAGATGTATGGACATCTCATTATTTTGACATCCCTTTCCAAACTGAACCATGTTGTGAATAGAGGGTAGGGAATCACCTTTCATAAATTCAAAATGCTTTACTAAGTAAAAGAATTTCCTGTTAAGAAGAATGCTGCTACTTAGAAGACAGGAAGAAGTTTAATTTCTAAGCCCACCCTTTTCCTCCCCCTTCCATTTCTAAATTTTTGGCCTTACTTTATCACTACCCAGGTTCCAATTTTCTAGTTTCTCTTTCCAGTTTTAAAATCACTTTTCTTAGAACTCTGCCCTTGGGCTGAGTTGTTTCTTAGAGTGATTGGAGTTGATTTCTTACTATTTTGGTAAGGCTTTGGTATATCAGGTTAATTCCTTAAAAAGCTGTAGTCCCTGTTTCAATAACCGTAGCTTATGACATACCCATGGCAGTGTCTTTTCTAGAAACTATCTGGCTTGTGAAACACATGATGAGATGGACATATGAACTCTAGTAGAGTTATCCCAATAGTTATATAAGCTTACTTCAAAGCATAAGAATATCTAAGATAAACTCTAAATTTTTCAGATTGTAATAGCCTAATACAATCATGATTGTCATGGATATTATAAGGGACATTCTAGCATTCATTGAAAAAGGGAAAGAGTGTGTTAAAATCAGAAGTCCTATAGCTTTCCTCTCCTAAATTTAGTGACCTACAGTCATTTTTTCATTTTACCAAATAAGTGTGTGTGTAAATTTTAATTATAATTTCATAAAATGGGAGATGTTTTAATATAAAAGCAAGAGGGGCATAGAATAAAAAGATGAATAAATTTAATTTTATGAAACATTTATCACCTTGTTCTAATTGTTCTCCTTTCCCCCATGGCTCCAACAAAGTTTATTGTTTTTGATGACAGCATTGGAATTATAAGCCATATGACTTTTAAGTCCTCATTGTCCTATCCTTGTGATATCATGACCCTGGAACTATCAGTACAGCAACAAGATTGAAGAGAAGGCAAGATCTGGTTGGGATGATTAGGACATAAAGTTGCCATGAATGGTTGCACTGATAGCATCTTTTTGAAGTATTGATCTAAGTTTTCAGGCCCTCATTTAAAAGACATTTTTCTAAGCAGTATTGGGAATAGAGAAAGTTTTGACTAAAGGTCATGTGAAGTGAAACACATCATAGGTATTTTTTAATAAATTTTTGGTAATTAACAATAAGCAACTGGTGTTTTGTTTGTTTTGCTTTTTATATGGTTTGAGAATTAGATATTAACCAAGAGGAACACTGAGATTCCATGGTTATTTATATGAGAAAGCTATCTTCGTTACTTTTCTGTTTTATTTATTGGATTAGCTTCTTAAGAATTCAAAAAAATGAATTCTTAATATTACCTCAATGTTAATTTTATTGGAAAACTGTTTCATAAAAACAATTTTGTAAAAACTTTTCAAAAAAATTTTCTCTAAACTTACAATATAATTTCAAAGTAATGTGGCAGAAAGTATTCTACCTCTGAAATTATATTAAGGAACCATAAGTTACAGATTGCTGTTAATGGAATTTAGAAATTTTATGGTACCTTCAAATTTTCCAGCCAACATGTATCTCTAGCAGTGTATAAATTTGAAAAGCAGAAAGAAGACTTCATTGAAAAGTCTCAGGACTCATTGAAAAATTTTTTCCCTAAATTTAGATCCAAGTAAAATGTGTTTTTATTTTGCTTTTTGTTGTTGCTCTTGTTAGAAAATGAAAGATAATAGGTAATCCAGCAAGATCTCTTTTTTTCAAATAGAAATTAACAAGATGATTCTAAAATTTCTATAGAAATATGATGGACATGGGAAGCCAAACAATCTTAAAAAAAGAAGAACAAATTGAAGGGACTAGCTAACCTGACTTAAATAATGAAAATAAAGTAGTCAAGACAGTGTAGTGTTCACAAAAGAATAGAGCACAGAAATGGACTCATACATAGTCAATTGATTTTAGACAAAGATCTATAACAATTCAGTGGAGAAAAAGAAAGTCTTTTCAATAAATGATGCTGGAACGACTGGACATCCATATGGAAAAAAAAGAAACTGACCCCTATGTTATATCTTATACAAAAGAATAATTTGATGTGGATCATGAATCGAAACATAAAAACTGAAGAAAAAAAGAAAATATCTGTTTAAACAAGGTGGTGGCAGATGGAGGCAAAAATTTCTTGAATACGACACAAATAAAAATAACCTTCAAGGTTAAGACAAAAGATGATAAATTAGACTTTATCAAAATCTAAAAAAAATTTTTAAAATGCTTCATTCATCAAAAAAATACTACTAAGAAATTGGAAGAATCAGGCAAAAGCTGCAAGAAAATATTCATGACACATTTGACAAAGAACATTATAAAGAATATAGAATGTATAATGGATTTGTACAACACAGTAATAAAGAAGAAATAACTGAATAAAAATGGGGAAAACATGCATAGACATTTCATAAAGGAAGATGTATAAATAGCCAACAAGGATATAAAAAGGTCTCAACATTTTCAGTCAAAGCAACCAATCAACATGCTACCCCATTAATAAAGGAATGGATAAAAACAGATGTCAATAGGTGCAGAAAAAGCATTTGACAAAATACAGCATCCTTCCTGATAAAAGCCCTCAACAAAGTAGGGATAGATGGAACATACCTCAACAACATAAAGGCCATATATGAAGGACCCACAGCTAATATCATCCTCAGTGGGGAAAAACTAGTCTTTCTGCTACGATCAGGAACATTTCTATTTAACATAGTACTGGAAGTCTTAGCCTTAGCAATCAGACAACAAAAAGAAATAAAACTCGTTCAAATTGGCAGGAAGAAGTCAAACTTTTAATATGTGCAGATGACATGATACTCTTTGTAGAAAACCCAAAAGACTCCACCAAAAAAATTGCTAGAATACATGAATTTAGCAAAGTCGCAGGCTATAAAAATCAATATGCAGAAATCTGTTGCATTTCTGTACACCAATAACAAAGCAGCAGAAAAAAGAAATCAAGGAATTGGTTCCATTTGCAATTGCAACAAAAACAATAAGATACCTGGGAATAAATCTAACTAAAGAAGTAAAAGATCTATAGTCTGCAAACTATAGGACACTTATGAAAGAAACTGAAAAAGACACAAAGAAATGGAAAAGTATTCCATGCTCATGGATTGGAAGAACAAGCATCATCAAAATTTTTATTCTGCCCAAAGCAGTCTACACATTTAATGCAATCCCCATCAAAATACCACCAGCATTTTTCATAGAAGTAGAGCAAACAATCCTAAAATTTGTATGGAACCACAAAAGACCCTGAATAGCCAAAGCAATTCTGAAAAAGAAAAACAAAACTGGAGGCATCATGATTCAGATTTCAAGCTATATTACAAAGCTGTAGTCATTAAGATAGTATGTTACTGGAACAAAAACAGACTCATAGGTCAATGGAACAGAATAGAGAACCCAGAAATGGACCCACAGCTATCTGGCCAACTAATCTTTGACAAAGCAGGAAAGAATATCCAAGGAAAAAAGACAGTCTCTTCAACAAATGGTGTTGGGAAAACTGGACAGCAACATGCAAAAGAATGAAACTGGACCACTTTCTTACACCATACACAAAAATAAATTCAAAATGGCTGAAACACCTAAATATAAGACAGGGAACCATCAAAATTCTGGAGAAGAACACAAACAGCAACCTCTTTGACCTCAGCTATAGCAGCTTCTTACTAGACCTGTCACCATAGGCAAGGGAAACAAAAGCAAAAATGAAGTATTGAGACTTCATCAAGACAGAAATCTTCTACACAGCAAAGGAAACAATCAACAAAACTAAACGGCACCCTGCAGAATGGGAGAAGAGATTTGCAAATGACATTGATGAAGTGTTAGTATTCAAAATCTATTAAAGAACTTCTCAAACTCAGCACCCAAAGAAACAAATAACCCAGTTAAGAAATGGGCAGAAGACATGAGTAGACACTTTTCTGAAGAAGACATCCAGATAGCTAATAGACACATGAAAAGAGGCTCAACATCACTCATATCAAGGAAATATAAATCAAAACCACAATGAGATACCATCTCACACCTGTGAGGATGGCTAAAATTAACAACACAAGAAATAAGAAACAACAGATGTTGGTGAGGATATGGAGAAAGGGGAACCCTCTTACAATGTCAGTGGGATGCAAACTGGTGTAGCCACTCTGGAGAACAGTTCAGAGGTTCCTCAAATGTTAAAAATAGAACCTACAGCCCAACAATTGCAGTACTAGGTATTTACCCAAAGGATACAAAAATACAGATTTGAAGGGATACGTGCACCCTGATGTTTATACCAGCATTATCAACAATAGCCAAACTATGAAGAGAGCCCAAATGTTCATCGACTGATGAATGGATAAAGAAGATGTGGTATATCTGTATCTATGTATCTATATATATTTTATGTATATATATCTGTAGGTAGGTAGGTAGATAGATAGATAGGAATATTAGTCATCAAAAAGAATGAAATATTGCCATTTGCAGTGTCATGGGTGGAGCTAGTGTATTATGCTAAGTGAAATAAATCAGTCAGAGAAAGACAAATACCATATGATCTCCCTCATATGTGAAATTTAAGAAAGGAAATAGATCAACATATGGGAAGGGGAAAGAAAAAAAAAGAGAGGGAAACAAGCCACATTAGACTCTTAATGATAGAGAACAAACTGAGGTTGATGAAGGGATGTGGGTGGGGGATGCGCTAGAAGGGTATTAAGTGGGGCACTTATTGTGATGAGCACTGGGTGTTGTATGTAAATGATGAATCACTGAGTTCTATTCCAGAAACTGTACCTAAAATTAAAAAAAAAAAAAAAACTTAGGGTATCTGGGTGGCTCAGTTGGTTAAGTGTCTGACTTCGGTTCAGGCCATGATGTCAGGGTGCTGGGATTGAGCCCCATGTTGGGCTTCCTACTCAGTGGGGAGCCTGCTTGTCCTTCTCCCTCTCCTTCATCCCCTGCGCCTCGCTCATGCTCTCTCTTTCTCCCTCTCTCTCAAATAAATAAATACAATCTTTTTTTAAAAACCCATAAGATACCACTATTTAACCACTGGAATGGCTAAAATTTAAAAAGAATGAAAACATGAGATATTGGCAAGGATGTAGAACAATTGGAACTCTGAAATATTCTGGTAGAAGTATAAAATGTAAAAGCACTAAATTACCAATAAGAAAATTTGGAGGAATAGATCATATGCTATGGTGTTGGATTGGAAATGGAGATGTCAGTTGAAATACATACCTAGAGAGAGAAAGATAAAAAATAGATAGTAGATATTATATATGTGTGAATGAATGTTTGAGTATGTATGTTTGCGTGTGTATTTTCTAACTAAGAGGATCTAGAAGCATGTGCACACTTAAAGAACCAATCAAAAGGACCACAGTAAATGCCCAGACCTTGGTTTCTAAGTATTATTCTTCACTGAAAGGAATCAGGACCCCCTGGCAGAAATAACTGATTGCAGGGTTAGGAATAAGGAAACTTCAGAATGAACCTAGAAACTCTCATTGTGCTAGGAAATAATTTAAAGAATGATAGGGATATGTCAGAAGAACACAGGACACAGTTTGAAGGGGCTTTGGCTTCCCAAGTCTGGAACATCTGTACATTAAAATAAATAATGAGACTAATGGACTATAATTTAATGAATGAAGTAGAAATCCATAAATATATGTGGATTCAAATAAGCAAGAAATAAAAGGTCCTACAAATATGTTCTACATAGCATACTGTGGAACAACAAAGGAATGATGGAGCTAGAAAATCAGAGATATTAACAGTAGAGGAAACTTTGATGAAGTATCATGTCAAAATATCTTCCATTAATAAATGATTAATTACAAAACAGAAAAATAGTAACTTTACAATATGTACACCTAGTAGACACTATCTGGTTAAAGTTAAACAACATTGTGGCAAATCAACATCGTGTACCTCCTGATAAATTGCACTGGGAAGAACACAAAACCACATATGTGATATTCCTGCCAAAAATTTACAGTCCACATCTAATTATGAGGAAATCCTCTTGATTTTGTTGTAAACTTAAAGCTGCTCTAAAAAATAAAGTCTTTATTAGAAATAAGTGTTTTAAAAGATATATATATATATATATATATATATATGAGGCAATGGTGAATGTTCATTAGTGGCAAGGAAAGTTGTTGTTTTCCAGTGCTGTTCTGTGGTGAAACAGTACTAATTTACTCCTAAATCGTATTAGCAGCCACATTGTGTATGCATCAGGCCACATACTTCTAAAAAGCTATTTCTGAGATATTTCCAGCAGTTGCCTGGGAGCCCATTATGCTGCCTCAGATCTGAAGTGACAGCTGATGGGTAGATGATTTCTATTCCTCTAATATGTGAGGAAGTGTATTTCCTCCAGTAAAAAAAACAACATGTTATTCTCTGGTACAAAACGCCTTGCTTTCAAAAATAACAAAACAGCATCTCTACTAGTATTTGGTTGGCAATTTGTAAGATTTCATTAAAAGATACTGCTATCTGTATTTTTACTTTTAGGTTTTCATAAAGTACATTTTTATACTGACATTTAATATCCTTGACCTCAGCTCAAAAAGTCTAGAGAATGTATGTTCCCATATTAATTTAATTTTCACATTTGGGAAAAATTAGCATAGTCTTCAGTTTATTAAAGCATATTTATGAGTAGTTCTGTTTCTAGTAACTAGTCCCACTCGAAAATACAATACATAGAATTAATCAAATATAATCACCATCCATTAGCATGTTATTGAGTATTTTAAATTTTAAGTATTTAAATTTCAGTTAATTTTAGAGTTTTTAAGTTATACCATAGCAGCAAAAAAAAAAATTCTTTAATAAAGTTTGGGTTAAGACAAAAAAATTTTTACACTAATTACATCCCTATGATATAGCAGTTTCTTCTTGGTTTAATTCAAAATCAACATATGTGTGTTTTGTGTACACATACCTATACATACATACACAAAAACATATATATTTCTCATATATGTAATTCTGGGAAGTCTATTATATTATTTCTTATTCTGCTTTTAAAAGCAATAGATGCTTACTGAGAGCCAAGTGCTGAGGGTACAATTGCAAAAAAGACTCAACTCTGCCATTCAAATGGCTTACAATTTAATAAGAAGAGACTGCCAATGGCAAAAGAGTGTAATATGTGCTACAGTAAGAGTTAATACTGTATGAATTTATATAAGAAACCTTTAATACAGTCTTGAAGATGAAGGATGGAGTGTCAGAGAAATCTTTGCAGAAGGGATGTCTCATCTTACCAGTTAGCCTTAGTGGATGGATGTTTCAAGTAATGTCTTTCCCTCTTCACAAAGTGTTTCAAAGAATTGCCTATATGTTTTGCCTGTAATATTTTCAGTTTCCTACTTTTGATCTTACTTAAGTCTGGCTTCAGCCTCCGTCACTGCATTTAGCAGGTGCCTCTTTCTATTGGCATACATCCAAGACACTGTTTGGTCAGTTCTCATCTGCAGTTGACCACTCTGCCCTTCTTAAAACTTTCTTTTCCCAAGACTTTTCTGAAAACAACCATTTTCTTTGTATCTTTCAGACATTTTCCCTTCCTGTTTCCCTTTGCAGGGCATGTCACTCTACCTGGCTTTGAAATACTGGAGCTCCTCAAGGCTTATACTATATTTCTCTATCTAGGTAATGATATTTTTCTAGGTAATCTCATCTATGCCAATGGATTCTAATCACATGATTATAGATTTCTATCTCTACCTCAGATTTCTTATCTAAGCTCCAACCACAACTGAGAACTTTCTACCTTTTCTTGGATGTTTCAAAGACAGCTCAAACCAGACATGTCCAAAAATAGACTTATAATGTTGCTCATAAATCTGGTAAACTTCCAGTAAATGACACTACCATTTATCTAGCAGTATAAGACATAAACATAAAATTTATCCTTAAAACTTTTCTCTGCTTCATGCACCATATCCAATAAATCATTAATTTCTGCCTAGTTTCTTAAATCTTTTTCAAATTCATCAGTATATCTGTATCTCCAACATAAGTCACACTTGATTCATGCCACCATTTCTGGCCTGTACCACTAAAACCAAAATTCTTTAAGCTGATCCTTCTATATCTACTCTTGCTTCCTTGAGTTTTTTCTCAACACAGATGCCATAGTGGTATTTTAAAACAAAGGTTAGCAAAGTTTTTCTGTAAATGAGCAGTTGGTAAATTTTTTTAGCTTTGTAGGACATGTAGTTTCTGTTGCAACTAGTCAACTCTGTAAGTGTAGCTTAGACACAGCCATTGAGAATGTATAAAAAATGGATATGGCTGTGTCCAATAAAACTTTGTTTACAGGACAGGCAGTAGGTCAGATTGGATCAGAGGGACATATTTGCCAACTCTTGTTTTAAGATATCAAGCTGCTCAAAAGAATCCCTTGCTTAAAACACATTAATGATTTCCCAGTACTATTAGGGTAAATACCAAAACATAATCCATAGGTTTTTCAAGATCTGGCCCCTTTCTACCTCTGTTATCTCCTACCATCATCTCTTCTATACTTTTCTCTTCTCTTTATTCTAGTATCCATTTTGCAATTCTTCAAATATATCGTGTTCCTTCCTGCTATAGGGCTTTTGTTTTTGTTTTTTTCTTCTGCCTGAAAACACTAGACTCTGTTAAATGCATCATGTTAAATGCACCATGTATCTCTCTTTCAAAGAAATGACTACATACATACTTTCACATTTTTTGTGTCACTATTTGATTAATGTCTATTACTCCCAGTAGATTAAAATCTAAGAAAACAGATTGTGTGTCTGTTTACTATTGCAGTCCTAATTCTTAGCACATTACTCAGTACATTGTAAGTGTCCTATACACTTACACTCATACAAGATAGGAAATCATGGCTTGTTAAAGGAACTAAACATTCTGGTGGTGCTTAAGAACCACTGAAGGGTTTTAAGCAGAGGATTTTCAAGATGAGACTGGCTTCAAAGTGTACCATGCAGGAGATTTCAAAATACTATTTATTCATGTATTGCTTCTTTTCTCCTTTATATCAAAAGCCTGTGTACAAGCTCTCCTTGTCTACATTTCTGTCAATTATTTTATATAGTTAGGCTTGCTCATGTTTTCTTAATAAAATCGTGTCATTCTGTTATTCTTTTTTAAGTGTGTGTGTGTGCATGAGTGTGTGTATGTGTTTGGGAAAGAAGTCTGCTGAGACTTTAGTATTCAGGTTTTGGTGCCTAGTGCCTTTCATCTTTCACAGCCACATAGGAACCAAGTGTGCTGGAAGAATCCAATATAAAATTTTAGTTGATACATTACACATTATAGATTGGGTCACTCATTACTACTCTATCAAGGTTTCCAGCACAGCCATAATTATTCAGCATGGGACGTAGGTATTAAATTTAAACCTGGCAATTTATTTCACCTTTTATTCTGCTGGAGAGGTTTGGGAATCTAACATTAAAACAGCTAAAGAAGGATTGATGACTACCCTGTGTATGGTCCATGGCTTGTTATAGTCTCTCCTGGCTGAATGCCATAAAAACACTTTTAGGTCATAGAACTAAACAGGAAAATATATGCTGGTCGTTTTAAAGAAAGATAACACCACTTACTCACTATTGTCTTGTTTTTTATACCCTCTAAAGCAGAGGGATCAGTCCCCTTTCTGACAGGGCTAACATTAGTCAACTGAGTTATTTATCACAGTCTTTAGGAACTAGATGAGTTTGACCTAGCAACTACTAACCTCTGTTTGACAACTCTTGTATCCAAGGTTTCAAAGTTCCAATTTTTTTTTTTAAAAAAGTACACCTTTATATACTTATATACCCAAATATGTAGCTGCTTTGGATGGACAGGGAGAGGTGAAGATTGACATTTTGAAATTGGAAAAATGATATCAATGACTCACCTGTTAAAATCTCGGTAATCATGGAATTCAAAGCACAAAACACAACACTGGTGAAGAGAGAAGTAAATCTGAGGGCCCTTAGATATGAAAGTTCTTAGTCTTGTAAACTCAGTCCGTGTTGGACTTAAATTTTAGTATGTTCTCCTTTATTATGTATTTTTAAACCATGAACACTCCAAAAATATTGCAGTAATTGTAATTATGTCTCAGGAGTTACATATAGATCATCTTGACAAAGCCCCTGGTTTTACATTTAGAAAATGAGGAACATTAAGTGACTTGCCCAAGGTCATCCAGCAAATAATAATAACTTTTCTTGAAGTAGTTAACATATGCAAGCAGAAATTCAGCAGAACACTGTGAATTCAGCAGAACACTCTGAATTAGATATTAAAATGTACATTTTATAATTTAGAACAAAATGCTTCAGTAAATCTCTCCAAACCATATTACTGGTAAGCAATGAATCTGGAATTAAAATTCCAGTTACCCTAACTTCAGAGCCTAGAATATAACCCAACCAAATGCTCTTTCCACAATAGCATTTACACTTCATTATTTTTATTTTGTTGATTATTTCTCTTTCAAGAGTATAACATTCTCTGCACTGAACCCATTTGAATTTCGATCACAATATGAACATGTCCACCAGGACTTGACTAATATTTTGTTTTTATTCCAAGCTAACTTTTTGTGCTTTTATTTTCCACATCCATTTTCTTGAGTACCATTCTTATGGTATCTCTCCCGTACCAGGTGGCTACATGCATTCTCATTTTTGCAGCAAGAGGCCCAGGAGAATGTCTAAACTAGGTTTTCACAAAGGAACATATTTAAAGGCTGAGTATTTGTTTTAGAAATCTTCCTAAATTAATAACTTCTAATCATTTATTTTCATTATCAAGAAACTTTTTGCTACTTTATTAGGGTGAACTTTATGATACTTGAAAGATTTTTGTCTACCTCAAACTAATTAAGCAATTCTTGTAAAAAATATTTTATTACTCATATAAAAATGCCAATAAGAAATTCTAGACAGCATGAGTTAAGTAGCATTAGCAAAGGCAAAAAATTAATACTTTCCTTAGCTTAAATTGCATTTATGTAGGCAAATGTATATCTGCTTAAACTTTTGGAAGTATTAAGGATATTTTCCAGCCATCCTACTGCTATGTTCTGATAACACTTGGGGAGACTTGGAGAGCCATTTTGAAATTTCTGGCTTAAAGACCCTATTGGTTCACCTCATGATCTTACCCTGACCCCCAAAATGCCTTCTAACATTGTGCAAGCCCCAGTAATACTGTGGCTATCCCTGGATGAGAAAGCTCCTTTTTTTCTGGGAAAAAATAGGCAAATAATTTATGATTATTTTCTAGTGTGAGAGATATAAATCAATAAGTATGACACACCAAACTTGGAGATGTTTTTATAATATTACAACTGTAAAATTTTAAATCATCATGATCTGAGTTATAACACATGAATATAATGGTAAACAGCCATTAAAAATTATTGAAAAAGATTTCAGGATATAAAACATTATGTTTTATAATGTTATAACATAAACATGTTACTTTTACACTAAGGGGAACAATTTGGGAAGAAAATAAAGACACCATTAATATTGGTGAAGAATAGATGAATTAATGAACTTGCTGACTCCTATTAATTCAAATTCAGTGTCATCAAGTTGGAGATGGTTAAATACACGGAATGATGCAAAGGAAATGGAAAGACCTTTCCACATTAGAAGAAAGTAAATAGGAGGATGAAGAAGGAAGGGTAGGAAGAGAAGGGGATTCCAGATGGAAGTTTCCGAGGAGTGAAGTTATCCCAGGACCTCAGTAGTTTTCAGATGAGGCAAAGGTAGGGCAATAACTCCTGAAGGTAACATTCATGGGTATAGTGTTTTACTCTATCAAAACTGTTTCTGCACCATACCAAATTTCACATCCAGCTCAATTACTGTAAAATACTTTTCAAAACTCACATTTCTTTTCCATACCTACTCTGAATGAACCATTCTACCTGATCTTAGTTTTAGTGTTACACAATCCCTCATTGTTTTCTTGCCTCCTCTGTCTTCAATTCCTTGTGTAAAAGGGAAGATATATTGTATGTGGGAGTGAGAAAGGATAAGAGTCATAAAGGTAGTATATGTGTGTGTGTGTCTGTGTGTGTATTTGAAAACACTCGTTAACATACCTAACTCAGTTACAGAAATTGCAGCAAGCCAGATGCTTCTGGGTGATGTTTGTCTGTCTCACCAATCAGACATGTTCTTTAAGATCTTTGTAAGATAATAGAGATGAATATTAAGAAGGAGGCATTCCCTCAGGCTGTCCCCCAAGAATCTTTACTTGGTACTAATTTTTTCCTGACTTCACGCACTGGGCACCCACCCTCTCTCTGTATGTCTTCTGTACCATTCTTCCATTCCATACACTCTGGCTCCAGAGGACGTGTGGGGCTAGCCAGACTACTTGACAAAAGAATTGTAGTTTTACAGGATTTAGTTAATGGGGCTTCAGTGATCTCTATAGCTGCGTTATGTTTTGGTAAATACTTGAATTAGTGCCAGCTTGTTAGATCTGTATGTGCTTGTAAATTTTTAAACAGTCTTTTGCTCTAGTATTTTACATGATAAATTGTTCATCTGTTTGTATTAAAAATGGTTATCATTTTTAAAATGAACACATTCCCCTGCTTAACAACTGAATTTATCTGGTTAGAATATTCATAATGTCTGTAGAGAAAAATGAAGGATGATTATCCTAGTTTTTTGCAGGCTGCTTAGGAGCCTGGGTACTTGATTGGGCAAATTTGGGGGAATAGGGCAAAGGAGCTTGGGGTACATCCTAATTTTTGGCTCACAAATCCATATAGTAAAACAAATTCTCAATGGCATTTTTATTAGTGTGCATGTAGGTGATAACTTACTAAAATAGTTCTTGAATGTTCTCAGTTACCTGAATCTATTCAGCTCTTCCAAAGCAAGGCAATAACATTTCTTCCACATTAAAATCTCATTTCAAAACTGTCATTGTCCTAATTCAATTCTCTGTCTTCTTACAGACTTGTTCTTTGAAACAGAAACCTATGCTAGTCTCTGTTTCTCTTTCCCAACTGGTTTCTTTTCAATGCCATAACTTTCACCCTTATAATTATTTTCATTTCACTCAATCCCTAAAAAAAAGTATCTTTATCAAGGTGCATTATTTTTTGTAAGATTCTTTTATGTCTCAAATCTAGAATAAGCAGATTAAAAAAAGCAGTCATTTTTTTTATTTATCCTTTTTTTTTTTTTTAGAGAGAGAGAGTGGAAGAGAGAGAGCACAGTGAGGAGGGGCACAGGGAGAGGGAGAAGGAGAATCTTAAGCAGGCTCCAGGTCCAACACGGGGCCAGCGCAAGGCGTGATCTCATGTCCCTGAGATCAAGACCCGAGCCAAAATCCAGAGTCAGATTCTTAACTGAGCCATACAGACACTCCTTTGTTTTGCCATCTTAAGAAAAGATAGTAATTCAGTTACTGCAGTGATTATAAAATAAAAGGATAAATTGGATGTTTATTTTAGTTTATAAATGGAAATTTCTATTAAGATGAAGTCTAAAATGAACATAAGTCAGTTTAGGCAAGCATGTGTCAATATTGGAAATAGATTAGTAAGTACTAAAAGTAAATTATTACTTTTTTCTGCAAGATTACCATCAAATCAAATATTGAATTATTGGAGGTGGGGTGGAAGGGAATATGATCTGGGTAAGATCTAGTCTTTATTTGACTTCATGCTTCTGCCTGAATTCATGGGGAGAGCAGAGGTTCAACGTAAGTCCCTTCCTTCGCCTGACAGTGTTGAGGGTACAATGGAGAGACTCTAGCGCTCAGTGGATTACCTGCCACTGACAGGCAGGATCACCTAATTGAAAAACAGTTATTTGCACTAGCCCTTTGTTTCATATTTTCTACTCTAAAAAGGTTGATAATTCACCTGGGGGCAGAGGGAGGGAATAACAAGACCCACTCATTTTTTCCAATACAATTTACCGGAGGCCTGCATTTTCTGGGTTGTTAGGATGAGTGCTTAGTTTAATAAAGTGTGCTTTATTTCTCATTTGGCTGTAAATCCTTGTCTGTATATTCCACAGACCATTAACTCAAAAGGAGTGAGGATAAGAGGCATCAAGAACCCTTGTTCCTACCTAAATGTCCTTTAAATTTCTCTCTGCCAAGATTTTGCTCATCCTGTTTCCTCTAACTGGAATACCTGTGAGTCCTATCCATCCATCATAAACTGTTCTCAACTCCTCCTCCCATAAAGTCAATAAACCCTCACAGAATTTTGCTGGTGGCATTTATGTAACATTTTATTACATGTATTTTTTAATAGACTTTTTCAGAGCAGTTTTAGGTTCACAGGAAAAAAATGAGCAGAATGTACAGAGAGTTCTCATATAACCCTGGCCCTTATACATGCATAGCCTCTTCTATTAACATCCAACACCAGAATTGTACATTTGTTACAATCGATAACCTTCATTGACACCTTATCATCCAAAGTCCATGGTTTACATTAGGGTTTACTCTTGGTGTGGCATGTTCTAATGGTTTTGACAAATATGTAATGACATGTATCCACCATTATAGTATCATACAGCATAGTTTCACTGCCCTAAAATATGTATTTATTAATTGTCTTACTCCCTTTATTAGAATATAAGATTCTTAAGGAGAGGGACTGAATTTTATTGATCATAATCTTCCGAGTTTTGGAATGAACAGGGTTCTGTGTGAAGTTAAGGATAAAAAATGTTAATTGAATTGGTAATTTTCAGTGACTATGATATAGAAAGAAAAGTATGCATCTTGTGTGCTGCTTAGTTCTATTGAAATGCAATCTTAGTCTTTATAAGAACTGTCCCAGTGAGTGATCTCTTATCAACCAGGGAGTAAAATGCTCCCACACTCAATTAAAAGAGGGATGGCACTCTTGTAGCTTGGGATGACTCAAAGAACCACTATTACCAGTTTAAAATTAAACATCATATGTAACTTTATCCATATTTTAAGATGGTTGAGGCTGGTCTTTAGAAAGGGAGAAAATCCTTGAAAAATTGTATTATCTATTACATTTTACTTTTCCCTCCCTCATATCACCCACCAACCTTGCTCTGAAACATTTTATATTCCTTAAAATAGGACATACTACATGTTATACATCTTACACAGTGGCTTAAGTACCTAAAGATCATACTCAAAAGATGATATCCTTATGAAGTTTACCTGGGTTGTAGCACAAGAATCTGTCCTTGTTTCATGCAGTTTAATGTTTTTACCAATTATTTGCATAAAGATCTGGGTGTTCTGTGCCTTTATAAGAAATTACAGACTGCTTTCTCAAAGCTGTGAGGGATTTAAAGTGAATATAGGTAATCAGCTATCTATTCTCAAGGCAATGAAAATGGCTGTCCTTTTTGGGTATTATAAATGACAACTTAGTAAAAAAAAATGGCCACATTAAACAAACTAAGCTAAAATGGATATGTAAGTTCCTGAATAGAGGGCTAAAATTTAACGCAGGAAATATTACTCAATGTTTAAAGTACCACCTAACTTTTTAAAGCCTAAATATTATAGTTAATATTATACCCAAATTGGGTGAACATTATAAAGAATCTTACAAAAACACTAATATTTTTAAGGACTACATTCGTAGAAATGTAACTGTGATGAGAGATGAGATAATTCTACTCACTGAATTCATGTCACTACATATGCCTGGAATAGTGTGTTCCATTTAGGGAGCTCTTAATAAGGCAATTAGTAGAACAAACCCAGAAGAAATCATCTGTAATTTTTTGCTTACTCTAAAGAAAATATATTTCTTAACTTGTCCCTAGCAACATATTGATTATATCAAAATATACTTCTTTAACAAATATTATTGTACACTTGGTAAATGCAAGTCAGTGTATTTGGCAATGCAGTTGTGGTAGGCAAAATAAAGTCTCCCCAAATATGTCTGCATCATAATCACAAGAATGGATGAATATGTTATTTTACATGGCAAAAGTGACTTTCCAGATGTGATTAAATAAGGACCTTCAGATGGAAAGATTCTGGATTATCTGGGTATGTTCAGTCTAATCACATGAGTCCTTAAAACTGGAGAACTATTTTGGCTGTGGTGAGAGAAAGGTTAGAGAGATGCTATGTTGCTGGCTTTGAAGATGAAGAAAAGTGTCCATGAGCCAAGGAATGCAGGCAGCCTCTAGAAGCTGGAAAAGTCAAGGAAAAAAATAGATTCTTCTCTAGAGCTTCCAGAAAGGAATGCAGCCCTGCCAACATCTTGATCTTACCCAGTGAAATTCCTCCTGAACTTCTGAGCTATTGAACTATATGGTAATATATTTACATAACTCTAAGCCACTATATCTGTGATAATTTGTTATAGCAACAATAAAAACACTAACACAACAGCCTATTCTTCAGTGGGGAAGGTCTACATAAAAGAATTACCCAGTCACAGAAGAGAGTCCAAGATGGTGGTGGAGTAGGAGACCTTAGTTTCATCTGGTCCCAGGAATTCAGCTAGATAGCTATCAAATCACTCTGAACACCTGAGAACTCTATCAGAGTTCTAGGAAGAGAATAGCTGCAACTCTACAAATAGAAAAGTGACCACTTTCTGCAAGGTAGGAGGTGTGGAGAAGTGAATTCAATGAAATATGTGGGAAGATAGACCTCAGGGGGAGGGAGCCTCCATCAGCCAGCACTGGAAAGTGATATAGCAGTGGAGCACAAAATCAAAACTTAAAAAGCCTGCTGCAGTGAAGGAAGTCCCTGCCTGAAAGATGCTCAGGTGGTGAAGCGGGGCAGATCCTAGGTGGGACAATGTGGTTTCGGGAATCCCCAAAGTCACAGGAAGACGGGGGGTGCCTGAGTGCAGGAGAGTTCCCAGGCCACTGAGCAGGGAAGCCAGCTGCAATCAGCAAGCCTAGTAGTGCGTTCTTATCTCAGTGTTGCCATAAACCACAAACTCCAGCATGGTCAGGCAACCGCTCTCCAAGCAGGGGCCCAGCAAGTGCCAGAACCGCCCGGAGATGCCCCCTGCCTCCCCTGGAAGTAGAAGTGTGGGTACATGCCACAGGAGTTTTCAGGGTTTGAAGACTCGAAACAGGGTTGCATGCCTGAGATAGAAATGCTCAGTCACAGGCTGGGTGATCATAGAGTGTGAATGGAGACCAGGGAGACAGGAGTTATTGACTGACTTTCCCTGAGGGTGCACTGAGGAGTGGGGCCCCGAGTTTTGGCTCTAGGGCTAGAGATTGGGAAGTCACCATTTTCATTCTCATCCTCTAAAGTGGTGCATAAAGCCTTCAGAGAAAAGCCACATAGAGCAAACTGGAACAGATTATTTAGCCTGGCCCCCACACGGGTGGTACAGTTCTGCCCAAGGCAAAGACACCTGAGAGTCAGCGCAACATGCCCCTCTTCCTGAAGACCAGCAGGAACATCCGAACAAGACCAAGTTTACCAATCACACAGAACTGCAAAACTCCAGCACTAGGGAAAAATAACATACAGAATTCAAGGGTTTTTTTTCCCCCACGATACTTTAATCTTTCAATTTTAATTTTTTTCTCATTTCTTATCAACTCTTTTTAAATTTTTTAAAAATTTTCTTTTTTTATACTTACATTCTATCCTTTCATTGTATTTAATTTTATTTTTGTATATATGTAAGTTTTTCTTTATTTACAGTTTAGGATGCAGTTCTTTCTAACAAACAGATCAATATAAACCATATATACCCAGAATTCAGTGTATTGCTCTGTCTGTTCCCCTGTCGGTTTATATTCCTTTTTTTTTTTTTTTTTTTGGTCTTTTAACTTTCAGTTTTACATTACATTTTATCCTTTCAATGTACTTAATTTTATTTTTGTACATATATAAGTTTTTCTTTCTTTACAATTTTGGGATCTAGTTTTCTAACAAATAGACCAAATACACATAGGATCCAGTGTATTGCTCTGTCTGTTCACCTGTCTGATTATATTCTCTCTTTTTTTTTTAATTAATTTTTTTTTTTGACTTTGGGTCTCTTCTGTTTTGTTTAGTGTATATTTCTCTGGGGTCATTGTTGCCATTTTAGTATTTTGCTCTCTTGTTCATCCATTCTTCTCTGGACAGAATGACAAGATGGAAAAACTCACTTCCAAAAAGAGAACAAGAGGCATTACTGACTGCCAGGGACCTAATCAGTATGCCTGTAAGTAAGATGTCAGAACTACAGTTCAGAAAAACAATTATGAAGACATTAGCTGGACTTGACAATAGCATAGAAGTCACTAGAGAATCCCTTTCTGAGAAATAAAAGAACTAAAATCTAATCAAGTCAAAATAAAAAAGGCTATTATGAGATGTAATCAAAAGTGGAAGCACTAACTGCTAGGATAAATGAGGCAGAAGAGAGAATTAGTGATATAAAAGACAAAATGATGGAGAGTAAAGAAGCTGAGAAAAAAGAGATAAACATCTACTGGATTACTAGGGGAGAATTTGGGAGTTAAGTGATACACTAAAGTGAAACAATATTAGAATAATTGGGATCCCAGAAGAGGATAGGGGGAGGCAGAAGGTATACTGGAGCAAATTACAGTAGAGAACTTCCCTAATCTGGGGAAGGAAACAGGCATTTAATTCCAGGAGGCACAGAGAAACCCCCTCAAAATCAATAAAAATAAGTCAACACCTCGACATATAATAGTGAAACTTGCAAATCTCAGAGACAAAGAGAAAATCCTGAAAGCAGCTCAGGACAAGAGGTCCATAACCTAAGGATAGAAACATTAGACTAGCAGCAGACCTATCCACAGAGACCTGGCAGACCAGAAAGGGCTGGCATGATATATTCAGGACGCTAAATAAGAAAAAATATTCAGCCAAAACTTTATACAGAAAGGATGTCATTCAAAATAGAAGGAGAGTTAAAAAACTTCCAGGACAAATAGAAAATAAAAGAATTTGTGATCACCAAACTAGACCTGCAAAAAATATTAAAGGAGATCCTTTAAGCAAATAGACAGCCCAAAAGTAACATAGACCAGGAAGGAACAGAGACAATATACAGAAACAGTGACTTTACAGGTAATACAATGGCACTAAATTCATATCTTTCAATACTTACTCTGAATGTAAATGGGCTAAATGCCGCAATCAAAAGACACAGGGTATCAGACTGGATAAAAAAGCAAGATCCATCAATATACTATCTGCAAGAGACTCATTTTAGGCCCAAAGACACCTCCAGATTGAAAGTGAGGGAGTGGAAAACCATTTACATTGCTAATGGGCATCAAAAGAAAGCTGGGGTAGGAATCCTTATATTAGACAAATTAGATTTTAAACCAAAGACTGTAATAAGAGATGAGGAAGGGCACTATATCATAATTAAGGGTCTATCCAACAAGATCTAACAATTGTAAATATTTATGCCCCTAACATGGGAGCAGCCAATTATATACACCAATTAATAACAAAATTAAACACATTGATAATAATACAATAATAGTAGGATACTTTAACACCCCCCTCATTGCAACAGACAGATCCACTAAGCAGAAGATCAACAAGGAAACAAAGGCTTTGAATGACACACTGGACCAGATGGACTTCACAGATATATTCAGAGCATTCCATCTTAAAGCAGCAGGATACACATTCTTCTCAAGTGCACATGGAACATTCTCTGGAATAGATCACATACTGGGTCACAAATCAGGTCTCAACCAGTACCAGAAGATTGGGATCATTCCGTGCATATTTTCAGACCACAATGCTTTGAAATTTGAACTCAATTACAAGAGGAAATTTGGAAAGAACTCAAATACATGGAGGCTAAAGAGCATCCTACTGAGGAATGAATGGGTCAACCAGGAAATTAAAGAATTTTAAAAATTCATGGAAACAAATGAAAATGAAAACACAACTGTTCAACACCTTTGGGATGCAGCAAAGGCAGTCCTAAGAGGGAAGTATATAGCAGTACAAGCCTTTCTCAAGAGACAAGAAAGGTCTCAAATACACAACCTAACCTTACACCTAAAGGAGCTGGAGAAAAAACAGCCAATAAAGCCTGTACCCAGCAAGAGAAAAGAATTAATAAAGATTAGAGCAGAAATCAATGAAATAGAAACCAAAAGAACAGTATAACAGATCAACAACACTAGGAGCTGATTCTTTGATTAATAAGATTGATAAACCCCTGGACAGACTTATCAAAAGGAAAAGAGAAAGGGCCCTAATAAATAAAATCAATTTTTAAGAATTTAAGAATTTAAGTAGTCGATCCATTTACAATTACACCCAAAAGCATAAGATACCTAGGAATAAACCCAACCAAAGAGGCAAAGGATCTGTACTCAGAAAACTATAGAACACTCTTGAAAGAAACTGAGGAAGACACAAAGAAATGGAAGAAGATTCCATGCTCATGGATTGGAAGAACAAATGTTGCTAAAATGTCTATGCTACCTAGAGCAATCTGTACACTCAATGCAATCCCTATCAAAATATCATCAACTTTTTTCACAGAGCTGGAACAAATAATCCTAAAGTTTGTATGTAACCAGAAAAGACCTTGAATAGCCAAAGGAATGTTGAAAAAGAAAACCAAAGCTGGTGGCATCACAATCCCAGACTTCAAGCTCTATTACAAGCATCAGTGAAATAACAAACAAACCACAATGAGATACCACCTCACAATGGTCAGACTGGCTAAAATTAACACATCAGGAAACAACAGATGTTGGCGAGGAATTAGAGAAAGGGGAACCAAACCCTGTTATACTGTTGGTGAGAATGCAAGCTGGTGCAGCCACTCTGGAAAACAGTATGGAGATTCCTTTATAAAGTTGAAAATAGAGCTACACTATGACCCAGCAATTGCACTACAGGGTATTTACCCCAATGATACAAATGTAGTGATCCAAAAGAGTACCTGAACCCCAGTATTTATAACAGCAATGTCTGCAATAGCCAAACTATGGAAAGAGCCCAAAGGTCCATTGGTAGATGAATGGATAAAGAAGTTGTGGTATATATAGACAATGGAATATTACTAAGCCATCAAAAAGAATGAAGTCTTGCCATTTACAATGATGTGGATGGAACTAGAGGGTATTATGCTAAGCAAAATAAGTCAATCAGAGAAAAACAATTATCATTTGATCTCACTGATATGTGTAGTTTAGGAAATAAAGCAGAGGATTATAGGGGAAGAGAGGAAAAAATAAAACAAGATGAAATCAGAGAGGGAGACAAACCATAAGAGCCTCTTAATCACAGGAAACAAACTGAGGGTTACTGGAAAGGGAGGGTGTGGCAGGATGGGGTAACTGGGTGATGGATATCAAGTAGGGCATGTGATGTAATGAACATTGGCTATTATATAACACTGATGAATCACTGACCTCTACCTTTTAAACTAATAATACATTATATGTTAATTAATTGAATTTAAATGAGAAAGAAAGAAAGAAAGAAAAGAAAGAAAGAAACAAATGTGAAGTACTTTGAAGGAAAAATAAGCAAAATGTGTGGACTTGTTCATATCTAATCTAGTCAGTGAATTGATGATCAGAAAGATTACACTTTCCTGACTGATGATCTGGGCAGTCACAAAAGCATGGTCAAAGACTATTGAGAAACAGTGTTTTTACAGGAGCTGTAATAGTGTTTAATCAAGGAAGCAGAACCACCATGAATTCAGAAGTAGCCTGATTATAGGAATTTCACTGAGGAATTGAAGTATTAGATATCTTAGGAACCAGTCAAGCTAAGTCAAGCACATTTAACCACTAAAGAGGGGCCGTGATGGAGAAGTCATTGGGAAGTTGCCCCTGTATGTCTGCAGCTAGGGTTCAGTGAGTAGCCTGCAGCCAGTGTTGAATAAGAGGGCCATTTGTCAGGAAGAACTGACCACAGAGTGGAGGAGATAAAGAACAACCTGAACATTGCTGGCACCTTTGCATTTATCTGTCACCACATCTAAGGACAACAACATTCAGAGATTAGTGGCTATTGCCTTCATAGCTCATGCAGATTCCTCTTCTGGCTCACTCAGAACCCAAACCCACAGAGGGAAGGGGATTCTGGGTAATGTAGTTGCCAGCTTCACCAAGTTGGCAACAGAACAATCCACCACTACAGGAGCTGTACTTTAAGAGGAGTACAAATAGTTGTTTATATTCACATGGGAAGGCATCTAAGATGGTTTGGGAATGTTGAAACAGTGTTTCATCATTTTTTGTACATACTTCCATATCTGAACACTCAGGTGTCAAGGTCAACTAAAATCACTGTTACCCCCCATTTTTAGTGACTGGTTGTCTTTCTTTGTAGTAACTGACTTTACTCTTTTAGGGACATTAATGGGGGAAATGTCAATTGTATATGCATTGTGAGTAGGAAAAATTCAGTCTTCTTCCTACATGTTTTTCCTTTTCTCTCATACTACTACCACACTAACAACACCTAAATGCCATGCAGTTCTCTGTGACATCTGCTGAGTGTCCTACAATTTAACTCAATTCTGACACTGTGTACCTGGAGATAAGCTCAGATCCTACAGGTTAAGGACTCAGTCCCTTGAGAAAGACTCCCTCCATCCTGATTTCAGATGTCAATTGAAAGGACTAGTAGGTCCCTAGGTTACTCACAATTTCTGTCCAACTTGGCTACAAATCTAGGGTTCCCATGACCTCCTTCCCTCTGGTTTCGGTTCTTTGCTAGAACAGCTCACAAAATTCAAGGAAACACTTGCATTTACAAGTTTATGTAATGAAGTATATGATCAAGGATACAGATGAACAACCAAATGAAGAGATATATAGGATAAGATCTGAGAGGGTCCTGAGCAAAGGAGTTTCTGAGTAGTGGGGGTATATCACTCTCTCCATACATGGATATGTCCACCAACCTGGAATCTCTCTGAACCCTGTATTTCTGAAATTTTTATGGAGGGTTCATCACGTAGGCATGATCAAACATTAACTTCATTTCCCACCCCTGTTCCCTCACTGGAGAATAGGAGTTGGGATTGAAAATTTCAAGCTTCTGATTATGGCTTGATCTTTCTGTTGACTACCCCCATTCAGGAGCCCACCAAGAGTCACTTCATTAGAAAAAACACTACTATAACCAGGTAATTCCAAGGGATTTAGGAGCTCTGTCAGAAACTGAGATCAAAGACCAAATATTAGAACAAAAGATGTTCCTAGTGCTCTTATCGCTTAGGAAATTACAAGGGTTTTAGTTGCATGTGTGTATAAATGTGTGTGTGTGTGTGTGTATTTGTGTGTGTGTGTGTATACATATATATATACATATATATATATGTGTGTGTATATATATATATATATATAATTTCACACATTGACAGAAATACATTCAGTGAATTGTTGAGTGATATTGAATGAATGACAATGAATGGACTGTTCTAAAAAGAAAGTTAATAGTATTTTGATATAATGGATGTTTCTTTGCATTTGCTTGAAGACAACGATATTAGAGTATTAGTTAGATTTTAAAAATAATCAGTGTACTAGAAAATATCACCAATATCTTATTAGAAGAACTATTGTTTTTAAGATTGTTCTAGTGTTCTTGAGAACTTTATGGGATACTGAGCTTAGTGTCTGAACAAGCTATTTAAAAATTTAAAAAATAGGGGAACCTGGATGGCTTAGTCAGTTAAGCATCTGACTCTTGATTTTGGCTCAGGTCGTGATCTCAGGGTTGTGAGCCCTGCATCAGGCTTCTCACTCAGTGCAGTCTGCTTGTCCCTCTCCCTCTGACTCTGCGTGCTCCCTCTCAGATAAATAAATAAATTAAATCTTTTTAAAATTAAGAAATATGTTACTGTAGGCCCATTGTTTTGTATCAGATATCCAAGAAATTCTTATTTTAGTAATATAATTTAAAATGAAAATATTTTCAATGTTGTTGTATTTCAGTTACCATAATGGCAAATATTATATATATGTAAATGTGGGATAACACTTCATGTAAGCATCAGTAAGATCCCTAAAATATTTTGAGCAGTGGAGACTGCAGATATCAGGTACATTATAAATCTTGCCAGTGATTTAGATTACTGTGCATGTTGTGTGGAACATGTAAAGGATATCCCAGAGGTTTAATTTAAACATCGTAAGTAAAATTGGTGTTGCTGATTATCCCACTCTATATTTATCAATCCACAAATAAGTCTATTTTTATCTTAGTAATGTTATAAATAATTTCCATAAAAATAACTGTTGTAGGGAAAGAAAAATATCATGTCATACATGAGTTGAATTTACATTTTTTGTTTTATTATAAAAATAATGATCCACATATAATGTACCAATTTTTCTAAATGCTATAAAGATTAACTCAAATACAAGTTATTTATGTCTTGAAGCATAATGCTTTCTATTACATTTCACACACACATATGTATATAACTGTAAGAGTACAATCACCCATACTCTTCCTAAAACATTGTAGTTTTATAGCTTAATATAATAATTTTTAGTTATGTTGGGCTGGCACAGTGTTTATATAAATGTCTTTGAAAGGCTTTGTGTAGTGCATGGATGTACTAGTCCATCCACAGCTACCACTCCTTCCCATTATTTTTCTCCTGCTCAAGTCACACATTTATGTTTTCAATAGACATCTGTAGGTATTTCACTTTTCTGATCCTTGATGTGCAACATACCATATATCATTCTCTCCTGTAGCTTAGTTTTTATGAATCCATCTCACCTGCTGTCTTCCAAGCATTTTAAGGAAATGGCCTATGTCCTATTCATATTCGTATTCTCCCAAGTGCTTTACACAAGGGAGGAATTGCATAAGAATTTATTGAAATAATTGAGGAGGTGGGAAATACTTGAACATATATAGAGGATGCTCCCTGAACATTTAAAGAATTAAAAGCAAATTTCACCTTTTATAAAACTAGGGTTTTTAGGAAGGTAGCAAGCAGTCTGTGGTAACAAATTAATTATCCCTTGTAGAATAAATAAAACCTTCAACAAAACAATAACTGGCATTCCTTAGTCTTAATTTTTCCTCTGATCTGGATTTTGTTACCAGAGTCTAAGACTGCTAATTTTTCTTTAATTTATATATTAAGAAAGTATCAGATGTACATACTTTAAAAAGTCAAATATTTCAATGAGCGTGTAATAGAAAATAATAGTCATCCTGAAATATGTTTGTGTATATGTGTTTATTTGTATCTTAAGATAAAAATCAATAAGAATGTAAACTGGATTATGATTATTAGGATAAAAAATGGATTTTTAAGAACTGAGTCAAATGCATTTGAATATCAAGCTCTGCTCCATTCATTCACATTTCATAATAATAAATCTTTGACAATTTGAAAGTATCATTAGTGGGTATCACAATTATCATTTGTCTTAGGTAGGTAAGTAGACAGGTAGTGAGCACTCATGTTATTCTTGTGAGGTCACTTATTACCTATAAAAACTAGCTTGGGGACCAATGAGTTATTTTACAATAACATAAATCTTTGAATGATTTTTTTACCCCTAAGTATTTTTAGATTACGGGGACAGAACTGATCTTTGTAATCTTCAAAGAAAGCCCTTGAACCAAGATTTACAACTTTCTTAGAACCAGATTAGAAAAAAACATTTCTTAATGCAACTTATTTTGCTATCCACAGAAATTTGGCATGTTGTCTTATTGGTTTTTGCATCATTCAAATGACTAAAAATGTATGAAAATAACAACACTATGTACATTACCATAAGAGAGGGACGTATACGCCTTGGTAATTTTGTTGCTTAGATACATTTGAAGATGGTTATATGTTACAAATGTTATATTAACAATGTTTCAAAAAGATGTTTCTTGGCGATTCGGGGCCTTTTCTGGTTCCACACAAATTTAAGGGCTGTTTGTTCCAGTTCTTTGAAAAATGTCATTGGTATTTTGATTGGGATGGCATTGAAAGTGTAGATTGCTCTGGGTAGCATAGACATTTTAACTATGTTTATTCTTCCGATCCATGAGCATGAGATATTTTTCCATCTTTTTGTGTCTTCTTCAATGTCTTTCAAGAGCGATTTGTAGTTTCTAGAATATAGAAACTGGTTAAGTTAATTCCGAGATAACATATGATTTTTGGTGCTATTGTAAATGGAATCGATTCCGTAATTTCTCTTTCTTCAGTCTCATTGTTAGTGTATAGAAATGCAACTGATTTCTGAGCATTGATTTTGTATCCCGCCACATTACTGAATTGCTCTATAACTTCTAGTAGTTTTGGGGGGGGAGTCTTTTGGGTTTTCTATATAGAGTATCATGTCATCTGCGAAGAGAGACAGTTAGACTTCTTCTTTGCTGATTTGGATGCCTTTATCCCTTTTGGTTGTCTGATTGCTGTTGCAAGGACTTCTAGTACTATGTTGAATAATAATGGCGAGAGTGGGCATCCTTGGTGTGTTACTGATCTTAAGGGAAAGGCTTTCAGCTTTTCCCCATTGAGAATGATATTTGCTGTACGCTTTTCATAGATGGTTTTTATGAAATTGAGGAATGTACCCTTTATCTCTACACTCTGAAGGGTTTTAATCAGGAAAGGATGCTATATTTTGTCAAATGCTTTTTCTGCATCAATTGAGAGGATCATATGGTTCTTGACTCTTTTCTTGTTGATGTGATCTATCACACTGATGAATTTGCGAATGTTGAACCACCCTTGCATCCCAGGGATGAATCCCACTTGGTCATGATGGATAATCCTTTTAATGTACTGTTGGATCCTATTAGCTAGGATCTTGTTGAGAATTTTGGCATGCATATTCGTCAGGGATATCAGTCTGTGATTCTCCTTTTTGATGGGGTCTTTGCCTGGTTTGGGGATCAAGGTAATACTGGCCTCATAGAATGAGTTTGGTAGTTTTCCTTCTGTTTCTATCTTTTGAAACAACTTCAGAATAGGTATTATTTCTTCTTTGAATGTTTGGTAGAATTCCCCAGGGAATCCGTCAGTCCCTGGACTCTTGTTTTTGGGGAGGTTTTTGATCACTGCTTCAATCTCTTCAGAATAAATCGGTCTGTTTAAATAATCAATTTCTTCCTGTTTCAGTCTTGGTAGTTTATAGGTTTCCAGGAAAGCATCCATTTCTTCCAGGTTGTTTAATTTATTGGCATAAAGCTCTTGATAAAAGTTTCTAATGATCCTTCCTCTTTCTTTGGTGTTGGTTGTGATCTCTCCCCTTTCATTCATAATTTTATTAATTTGGGTCCTTTCTCTATTCTTTTGAATAAGTCTTGCCAGTGGCTTATCGATCTTATTTATTCTTTCCAAGAACCAGCTTCTAGTTCTGTTGATCTGCTCTACTGTGCTCCTGGTTTCTAATTCATTGATCTCTGCTCTAATCTTGATCAACTGCCTTCTCGTGTGTGGGTTAGGCCTGTTCTTCTGTTCCAGCTCCAGCTTCTTGAGGTGAGAATATAAAACCTGCATTTTAGATTTTTCTATTCTTTTGAGTGAGGGTTGGATGGCTATGTATTTTCCCCTTAGGACTGCCTTTGCAGTCATTTGCCAACCTCTGCCTTCGAACAAAGAAATGACATGTTGGTGAATGATAGATTCATCTTTAAATAGCTGCTATTTTTTCTAATTAAAATTTAATCCATGCTCACTGTGAAATATAACAAAGAAAATAGTTTGAGAATACGGAAATATTTTTTATATTACTCATAACCACATAACTCATGAGTTACTACTTTCAACAGTTGGTGATTTTCTTTGTAGAATTTCTATTTATCTATCCATCTGAACAGAATTAGAAATATGCTATGAAGACTTCCAGGGAAGATGGTGGAGTAGGAGGATCCTAAGCTCACCTCATCTCACATATACAACTAGATAACATTCACATCAGTGTAAATAACCCAGAAGACAACCTCAAGACTGGCAGAACAAACTCTACAAATCACTGGACTTGAGGAAAGAGTGAAGAACCTCAGTGAGAACCTTCACAAAGAGATAGAAAATATTAAAAAGAACCAATCAGAGATGAAGAACTCAATAAATGAAATTAAAAATACACTAGGTGGAATAAATAGTAGACTAGATGAAGCAGAAGAGACTATATAATAATAAAGGGAATAATCCAACATGAAGATATAATTTGAAATATATATACACCCAACATGGGAACACCCAAATGCATAAAATACTTAATAACAAACATAAAGGAAGTAATTGTAATACAATAATTGTAGGGGACTTTGACACCCCACTTATATCAATGTGGATAGATCATCCAAACAGAAAATCAACAAAGTAAACAGTGACTTTGAATGACACATTGGACCAGATGGATCTAACAGATATATACAGAACATTCCATCCTAAAACAACAGACTACACCTTCTTTTCAAGTGCACATGGAACATTCTCCAGAATAGATTGCATATTAATTCATAAAACAATTCTCAATGAATTTAAAAAGGCCAAAGTCATGCCATGCACCTTTTCTGACTAAGATGCTATGAAACTAGAAGTCAACCACAAGAAAAAAATCTGGAAAGAGCACAAATACATGGAGGTTAAATAAAATGCTACTAAACAATGAATGAGTCAACCAAGAAGTTAAGCAGGGAATTAAAAAATACATGAAGACAAATAAAAATGAAAACACAATGGCCCAAAATCTTTGGGATCCAGCAAAAGCAGTCATAAGAGGGAAGTTTATAGTAATACAGGCCTACCTCAAGAAGGAAGAAAAATCTCAAATACAACCTAAACTTACACCTAAAGGAGGTAGAAAAAGAAAAACAAAGCCCCAAACCAGTAGAAGTAAGAAAATAATAATGATTAGAGCAGAAATAAACTAGAAAATTAAAAAAAATGGAACAGATCAATGAAAGCAGTAGCTGATAATTTGAAAAGATCAACAAAATTGATAAAGCTTTAGCCACTCTTCAGAAACAACAAAGAGGGGACTCAAATAAACAAAATCAGAAATAAAAGGAGAACTAACAACTGACACCACAGAAGTACAAACAATTGTAAGAGAATATTATGAAAAACTATATGCCAACAAACTGGACAACCTAGAAGAAATGGATAAATTCCTAGATACAGATAGCCTCCCAAAACTGAAGCAGGGAGAAATAAAAAAATTTGAACAGACCAATGGTCAGCAATGAAATGGAATTTGAATCAGTAATAATAATAATAATAAAACTCCCAACAAACAAAAGTCCAGGACCAGATGGCTTCACAGGTGAATTCTACCAAATATTTAAAGAGTTAATACCTGTTCTTTTTAAACTATTCCAAAAAATAGAAGAGGAAGGAAAGTTTCAAATTCATTCTATAAGGCTAGCATTACCCTAAGACCAAAACCAGATAAAGACACTACAAAAAAGAGACTACAGGCCAACATCTCTGATGAACATAAATGCAAAAATCTTCAATAAAATATTAGCAGTCAAATCCAACAATACATTTAAAAAATTATTCACCATGAACATAGTACTGGAACTCCTTGCTACAGCAGTCAGACAGGTAAAAGGAATAAAAGACATCCAAATTGGTAAAGAAGTAAAACTTTCACTATTTGCAGATGATGACACTATGTATAGAAAACCCTAAATGTTCTACTAAAAAACTACTAGACCTGATAAATGAATTCAATAGAAAACAAAACGAATATACAGAAAACCATTGCATTTCTTTTTTTAAGATTTTTTAAAATTTATTTGAGGGGAAGAGAGAGTGAGAGAGCATGAGCCTGGAGGGAGGGACATAGGGAGAGGGAGAAGCAGACTCCCCGCTGAGCAGGGAGCCCAACACAGGGCTCAGTCCTAGGGCCCTGGTATCATGACCTGAGCCAAAGGCAGACACTTAACTGACTGAGCCACCCAGGTGCCCACATTGCATTTCTATACACTAATAATGAGGCAGCAGAAAGAGAAGTTAAGAAAATAGTCCCACTTACAATTACACCCAAAGTAATAAAATACCTAGGTATAAAAACCAAGGAAGTGAAAGGCCTGTACTCTGAAAACTGTAAGACATTGGTGAAAGAAATTGAAGACAACACAAAGAAATAGAAAGACAATCCATGCTCATGGATTCGGGGAACAAACATTGTTAAAATGTCCATACAACCCAACTAATCTGCAATAAAGCAGGAAAGAATATCCAATGGAAAAAAGACAGTCTCTTCAACAAATGGTGTCAGGAAAATTGGACAGCAACATTCAGAAGAATAAAACTGGACATCATACACAAAAATAAATTTAAAATGGATGACAGACCTAAATGTGAGACAGGAAACGATCAAAATCCTAAAGGAGAACACAGACAGAAATCTCTTTGACCTCAGCCATAGCAACTTCTTTTTACACACATCCTTGGAGGCAAAAGAAACAAAAGCAGAAATGACTATTGGTACTTCCTCAATCTGATTAAGGGTTAGTATTGAATTCATGCTTTTGTATTCTTTGGGTAAATACCCAGTAGTGAAATTACTGGATCATATAGGAATTCTATTCTGAATTTTTTGAGAAACCTCCGTACTGTATTTCCCCAGTGGCTGCACCAGTTTGCATTCTCACTAACAGTGCACAAGGGTTCCTTTTCTCCACGTCCTCACCAACACTTTTGTTTCTTGTGTTTTTGATTTTAGTCATTTCAACAGGTGTGAGGTGGTATCTCATTGTGATTTTGATGTGCATTTCCCTGGTGGTGAATGATGTTGAGCATCCTTTCACTTGTCTGTTGGCCATCTGTATGTCCTCTTTGGAAAAATGTCTGTTCATGACTTCTACCCATTTTTTAATTGGGTTGGGGTTTTTTTGGTTTGTTTGCGTTGTATAAGTTCTTTATATATTTTAGATACTAACCCTCTTTTGGATATGTCATTTGCAAGTATCTTCTCCCATTCGGTAGTTGTCTTTTAGTTTTGTTGATTGTTTCCTTTGCTTTGCAGAAGCTTTTTATTTTGATGTAGTCCCAATAGTTTATTTTTGCTTTTGTTTTGATTGCCTCAAGAGACATATCTAGAAAAATATTATAGCCAATGTCACAGAAATTACTGCTTGTTTTCTCCTCTAGGATTTTAATGGTTTCAGGCCTCACATTTAGGTCATTAATCCATTTTGAGTTTATTTTTGTGTATGGTGTAAGAAAGTGGTCAAGTTTCATTCTTTTGCATACTACTGTCCAGTTTACCCAGTACCATTTATCGAAGAGACTCTTTTTCCCATTGCATATTCTTGTTTCTGTTGTCGAAGATTAATTGATCATATAATTGTAGGTTTATTTCTGGACTCTCTTATTCTGTTCCATTGATCTATGTGTCTGTTTTTGTGCCAGTACCATACAGCTTTGTAGCGTAGCTTGAAATCTGGAATTGTGATGCCTCCAGTTTCATTCTTTTTCAAAATTGCTTTGGCTATTCGGGGTCTTTTGTGGTTCCATACAAATTTTAGGATTGTTTGCTCAATTTTGTGAAAAATGCTGGTGGTATTTTGATAGGGATTACATTAAATGTGTTGATTGCTTTGGGTAGAATAGACATTTTAATGATGTTTGTTCTTCTAATCCATGAGCCTGGAATACTTTTCCATTTCTTTGTGTCCTTTTCAATTTCTTTCATAAGTAAGTGTTCTATAGTTTTTAGAGTACAGATCTTTTACCTTTCCAATTGGGTTTATTCCTAAGTATCTTATTGTTTTTGGTGCAATTACAAATGGGATTGATTCCTTGATTTCTTTTTCTGCTGCTTTGTTATTAGTGTATAGAAATGCAACAGATTTCTGCATATTGATTTTATATCCTGCAACTTTGTTGTTTTCATGTATTAGTTCTAGTAATTTTTTGGTGGAATCTTCTGTGTTTTCTTCTTAGAATATCATGTCCTCTGCAAATAGTGAAAGTTTGACTTCTTCCTTGCCAATTTAGATGACTTTTATTTCTTTTTGCTGTTTGATTGCTGAAACTATGACTTCCAGTACTATGTTAAATAGTAATGGTGAGAGTGGACATCCTTATCTTGTGTCTGACTCTAGGGGAAAGGCTCTGTTTTCCCCATTGAGCATGAGATGATATTACCTGTGGGTCTTTCATATATGGCCTTTGTGATGTTGTGGTATGTTCCATCTATCCCGACTTTGTTGAGGGTTTTTATCAGGAAAGTATGTTGTATTTTGTCAAATGCCTTTTTTGCATTTACTGACAAAATCTATTAAAAATTATCAAATTCAACACCCAAGAAACAAATAACCCACTTAAGAAATGGGCAGAAAACATGAATAGACACTTTTCCAAAGAAGACATCTGGGTGGTTTACAGACACATGAAAAGATGCTCAACATCATTCGTCATCAGGGAAATACAAATCAAGACCATGATGAGATACCACCTCACACCTGTCAGAATGGCTAAAATTAACAACACAAGAAACAATGGGTGTTGGTGAGGATGCCGAGAAAGGGCACTTGCACTGTTGGTGGGAATATAAACTTGTGCAGCCACTCTGAAGAACAGTTTGGATATTCCACAAAAAGTTAAAAATAGAACTACCCTATAACCCAGCAATTGCACTACTATTTACCTACCCAAAGAATAAAAAAATACAGATTTGAAAGGGTACATGCACCCCAATGTTTATAGCAGCATTATCAACAATAGCCAAACTATGAAGAGAGCCCAAATGCCCATCGACTGATGAATGGATAAAGAAGATATAGTATAATGTGTATGTATGTACACACACACACACACACACACACATTTCATTCTTTTTTATGGCATTAGTATATATATATACTAGTATACTAGTATATATATATATACTAATGCCATAAAAATATATGTATATAATGCCATAAAAAAGATATATATATAAATACATATATATATAAATTTTTATATATAAAAATATATAGCATATATATACTAATGCCATAAAATATATATATATGTGTATATATATATGTATATATATATATATATACTAATGCCATAAAAAAGAATGAAATTGTCATTTGCAACAATGTGGATGGAGCTAGGGTGTATTTTGTTAAATAAAATAAGTCAGTCAGAGAAAGACAAATACCATATGATCTCACTCATATGTGGAATTTAAAAAAGAAAACAGATGAACATATGGGAAGGGGGAAAAGAAAAAAAGGAGAAAGAGAAACAAGCCATATGAGATTTTTAACATCAACCTATATGAGACTCTCAATCTGAGGGTTGATGGAGAGAGGTGGGTGGGGGGATGGGTTAGATGGGTGATGGATATTAAAGAAGACACTTGTGATGAGCACTGGGTGTTGCATATAAGTGATGAATCACTGAATTCTACTCCAGAGAATTGGAGTGGATGCGCTGTATGTTGACTAAGTAAAATCTAAATTAAAAAAAAGAGAGAGAAAACACTAATTCGAAAGGACATATGCACCTCTATGCTTATTGCAGCATTATTTATAATAGACAAATTATGGAAGCAGCCCAAGGGTCCGTGAATAGAAGAATGATTAAAGAAGCTGTGGGGTATGTGGATAGATAGATAGATTAGATATAGATATATAGATATACACACACAATGGATTACACACACACACACACACACACACACACACAATGGAATATTACACAGCTTGAAAAGAATGAAATCTTTCCATTTGCAGCAACATGTATGGATCTAGAGAGTATAATGCTAAGTGAAATAAGTCAGAGAGAGATAAATACCATATAATTTCACTCATATGATTTCACTCATAGCAAAACAAACAAAAAAAGAGACAAACCAAGAAAAAGACTCAACTGTAAAGAACAAACTGATGGTTACCAGAAGGGAGGTGGGCGTGGGAATGGGTAAAATAGGTGAACAGGATTAAGAATACAGTTACCTTGATGAGTACTGAGTAATGTGTAGAATTGTTCAATTACTATGTTATACACCTGAAATTAATATATCACTGTATGTTGACTATACTGGAATTAAAATTTAAAAAAAGAAATATGCTATGAATATAATTTTCATTCTTTTTTTCTACCTATACAATGAAGTTATTGTTCTGTAATAATTATTCTATTATATAATAATTCTATTATTATACAAAGAAATTCTTACCAAAAATCTTATAATATTATTTACACTTCTTTCATGGAAGGACTCATGATTGAATAAATTTGAAAATTTAGGAACATAATTACCCTTTCCTTAATGTTATATCTTCTTACAGTATTGGTCCTGTCAAGGAGAACATTCTCAAACTCTATACCTACTAACAGCTAGCCACAGTTATACAAAAATCAGGAAGAGCATGATTTTTGCTTACCAGTTTATTTTAGAACTTATTACCTGAAAAAATAATATATTTAGTTAATTCTCAAACTTGTTCCATTTTCTTTTTACTGCCTGAAAAGTTATTTCACTTAAAATCATTTCTCCAAATTATTTCAAGCCAAATATTTCTGAATGCCATTTCAGTTTGTATCTGAAATTTAATAATTGGTGCTAAAGAGGATGATATATAATTTACAAAATAAATATTTGAAGACATCCTTTTAGAATGCAATGACCCATTTTCCTGTGAGAAGGCAGGTATTCATAGGCCATCGTATTCCACAAAGTAAAAACCAGGAGCAAAGATAAGTGTAACTTCTTTTGGTGAGGAAAGATGTACCTGAGTTTATACTGTATCTAGGAACACAAACTAGTATGCATATGTTTGCTGAAAAAAGATGTCACTCATTGGTACCAAGATAGATCAAAAGAGTGCTTTAATTCATTAGCTCTGTTAAAATGTTTGTTTCTGTGGTAGTTTTTGGACTAATCTCAATATATTTTTTTCAAAATAGCCTCTATCTGGGTAATCTGGATAAAGCATCATCCTGATCACAGGCATTAAATCCTATTTTTCTCAGCTTCCTATTAAAGTGGTCAAAGATAAGTAAGAAAATAGGAGCAGGGGAATTAGTTTCATCACTGGAAACTTGAAAAGTTGGCAGCTGTGCGGATTAACTGATAATTTGCTTTCCTAGTCAGTCACCCTCACATACACACTCTATAACATAGGGAGCTCCATTTCCTATGCTCCCCTGCACACTTGCTTCTGTGTTGGAAGTGTGAAATATTGGATGGTGGAAGACTGACTCCTGATCCTTCTTGGACCTCCCTTCCCCACTTATGTCCCCAGGTAGTCTTCACTGTTATTCCAGCTCCCATGGGATATCCTGGGTTCTAGGCTCTGGTAACACCACATCTCCTCTTTCTCTTGTGTTCTTTTCTATATGTTCCAAATTTTTGTCTCTTTATATTCCAGTATGGATATTTATTTCCTTTTATTAATCTATTTCTTTGGGTCATCCTCTGTCAAATCCATTTATTGAGTGTTAATTTTAGTTATTTTTGTTTTTCTAAATTTTCCATTGATTCTATTTCAGATATTCTAGTCCTCAGCTGAAGTTCTCTTCACTAATTTATCAAATGTGTTATTTTAATATACAATTTTTGTTATATTTGGCATCTAATTAAATCAATGTCTGAATCAGTTTATTTTTACATTATACTTTTTGTTTGTTTGTTTGTTTGTTTGTTTGTTTGGTTTGGTCACTTGGTCTTGTCATCTAGTATGCCAAAATTGTTTGGTAAGGTAAAAAAAACTGATTACTAATTCTTGTAGAGATAATTTGAGGTTCTGATGATGTTATAATTCTCCACATAAGATTTCCTTTTTGTTGGCAGAAAGTTAACAAAGGAGTTGATACTTCTAAATCAATGGGGTATTGACCTAATTCAAACAAAAATTTCAGTATTTGTGAAGGCTGTTTTATTTCTGATTTGCCCTCACTCTCTTGGAGGTGCAAATTCCCAGTGGTGCCAGTGGAATCCTGAGCTGTTTACCATTGTCCCTCCTCCTTGTGATTTCTAATCTCTAATTATTGTTCTTGTGGCTTCATGAGATTTCTGAAAGCTCTCTTCAGCTTTTCAGCCTCTTAGCTACTATTTTCTGCTCAACTTCTCCATCTCGCAGCTATGTTTTATAGATTGGAAAATGCTGCAAGGAATAGAATTTTGAATTCTTTCAGCTACATGTCTGTCCTCTCTGGAGCATTTAATTCTCTGGTCCTTGCTGGTTTCGTAATTTTTCTAGTGCCTTCAAACAGATTTTTTAAATGTTTTACACAGATTTAGCAGTTATTCTTGGTGAGAGGGGTGGCTTAATATAACCCAGTCCAGAAAAATGGCCAAAAACAAAAAGCAAAAAATTGAATAACAAATATATAGGAAAAAGTAGAAAAAAAGAATTATTTTTTAAGATTTATTTCTTTATTTTAGAGAGAGAGGGAGAGCATGAGTGGGGGAGGGGCAGAGGGAGAGGGAGAGGACAGAATATCAAGCAGACTCCCCACTGAGCACAGAGCCAAAACCAAAGTTGGGCTCTTAACCTGCTGAGCCACCCAGGCACCCCAACAGAATTATATTTTTAAAAATCTAAAAGCAAATCACGAAATGAGAGGTACAAATATAAAAATAATTAAAATAAAAGTAAGAATTAAAAAATTATGACCATAAAAATCCAGCAAATTTTCTGGAGTTTCTAAAAAACTAAGATAGCCAACACCATTCCCAGTTTGGGCAGGAAAACCCATTTTTTTCCCCAAGATACCTATCTTCACTTTTTCTTTTTAATCTCCCATAGGAGCTCTCAGAAGGTTAAAACTCAGATGGAACCTTTTTGTAAAATATTCATAGTCCCTGCTAAGGTGCTCAAGAACTTCTCTGCTATCCTTACCTAAGCAGGTAGGTCTCTTTTGTCACCAAAAGGCACTTTGTTTTTTGTTTGTTTGTTTGTTTGTTTTATTTTTTTTTAATTTTTTTTATAATAATATTTTTTTATTATATTATGTTAGTCACCATACAGTACATCCCTGGTTTTGGATGTAAAGTTCGATGATTCATTAGTTGTGTATAACACCCAGTGCACCATGCAATACGTACCCATCACCAGCCTATCCCATTGCCCCACCCCCCTCCCCTCTGAAGCCCTCAGACCAAAAGGCACTTTGGAAGAAAATAAATGACTCCAGGTTTGGATCATGGAGGATACAAGATGAATCTGGAACATCTTATTGTGTTAGAAGGTAATAAAATGTTAAAAGAATGATGGGGATATAATCAAAGACAAAGAAGCCAGCTTAAATATCTCCCTTTGGACAAATCTTGGATTATTTAAGGATAAATTGAAATAATGATGCAAATTATTATAAAATAAGAATCCACATGTCTAATAATAATACAAATAAGTAAAATAAAGGGGTGATAAAAGAAAGCTCTTCCTTTAACAGAGTGACAATTAATAAATATAAAAGAATAAGTCAAGTAGAAAATCATCAGTGGTTACTAAAAATAGTGGGCAAAAGCTTGGTGAGAAACAGAATATTTATACAATATATATCCCCCCAAATAACTTATTAATTACATAGGGGGAAGTAATCTTACAGTGAAGAAACCTAGTGGACACTTCTTAAATATGTAAGGTAACAACTTCAATATTAGAGCAAACCAACTTCATATTTCTCCTGATGCTGAGGATGCATATTTGCTGTGGTATTCTTTTTTAAATTTTATTTGTTTATTTGACACAGAGAGAGAGATAGCGAGAGAGAGAGCACAAGCAGGGGTAGTGACAGGCAGAGGCAGAGGGAGAAGCAGGCTCCCCGCTGAGCAAGGAGCCCAATGCAGGACTTGATCCTAGGACCCTGGGGTCATGACCTGAGCCAAAGGCAGATGCTTCACTCACTGAGTCACCCAGGTGCCCTGTGGTATTCTTGCTTAATATGCATAAGATGAATCTAGCAAGGAGATGTCAAATACATTAAACGGAAGGCCATTGTACAAAATAACTGGCCTATACTCTTCAAAAAATGTTAAGATCAAGAAAGACAAAGGAAGGGGTGCCTGGGTGGCACAGCAGTTAAGCGTCTGCCTTTGGCTCAGGGCGTGATCCTGGCGTTCTGGGATCGAGCCCCACATCAGGCTCCTCCGCTATGAGCCTGCTTCTTCCTCTCCCACTCCCCCTGCTTGTGTTCCCTCTCTCGCTGGCTGTCTCTATCTCTGTCGAATAAATAAATAAAATCTTTAAAAAAAAAAAAAGAAAGACAAAGGAAGACTGAAAAGCTGTGCAAGATTAAATGAGACTAAAGAGTCATGACACCTAGCTGCTATGCATGATTCTGGACTGGGTTCTGTAATGGGAAAAAAGAAGTAGATATTAGGACAGTTGACAAAATTTAAATATGAACTCTGGATTAGATAATAGCATTATGCCAATGTTACGTTTTCTGATTTTTTTATAATTGTAGCTATACAGAAGAATGTCCTCTTTCTTAAGAAATCTATATTGAAGTTGTGTGCTTTTGTGTTTGTAATTATATATATGGAGAGAGAAAGAGCAAGTGTATGGGGCAAAATATACCAACTGGTGATCTAGGTAAAGGTATATGGGAATTCTTTGTGCTATTTTGGCAACTTTTCTATAAATCTGAAATTATATCAAAATAAAAAGTTTATAAGCAAACAAATTAGATGACAAATCCCCAAAACTATAAGGTATAACTGAATGGAGTTCAGCCACTGAGAGGGGAAGAAGCCAGTGATTTTTATAACTATGTAAGAGGAATCAGAGGGCAAGAAAATAAGGAAAACATCCTGATAGAAAAATAGGCAATTGACAGTTCATTAGGGAAAAAAATACAAATGGGCCTTGAACATATTAAAGTGAGTTCACTGGCACTCATAAGAATAATTGACACTGAGGTATTTGGTATATTTTACCAAACAATACTTGCCAAAAATATATTAAATAAGTTTTCTCATGTGTTGTTGCTAGAAATGTGATATGCAACATATAGGAAAATTATATATGAGTTTACCTATTGACTACCAATCCCATTTCCAGCCATCTATAAGAATGATACACTATACAAATATTAAAAGACATATGAACAAAGCTAATTACTGCCAAAAGTGCATCAACAAAGAAATGGTTGAATGAATTAGAATCATCCACACAATGGAGTTTTAGACTCCTTTAAAAAGAAAGGAGGTAGGTCTTTACACACTACATACTACATAGTGGTGTCCAGAACAGCTTTTTTAGGTGAAAAAAATGCAAGTTGGAGAAAAGCATGTATAATATACTACCATTCATCTAAGAGAAGAAGAAAAGAAGTAACAGTATATTAATATATTTGTTTATAGTTTAAAAGGGAAAGGGATGAGGCAAAGGTGAATAAAACTTGTTACTTAAGTGGAGTATAGGGAAAATGAGACAGAGAACGTCTCTGAATATACCTTTTTTTTTTTTGTATATTTGACAAAATAAATGATTACTAAAAATCTTTGTGTGGGGGGGAGTGGAGGAGAGAAAGAGAGATTATATAGCCTTAGTGAGGCTTAATTATGTTGGCCTAGAGATTTACATAAGAATACTCATTGGGTTGTTCATACTGGATACCTGCAGTGGGAGATGGGGGGTGAGTGTTTCAGGAGGAGATGATGTGAGGAAGGGAGTAAGAAAAGGGAAAGTAAGAAAAGAAGAAACTGCTTTAGATGAATGTGTCCACTGGAAACACATAAATAAAATGAAAAACTAAGATTGCAGGTGTGCTATAGTCCTATTAAATTTATATTTATATTAATCAAGAGATATAAAAAAAGATGATCGCTGAAATATTAATGGTGTTTTTCTCAGGGTGGTAGGATTTGAGATCATACTCACTTTGCTCTATATTTATGTATTATTCATCTTTTTAAAACAATGACACTATTCCATTTATAAACCCCAGAAAAATACAATAAAGCAATTTCTATTCTGGACAAAAAGAAGTAGTAGTACATACCGATAAAGAATAACTAAAAGAGCAACACTCCAGAAGGAAAATGGATCAAAGATCTGATCACTTAATAGATAAAATATAAAATAAATATATATTTGGAAACATAGTCACCTCTTTAATAATCAAATGAATGCAAAATAAAGCAACAAATTGGATATGGGGCAGTAGAGAAAGGGGAGTGAGGGATTATTCTGAAATCATTGACCTGAGCAGGTAGAAGAACGATTAGTCATTAATAACATGGGAAACACCCCAGGGAGAAAAACAAGGATTTTCGTTTTAAGTTAAGTTGCCTATAAGACATCCAAGCAGAGAAGTCATCCTGTCAGTTAGATGTATGAGCCTAGAGCTAGGAAAAAATTCCAGGCTGGAACTATAAAGGCAAGTGTTGCCCACAGAAAGTAATATTCAAAGCATTGAAATTAAATGAAATCATGCAAGTAATTGTAAAATAGTTCTAAGGACCAAATCCTAATGTTCAAATAGAATTCCAGTCATTCAATCCTATTGTGTGCCTTTGTTCAGAGTGTGGGGCAAAGTAGAGAAATCAGTAAAAGAATTTTTGAGATAGAAGGAAAACCAGGAGATTGGGGTTCTCCTGAAAGAAGAAATGTTTTAGAAAAGAGAAATAGTCAAAGAAAGATTAACCGAGACTGGTAAATAGATTTATCAATATAGAGGTCACTGACAAGAAAGACTAGTTTCAGAAAAGTGATGGGGTGAAATTCGTTTAGCTGAGTTTGAGAGAATAGGAGAGAATAGAAGAGTACTTGTAGATAGTGAGGCTAAAGAACTTTTGGGGGGTTTTCGATAAAAGGGAGCAGTGAAATAGGGAAATAGCTATAGGGGTGTTTGTGTCAAGAGAGCTTTTCTTTTAAGATGGGAGAAGATATCGTGTATGGCTTAATGAAACTTTATTACTAGTAAGAAGAGAATTAATGATAAAAAAAGTGAAGAAATTGCTGGAGAGTAGGTGAGGGAAGATGGAATTTAGTGTAAAAGTGAGAAAGTCAGCATTCATTTGGAGCACAGGCTGTTCACATAGAGTAAGAGGGTACAAATGAGAGTCAATGAGTAGATACAGTGGTCAGAGCTATTGAAATTTTTCATATTGCTTCAGTTTTTTCAATTAAGTTAGAAACAATGCCATCAGCTGAGAATGTGAATGGGTAAGCAGGTATTGGAGGTTTGTATATAGAGGGGAAAGAAATACCTGGGTTAAAATAATAGAGGCTGTATTTTCCAAAACATTTAAGTTGCTGTGTTCTGGAAAAGTATTTAAGTCATAAAATTTGTCTTTTCTCTGGCCAAACTATGATTTTTTATTTGTAATTCTGTATGGAAGGACTAACTGCACTCAACGTACAGTAGTTCCAAGAAAGACCTTTATACCCTTTAACTGAACACAAACTTGTATATTTATTTCTCCATGTAGTAGAAGAATCAATATTAAGTCACTGAATCACTTCTCTATATACATGGCTATCCTCAAACTTTGAAAATAAAATTAAGTAAATTATTATATGAATAACCTAAATATTTGGGCATTATAAATGATACTATAACTTTTGTTTTATCCATCTGTTTTAATGATAAATATATTGGTGTTTTTATTGTCATTCATAGATAAATTTCTTTTGATTTTAATCCAGTGTCAGATGTAGAACATGTAGGTCTAGCTTGGTTTTCAAGATCAAAGCTTGTCCATTATCCAATATTGACACTCCAGATGATAAATGGAGGAACTAACATTCTCATATAGTCTAAATCAAAGGCTGGTGTAGTCTTCATTCTATATGTCAGCTTGAACATATAGAAGGATTTTTGTTCCTGAAAGATATTTTCTTCCACAGAAATGCTTCATTTGGTTATGATTTGGATTTGAGTTAGAATTTTTACTTCAGTGTTTTTCTTTCAGGCTACTAGGAGATGCTATATTCACCTTATGTGACTCCTTCAATGACTCAATCCTTTAGATTTGTGCTAATTTTTTTAGATTATGGTAGCCAACAAGTATCTATTGAAAACTTATAATATGTTTAGAGAAACCAAGGAACTTAATTTTCTATTTATTTAATTGTAATTAATTTGCATTTAAAAATTAGTTATTTAAAAATATTTTTCCATTAAGCACAACTTCATTGCTTTCATGGGACTGCACTTCACGTTAGCCACTGAAAATGTAGCATATAATTGAAATAAGCTGTAAGTGTAAAGCACAAACTAGATTTGAAGACTTAGTATGAAAAAAGAAGACAAAATATCAACCTGATAGATTTTTATATTAACTACCTGTTGAAATAATAATGGTTTGGATAAATTGGTTTAAATAAAACACAAAAATAAAGTAGTTTAAATATTTTTAGTTATAAAGTATTTCATGTAAAATTAACATTTAAAATATTAATAATAGATATATTTAACCTTTTAATGTGGCTACCAGAAAATTCTGAATTACATATGTGGCTCACATTATATTTCTGCTGTAAAGCACTGCTTGAAGTTATTAAACATAAACATTGTGCTGGATGAATAGGAAGGTCCATAGGTTACCACTGTTGTGAGGCCTCTTTCTGACTAGTGAGGCCGAGAGCATTATTTTCCAGTCTTTTATTCTCTGTGGCTTCAGAATTAATAAGGAGAAGCTATGAGACTAGGACTACCTTTTAAAGAGAACCATTTAACATATAGGGTGCCAGAGAAGATAGTGCATCTACACTCTGGGATGAATTCAAGAAGAGCCTTACTCAGTACTTGTTGATAGAGAAAATACAGGAAGGTAATAGAGAAATAAGAGAAATAAGTACTCATCTCCTGAAAACTTTCAAATAAGCTTCCTGGTTTCAAAGTCAAGGACAGTCTATCTACGCAGTCACCTTACCAGAGAAATTGGTAGCATGTGCATTCCAAGTCCAGTAGTTAAAATACATACTGGCCCTTGATGTTTTGAGTTTTGTTCTATTTTTGTTTGTTTGGTTGGTTGGTTCTTTTGGTTTGGTTTGATTTGGTTTTAATCACTGCCTTTTCTTTCTTTCTTTTTTTTTCTCTTTTTTTTTTTTTTTTTGCATTTCTTATTTTGTTTTCCAAAGAAATAGAGCAGCATGACCAGCCTGGTCAATTTTATCAGAGAGGAGAAGTTTTATTTGGTATCTTCTTCCTCTCTTGGTGATGTCCTATCTCCTTTTGGCAATATGTCCAATGCCTAGGCTACCCAAGCTCTCCATTCATTTTTGCAAGAGAGGAAGTCAATCTGTGCATATATATTTCATGACCGTTTATTACTATTTCATTGGCATTTTGCCTTATCCCAATAGAATAGAAATTTCAGGCTCTATGAGAGGCAATTGGAGGATATATTCTGGGAATGTCAGAAGTTTTGGACCAAATTCAAATGTTACTATGTGACAGTTGTCTGTTTCTCCGACTGGGCCTATTAAGGGTCTATTGGTAGGTCCTATTAAAAGCTATTTAACTTTTTGAATTTTTTTCTTGTTTGGCAAAAGAAAGTGTATAATTTTCCAAAGCTGTGGTAGAATGCAGTACTCTCTTTACTGAGGTAATCATTCATTTTCAAAATTCTCATATTCTTAGAGTTTCGTTAAAAAATACTTACAGTGGGACGCCTGGGTAGCGCAGTCATTAGGTGTCTGCCTTTGGCTCAGGGTGTGATCTCAGCATTCCGGATCGAGTCCCACATCGGGCTCCTCCGCTGGGAGCCTGCTTCTTCCTCTCTCACTCCCCCCTGCTTGGGTCTCGCTGGCTGTCTCTCTCTGTCAAATAAATAAATAAGAAATCTTAAAAAAAATACTTACAGTATATTTATGCAACAATGCTGCATTCTCCTAACCTAACTAGTGTAAAAGTTTCCTGCAAATATTTGATGGAAGACATTCTTGAGTTAGCATAAATTTATTTATTCCCTGGTGCGTGGGATTTCATTGCTTTGGTCCATGTGGGATAGTCCTCAGAGTGATGGATGACTCACTGTGAAACAGCTGTGACCTGATAAGAGTTCTTGCTGGCAATGCATTTTATGTGTAAATTTGATTAAAAAAAAAAAAAACTATCACCATTATGTCATTGCATTCTTCTGCTTCAGTGTTGGTGGCTGTGCTCCTTGGGGATGGAGTAACAACCTTCTATGGGGAGGGGGTGATGGAACAGATGGGCTGGTGTGGAGAGCATGAAGATGAGGGAAGAAAGATGACAATATATATAAGCATTTGCAGAACAAGCTGGCCTATTTACTATTAAAGCTAGGACAGGCCCATTATGTGATGTTTTGAAATTCTTAGAAATGGTCTGCTGGGACTAGTAATCATCAGTGGATGCTGTGTAAGGCAGATGCCAGGCAGAACTACCTGGTGCCTCATCAGTCTCATCTCCTTCCTCTTATAGTGCTCTTCTGCCTCATAGTACACTCTCCTCCAGCCTTTTTCTCCCTTCCTGGAAGTGAGATCCTGGGCACACCCTTAGTTTACCTGATTTTCTGTTCCTTCATCATTAATAAGAGATCAAAATAGTAACCATCTCTCAGGGTAGTTTTAAGTATTAATATACGTAACACTTTTAGATCAGTAACTGGCCTATACATGTATTGAGAATTTATTATTTTTTATTGAGAAAAACAAAACAGAATGATTTGGTATATAGCTCAAGACCTTGGCTTTCTTCTCCTGAACAGAATTAGATGATCCAAATCTCTATCTCATATCCTCATCAAAACTTATTGTTGTGTACCCCTCCCCCTTTCCATAATAGTAAAAACCTCAAACTAGCAGCCAGCTGCTGGATCCGGCATATGGATGGGTTCTTCTGCGCCTGTACAGTTAAAAATTTAATTAAATGCCAGTATTTATAAAGTCATATTTAGATATTTCTTATAAAAGTATGATTTCTGACTTCCCTTGGAAAAAAAAATTTTTAAATCTCAACCATGAGATAGCTGCCCAACATGGGAACACTCAGTTGGAACTAAATAGTAGCAATCTCCGTTTGATTCTTTTTTTTTTTTTTTTAAGATTTTATTTACTTATTTGACAAGATAGACAGCGATAGAGGGAACCCAAGCAAGGGGAGTGTGAGAGGGAGAAGCGGGCTCCCCGCAGGCTTCCTGCCCAGCAGGGAGCCCGATGCAAAGCTCAATCCCAGGACACTGGGATCAAGACCTGAGCCGAAGGCAGACATTTAACGGCTGAGCCACCCACGTGCCGCTCCCCGTTTGATTCTTTTTTTTTTTTTAAAGATTTTATTTATTTATCCGACAGAGATAGAGACAGCCAGCGAGAGAGGGAACACAAGCAGGGGGAGTGGGAGAGGAAGAAGCAGGCTCACAGCGGAGGAGCCTGATGTGGGGCTCGATCCCATAACGCCGGGATCACGCCCTGAGCCGAAGGCAGACGCTTAACCGCTGTGCCACCCAGGCGCCCCTCCCCGTTTGATTCTGCATCTATCTTCCAAATTTCCAGTCTCCACTGTCCCTTTATTTTTCCTTACAACCCAACCCAGCTCATTTTTCATTGTTGTTCTGAGCCCTGTGAATATGTGAGTTTGTAACCAGGTAGCACAGTTGTCTTTCATAGTTGGATTATTTGTAACTTTGACAGAACATTCTAGAAAAGAAAAAGAAGAGTTGGTCCAGACATGGAGAAAAATGCCATGTTATATTTGTGTAGGAAGACATTTAATTCACATTCCTTGAGTCCTGCACATATGCCAACCACTGCTCTTAGTGGTTAATATCTGTTAATTCACTTGACCTTTACTCCAGTCACAGTAAGGTGTTCGAATTTATTGGACGCACAATAGGAAGTCACTGAGGGATTTTAAGTAGAGGAGAGACAATACATATTTGATTTGCATATTTAAATATCACTATAGTTGACATGCAGAACTTGGAAGGGATGAGAGATAGGAAACAGGGGAACCAGTTAAGTAATTATTAAGATAGTTAACAAAGAAAGAATAATGGTAATTGGGACTAGGTGATAGGAGTGATAAGAAAAGAAGCTATTAGGGCTATCACCCAATGTACTTAGAAAAAATATTGTTTATAGTTAACAAAGAAAGAATAATGGTGATTTGGACTAGGTGATAGGAGTGATAAGTAAAGAAGTTATAGGGCTATCACCCAATGTACATAGAACATGTACTTAGAAAAAAAATATTGGAAAATAAGGGCATAATCTGGCCCCTTATCAGCACATGGCCACTCTATCCCATTTGCTTATTCTATTTCTATTTCCACCCCCATTCCCCTTTCCTTAAATGCCAAGATTATTTCAACCTCAGAACCTTTGCACTCACTGTGACACTCTCATCCCACTGTGTCACACTGTTGTCACTCCTACAACAGTTCAGTGCCACTTCCTATTCCACACTGTCTTATCACAGACTATGTTTTAAATGCTGTCATTTATCGCCATCTAATATTTTCACGTTTGTGTTCTTGATTACTTGTACTTGATTTTGTTTTGTTTCTCTTGATTATGAAGTTGTAAGTGCAAGGGCCCCTTGCCTTATTTCCTCCTGCTGCCTAGAATAGTGTCTGGCACATTCAGTTGCTTAACTGTTTGTTGTATGAATGAGAATATGTCACAGATCTTAGTTAAAATACGAATATGGGAAAGAAAGCAACATCAAGGGTGATTCTCATTGTGTTTAGTAAAGATAATTGAGTGGATGTGTGGTCATATACACTGAGACTGTGGAGAGCAACTGACTTGTTTGGAGTGGGAGATAGAATTAGAGATCTGTTTTGGATGTTGTATAAGTTTCCTAGGACTACAATAACAAAGTACAACAAACTGGGTAGCTTAACATAACAGATTTTTTTTTTCTCTCACAGTTCTGGAGGCTAGAAGTCTGAAATCAAGTTGTTGACAGGGTTAAGTGGATAGATCTGGTGGAGGAGAGATATGACATGTCTCTACTTGGACTATGAGACAGAGGGACTGGCATCTTAGTACTGCAAACCTCAGTGACAATTTAGATCAGGCCCAAATAATCAAAGGTAAGAGTCAACAGAAGGTGGAAATGGGATCAAACAGATAAATTGAGTAAACTTGAAGAAATACAGCAAGGAAAGATGGAACTAGATGTGTGATCTAAGGAAAGGAAGAGAAAGAGATACATTAATTTCATCACTTTGAAGAATCTGATTGTCTTGGTATTTTACAACAAAGCAAAGTGAATCCATTTTCCTTGGGATTAGTTCTTTGACTTTCCAATGTTCCAATATATTGGTTGCCAACATTTCTTTTTTTTTTAATTTTAGAGAGGGGTGGGAGGGGCAGAGGGAGAGAGAATTTCAAGAAGACTCCCCACTGAGTGGGGAACCTGATGAAGGGCTCGATCTCATGACCCTGAGATCATGACCTGAGCCAAAACCAAGAGTTGGACACTCAACCACTGAGCCTCTCGGGCACTCCTGGTTGCCAACGTTTGTAGAGTTTCTGATCTTCTCAAGAGGATCTTGTCGTCATGATAAACAATGGGTTCTATATCCCACATCACACATAGGAAAGGAACTTAGATGTTGAAAATATGTCTGTAACAGTAAAGGGAAATTTCACAGTAGTATTTCCACTCCAGATTCTCTCAGCAGGAAGACCTTATGGTCAACTTAATTAGGCTGATTATACTGTTTCAGAATGCTCACCACTGCCTTATTGACAAATAGATAAGAGCACTGACAGTTACAAAAGCAAATGTTAATGCTAATGTTAATTTTTTTAAGCTGACCCCAGCAGGGGAAATGAATAAATTGCTTCTTTTTATAAATGAATTGCAAGATGTTCTTTAAAAAATATTGTGGGGAATTGTACAACAAAATGGGCCTAAATGTCCCATTTTTAAAACTTATTTTCTTAGCAATTAGATTAAGACAAAAAACAAGAAACCTTTTCCCATATATTTCCATGATAGCAGGGAGAAGATATTTTAATTTTAACTACAAGTACCATATTTCTTCTTGTGGAATTGTGTGGAATTGTGATGAAAACAAATGGGAACAGACTGTTTGAAGCCTTGCACATACATCATCTATGTGTAAAGCATGTGTTCTTTATAGATGAAGATACAGTATTCAGTCACTGTACTTTGAGATTTTCTGTGGGTTGATAATTGATGAGCTAGTTGATTTACATATTCTCACAGGATTCTCTACCTATATGAGTGATTCTCAAAATTTATCATGCATCAGTATTACTTATGGGGGTTTATTCAAATACAGATTGTTGGGCATCTGAGGCCTGAGAATTTCATCTGTAATGAGTTACCAGGTGATGTTGAGGTTGCTGGTGTGGAGGCCACATTTTGAAAACCACTGCCCTACATAATTGATTCTTAAACTTTCCAACAAGAATATATCAACTATTTTCATAATAAGAAAAAAATGAGTGCAGATTGGTTGCTGTGAATCAGCAATTCTCTACATTTAGGCTGATTTCGCATATCAGTGATTCTTCTTGATACAGCAGTCTGTATAAGCATTTTTCCTTATTATTATAATCCTTGTGAATATCCTTATTTTTTCCTTGTGAATATTTTTGGAAGAAGAAAAGGCAGATAATTAAACAGTTATAATCGTCAGTTTTGAGAATTTGGTAAGATGGACATTCACATATAGGGTTGGAGGTATCTGGCAAATCAAGAGCTACACTGTCCATTCTTGAGTTCACGAAGATAGATCCACGTTCTGGTATTGGGTGACAGAAACTGCTGATCAACTTAGGCCATTCTCATTTTAATTATTATCAGTCCAAAAAACAGGTCTTCAAAAACAATCTCTGGACTCAAGATACACTGTAATGTTTCCCTGGTGTTTCTCCTGCCTTTTTCCTTTGAAGTAGACCTAAGGTAGAATGCTTTCCATACCCTCAGGGAGTGAGGAATCTACCAGGTTAGAGGCCTCCCAGACAGTCAGTCAGTGATTTGTTTGTTTATGTGCTTATTTTTATTATTTATTTTTAATTTTTAGGCTAGAGGAGAAGCCACTTTAGTACTCAAGGACCAATTCTGTTACTTAATTATCATATAAGGAAAATGTTGTATCATAGTTACCTACTACTACCTTCCATTTCTTACTACATTACCAAGCCTGCAAGTTTCAATATAGCAAACTTATATATGGGCAATCATACCTTTAACTTACATCATATATTTTGAGAACCCATTACCTTATCTCATCATTAGCACAAAATGCTTTCTTATATCAAATTTGGACATTCATACATCAGCTGATGAATAGATATTTACACTATCCTTTGGTAGTATTTATCTCTAAACAGTATAACAGTGATTAAAAAAAAACTTCTTAGGGAATGTTATACTTAACCTTTGGGGCTTTGATTCAATAACTAGAACATAAGGAAAATAATAGTACCTCATAATAGGATTATAATAGTAATTAAATCAAGTAGTATATTAAAGAGCAATTAGTCTGTGTCTTGCACATCAAAAGTACTAAAATTGGTGCCCTCAACTACCTAGGTATGTGCCTTAGTAGGAAGAATTCATGACTTGGATTTCTTAAGGAATTTGTACTTTTTGCTCTAACACTTTATTGTATTTTGTCTTGTTTTCTAAAAATGAACACAATACAGAAAAATTAGAGACCTGCTAGATCTCTGTCTATATTATATATTTACTTGTAGAGAAATAATGCAAAGAAAATATACCAAACCCTAAAAATATTTTCAAAGATTTTGACTAAAAGGTGACATACGTTTAAGGAGTAAGAATCAGTATCAAAGTATTTAAGTGACACACATCCAATTGCAATGAGTATCCCTAGTATCCAGATTGTGTTCCATCCAATATATTTTTCTCATAAAAGGAACCAGAGCTCCTGGGGGAAATGACTGATTCTGTATTGAGGGCAAGAAGTATACAAACTGGTGCCCCTGGGTGGCTCAGTTGGTTAAGCGACTGCCTTCGGCTCAGGTCATGATCCCGGAGTCCCAGGATCGAGTCCCGCAGGGGGCTCCATAATCTGCAGGGAGTCTGCTTCTGCCTCCAACCCTCCCCCCACTCATGCTTTCTCTCTCTTTCATTCTCTCTCTCTCAAATAAATAAATAAATAAATAAAATCTTTAAAAAAAGAAGTGTACAAACTGAACCTGGAACATCTTAATATGCCAAAAAACAAAGAAGTTATCAGATTGCTAGGTTTGTGTCAAAGGACTCAGAAACCAAATTCTGGAAGCTCCGATTAGTCAAATAAAATTATCTTGGAACATCAGCAAGAATATTGATTGCAATGTATGAAAACCCTTCCAATTAATCTTAAATCTCTAAGTTTAAAATAATAGCAAAAAATAAAAACTAGAAGTTCATTGATCACCTTTGGAATGTGGTAGACAATCAAGTAATTGTAGAGGAAAGTAAAACAGGTGAATCAATGCTTTATTTTCCTCTGTGAACTGTATATTACTAATATACAGTATAATCAAATAACTGATAAAGTTTCTTTTTATAGAAATCTTTTAGCTAAGACATGAAAGCGGAAATTATAGAATTAGAATATCATAATTTTTAACCTCCAGTGAATTAAATGATCTAGATAATGATCACCAATGACTGCTGACATCATACACACTTGCACATACACACATATACACTCTCACACACACAAAAATACACGCACACACCAGACATTATGCATCTCCTTGTGGAAGTATAGAATGCCCTGAAATATCAAACTTGAGTCTCAGCAATCTTCTAGATCTAACTACCATAAATGTAGGCTATACAGGGAGCTGAGTGTCGTGTTAATTTGATAGGACAGGGATGCAATCAGCAAAATCTAGGGTGTACAGAAAAATCTCTACAGAAAAATGAACTGGATTCTTCAACAAATAAACTTTAAGGGAAGAATAAGGGTGGGGAGAATCTGCAGATAATAAGTGATTTAAAAGATACACCGAACAGATAAAATATGTGGGCTTTATATAAATTCCAATGTGAACAAATTTTTAAAAATCTAGGAGATGTTAATTACATTAAGAAATTATTTTTAATATTATGGGATGTGAAAATAATAATATAGTAAAATGGCAATATGATTACATTGTTAAAAGATTTCTTTTAGATATACACTGAAATATTTATAAGTGAATAAACTACTTTTGGGGTGGCTAATGGGTAGGGTGTAGGTGAAACGAGAAGCTGAGTACATGAGAGTCCATTAAACTGTTGTCTCTACTTTTGAGTCTGATTGACTTTTCTGTAATAAAATGGTAAGAATCAGTAGCCCTCAGTGAGATGAAAATGCATAGTTTCCTAGAGCTTTTATATGAATACTGGGTACAGGAGCACTTTTAGCAAGAATTTCATTAGATCTTCACTTGAAAAGTTTTAGGAAAAGTGATAAAATAGCATCAAAATCATCATTATAATCTCCTGCTATTTATTCTTTTGTGAAAGTTACCATCAGCCCACCTTCTACTACACATTTAAAAAGGTTCTCTGTCTACTTAGGGTTACTTTGAGGAAACCAGAAGAGTAGAATGTAAGGCAAAAAATTATTTCAGAAAATGAACCTATTGAGATTTAATGTTTAATCTCCTTAACATTTTTGTAACTATATATATATATATTTTTTTTTAATTCTTAGGAATAAGAAAGTAAGCATTTACAAAAAATAGGAATATTATCTTTTTCTAATTATCTGAGAACATTATCTCCATTATACTATGTAAATTTATTGCTTGATATTTGTGTGTTTTATTTCTATATATTTTTTCAGGAACATATAGTAAATGAGACTATTGTACATATATAAAGAGCTAAATAAAATTTAATCTTTGACTCAATTTCTTTTTAGGAAGCTGTTTGAAAAACTAGAAATTCAGATGAATATGAGTATTATATTTTATCACAATGTTATTACCAGTGAAATTTTGAAAGTAACTTAGATTTCAAATAAAACAAAATCATTTAAATTATAGCATTTTATGGTATTTTGTAGTGTTGTAGAAATCTAATTAAAAACAAATCTCCCATCCCAGAAAACCACTCCGCAAAGTAGGAGAGAGACCACTTTTATTATTGAGTAAGCATTAAATCAGAATATGATGCATATCACAGGCAATCTGCTGAGATTTCAAAAACAGGAAGAAATCTCAACCTCTTATATAACCGGGCAGAAGCAACCCATTACATGCATGTTGTCAAGATAAACAATAACTACTCCTCAAGTAAGAAGATTTAACACCACTTCTCACACATATTTAATTTAGATTTGCCTGGTAATTGAGATTAGCTAATCAGCTTTTTCTAGAGGAGAAACAGATTTCTCATATCTTTGTGATAGGAGGTAGTTTTGTAACATGAAGCAAGGTGCCCACATATCTTAAGTACCAATCTTTCCCCAGAAATCCAGAGATAGTGGTACTATCTCCCTTGATGCTTCCATTTCATAGAGAAGGCTCCCGCGTACTTAAGAAAGACATTCCTAGTTATAAAGCTGACAAAAGGCCTAATTGCTTTCAAAAGTATTTATATACTTTCAAATAGAGAAGAAAGTACGTACAAGTTTTCTAAAGTAAATGTTCTGGCAGAAAGGAGGGGAGGGAAACGTATGGCCTTATTTTAAAAAATTGTAATCAGGACCTATTTTTTTTAGATCAGTTTTAGGTTTATAACAAAATTGAGAGGAAGGTACAGATATTTCCTATATACTTTCTAGTCCTGCACATCATAGCCTTCCCCATTATCATCATCACTAACCAGAATTGTACATTTTTTTTTTACCAAGGATGACCCTACATTGACATATCATCATCACCCCAAATCCATAGTTGACATTAGGTTTCACTCTTGGTGTTGTACCTTCTGTGGGTTTGGACAAATGTATGACTTATATCTGTCATTATAACATTTTGCAGAGCATTTTCAATGTCTTAAAAATCCTATGCACTCTGCCTGTTCACCTCCTCTCCTCCACCACAGTCAACCACTGAATTTTTTTGCTGTCTCCATAATTTTGTCTTTTCCTGAATGTCATATAGTTTGAATTGTACACTATGTAGCCTTCCCAGATTAGCTTCTTTCACTTAGTAATATGCATTTAAGGTTCCACTATGTCTTTTTATGGCTTGATATTTAATTTCTTATTAACACTGAATAATATTCCATTGTCTGGATGTATCATAGCTTATTCAACCACTGACCTACTGAACGACATCTTCGTTGCTTTCAAGTTTTGGCAATTATGAATAAAATTGCTAACAGCCATAGGCAGATTTTTCTGCAGACATTTACATTTTCGACTTCTTTAGGTAAATACCAAGATGAAAGATCATTGCATCATATGGTGAGAGTATGTTTAGTATTGTAAGAAATGACCAAACTGTCTTCCACAGGGGCTGCGACATTTGCATTTCCACCGGCAGTGAAAAAGAGCTCCTGTTGCTCTACATCCTTGGCAACATTTGGTGTTGACGGTGTTCTGGATAATGGCATTTCTAATAGGTGTGTAATAATATCTCATTTTTAATTTGCATTTCCTTGATGACGTGTGATATGGGACATTTTTTCATGTCTTTATTTGCCATCTTTATATCTTTTTTGATGAGGAGTCTGATAAGGTCTTTGGACCATTTTTTAATTGTGTTGTTTATTTTCTTGTTGAGTTTTAAGAGTTCTTTTGTAAGTGTTCTAATTTCTTCACAACCTGACTAATACTTGTTATTGTTTATTGTTTATATTATATATATCATGTAGTGTGTATATATGTAGTGTGTGTATATATACAGCGTGTGTGTGTATATATGTGTATATATGTTTATATAGTGTGTATACATGATATCTATACACATGGTATGTATATTATATATATATTAATTATAACAGGTGCAAGGTGATGTCTCATTGTGGTTTTGATTTGCATTTGTCTGATGATTAGTGATGTTAGTCACCTTTTCAAATGGCCCTACTGGTTATTCATATGTCTTTTTTGGAGAAATGTCTACTGAAGTCTTTTGCCCGTTTTTAATTTGCTTTTAGGCTATGGAATTGTAGGAATTCCTTATGTATTTTGGAAATTAACCTCTTACCAGATATATGGTTTACTAATATTTTGTCCCGTTCTGTTGGTTGCCTTTTCACTCTGTTGAGTGTTTACTTTGCTATGCAAAAGTTTTTTAATTTGATATGATTCCACTTGTTTTTGCTTTTATTGCCTGTGCTTTAGATGTCATATCCATGAACTCATTGCCAAACCAATGTCATGAAGCTTTTCCCCTATGTTTTCTTCTGTGAGTTTTAAAGTTTCAGGTGATAATGTTTAAATCTTTAATCCATTTTGAGTTGATTTTTGTGTGTGGTGTAATATAGGCATTCAGTTTCATTATGTTGCATGAGGATATCCAGTTTTCCCATTAGTATATGTTGAAGAAACTATTCTTTTTCTATCGTTTATTTTTGGCTTACTCATTGATTTGTATATGAATAGGTTTTTTTCTGGGCTCTATTCTGTTCTGTTGTTCTATATGTCTGTCTTTATTCAGTACCAAGTTTTAATTACTGTAGCTTTGTAATATATTTTGAAATAAGGAAGGGTAATTCTCCTACCTTTGTTCTGTTTCCTCAATATCACTTTGGCTCTTCTGGGCCTTTTTACATAATCATAAAGAGGTCAAATTTTACAAATATATAATATGTGAAAAAAAATTTGCACAAAAATAAAACCTCCATCCAATCCTGGTTTTAAAATATCTCTGGTAAGAATTCAGTCTATTCAAAATTTAAACTCCCTGTCAGCCCCTTTTAAAATCTTTTCCTTCCCTCCATCCCAAGGTGGCTTTTGAGGTCAGGAGTGAGCTTATGTAAGCTATGTCAGGTGTGTTTATCACTAGGAGACAAGGAGGCAACACAATTACATGCTTACTGTCTGTTCATGAACTAACATTTGCATGGTAACTAATCATCGACAAACTTTGAAAGAAGTTAGTGATCAGTCATTGATCACAATGCACATCTGTTACTTACATAGTGATTTGTCAGCTGAAGAACTAGTGGTAAAGTATGTATCTTTTTATGCACTTACAGCTAATATACCATGATCATTGAAAGTTAAACCATGTTGGTTTGGGAGCTGGTATTCTTTAACTAAACTATGATAACTGGAATTCCATCATATCAGAACTTGCCTGTGCTTAAGTTTCCCGGGGTGGTGTTCACTCTCCCATTTCCTGAGGTTATGAGTGAAGAAGGGATGCAGGGAAAGAAACTGAGCTAGAGAGAAGGGAAAATTATTAGGAGGTAGTTCAGAAATATTGACTTTATTATACTGAAATATTATATGATGCACACTTATTTACTTAACATAATGTTCATAATTTTCACATTTTTAAAAATATTTATTCATTTATTTGACCGAGAGAGAGAGCGAGAGAGAGCGAGCAAGAGAGCACAAGCAGGCAGAGCAGCAAATAGAGGGATAGGGAGAAGCAGGCTTCATCCCAGGGACTCCATCCCAGGACCTGGAATCATGACCTGAGCCGAAGGCGGATGCTTAATGACAGAGCCACCCAGGAACCCCCATAATTTTCACATTACTAATACTTAACATGATTTTATGACTTCACAATATTTCATCAGACAGCAATAGATAAATTTTACTGAGTGCTTGTACATGGTAGACACTGTTCCAAATACTTATAGTATTATCTCATTAATCCTCTTAATATTTTGAGATGGGTATTATTATTCACATTTCATAGATAGGAAATCCAAGGTAAAGGGAGATTAAATTAAAATTCAAAGATGCACAGTTCATAAGTGAGAAACTGGAATTTGAATGTAAGCATTCTGATTCTAATGCCCTTTCCTCTTTTCCACGAGGCTCTACTACAATATTATTTATTCATTCTGCACTTTTTGTTGGGTATTTAGGCTTTTACATTTTTCTGCTGTTTTTATACAGAAATCCTTGTATATATTCATGGTTTTCAATAGCAAAAAATCCATAAATTGTTTTATCAAATTTTATGGATCTTTTTGGGATTTCTGTATTTTGCAAATCACCTCTGAAAATATGTTTTAATTTATTTTCATAAGCTATGCATTAGGTTGACCATTTAAAAAACCATCAGCAACTAAGGATTCATAGTTTAACATGTATTTAGTGGCTTTATATTTTTTGTTTTATTATTCTTTGCCTATTTTTAGTTGGGCTTTTCAAATTATGAGTGTGCTTTTTATATATTAATGATAAGCTATTATTTTATATGATGGATATATTTTAACCTTTTACATTTATATTTTAATTAGCTATTTTGTTGCTTATAGGAAAGTTGTAGATTTTGCATATTTATTTTATAACTGTCCTCTTTACTAGATGAGACAGAGATATTGTGAAAATAGTATAAAATGAGAGAATAAAGGGAAGCTATGATAATAAGGTTAGAATTTATTACAGTATTGTATGGGTTTTTAAAAATTCAACACACAAAGTAGCATTGGATATATAATGCAAAAATAGAATGATGCAGAGTAGTTTCAAGATCCAAAGTTCTAAGCAGATCTGCAAGGAATAATATGGAGAATCTATCACCGCAACTAAGGAAGAAAGAATAAAACTTGCAACAGAGCTGTGATTTAATGCTGGGTAATAAAACCAGAAATATTTAGATTTCTCCTATTTAGGGGTCAGAGACTGAGCAAATGTGTACTGGCAGGCCACAAGGGCCAGGGAACTGATGATTAAGCTGAATCCACCTTAATTTAATCACATCATATCCAATCAAATAGGTGGGGAAAAGTGGGTAATAGCATTTATATAGATTTGCATGTAAGAAAACCAAATGAAGAGGTGGCACAATTATGGACTTATTTATGTAATGCAAAGTAAGCCTTTAGACTGAAAATCTCGGAGTTCGTTATCTTTTGAGAAATTGGCATATCTACCTTCATTATAGAACCTCACTTATATAAAACTAACCTTAGAAACATTATTAATACTTGGTATCTGATTATGTAAATGTGTTAACATGACCCTAACATTGCTTCCACTTTTTCAATTCCTGACTCTTTCTGCTAATCAATCATTTCAGATTTCAAATTTTGTTTTATATTAATGAGAACATTTTTAAAATAGTATTTACCTATATGGATAATATTTGAAATGTGTGAATGTCAGAAAAATTTAATTAATGCCACAGAGAAATTAACAGAGAAGGTAATTCCACCTTTGGAAGCCGTCAATGACAGACTTGGTGGCCTTTATCATTCCAAGAACCAATTATGATTTTTTTAAATGATACATGACTGTTTTGATGGGTATAGGAGAAAGATAATAACTTCAACCCAGACTGGTCACTTCGAAGCCAAATTGTCACAAAATATGTTTATCTATTTTTTCTCATGATAAAAGATTTAATTATAAAACTTAGATTAATCTTAGGATATTTTGTGTCAATTTTCTTTTCCTTCCCTGTCTCACTAAATGGAACTCTTATTCTTAAAAATCTTTCTTTGTTCTCTTTAAGATGACCACATGACTAGAAAAGGAATTTCTAAGGTACTCTAAATTTCCTCATTGCACTATGCTATAAAGTTCATTTACCCAGTTCTTTTAAGATCTATAATAGTGCCACACTAAATAGTCCTTTTGGTCAAACATTAAATGAAATAATGCTTCACCTTTTACTTCTTGCCTATAGAATACCCTGAAGAGTGGTAACAAAAATTATTTTCTGTGTGCAGTATCTGGTTGTCATGAGTAATTTATAACTTAGCCAATGAAAGTGGTACCAGTTTACGTAGTTTATTCATGTAGAGATTACTAAATTACCAAAAGCTGAACAGTCTTTTTAAAGTAAGTGTGTTGTCTTCAGACATTTCACTTTACCATTTTTTAAGAATTTTACAAGAACATCTCTCAATCAAACCAGAAATTATAACCCAAATCAGCATAATCTGAGGATTTTATAGCCTCTAAAAAATGTGTTATTTACTATTAACTCCGTTGAGCTATCCCCAAATTCTCACTTTATGCAGAAGAAAACATCTGGTCACTATTTCATTGCTGAAGATAATTAGCCTCCAGTTTTCACAAATTGTATTTTCACCTATGCCCTTGCAAAGCCCAGGGACTGCCGACTCGTCCAATTACTCTGACCCATCTACCTAGGTGAATGAAAATGGAAAGCAGTTCTTTCCTGTAAGAAATTAACCCATCACCTGCTAACCTCTAAGGTTGTATCTCAGCAGCTATATAGGCTGTCATTTAAAATTTGGTTTCTTATAATAAACCCACAAATGCCCAGTTGGTCACTATTATTATCAAGAAATATTGATACCTGTTATATAGTATATTTACACTGTTGAAGAATGTCAGAGCAAATTTCTTCTGAAATCATACTTCACACTACAATGGCAATGGCATAACTCCGCTACTTCTGTAATTTATAGTTCCATTCCTAGTTTTATTCATAGGAAAAGAAGATCTTAAGTATAATTGAAGAAGGATTGGACTGTTACTTTATATTTTATGCATCTCAAGCACTTCTGCTTCAGCTGTGTAAATATATTTCCTAACCCCTTCCAGCCTGTCCCTCATCCTCATACCCACTGACAGTGGAAAATACATTTGTTTACATTAGGTTTTGGTTTTGAAAAGCTTTGTAACATAAAAGAAAGAAGCATTCCTGAACATAATAGAGACTTAAAGTTTGCTCAGTGATAGAAAGAGAATACTTCTCAACTTTTTGAGAAAATGTAAATTAGAGAATGAGAAGATATGACAGCTGAACAATCAAAGATAAAGAAGTTGTCCAGGAAGCCTTCCCTAGAAGAAAAGTAATATATATTTGTGATCATAACTCACACCATGCAAATCAGCAAGTGAGAGCAGTCTGAGAGCAGCACTGATGATTCAGAAGTGAGAATAAATTGTTAGAGAACCTGCTTGTGGTCTAAAAATGACAAATCATCCTGATTAGTACAGTGTATTACTTGAGAATCTGAAATGTTTTTGTTCCATCTAGAAACTTGCTATATGTGATGATTTTTTAATAAATACTTATTTTCTGTAAGCTAATATTGGAAGAACTGTTCTACACACCATTTTGACTCTGTCAAACAAACTAATTACCATTTCCCCCACATTGTCTCACAAATATTCCCTTGGCCTAACACATTGCCCTGTAGGTAGATAATGTCTATTGAATTGAATGATGTAAAGAATGTATAGAGTCCCGTTTTTCAGAGCTAGCAGCAATATGAACATGTGACCTCATTTTTCTAGATGTTATTTCCCACCATGCCTAAAACTGGTATCCCCTAAATATGCATGGACTGGTTTCTTCACCTCTCCACAAAAGCACCTTGCACCTGTTTGATTCCATGCTTAATAAACCATTGTCACTCTGCTTTCATAAATTCTATCCATTTCTCAAAGTCAATTTTAGGCCTCACTTTCTTAATGAAGCCTCCTTTCATTTATCTTGCCCTCATTGATCATTCCTTTCAGTGCCTACACCTGTAATGCATAACATCCAACCTAAATGTTGATATATGGGTATAATATCTGGCACCATACACAGTTGTCCTTGTGAATTAGTCTATACAAATAATATAAAATATTATATAACTGAAAGATCAATGTCATGTCTTTAATTTCTTATGTACATTCATATTACCTAGTGAACCATTGAGAATATAATAAGCCTACAATAACATTTACAGACAGAAAGGGATATGCAATCACACATAAAACATATCTAGCAGTTACATTACCTTTTTTTCCCAAAATTCTACATATTTTTCTATTATTGGTAGGTTCCATGGACACATTCAAGAATAAATTTAAGCATTGCAGAAAGCACTGGAGAGAGACTAAGAGGTAGAGTGAAAATATCAACAAGGTACCCCTCAACCAATTGGCAACATATATTATCTTTGGGTGCTTTAAGATTTTATATAGTGCATTTAGAGGATGCTAGAGTTTTGGATCTTGAGTCATGAATCACAGATCATTTCAGTATGGCTCATAATAATGTTCAAAATGACTCTTTATTGAACTAAATAATGTTATGTCCCAAAGAAAAGAGTATGTACAGTGTGAAGAACAGAGTTCAGAGACTTTAAAACTATTCATTTTTGAAGAAATATAGCTATAATAATGACTAAAAGATTTTATTGACAGAAGTGATGATTAGAAAAGTCATAAACCAAGACCTGTAAGATAATTTACTTCTGGAGTATTGAAATCTTATTTCATGCTTGTTTGTTGTTGTTGTTTGCTTGTTCACGCTTGTTTTGCTTAGTCACTGTGTTTTTGAGGATATGCAAATTGCACCTAAAAATAATCCCAGAACCTGTTTACTTTTAGTTGGCAAAGAAAAAGAATAGGAGCTTCAGCGTGAGCTGCTTCCTTGCAAATAGTAATATTATAAATGTAATATCAAGCTTATATAATCACCTTTGCAGAATAAAAGATTTTGATTCCTTCTCTTATCAAATTTAAAGTTCACAGTAAAAAATACATATCCTTGCTTGTGTAAATATATTCTTTTAAGTTCTAATTTAAAATTAGGGTGAAATACTTAAGCTCATTGCTCTCATTCATTGAAAATGAGCCATAAACATATTTTAACTTTTTTCTATTGCCCCTAAAAGTCAAAAGAATAAAGACAACAAAGTCAATCAATTATTTGATTAAAAAGTAAAAGAACATTTTTTTTTAAATCTCAGGGCTAGCATCAGCCTTCTGTTAGTACTCTCAGGTACCCTGATAATCCTGAGCAACTAACGCATGTAATCTCATCAAATGATCCATACAGTCTCTCTGTAAACTAAGGAAATAACCTAACCATCTCCAGCCTGAACTTGGTCCCTCAACTTAAAATGAGCTGAGGCATCTGGAGCTGAGATGACAGAAGCAGAGCCTGCTTTTCATTGATGAGAGCACTCAGACTCCAGGGACCCTGAACTAGCCATTCACCCCCCACAATCTTTGCTTAACTCATGGAATATCTAAAAAGATATAGAGTAGCTATGGGTATTAGAGCCAAAACTTATGTAAAACATATCCTAGTTCCAGTGTTGGGATCAGAACACAAACCTGTTTTATCAATGCCTCTCACCGTCTTCCTTCCTCCCATATCACAGACTTTCAGAGCATCACAGGTCTTTGCTAACAGATATTAATACCTCAGACGACTATGACCTCTACTCTGAGGTGTCTTCTGAGTCTTCTGACAACCTGACCATACCATAACCTATAGTGTGTAGTGCCCTGCCCACTCCCTTTCCCAGGAATATCTTATGATATTGAAGAAAATCTAGTAGAGAATTTCATTCAAACTTTGTCATGACATAATTCCAGGTTTCATATCCTGGAAACTGGTTTAAACTTGAAATACCTTTCAGTAGGCAATGGAAAGGACTAACAGAGAATCACAGGGAAAATAATGCTCCCAAACAACTCCCTCTCAATTATACTTCTTTCACAAAACACACTCTATCCTTCTCTAAGATCTTCCCTTTTTCCTCTTCTTAATCCTCTCAACAGAGGGATACTATTCTGTTGTGTCAAATTCCAAGTGGAATTTGGAAGAAGTGGAAGAAGTTACTATTTTGAAAATTTATGTGTGGACTTCTCCTTCTGATTTTTGTTGACCATGTGCTGTGGGATTAGTAAGCTATAGCAGAGCCCCCTTAGCACCCTGCCGCCAAGCATTCTCTTATTTCCTCTATCTCCAGCCTGCCACTTAAGTTCTGGCTATTCTACCTCCAGTTATATGTCCAATTATATCCTTACTTCTAGTACCTTTAGATCAGATTCTCTTAATTTCTTAGCCAAATTATACCTATGACCTCCTAAGTGGTCGATCTGCACCTGATATTTTCTCCAATTTTTTTCATTGCAATCAGAGCAACTCCCATGCTTAAAATCTTTTAATAGCTCCTGTTGTCTTCAAGATAAAATCTGCATTCTTTAAATATGGGTTCCAATGCCTTCAACTTCTATTTGCTATTCACTCGTCCAGACTTTTTTTTTTTTTGGTAACTCTTTGCTCATATTCTTTTACCACAGTAGGAAGAGGGAGTTACAGAAGCAAGTAGCTTATGATACATTTATTCATTTTATTGTAGGAACACGGTCAGAGTAACGAAGAAGGTGGGTGGTCGTATCTGTTCCTGTTAACTGGACCCAAGCATCTGAAAATTCTTGAAAGTGAGATATTACATTGAAGAAGTAAATTAATCCTGCTTTCACTGCCTACTCTAACAGTAGCCAGTTCCTACAGTCAGACTTTTTTCAGTTGCATTTTCAATTTTCAATTAAATCACAAAATTACATTTCACAGCAAGCCTTCATGTGCTTTGAAGTCTAGGTTAGTACCCTTCTTGTATAACTGACTATATATAGCTAACATAGCTGACTTTACTTCAATAGCAGTTGCTAATCTTATAGTTACCTATTTAACCAGTTTATTGCATAGAACAAACTTATTAAAGTACAATTTTAAAACATTTATTTCAACCTATTTACTGCCTTCAGATGTCTTCTGCTAGATCTCTTTCACTGCCTTTTGGCTATATCTCAGGCAGATCCTGTAGCTTTGCATTCATCCCCAGCTATAAGAATCACCTCAAATTCAGATAACAAAAATTCTAGCCTCAACTACTTTCATTGAATTCAAAGCTGTTTTCCTCCCCTGGCTTAGGCCTGACTCTGAGGTTGGGGGACATGTAGTGAAGAATGGGGCATGGTCCACTTTTCACTTCTCCCCTCATTGTTCTTCCAGTTTTAGAGAGGAAAGGATTACAGAGAAAATGTAGAGACTTATGAGAGTGAGGCTGTTGTAATTTGGCTGGTGTTACCTTCTGTTATGTCAGGCATCTGCGTGCCAACTCTCTGATGTCATTGTGGTTTCTTCTGAGATTCCCTTTGCCGACTTCGTACTGTTCTATGCCATTCCCTGACACACAGGAATCACTCTTCTGAGATACAGCTACTCCCATCTCAGCTTTGTTCCTACCTCCCGTAGTTTGCCTCCAGTCTTTTTTTGTTAGGTTCCTCTCAGCCATGCAGGCAATCCTCAAGACAGCTCTTGGCCTTCTTCAGTGTCTGTATGGCTCACAGGAAATATCAAACACCCTGTCACAGCCAGTATTAGAAGCACCAGCTACTCCCTGTGTGGCTCCCTTCTTCTCCTGCTTTAATAGGCAGCTCTAGCCAGACCTCGCATACTTCTCTGAGTGAGGCAGAGCCGCCACATTCTAAAGGCACATGTTAAGCCCTTCCAACTTCTCTATCACCGTGATTCATAAAGACTAGAACTGTGTGAGTCATAAACACCAGTATTTTAGTACCTGATGCATAATAGGCATTGAGTAAGTATTTGTTGCATTAATAAATGAATGAATTAGTATTGATCTAGCAGAGGGAAACCAAAAAGCCAAAACTGTCTGACAGTCTCTGGAGAGTACTTTGATAATTTTTATCAGAAACCTTTAAAAAATTCCTTTTCCTGGGGGGGCACCTGGGTGGCTCAGTTGGTTAAATGTCTGCCTTCGGCTCAGGTCATCATCCTGAGGTCCTGGGATTGAGCCCTGTGTGGGGCTCCCTGCTCAGTGGGGAGTCTGCTTCTCTCTCTGCCCCTCCCACTTGCTTGTGCTCTAACTCACTCTCTATCTCACTCACTTTAAAAAAATCTTTAAAAAAATAAAAATAAAAAATTCATTTTCTTTGACCTAGCAATCCAAATTCTAGGAATTTATCGTAAGGAAGTAACTGGACAAATGCTCATTGATATGGGTACAAGGATAAGCGATGTCTAACATTAACAAAATGAAAATCATCTATGTGCTCAGTAATAGTGCATGGTTAAAATAAGTTATGGTTTATTCAGACATTTGGGATATTACTCTGTCATTAACTTTTTTATGTATGTAGATGTATATTTATTGATATGGAAATGAGGCTTGAAGCAGAAAATGACAATCTGGGAAAGAAAGAAAGAAAGAAAGAAAGAAAGAAAGAAAGAAAGAAAGAAAGAAAGAAAGAAAGAAAGAAAGAAAGAAAGAAAGAGAGAGAGAGAGAGAGAGAAAGAAAGAAAGAAAGAAAGAAAGAAAGAAAGAAAGAAAGAAAGAAAGAAAGAAAGAAAGAAAGAAAGAGAAAGGAAGGAAGGAAGGAAAGAAGGAAGAAAAGCAAAGCAAAGCAAAGCAAAGCAAAGAAAAGAAAAGAAAAGAAAAGAAAAAAGAAAAGAAAGGAAGGCCGTGAACAGATTAATTTATTAAACCATTACCTGCTACACAATCCAAGTGCAAATAAAATGTTGCAACATTTTAGGACTTAAGTATCAAGCTAAGATAATAGCACTAACAGCACACAGATCCTTATGTTTCAAAGACCATTGACTATTCTAGCAAATTGCTTGTTTATAAATCTGACAAATCTTTGCCAAGACCGTTCTTGCTAACTTCTGCCATAAAACCATCCATAACTAACTCCAGTTCCTGAAATCCTGTGAGTACCCTTCCCCCTAACTTCCGCATTTAAGACAGACTGAAACTCTGTCAAAATGATGTCCCTTGCCCAGCGTGTACAGTAAACCCAGCTTTGCATATTCAATGATTCAGTTTATAAGATCAACAGAATAACTTAATTTGCTCAATTCTTTCCTTTTTTAAACTATAATATAGAAAAATTTTAGCCTGAGTATTTTCATGCTATTTTTTTTACCTTCATTTGGAGTATCTGTGTGATAAATACCTTTTAAATTATGAAATAAGTTGTCTCAACTTATGAATATTCTGAAATTTTCAGCAAATTAAGATTTGAATTATAGCCTTATCAATTTTATTTCATTCCCAGAATGAATATATCTATTTTTTTGTTTTTTAAATATATCTAATTTTTTAAAAAGGTTCTTTATCAAAATATTCTTCCCACAAATCACAATAATTAAAGATATTTAAAAAATAAATCTTGTGTGCCATCAGAGGTCATGTTTCTTTGGGTACTCCATAGGTTTTATGAAGATGAGCTTGTTTGCAAGCTCTGTCTTTACAAATTTTATTTGCCATCAATCATCAGAACCTGAAGTTTAGCATTCCCTTTTTGGAATACTTTGATTAAAGATTTCCAAAGAAGTTTGAATAAAATATAATCAAACTTTATAAGACAAATTCATATTAAAGTTGAATGGCTTTTTACGACGTCTAGTTTGATTTAAAAGTAGAGATTCAAAGGCTTTAATACCTGTAAGATTTCATTTTATGGTGGTTGACAAAGAGAACTATGTATTCAGTCTGAAGTGTCATTTTATTTGTTTTGTTTTGGTTTTTTTTGAAGATTTTATTTGTTTTGGAGAGAGAGTTAGAGTGGGGTGAGGGGGGGCAGGAGGAGAGAAGAGGGAAAGAATCCGAAGCAGACTCCATGCTGAGCATGGAGCCTGACGCCGGGCTCCATCTCATGACCCTGAGATCATGACCTGTGCTGAAATCAAGAGTCAGATGCTTAAGCAAATGACCACCAGGAGCCCTTCAAGTATCATTTTATTCAATTTTAACATCATCACATTTAGTGGTTCCCTTACTACAACTAATTGTAAGTGTATTTTTAATATGTTTTTATAAGCTTTTTTACTGTGGTAAGAACACTTATCGTGATTTCTATCCAGCCAATTTTTAAGTGTACAATACAGTATTGTTAACTGCGGACACTATGTGGTACAACAGATCTCTACAATTTATTCATCTCGTGTACCTGAAACTTTATACCAGTTAAACAGAACCTCCCCATTTCCCCTTTCTTTAGTCTTGGCAACCACCATTCTACTGTCTATGAGTTTGACTATTTTAGATACTTTATATAAGTGGAAAGTGGAATCATGCAGTTTTGGATTTTGGGGGTTTTTTTGTTTGTTTTTTGTTTTGCTTGTTTTTCTTTTTTTGTTTATTGTTTCGTTTGTTTTTTTGTGTGTTTTTTGCTTTTGTGATTTTTATGATTAGCTTATTTCATTTAGCATAATGTCCTCCAGGTTCATCCATGTTATTGCATATGGCAGGGTTTCTTTCCTTTTTAAGGCTGAATGATATTTTACTGTATGTATATACCACGTTTTCTTCATCCATTTGTCCGTCAAAGGACATTTCAGTTGTTTCCGTATCTTAGCTATTGTGAATAATGCTGAAGTGAACATGGCACTGTGGATACTTTTTCTGAGTAAATATTTCCATTATTTTCAGATAAATACTTAAACAGAATTGCTGGATCATATGGTAGTTATATTTTTAATGTTTGAGGAACCTCCATACTGGTTTCCATGGAGGTTGAATCCTTTTACATTCCCACCAACAGTGTGCTTAATTTGGTAATAACATATTTTTTACATTATTCTGTGCTCCAGAAAACTTTGTATTCATGTTATCATTACAAAATAAATAATATTATATTCACTGTTTACTATTTTAACTGAATTCGTAATAGGAATAAAAATAAGATCTGATGCTCTGAACCAGATAGAATGAATTTCCAAAAACTTCACTTTGATTTTACTAGCAAGATGAAAAATTAAGATGTGGTTCAAATTGAGTTAAGTGATCTTCTACTTAAAGCATTTAATAACACTGAAAGGAAAAAACTCCTATCATTTTAATTCTATTTAATTCTACTTTTCATGCATAAATGAAAAAACCTGGCTTGAAAATGAGTGAAATTAATTTAGATACTCTGAGTAGTCATTTGATCTAAGTGAAGAGTCGGTATTCACAGAATGGTAACATCATCCGCCTTCTCCATCTACATATCTTAAATTATCATTTTTAGTCTTCTCTAACGACTCAGTTTTGAAGTAGATACTGATACTTCTCTGGTAGATTTATATCTTGTTTTTCTTGTGTTTAATGTTATTTTTGGACCTCCATAGTAGATGGCAAATGTTAATACACTTTTCATGCAAATCACGTATATCTTCATCAACCTTATTGAGAAATAGAAATTAATACTTATTTTTTGTTAAATAGGCATTTTTTATACTGAGCTAATTGATGCAGAAAGGGCTTATTTGAAAATTAAAAAGCATGGCCAAACAATAAACAGATAGTTGTAGATTTATAACATGCAATATATCATAAAGCCACTCAAGCAAGAGAATTCAGACTACTCTCTATACACACCAGAGCAGGATTGCTCAACCTCTGTCTCACGTATTTATATTTTATAAATTCCTGCATCTCGCAGGCCATGGCCTAACTAGCTCCTACACCAAGTAGCTGGCAAGGATGATAGAGTATAATACTTCTACAAACACAAAACACTGGAAGGAGTCACTTGTTCCTGGTTCCTCACGTTGGAGAGCATTCGTTGCATGCTATCCTTGAAAAGGAGAAGTTGGTAACATTGTACCTGGGAAAGGTTGGGAAAAGAGAGAGGGTTATCATTGGCCATCTCTTGGGTTTAATCATGACTTCAAGTACGAACTGTCACTACACTAGAAGAGACTTACCAGACAAGACACTGGCAGAAGGTGGCAATCTAAAGAGGAGGTATGCCAAAGAAGTAATAGACTATTTTAATGTAAATATTAATCACAATACTTCATTATGCAGGAAATATCTGGGATAAATTCTAAAACACCTGTGACCCTGTTAGCAGAATGGGACAATAGTTTCTCTAATTAAAGACTTATATGTAAGGCACAAATTAAAAATTCTAGAAGAAAATGTAGAAAAGTATTTATGACTCTGGAACACAGACACATTTATCAAAAACAGGAAAGCATGAATTACAAAGAGAATTTGGTAATAAATAAAACAGACTCAAAAGAAATGGTGAAAATGTAACACAGACAGCAGAAAGATATTTTCAAAATATATAACAGATAAATTTGGGATATTCAGACCATATAAAAACTCCTGCAAGCTATACTTAAAAAACAGCAACAAACACACCAATTTAAATTGGCTAATATATATATTACATATATGAATAATGGTAGAAGAAACATAACTGTCAACTAAACAGGTAAACATATGAAAAGATACTTCACTAGCAGTGAGGGAGATGCAGTTTTTAAAAGTCTGACAATGTATGAGAATATGGGTAAATTCATATATAGGACTTCTCATATATAACTGGTGTAAACTGGTATAGCATAATTTGGAGCATAATTTGAAAATACCTACAAAAGTTGAAAATGTACATGATCAGTGTTCCAACATTTCTTCTATTAGATATATACTCTAAAGAATCTTTCATGTAATCACACAGAGTTATGTACAAAGATGTCCATTATATAATTACCTGTAATAGGAACTAGCTAGAAACAAGCTAAATATTCTTTAATAAAAATAGATGAATAAATTGTGGTATATTTATATGGCAGAAAGCCACACAGCTGCAAGAGTTATTAAATTTGATTTATATGTATCAACACTAGATTATTACAAAACCCAGCTTTTTTACTGTCTAATATGTTTTTAAGATTCATTTATGTTAGTACATATAAATCAAGTTCATTCATTTTAACTGCTGTAGGATTTCCATAATTCTGCAGTTTGCATTTTTCACTCAATATTGTTTTAAAATGATACGTAAATCATGATACATTCTGTAGAATTTTAAAACACATAAATCAGTTTTCTACTTTGGTGAAGGATGAAAACATGTTTGGTAACCATAGAAACAAAACAGGCAGGATACACTTCAGAATTGTGGTGGAAACTAGAAAGGGGGTGATTGAATGGAGGGAGAGGGATACAAAGTTCCCATAAGCCATTTCATGGTATTTTTTTATTTAAAAAATAATAAAATGAGGGGGGAAAGGAAGAGATCTGAAACCTATATAACAAAATCTCTTTAATCAAGCTGGTAGGTACATGGATGTTTTGTTACCCTCTATGCTTTTCTGAATGTTTGTAATAATTAGTTGTTTTAAAATGCTTTAATATGAAAATTTTTAATTATCCAAATAAAGAATAAAACCTTATATTCTAATATCTCCCCATGTAGCAGGGTATTAGTGGCCTTTTAAAATAAAATAATCTGCCCTCCCTCCATTTTAAACTTTAGTCTTTGTTACCAATCCTGAATTTTAGATTGGAATTATTCTTATTAAATGATGCTTTTACTACTTGAGGTTTCCTTTCAAAAACTTTTTTTTTAAATACTCGCAATCTTGCATAACCGTTTAAATGGTTTTAGTGACTGCTACTAACAATTTGTACCGCAAATCCCCGTTCTTCAGTTCTTAATTTTTATATACTTCAGGAATGGCTGGTGAATTTTTTGATGGCCTTATTTTCTGAAAGAATTTATGGTTGGTATATTTTTTACATCCTTGAACTTATGAGAGTATCTTAGTCTGTTTGACATAAATGGCAGTTTGGCTAAAAATATCATTCATGGGTTAAGATGCTTTCTCTTCAAAATACTATACATGTTGACCATTGTTTACTAACAGGGTTACAGAGAAGTATTAAGCCAGTCTGATTTTTATTTTTTATTCAAATCTCTTAGTTTATTTTCTGTCTGCAAAGTTGTAGTTTATGTTCTTGTATTTTGCAATTAATTTTTTTTTTAGAATTGTCATTCGTTTCTATATTAATTTTGCCTAAACCATGGTGTGCAATTTGGTCTGTTTCATCTCCAGATGTTTTCAATTATATTTTAAATATTTATTCTATTTAAGTGTTTTGGCTTCTTCCTTAAGAACATAAATAATTAATTTTAGGTTAAATTTCTATTCTGTTGCCTTCCTATAGACACTATTCTTTATTACTGTTTAAAATTATTGTCTTCTTCCCCCATATTCTGGTTAAGTGTCTTTTCTTTATATTCTACAACATTGATTATTTTTTCCTATGCCAGTAACATTATTTATTACCTCCAAAGCAGGTTTTTAATTTTCAGAAGGTATTCTTGTATCCTTGAAACTTCACCTTATTTCAGTATGCTTTGTATTCATCTCAGCCTTTGCATCTCAGCTCTGGTGTTTCCCAACAAACCTGTTTTAGTCAGTAATACTCTAATTCCAGTTTTGTCTCCATTTGGTTGTTATTAGATCCCCACTTCAAAGATGAAATGGAGAGCAGTTGTTATTGTTAGATAGTACTCAAATTTTCCATTGTCTAGTAGCATTCCCCCCTATTCTCTGCCTAACCGGATGGAATCCTCTCCTGTCCTCATGACAAGGCTCTTGGGCACTCTGAACCAGTTCAGTAGGTGAAAATCTACCATTCCCATCATACTGTGTTGCTACCAGGTTTCTGTCTCTTCCCTCCTTAAGCTAACTACTCATCTAAAAGTGTAGCATGCCATTTCTGGCAAATTCCCTCACCATTCATTCACAAACACAGTATCTGAGTAAATATAGAATGGTAAATTAATAATGGAATGTAGGTGAGTGCTAGGGTAAACCCATTCTTTCTGGAACCAGTCTTCATGCAGTTTTAAGTAGGTGAGCCAATAATCTCATTGGTATAAAACAGCCAAATATATGTATTCTAAGGTGAAATCCAGAGAAAAGAGAATAGCTAAAATTTCCATCTACCTACTTCTTGGCTAGCAGGCTGCTATGTTTCAGAAAATGTATAAGCCAAATTTGTGCTTTTCAATTAACTCCTTGGTGTTTTTTGTTAAATACAAGTTCCTTCTGGATTTTAGTACCAGATTGCTTTTCAAGTCTTAGTTTTTGTTACCATTGTAGTTTCACTTTTTTCTATAAATTCATAGGAAATGTTGGGAGAGAAGATGTCAGAAATTGCCAGTTTGACCCCTTCTTAGACAAAGGGAAATTATTAAATATTTAAGTAATTTTTGTAAGTTACTGGTCTGAAAATAGCATCTTAAAACAATTCCTATAAATCAAACATCTTATTTGAATCATAGTCAAACTGTGTTTTTGTAACCATAACTATAGATATTCAAAATTGTGGAAAAAATTATTGGTGAAAGGTCAGATTCACTACTCCATTAAAAAGGTGTTTAAGAATGTTCATAATAGTTATTGTCATAGTAATAGGTATGATCGTGTAATGATCATGGAAGTATATGGAAATATATCTATATCATGTATATACTCATATTGATTTCATATCCATGAGCATTGCGCAATTCAACTTCAATTTGCCAAATGTATTACATAATCACTTAATATACTCCAGATGCTCTGAGAGATAAAAAGATGAATGAGATAAAGTGAAGAACTAGATGTTTTCATCTTTTTACTATTAAGAAAACAAGTAAAGAGGAGTAATATGACTTTCATTTACCGAATCAGTCATTCACAAATATGTAATGCCTATCATGTGCCAAGTAATGTGCTAGGGCCTGGAATTACAATAGGAAGAAAATATAGTCAATGTCATCATAAGTAAGGAGTGGGCTGGAAAAGGGGAAAGGCAAATACTGAGAGTGGTGTAAGAGGAGTCACTAGAAATATGAAAGATGCAAAAATCTTGAGGAAAAGAAAGACTTGAGAAAAATATTAAGGCAGTTACAGAGTCATATGCAGCATAAAAAGTAGGAATTAGGGAGTGTCATAATAGTACAGTTGAAGAGTCTAGCAGGAGTCAGACCACACTTGGCCATCTATGCCAGGGGAAGGATGCTGTTTTTTGTTTTGTTTTGTTTTGTTTTGTTTTTAGTGTAATAGGAAAAGAGGAAGGATTTTAAGCAAGTAATGATTCAGAATAGTATACTTTAAAATAACTATAATAAATGTTTTCATTAAGATTAAAAGGAAAGATGGAAGTTTGCACAGAAGACTGGGAACTATAAAGACAGCCAGAAGATTCCAGAAATGAAAAACATAAAAATTAAAATAAAAATCAATTAGATGTGTCCACCAGCAGATAAGACAAAGTTGAAAAGGGAAGTAATGAACAAAGGACAAGTTAGAAGAAAATATGTAGATGGAAACAGAGAAAAAAGGATGAAAAATGAACAAAGGGGCATATGATTGATACACATGAGATATATGTGTAGTCTAGAAGAAGAGGTTGGAAAAGTCCTTCAGAAGAAACAATATTTGAAAAGATGATTGCAAAGAATTTTCCAAAAACAGTAAGGACACCAAATCACAGATACTAAAGCATCAAAGCTTTGTGAATATAAAGAATATCATACCTCGGCACATCACTGTGAATCCACTAAAAAGAAAAGACAAAAAAAAAAATCTATAAAGCAGCCACACCTGGCAATCATGAATCATATTACTTGTAAAGATGCAACGATAAGACTGACAGGTGACTTATCAATAGAAGAACCCAAATGAAGTCAATGATAACACGATGGTATCTGTAGAGGTTGAAAAAAAAAATAGCTGCTAACTTAAAGTTCAATAATTAGTCAAAGTAGCCTTTCATATGAGAGAGAAGCAAAGACATTTTCAAAAATCAAAACTCAGATCATTCCCAATCAACAGACCCACAGCAAAAGATCTAAATTACATTTTTCAAGTAGAAGTAAAGGGATACCAGAAGGAAGTTCAGAGATATAGGAAGGAATGAATGAAGAGGAATGAAAAGCATAAATTGGTAGGTATACACATAATAAAATATGAATATCTTGGTAGTTGGAAAAATATTAATTGTAGTGATTTAAATATATCAAATATATGTGATATAATCTCCAGAGAACCTAATATTAAGACTTTTTAAATGTAAAACTAGCTAACCAATAGAAGGGTAACATGGAGTAATATAAGTGCTTAATTTATCCAAAAAAAAAAAAAAGAAAATAAAGAAAAATGAAACAAACAAGGGTTGATTAGAAAAATACCAAAATGGTAAATTTAAAAACCAAAAGAAATAGTAATAATAAGATTTAATATTGGATTAAAAGGAACCCAGTTATATATTAGTTGTATATATTGGTCTTATTAGTTATAAGACACAATCTTAAATGTCAGAACATAGAAAGATTATAGGAATAAACTGTAGTATACCCAAACAATAGAATATTATTCAGCAACAAAAGGAATGAATTATTGATACAGGCAACAACATGGATGAACCTCAAAATAAGTATTCTGTATGAAATAAGCCAGGCAAAAAACAAAACAAAACAAAACACCACAAAAGAAAACAACCATACTGTATGTACTGCAAGTAAATCTATATTAACAGAAATTAGAACAGTGGTTGTATAGAATGGGGATGGAGGAAGAGATGGATCTTACAAAAAGCCCTGAGGAAACTTGTGGAGGTGAAGAAATGGTTATCTTGAATGTGGCGATTGTTTGATAAGTATATACATACACCAAAACTGATCAAATTTTGCATTTTTAAGATGTTCAGTTTAGTATACTTCAATTGTATTTCATTACATTTGTAATGAAAAGTGAAATAGAAAACAAATGTGTAATAGAAAAATTAACAAAGCCAAAATTTCATCTCTTAGAAGGACTGATACAATTTATAAATGCCTGGCAGAGAAGGTGGAAAAAAAAAATATGAGAAGACAGTACAAATTCTTGACATTAGAAGTAAAAAAGAGGACAAAACTGTAGATACTATGTAATTTAAATGCTAATAAGAAGATATTATGAACTACTTCATGAAACTAAATTTGAAGTTTTAGAGGCAATGTATAAAAATCTTACTAAAAACTGTGATGAGAAAAAATGCATATCTGTACCCATGATTGGAGAAGCCAGGGACAACTCATTTTCACCAATACAAATGGAGAATCTAAGAATGCTGTGAAAATATTTAATCTCTAAAGTTCTAAAATCTTTAGAAATGAAAGAAAAGGAAATGTGTGATAGACATATCACATAGCATTTCTGTTTTAAAAAAAATTAATATCCCAAATTTTTATCCTAAGGCAAACTGAGGCCCTCATAAATAAATACTGCTACTTCTTGTAATTTTGAAAATGCCATTTAGTGACACATGGTTAAATATGTCTAATAAAATAACCTTAATCCACCTGAACAAATATTATTTGTTCATCAAATGGTTTTTAAGAGGTGCATAAAACATTTTCTCCTTAATTTTATGATTTCCATTGTTAGGATGAGCATAAATTAAGACAATATTCAAGGTGAAGGTAGCTGATGTTCAGCTTTATGGAGCAATATTTTCATTCATTTTTGTTTAATTTATGTGAATAGAAAAATTTAGTAGCTTTATTGTTTTATTATGTTTATTTCTCTATGTATATTTGAAAACTACTTCTACTCGTGTTTTAAATTATAGTATGGTGTAAAACAAGTATAAGTAATTCATTTTTATTTTAAATATACCTATGTCCTACAGATTTTGAATGGCATACAAGAGAAATAAGAATGAGTAACTTGGAGTCAGAGTTTTTGTTCTATTTAGGTGGCACAGATATTGAATGTTCCTGAAGGACTTGGATGCAAGGATATAAAGTATATTCATCAGCAGATTGCTTCTTAGTTATTCTTAGAAGAAGCATATGTGCTACCAAGGCCTGCCAGGAAATAATTTACATAGTCCTCTGTAGCATTGGGTACTACTGACTCTCAATTGCAAATCAATAGTTAAAGAGAAAAATTAGATTAAAATGAACACAAATGTTAAAAAAAATCTTTTCTATTGAAAATATATTGTTCAATATTTTCAACTTGTGGTTGATATTTAGAAATGTAGCAGAAATTTAAAAATAAATGAACCTTCTTCGATCATTTTTGTAATAGATTGTTAACCAAAGAAACAAAGATAAGATATGCATTATTTTTAGTTAATAAATACTGTAAAATATTTGCATATTTAATATAGAAAATTGTAACAACTAGAAAAAGTGAAATATTTTAATATTAATTTTTTAGCTTATATTAATTGAAAATATTGTTTAAACTCCAATTTTTCAATATTTATATATGGAATTTAGTTTGATTATGACATTATTATAAGTTACATAGTGCTGTGATTGGGATTCACCTAATCTAAATTTGGTCAATACCAATGAGCACCTACCATGTAAGAAATCACACTACAAAGGACTTTCCCTCACAACAACTCTAAGAAATGAATAAAATGTCCAATTTTAGCAGTGAGAAATCTGAGGTTCTGCCTGGCTAAATGATTTGACAAGAGTATCATGACTATAAGGTCAGAGCAAGAACTAGAAACACATTTTCTGATTTCAGTATACAATGGCCTTCTAAAATTTTAGTATGTAACTAAATTTTTAATATTTTGATGAAACAATAAATGAAGATATACTGGTGAGCAATTTCTGTAAACTTATACCTCCCCATCTTCAACACTTGGACAGATCCAACTGGCATTAGTAAACTGAAATGAATAAACTTACTATGAAAATGAGCTTTGTAAGACAAATTAGGATTAACGTTCCAAAATCGTAGTACTTGTACTCAAGGGAAAAAGAAGTTAACAGAAAAATAAAGTAAACAAAGTCAAAGTTTAGAAGTAACAGAGATTTTAAAACTGCCATTAGAACCACGTTTAATGAATTAACAGAAAAGATGGTTGAGATGAAGAAACAGTTTAGAAGTAACAGAGATTTTAAAACTGCCATTAGAACCACGTTTAATGAATTAACAGAAAAGATGGTTGAGATGAAGAAACAGTACTGCTATGCACTATAGCCTCAATCAGGGATGACTCTTAAAGGCAACAGTGACAACAATATCTTCCCAATAGGCATAGTTTCAAGAATTTGATCATCATCTTTGTATGAATGTAGAAGTAGACTGAGATAAGACAAATGATTGATTGGTCTGTTTGGGTCCGGAAGGAAAAAGATTGAATGAGCTTAGAAAGCATTTACATAGAGCTATGGGAGTAAGGACAAAGTGTGTGGATTGTTGGGACTCAGAGGAAACACAGAACAACCAGTTGAATAAGATGACTCAGGATTCATTAAGTAGAGGTCAGCTGGCCTCTGTCCTCAGCTACCTAGTGGTTATACAGTGATGTTGAGGATAGATACTGTGTATATGCCCTACAGCACGAGCTTATTTTCAACAAGGCTGACCTAGCTATTGTGATTGCTAACCAGTTTATCTTCATTAGAGACCAATGCTGAACTGTCAGTGTGATACCATTTTTCAGTGAGACCATCCAGCCACTGGCTGACTATTCTGGACCCTGTCTATTCTTAGGAAGGCAGCAATTCACCCTTACTGGGTTTTTTATGTTTTCTGAGAATTGGTGTACCTTTCTTTCTCTGGCCATCACCACTACCTAAAAGGCCTCAGGGTGTCTAATTTGTCAGCATGCAAACCCATATTACATTGCCTACTACCAAGGAACCTCTCTTAAGGCAAAGGAGGTACAACAGTGGGCATATGATATATTAGGCTCCTTATCCAAAAAGACTAACAGGCAAAGAAGGAGGAATTGACTCTGACTATCCTGAGGATATAGGGTTACTACCATGTAAGGGCAGGTAGGACTATTTTTGGAACTCAGGGGATTCACCAGGGGCCCCTTGTTACTTCCATACCCAGTAATAACAATAAATGGTCAACTATAGTAGCCATGACTCTGTTAGAACATTAAATTTAAGGCCCCAACCCCTCAGAGATGAAGATTTTGGTTAACCCCCTGGATCAGTAGAAGTGCTGGCCAAGAATGAAGGGGTTCTAGAATGGGTAGTTGAGGACAGAGATAAGGAATATCAACTGTGGTCTCAGGTCCAGTTGTAGTCTTTTTTTTTTTTTTAATATTTTATTTATTTGTTTGATGGAGAGAGAGAGACAGCCAGTGAGAGAGGGAACACAAGCAGGGGGAGTGGGAGAAGAAGAAGCAGACTCCCAGCGGAGGAGCCTGATGTGGGGCTCAATCCCAGAACGCCGGGACCACGCCCTGAGCCGAAGGCAGACGCTTAACGACTGAGCCACCCAGGCGCCCCCAGTTGTAGTCTTGAGGGCTGTAAATTGTACTACTAACCTTCCTTATATTCTTTATTCAAGAATTGTGACTAGTCACCAAATTAGAGGATCTATGACAGGGTAGAATGAAATGAATGTGGCACATGAGTGAATCTTAGTAGTATGAGAGGTCAACTGTCACAGATGCTTTTGATACTCCACTTCTACCTTCTCACTGTTACCATTTAAGTACACTTCGGCCTGACTTATATCATCCAGGACTATATTTCTTTTCCTGAGAATTTTCTTTGCCATGGAAGCCCTGAAGTAGGTTGGAAAGGCCATGGAATTAAAAGTTCCTCTTTCTGGGAATAGTCCTGCATGGGTAACCATCTGGATTTGGTATATAGATTCCTCTATTCCTTCACTCTTAAGGTTAGATATCACTCTGGCCTGTTTCTACACTAACTTTCAAAGTGGAATGGACTGGATTTAAGTTCCGTTGGACTATAGTAATATTTAGTTTGTTACATACCATTTATTAGTGGCTCTTACTTCCTGACTAAATTCCCACTGTGCTGCAGCCAGCTCCCAGATAAATTAATTTCCCTCAGATCCAGAGTTTGCTTCTAGAAAAAGAAGACAGAATTCCATAACATATAGGGTGTGGAATTTGGAAACAATCTAAATATCCCACATTAGTAATAAATTATGATACAGTCATATAATTAAAAGAGTGATATAAATTTATCTTCCTTGATGTGGCAAGATAGCCTACATGTAAAATTAGGTTATTAAACATGTAAAATATTATCACATTTTAGAGAAATATAACATTAATACTTAACTAAGTTATATATATAACAAAATGTTAAGAGCAACTATGAAGATTTTAGTTGATTTGTTTTCCTTACCTAAAATTTTGATTTTGCACAGCAAGTATGTGTTATTTGTGTTATGAGAAACATTTAATGAAAATTTAGAAATTGGACTTGTTAATCTGTTCATTTTGTGTGTGTGTTTCTCCTTGTTTCAACTGGGGAATTAAGGAAATGAACTTCGATAAATAAAGTACTGCCTTATAAGAGAAACTCCAAAATAAACTTTGCATTCTCTTAATAATGTATATAACCTGCAAAGGTGTATATATAAGTTTACATGTGTTCATTACATGCCAATCTATCTCAAGAGTTCAATGACTTGAGGCAGTAATTCTGAGGAGACCTACTAGCAATCTGAACTATCAGCGTTGACTAGCCAGAATCAAGTTGATTGATTACCAAGAACCCAGAATCTACCTAGGATATGAGTCCCTCTACCTAATTATCCTATTTCATTAGATTTACACTTGTGATGGAAAAAAACAAGTTCCTGACTTATCTTTTGGATTATCTGAAGGTTTACTTAAATAATACTTGTTTCTGACATAGCTTAAAAATATCTGAATCTTATGGTCTTTGCTTTAGGGCCCTTTTCATTGCACTTTTAAAAAATCACAAATCAAATTACAAAATCTTGGAAAATATTTCTATTTTGAGTAAGAAGTCTTCACTGAAATTTCTTAACACGGGAGAAACAAGAGGGAGTATAACCCAAAAATACAGCCAAACTTCACGAAATACACTATACACATTTCTTTCCACCCAAATTCCACTTCTTTTGGCAGCTCGTTTCTTCTTTTTTGCTCTCTTCCTCTCATACTTTGGAGTCAAGTGTACTCTCTCTGCTCCACCCATTCTTTGATGCCTGTCCTCCCACCTTCTTACTCCCCTCTCTCCTAAGTGGTACCTCCATGCCTTTTCTAATATAAAGCAATTCCAGCTCTAGTATTCTTTCAGTTTTCTCTCTACCATATCCATGAAATCAGCAAAATTAAGGCTTAAAATGAGCAGTGGCGGGGGGGGGGGCTGCCTAGGTGACTCAGTAGGTTAAGTGTCTGCCTTCCACTCGGGTCATGATCTCAGGGTCCTGGGATCGGCCAGCATAGGGTTCCCTCTTTGGTGGAGAGTCTGTTTCTCTCTCTCCCTCTGCTTCTCCCTCTTGCTCGTGCTTGCTTGAGCTCTCTCTCTCAAATAAATAAATAAAATAAAATCTCTGAGAAAAAAAAGACTTGAGCAGTGGGGTTCAAGGGCTGGGAGTACCAATGAGAAGACCCCTCCTCAGAAAAGACATGAGTTTTTATGTTGTTGTTGTTGTTTCTGTAGCCCTGTTACAGTTACTGATTTCCATGAACTCTGTAATGCTGTATATGTGGAACTTTATATTTCTAGGTACATGAATAATGATGAGTTGAATTCTCTTATGCATATTCTTGACACTCCTCCTTGTCTGCTTTTCAGGCAGTGGGAGGGCAGATGCTTGGTTACAGTATAATTACACTGTGTACCCATCAGCAAGTCTCCTCTTACAACCTTGGAACAACCCCAAGGAGTTTAGAAGCAATGGAGCAAACACGAATTGGGCCTAAATATAAAAAGAAGAAAGTGTTTGTTTTATTTATTTATGTTTTAAAGATAGAGTTATTTACATTCTACTGCATCATAAGAATTGTAAATTTCTTTAATAACTGAATCGTTAGGTTGAAAAAAAAATTAAGAAGTTTTAATTCTGATCCAAAGTAAGAATATTGTTACATAAGACTTTTCAGAAAAGATAAAATATTAATTGCCAAGAACATTATTCTTCTGCCTGTAAAACTGTGATGTTGCCAGTGTCATGGCTATCAGGTTAGATATTAAGGAAAATTTATGGAAACTCAGAGAGATGAAGTTTAATGATTATGGTGTAAATACATATAGTGGAATAGATTAAGGTAAATTTATTCCAGAATATATTCTGGAAGATTCTTCAAATGGTAAAAGACTTACCTTGTGTTATGTCATTGTTAAATTAACACTTATTAGGTGGAGCACAAAGTGCCAGATAGTGAATCAAAGTTCAACAACAAATCGTAAGAGAAACTGAAATAGAGAACTTCATTACTTACACATTCTGGGGGAAGTACATGGATCACCTCAGGGGGCCACATGGGGAAGTTAAGGCAGAGTGCAGACAGAGAGTAGGACCTGGGGCACATGCCTTTCTTAGAATCTGTGGATAGAGTACTTTGGTATTAGCAGCCTAAAAGAGAATTAGTCAATTCAAAAGAGCAGAGTTTTGGCTAGCCCGGCAGAGGTCTTATCTTCCCCTTCCCAGGGTAAGGCCCTGGGAAGCAAAGAAGGCTGCTAATCACAAAGGCTACTGAAAAAGTCATTCAGGAATTTACCTTTGCTTGTGTCTCTGGGGCTGTTATCAAGGCACGTGCTTGCATGAGGAGCTGGTATCAGTTTAAGGCCCCTGTGGGTCATTTGGCCAAACAAAATGGATACCAAGGCAGCAATACCATGGAGTAGCTTAGCTAAACTCTGGATACCTTGTTTAATGCAATTTATCCCAATTTCCAGTTCTTCCTGCTCCTTAAGCTTTACTGCTGAATCCAGTCACCTACTAAACATTACACTTAATTCCCTTGCCATCTTCTTTCCACAATCAGTTCTCTTTCCTGGCTTCCCTGTTTCTGCCACTTGCACTGTTATTATCACAAAAAAACAATCAGGCATTTTTATGCTGACCTCTCACTTGCTTTTGGACTAATACAGGAAGTAGGTCCTGTTATTAACAGCCCAAATATAAACATCCACAATTATAAGCTCTTCTTCTATATTCCCAAAGAAAAGATTTAAAAGGATCCACTTGGGGGTGGAGGGCATAAATATATAAATATTTGATGCCATAGTTAAAATATTCATAAGTTTGTTTAAAATGTTTTATTAATTTAGTAACACATACATTTTAAGAATTATGTTAACATATATTATTTTAGCCTTAAATTTAAAATGTAACTCAGCAATATTTGTTCTGCCAATCCATGAGCATGGAATGTTTTCCCATTTCTTTGTGTCTTCCTCAATTTCTTTCATAAGTGTTCTATAGTTTTCAGAGTACAGATCCTTTATCTCTTTGGTTAGGTTTATTCTTAGGTATCTTATGGTTTTTGGTGCAATTGTAAATGGGATGGATTCCTTAATTTCTCCTTCTTCTGTCTCATTGTTAGTGTATGGAAATGCAAGTGATTTTATTTATTTTTATTTATTGATTGATTTTATAAGTCAATCCTGCCACTTTGCTGAATGAAATGAGATGTGTATGAGATCTAGCAATTGTTAAAATGTCTGTGCTACTTGGAGCAATCTATACATTCAATACAATCCTTGCCAAAATACCATCAACATTTTTCACAGAGCTGGAACAAACAATCCTAAAATTTGTATGGAACCAGAAAAGATCAAACAGCCAGAGGAATGTTGAGAAAGAAAACCAAAGCTGGTGGCATCACAATCCAGACTTCAAGCTATATTACAAAGCTGTAATCAACAAGACAGTATGGTACTGGTGCAAAAACAGACACATAGATCAATAGAACAGAATAGAGAATCCAGAAATGGACCCTCAGCTCTGTGGTCAACTAATCTTTAACAACGCAGGAAAGAATATCCAATGGAAAAAAGACAGTCTCTTCAACAAATGGTGTTGGAAAAACTGGAGAGCACCATGCAGAAGAATGGAACTGGACCATTCCCTTACACCATACACAAAAATAGACTCAAAATGGATGAAAGACCTAAATGTGAGACAGGAATCCACCAAAATCCTAGAGGAGAACACAGGTGGCAATCTCTTTGACCTCGGCTGCAACAACTTCTGGCTTGATATGTCTCCAAAGGCAATGAAAACAAAAGCAAAAATGAACTTTTGGGACTTCCTCAACATAAAAGCTTTTGCACAGCAAAGGAAACAGTTGACAAAACTGTAAGACAACCAACAGGATGGGAGAAGATATTTGCAAATGTCTTATCAGATAAAAGACTAGTATCCAAGATCTATAATGAACTTAGCAAACTCAACACCCAAGGAACAAATAATCCAGTCAAGAAATGGGCAGAAGACATGTCTCAATTAACAGACATTTCTCCAAAGAAGACATACAAATGGCCAACAGACACATGAAAAAATGCTCAACATCACTTGGCATCAGGAAAATACAAATCAAAACTACAATGAGATACCATCTCACAGTAGTCAGAATGGCTAAAATTAACAAGTCAGGAAACAACAAATGTTGGTGAGGATGTGGAGAAAGGGGAACCCTCTTACACTGTTGGTGGGACTGTAAGCTGGTACAGCTACTCTGGAAAGCAGTATGGAGATTCCTCAGAAAGTTCAAAATAAAGCTACCCTATGACCCAGCAATTGTACTACTAGGTATTTACCCAAAAGATACAAATGTAGTGATGTGCTCTGGAGGGGCACCTGCACCCAGTGTTTATAGCAGCAATGTCCACAATAGCCAAACTATGGAAAGAGCCCAGATGTCTATTGACAGATGAATGAATAAAGAAGATGTGGTATATATATATGCTGTAGAGTACTACTCAGCCATCAAAAAAATGAAATCTTGCCATTTGCAATGACGTGGATGGAATTAGAGGGTATAATGGTAAGTGAAATAAGTCAATCAAAGAAAGACAGTGATCTTATGATTTCACTCATATGTGGAATTTAAGAAACAAAACAGAGGATCATAGGGGAAGAGAGGAAAAAATAAAACAAGACAAAATCAGAGAGGGAGACAACCATAAGAGACTCTTTAATCATAGGAAACAAACTGAGGGTTGCTGGAGGGGAGAGGAGTGGGGAGATGGGGTAACTGGGTGATGGGCATTAAGGAGAACATGTGACATAAGGAGCACTGGGTATTATATGAGACTGATGAATCACTTATCTCTCCCTCTGAAACTAATGATACATTATATGTTAATTAATTGAATTTAAAATAAAAAATGTATCTAAAGGGGAAAAAAGAAATGAAATAATCCAAAGAGAAAACTGCAGGTGGCATTATTAGAGCAGTATTTAAATGTATTAGAATTTTCTAATGGATAAATACATTTCAATTTAATTTAATTTAATTTAAAAATGATTGAAGACTATTTGATTTTTTTTATAGACTCATGGATGCCAAGAATCAGAAGGGGAAAGATATGGATTGTGCATAATTAAAGCACAGATATTTTTATTACACTTTATGTTTCAGAACTGAAGTTTTTTAAACGTAGGGATTGTAGACCTTATTATGGATATGACTGAATTGTAGAATATAATCTCAAATATTTTAGAGGAGAAACTCTTTCTATTAAGAGCATATAAATCATCTAACTTTTTCCGTGTCTCCATTAAAAGAAATATTCCTTCAGAGCAAAAGAGGTTTGAAAAAGTTCCTTTGACACATTACTTTTTTGTTAGGGTTAATGGAATAGTGTAGACCCTTGCTACTCAAATGGTCTATGGATCATCAGTGTCATCCAGGAGCTTGTTAGCAACGCAGAATCTTAGGCCCCACTCAGGACCTTCTTAATCAGAATTAACATTTAAACAAGATACTCAGGTAATTCTTATGCACATTAGAGTCTGAGAGAGACTATTAAAAATCTTCACACTGTGAATTAGTGCTGTCCAATGGAACTTTGTATGATGATGGTGATGCCCTGTGCCATTCAATACAGTAACCTGTAAACACATATAGCTATTAAGCACTTCGAATAGAGCTAGTGCCAATAAGATAGTGATCTTTTTTATTTAATGTAATTTTAATTAATTTAAATTTAAGTAGCCACACATGGCCAGTGGTTACCATATTATACGTTGCAGCTGTAACTTTTTATTCAAACATATTTATAGGAATAATGTATGCCTTCTGAAGCTTTGAGACGTTTGTTCTCTTTACCTCATTTGCCAAAGGTCATAGGGCCCTGGTGATACAGTGATACTTCTAAGTGCTGTTTACTTATTTATTTATTATCTGTACTATTCCTGGGACACACTTACTGTATTCTACTACAGTTATTTGTTCTGGGGCTCAGGACAAGCAGCTCCAAAATATGTCACTTTGGCATATTGATTATTTTGAATTAAGATTATTTAAGAAATAGCCAATGCAAAATGGACACTTTGTCTCCTGAAAGCAGGAAATAAATCTCACATGTGAAAAGTACCCACCCTATACGAGGAGGTAGAGGATCATCCTTATCATCAGAGATAGGGAATTCAGGGCCAAAGAAGCCTATATAAACAAACCTTGTTACTTTTACTGATTTACTATGCCAGTCCAAGTTCTGTTTAGAATTCCTTACTAACTGAAGCTCCAAAACATAAGTTTTATTTGTTCTGTCAATTTTCTACAGATTTATTTTCTTTCTTTAATGTGTATAAAAACTGCAAACCTTGGTGATTTCTTGGGTCTCAATTTTATTATTGGGCCTCCATGCACATGTAATTAAACTTCTTTTTCCCTGTTAATCTGTCTCAGTTGAATTCTTAGACCAGTGAGAACATTGACGGGGAGAGTAAAATTTTTCTTCTCCAACATTTACATGGCTGTTTTCTACCATATCCCACTGTCAACCTGATCCCAAGATGAACTGTAAGCTTCTCAAGGGAGAAATCATGTCTTAATGATTCTTGTATTTCTATTCGCCTATACCAAGTTTGGCATATATGAGGTAGTCTGTGCAGTACCATTGAATTGAATTGGCAAAGAAATAAACCCATGAATATTTTATTTTATTTTATTTTATTTTATTTTATTTTATTTTTTAGAGCAGCCATTTTTAAAGACAGTTTTATTGAGGTATAATTGATGTATAAAAAAACTGCACACATTTAACATGCAGGCTTTGATGAGTCTAGACATATGCAAACACCCATGGTATCAATACAATCAAATTAATAAACATAGTCCAGCATGTTCCAAAGACTGTTTTGCTCTTGTTTCTTTTTTAAATGGTAAGAATACTTAACATGAGATCTACCCTCTTAACAAATTTTAAAGTATTTAATATTATATTGTTAACTATAATCAGTATATTGTACAGAGATCTATAGAAGTTGTTCATCTACCATAATTGAAAATTCATTCCCATTGAACAACTTCCTTTCTCCCCATTCCCCCATCTCTAAGATATGTCTGCACTCCCATGTTTACTGCAGCATAGCCACAGTAGGCATCTATGGAAAAAAACCATGCATCCACCAACAGAAGAATGGAAAAAGAACATGTTATATACATGGAAGGTAACATTATTCAGACTCAAAACAGGAATAAATCTTGCCATTTGCTACAGCATGGATAATCTTGGAGGACATTATGTTAAGTGAAACAAACCAGGAACAGAAGAGTAAATACTACATGATTCCATGGCTATGATATATCTATAGTAGTCAAATTCATAGAAGCAGTGCACATGCATAATTATTTTAATAAGACTTAGTAAAGCATGGAATTAGATTTAAAGTAACATTATCTTGGACAATATCCATTAGTGTTCATCCCACCAAAAAAGCAACTGTCAAGCAAACAGAAACAATAACAATTATAAAAACAATAAATTTTGCATAGCTAGGATTAGTTTCGGCTCTTTAAAGTCAAGCTGATGGAAGGAAAAAGGTGAAGCACATCAGTAAACATATTAAATGTCCTGGGTAAGTTATTTATGAGTAACATGAAAATCAACTTTTTGTACTATCAGTTCTGAATTGGCAAGAACACCAGAGTTGGGCCAGGGACATGGAAGAGGGGATGTCCCCCTAAGGGGCTAAGTGGCTGAGACACTGAGGCTGGATAGCCAGATTGTCCAAGTCCCAAGTTGATGTGAGCTAAAAAATTAGCTACAGAACACAAATAACCAGGGGGTCACTAGCACCAGGTGGACAGCCTGACCCTCATGCCATGGTGGGAATATCCAAATGCTTTTCTGACAAGCAGTGCAAATAGCCAGGTAAACAGCTTGTGACATGAACAGATGGCTTTGTAATGCCAGTTTGGTTTTTTTTTTTTCCTTTTTTTTCTTTTTCCTCCTCCTCCTCCTCTTCTTCTCCTTTTTCTTCATCAGAGAAGAAGCAGACTGGCTGTGGAAATAATGGCTTCTAACTTTGAACTCAACAGTCTTTCTCATCAAGATTCTCAAATCATGTGGGTTAGAATGAACAATTACTAAAGCCAACTCCGTGTATTTTGCTCAATTCCGTTGTCTTGTGAACAAAGATAAGTCTACTTGAAGTTTTGAATTATCTACACTTTCATATTACTTGAATTCACTAGACATTAGGAATGATATATTATGATATACTGAAAACATCTTGTTGATGAATTTCATACTTATAGTTCATTCTTCAGTAGGTCTGAAATATTTACAAAGTTCTGGCAAACAGAGTCTTTTGTTTATTTGTTTTAATCATTAATTATGGGAATTTTCAAACATATTCAAAAGTAGATAATGATAAAAATCCACATACCTATTGCTCAGCCTCAAAATGATCAACATCCTTATTTCATCTCTCTTTATTATTTGAATAGAGTATTTTTTGCCAGAGCCCACCATACTATTCTTTCATTTATAAGTACTTCACTATGAATCTTTAACAGATAAAGATTTTTTAAAAAAATAGAATAATAACATAATTATCACAGTAATAATTTATTATTATTTAATATTCAGTCCCTTTTCAATCTTTCCTGGTTATCTCAAAATCATCTTCTCACAGTTGGCTAGTTTGAATCAAAATTCAAGCAAGGTACAAACTGCATTTATTTGATGTCACTCTTCAAATATGTATTTTTTTGTATTCTTTAAAAGATTAAGTTGTGTAAGAACACTTAACATGAGATCTACACATTTAACAAAATTTTAAGTGTACAATACAGTATGGTTACCTATAGGTACAATGAGTGGATCTCTACAATGTAATCATCTTGCATTACTGAATCTTTATACCTATTGAATAGCAGCTCCCCTTACTCCCCACCCCCAGGTTCTGGCAACCACTATTCTACCTTCAGTCTTTGACAGTTTTAGTGTATGGGAAGGGAAAATAATTTCCCCTTTACCCTTCTGAGTTCTTAGCTTAGACCCTGAAATAAAAGATAGTTTAACGATAGAAAAATGAGCATTCGTTTATTAACGTGTGTATCTCATGTATACATGGGAGATACCCAGGGGAAAATAAGTAATTTTCAGTGGTAGCCTAATCCATCATCTTAAATACTATCTTCAGCTAAAGACAAAAAAGAAAAACTTTGGGGGAGGAGTAGACAGAGGAGGGACAGGAAGCCCAGTTATGGGTAACCTGGAGGTTACCAGGAAAATTATATAAACAAAAGTAAGGTTTGTTATGCATATCTAAGTTGATGCCTTCTCCATTGATAAGATATTCTTGTGATTTAGAGTCCTTCTCCTCCTTGTGTAGACATGGGGCATGAGAAAATGTCTTTCTAATGAGTTCCCAGGATGCTGTGGTCTGGGATGACACTTTGAGACCACTGTTTTTTGTGTTTTTTGCTTGTTTGTTTGTTTTGTTAAGATTTTATTTATTTATTTGTGAGAGAGAGAGAGCAAGCACAAGCAGGGGGAGCAGCAGGCAGAGGGAGAAGCAAGCTCCCAATGGAGCAAGGAGCCGATGAGGGACTCAATCCCAGGATCCTGGGATTACAACCTGAGCCGAAGGCAGACACTTAACCGACTGAGCCACCCAGGCATCCCTGAGAACCACTGTTAAACACATATTTCTCTGAATAGAAATTGGTACAGCACATGTGTCTCATTTACGTTCAGAGTAATGTATCTTCATTAAAGTCTATGTGCCTGGACTTACAAAACTGGTTAAAGCATGGTATTAGTCACACCATAACACTAATCACTGCAAACTCAGAGGCAGAATGACATAATGGTTAAAAGCACAACACTGTTTTAAAAAGATATATGCACTCCTATGATTATTGCAGCATTATTTACAATGGCCAAGATTTGGAAGCATTCTCAGTGTCCATGAATAGATGAATGGATGAAATACACACACACACACACACACACACACACACACACGTTAAGTGTGCGTGCACATAATGGAATATTACACAACCATCCAAAAAAGGATGAGATCTTGGCATTTGTGATAACATGGATGAACCTAGATAGTCTTATGCTAAGTGAAATAAGTCAGACTGAGAAAGACAGATACCATATGATTTCACTCATATGTGGAATCTAAAAAGCAAAACAAATGAATAAACAAACAAAAAGCAGAATCAGTCTTATGAATACAGGGAACAAACTAGATGGTTTGCCAGAGGGAAGGAGGTGTGGGTGGGCAAAATGGGTGAAGGAGAGTGGGAGATATAGGTTTCCAGTTATGGAATGAATAAGTACTGGAATAAAAGGCACAGCACAGGGAATATTAGCCAATGATCTTGTAATAACATTGTATAATGACAGATGGTAGCTACACTTGTGGTGAATATAGTATAATATATAGAGTAGTTGAATCACTATGTTGTACACCTGAAACTAATGGAACATTGTATGTCAACTAAATAAACAAAGAAAAAGCTGCTTGGCCTTAGATCAGGATTTCCTTTCTAATTCTCCTGCCAAAGAGCTATGAAACTTCAACCATGTTGCTTAATTTTATGACTCATTTCCCTCATCTATAAAATGGGGAAGTACTAGTACCAAATCATGGGACTGTTTTAAGGATTAAATAAGATAACATATGTAAGGCATCTGGCAAGTATTTTAATTCTTTAGCATGCTATTAGAGCTTGGTTAATGTCCTTACCTTGGCTAGCCAAAGTTTGAAGTTTAATATTACTTGGTATTTGTTAAATAGTACCCAATAGGAGTACAAAGGCTTTAGGAGTTTTGCAAGAACTGTCCATGAGGGTATAAAAACTATAATTGCTTTTATAATTTTCAGTAAGTAGGTTTAACTTTTAGTCTTGAAAAGGATTTTGGAGCACCATAAGTAGGAAAAAAATAAGTTCCTAAAATCAAGTGTGTACCTTCTATTGTGTGGGGGAGTATAGAGGAAGAATTTTTTTTTTTTTAAGATTTTATTTATTTATTTGATAGAGAGACAGCCAGAGAGAGAGGGAACACCAGCAGGGGAAGTGTTAGAGGAAGAAGCAGGCTTCCAGCAGAGGAGCCTGATGCGGGGCTCAGTTCCAGAACGCTGGGATCACGCCCAGAGCCTAAGGCAGATGCTTAACGACTGAACCAGCCAGGCACCCCCCAGGAAGAATTCTTTTTTAAGGAGCTCATACCACCTGAATCAAAGTCTTGCAGAGTCCCAGAACCATTTCTGTCAATTGTCTTCTTAAATAAAATCTACTGACCTATATCCAACCAACAGATCAATTTAGTCAATAAATTTATTTTTTAAAACAATCTCCATTAAGGATATTGAATTGATTGACACATGGTCAAAATAATTGGATAACTGGCAATACTTTCTGTCTTACATCTAGGAGTTTTGACATTATATCAGATCCTAAGAATTTTGCTATGCTGTCCTTCTCACCAGAATAAAATGAAATTGGTTAACATTTGGGGTTTGGGGTTTGTTTTTTTAAATTTTTGCACTGTGTCCTCTGAGTTTGTACTGCACTGCCCTCTGGAGGACAGAATTCATCATAACACAAGCATTGTAATTTTAGGAAAGCCTGTACTCCTCCATAAAGACAAATTGTGCTTCAAGAATGTATGATCCATGATAATAGCACCAGGACATAATAGCAAAATAAAAAATATTATAAATGATGCTAATATTTCATTTGGCATTATTGAGCAGTGTTGTTTTTCATTCCAAGTATTAAGTTTTAATTTCTGTAACAAATGATTAAAGTTTTTTAAATCAATATTCCTTTAAAAAATTATGCACCTGACTTAGTTGGCTCTTAAAATAAAGGTCTAAATGTTTCCATATTTTAGCATATTAATAGTCATAATTCTAAGTGCATCAAATTTTTCTGATAATCGGTTTGCCCTTTTTATTTTGGATGTAGATAAAAATTCCTATTTGAAGAATAAATATGTCTTTTTATTCATTTGCCATAGATTTTGACATATAGTCAAAGATTAGTTCTTTACAATGTGCATGTGCATGAAAACTGGCTGGTTGGCTTATAGAAATAAGCTATTAAGATATTTCTGTGGAAAATGTCTATTGAACTTGACTGGTTGATAAAATCAATGAAACCAGGAAAGAAAGATAGAGGAATATTTTAAGGAGATTTAAGTGACGTTAAGATCTTTCTTGAACCTTGAAAATCATTGCTTTAAAAAAATTACTGTCACAGAAAAAAATTCAGGATGTACTTCATGGGACAAAATTTGTGCAAAATTACACAGTGACAGTATTGTCCATGATTATTCTGTATTATTGTCTAATTTTATTTGGTTTATATGAACTTGGTATAACAAGAGAAGTTACTTTGTGTTTTTCTTTTATACCTCAGACTAGAAACCCAAGATGTTTTTGGCTGTGATCTTTAGGCTGAGAACTAGACTAATTTTAGGATGAAAGAGGAAAAAAAGAAAGTGGGAATCTTGAGGATTTACTCTATTTTCCTTTCTTATTCTCGTCTAGGTTTTTCAACCAAATAAAAGCATCTGCATTCTTACTTTAGACTGCTAACTAAGATCCCATATAGGTAAGTTCTTACTTAACACTGCTAAGCTGCCAGTCCAAATTGGGATGGGTAACCAAAAAATGGAGCCAAACAGTAAATGTTACTTGTCTTTCACAGCTGTTTTTCAACTCCTGTTACCTTAAGACTATTCCACATTGTCCGGTGTCAGGATCTAAAAGCAAATAGGTGACTTTCTATTTGGTTTTTAACTGTAATATTAGTTCAGGTCAAATAGCCAGTTGACAGAGATTAATCAAAACATGAGAATCAGTTTCCAAATGGCATTGCATGCAGGGGTTGAGATTTAAGAGAAAGAAGGGTCTGAAGCAAAAAAAAAAAAAGAGAGAGAGAGAGTTTACTTTTTTTTTTTTTTTTTTTTTTTTTTTTGAGAGAGAGAGAGAGGGTGCAGGGAAGGGCAGAGGGAATCTTAAGCAGGCTCCATGCCCAGCACTGAGCCCAAAGCAGGCTAGATCTCAGCACCCTAAGATCATGACCTGAGCCAAAACCAAGAGTTGGATGCTTAACCAACTGAGCCACCCAGGTGCCCTGAGGATCACTTTTTTAAATAATACTTATCTTACTGGGATAGCCAGATATTAAGAATTCATGTTAATTTCTCTGCTTTTTAAATCCCTATTCATTGCTCCTATCTCTACTTCAACTGTTAATATACACTTAAAATGTGTGAGTATTTCAGCATTTCAATGGAAATAACAAACTTAGGTAAGCTGGAACCAAATGTAAGATTGCATTCATTTTTGGGTTTTTTGTTTTGTTTTTGTTTTTTTTACTTGTTATTCAATTATTTATTTAGCAAACCGTTGGAGTATGCTTACCTCTTTTCTTCTGGATACAAGCCTTTTATAATAAATGCACACTGTGCCTATCAGATTTCACTTCAAATGACTTATTATATCAGGGAGTCCCTGTGCCACTATTTTATTATATTACTTTTCCTTTCTAGTGCATATAGCTTTCTCATGATAAAGCTAATTCTGAACTCATTACTACCAATTGCATATTAGCCTGTATCCCAGTCTGACTATTGAAATATTTTACTGTTTGTGCCAATAATTTTATAACCTAATATTCATGTACTTTATCTGTTAATCACCACAACCTGAATTAATGTAGCTATATATCTGATTTATTTGCTACTGTTTCATGATCCCAGAAGAGCTGCAGCACATTTCGGAGTCTTAAATATGTGCATATTGAGTTTTCATGTTGCTTAAAATTTTAAAGTCATATGTTGGCTTTCTGTGTTGTTTTAAAATCAAATTTAAAAGTTTCGAGGTTTCTAAACATTTGCTTGGCATATAGTAATGCTGACTTCTAAATGCATGGACATATGATTTTTTATTTGCTGATTTCTCTCTATAATAGAAATTGTGTAAATATGGTCACCCCACCACCAAAATATATTTCAATCTTCATCCATAAAGAGTTTGACATACAAGTTTCAACTCTGATTTACATTGTATAATTTTAAGTTGTTCCCTGTATTAGGTAGATTTTTAAAAACTAGAATAGATGAACTTTGCCCCATTTCTAACTACTGAACTTCTCATTTAGTTGTAGAGTTAGATTCACACACATATCTGCCCCTCAGACTTCTTGGCTAAATGTATGCTTTATTAACTGTTTAAAGTATGATTACTCTGAAATCATAAACACAGGTGGATTGTACTGAAATGAACTTTGAAGATTTCTGTGTAGGGACTCAGTGGATGTGTTTTTAAAAAACTGAGCAGCTGAAATGCTGAAATAATGTGCACAATTTTAGGACTCCAGTTTTTTTTTACTCTCATTTCAAATACACTAGCACCAATAAGCATAGCAAAAGCAAAACACCTGTGATATCATTTATTTTCTTAACCATGATGGGACTCCATTTTTAACAATATGGTAAGTCATTTTGTTCAGTGAGAATAAAATTATGGGAGCAAATACAATCATTCCAGTGTCTGAGCAGTAAAAGCTGGTAATAAGACTAGCCGGGGGCTGGGGAGTAGAGAGGAAAAAAGACTAGCTGAAATCCATATCCTAAAGTGAGATTGAGACACAAATGTCTAAGGAATAGATTTAATTAATCTTAAGAAATCCACACCTCTCCAATCCTCACATATGGGGCAACTTCAACTTTTGACCAGTGGCTTTAATAAGCTTTTGCTAGAACTAGATATCATCAGTATTAGAGAGCTTTGTGTATCCATCATTCATCGGAATTATCTATCTCCTAAGCTAATGATCTTTAGCATCTTCCTTACTGGCTCTGGAGAGGGAGTATAACCCATTATTTCATTTTTGTAGATAATCTAAAGGTAGGAGTTTCAGTGTATGCCAGTTAAATGAGAAAACTATTCTAATTGACCTTGAGAGGTTAAAAGAATGGATTTGATAGAAAAAAAAAAGATTAATGGAAAAAATAAACTAAAAAATATGACCATCTGAAAAGTAACAAAAGGAACAGGGGTATTCACTTGACTACAAAATAGCAACAATAATTTAGGAAAGCAGACACAATGTTACCTATGGCTATTTTAGGACAAGACAGAAGTATAATATTCAGTATAAAATTGGCACTAATTTAAACTATATATGTGATTGTTTTTGATTGAGGAAAATGATTAACAATAAGTTTTCTGATATAATTGAGAACTGGGATATTTTACTCCATTGAAAATTTGTTTGACTTAACCTCAGGCTAATTTTCTTCATGATTTTTCTTCCTAAAACCCAACCCTGGGAAAGGAGAGTCTTCTCAAAAAATGGTGCTAGGAAAACTGGATATCCACATGCAAAAGAATGAGGTTGAACCCTTTACTTATATACCATATCAAAAATTAACTAAAATGGATCAAAGATATAAATGTAAGAATCCGGAATACAAAACTCTAAAGAAAAAGGGGAAAGCATAAGGGGGAAGCTTTACATTTTTGGATAAAATACCAAAGCACGGGTGACCAAAAAAAACAAAAACAAAAACAAAACAAAAACAAAACAAACAAACAAAAAAAAACCACCCGGTAAAATGTAGACTTCATTAAAAATAAAAACTTCTTGGACTTTGAGAACACTCAAGAGAACAAGAAGGCCATCCACATAACAGGAGAAAAAATTTTAAATCATATATCTGATATTCAGAATATATAAAGAACTACAACTAAACAACAAAAAAATAATCTGGTTAGAACATGGACAAAGAGCTTGAATAGACATTTCTCCAAAGAAGTTGTACAAATTGGATAATAAGTACAAAAAAAGATGCTAAACATCACTAACATTAGGAAAATGAGAATCAAAACCACAGTAAGATAGTCTTGTGAAAGATGGCTATTAGAATGGCTATTATAAAAAGGGGGGGGGCAGAAAATAACAAGCATTGACAAAGATGTGGAGAAATTGGAACCCTTGTATGGTGACTAACATAATATAATAAAAAATATGATTATAAAAAAAAAAGAAAAGGTAGATTAAAAAAAAAGAAATTGGAACCCTTGTATACTGCTGTTGGGATGTAAATTGGTGTAGCTGCTATGGAAAACGGTATACCAGTTCCTCAAAAAATTAAACAGAATTACCATATAATCCAGTAAATCCACTTCTGGGTTTATATCCAAAATAATTGAAAGCAGGGACCCAAACAGGTATTTGTACACCCATGTTCATAGCAATATTATTCACAGCATTCAAAAGGTGAAAGTAACTCAGATGTCCATCCACAGACAAGTGGATGAACAAAATGGTGTGTACTTACTGTGGTATGTACCTACTGTGATGGTGAATGTGTCAACTTGGAGGAGGTATTTGGATGAGATTAACATTTAAATTGCTGAACTTTAAGTAAGCACATTGCCCTCTTGAATGTGGGTGGGCCTCATCCAATCAGTTGAAAGCCCATTAGAACAAAAAGATTGGTTTCTCTATGCAAGAGGGAGTTCTCCAGCAGATTGCCTCTTGTCTTCACCTGCACCATCAACTCTCCTGGGTCTCTACCTGCTGACCTTTGGACTGGAACTATACCACTGTACAGTCTCCAGGCTGCCAGCCTTCAGACTGTATTCACACCATTGGTTCCCCTGAGTCATAAGCCTGCTGGCTGAAATTACAGATTTTGGACTTCCCAGCCTCCATAACCATTGACAGCCAATTCCTTATAGCAAATCTCTTTACATAGAGATTTGTTCTATTTATCTGAAGAGCCCTGCCTATTATGCCTACAATTGATATGTGTAAGTATCTATATACATGTTGCACTTATCTTTAGTTGTAAAATTTCTCCCCATTAGAGCTTGGTTGCTATTGCTACTGTCTTATACTTTATTCTCAGAGTTTTTGGATACCAAATGTCTGTCTGTTTTTGGTGCTCTGGTATCCCAGGATTCCATACATTTTATAATAGTGTAATGCTCACCTTTGCTGTCATAAATCTTCACTTCAGACATCAGTTAGCAGTTTCATTCACCTTTAGTGGTTTGGTGCATCTCTTTCTCAATCCCTGCCCTGCCTCCCTGCATTTATTCCAACACTAGCATCTTAATCTCAAAGCACCTCTTTCCTTCTTTACCACTCATCTGGCAATTGCCAGGTGTAAGCCTCTGAGGTCCCTCCAATCTTCTCTAGGAAAGGGAAGTAGTAAGGTTCCAGGCTGGACAGGCTGTCAGACAGGCAGCTGAGTAGGTGCCAGAGAGTGATGGCTGTCCCTACACAGTGTGCCCAAAGGCTATTTCTACTCAAGGGAGTTCAAGAGGGTGGGAAGTAGCTGGAGCTTAACAATTGTGCTCTGTAGATACCCACCTGAATAGACCCTAGGCACAGGAAACTCTAGAGTGAGTGAACACAGCCAGGCTGGTACCAGCAAAGGAACTTTTTCTCATGTTCCAAAGTTTTAGTAAGTATATTAAATGTCAATGATTTTTTAATTTTAAAAAGTATATTAAATGTATATTAATATGATCAATGATTAAAAAATCAATGATTTTTTAATTTTATAAATTCTGACGGTAGTCAACAATTAAATACATTGATATCAATTAAATACTGACAGATTGTTATTTTGCTATAGTATTGCACTAATTAATGCGATTTTTAACCCCTGCAATCCTTTTCATTGTGTTTCTGTCTGTTGAACACCCATTTTCTTATGTCACATCCATAGGCTTGCCAGAGTTAGCAGAGAAAAATACAGGATTCCCAGTTAAATTTGAATTTTGGGTAAACAATAAATAATCTTTAGTTCAGAAATTCAAATTTGACTGGGTGTCCTATATTTTATCTGACAATCTTACACACTTCCCAGTCTTGACTATTGATCTTGTTCTGGGACCTTCAAATAGTAAACCATGACCACCAAACGGGACTTTCTCACACCCACAATTGGCCTATTTCCTTTGAACCCCCTACCTCCCATTCATTCAGGTTATGGGCATCTGTGTCCTAAGATATGACAACCAGTAATCCTTTGATACTGTTTGCAGTTGGAACCAAATACAATACTTTTCTTGAGATGTGACCTGAGCCAAAGAATAGGACTAGACCTCCCTTGTAGAATCGACTTCTGCTAATAGGGTTTAAGGTAACAACCTACTGGTCAGCTTCATCACACTGATTACTAATATTGATCTTCATTTAATTTACTTTGTCTTTTTAAAATGTTTAGATGAATGATATTTTACTCCCTAGTTTTCTTTTTCAAGCCTTACTTCATTCTATTTTTGAAAGATTGCACCAACAAATTTTCCTTGTCCCTTTCATTTCTGAGCTCCTCTGAGAGTTAGTTGAGTAGTCCTACTGGCATTGCTAGGTATTCACCTTCTGAATCCTAATCAGGCTTGTCTGAGATTGTGTCATCTGAGATTCATGTTATCTCTGAATATTTTTTCTCCAAAATTTGAGAAATTTAAATCTGTAAAGTATATGTCCACCTTTGCCCATATATTAGGTGCTTTACTTGTATTATCTCTTTTAATTCTCACATAACCATGAAAAGCAAGTTCTATTATTTCTGATTTATAGACGAGGAGACAGAGATTCAATGAAATCGAGTGACTTGTCCAGGTCAAGACTTGAAGTAAAAGTAGAAGTGCTAGAAATGGAAGAGGCAAGCACAATGAGGAGCCTAGATAACTGGATAAAATCCTAGCCTCAGAAACATCAGTGAGGGTGCAACCTCTGAGAGAAGGGGCAGCCTCAGGGCATTCCAAGGGCCCACAAGAACTAGGGTAGGACTTTGATTTCATACTAAGCACCTACCAAACTGCTCACCAGAGCTCATCTTCTGGCAGACTTTGAACAGGTCTTTGGCATTAAGAGATAGAGTAAGAGCATACAAACCCAACCATGGATGAGACTAACCTAGTCTGTGGTTGCCAAATATCTGGAATTTCTAAAAATCAAATAGTTTTTGTAAAACAGTAAATAAAAGTTGAATTCTAAAAGAAAGTATAAATTTCACAAGATGCCTGAGGCAGTTTAATTATATTTTCTCTCATATACTGCCACAAACAATAGGATGGAATTGTAGCACTGGAAAAGGATCTTAGAAATCACCTAGTTCTTCATTGTATAGGACACGTAAGTTTAGTGGTCAAATGACTCATCCAAAATCACACTTGTAGCAGAGCAAAGAGTCTAGAGCCTGCATTCTCCAGTCTAATCTCTTTTAATTAGACTATATTTATATTATTATTATAGTTGATTTTAACTCTAAGTAGATAACTAACATTTCATTCATATTTATTCTATTGACAGGTAGAATATCTCTATCTATCTATCATCTATCTATCTATCTATCTATCTATCTATCTATCTATCTATCTATCATCACCTTTCTGTCTATTAAGCCACTTGCCTTTTTAGGGCTACTTGTTTGACAGGTCTGAGATACTTGTTCTTTGCATTTAGGCAATGTGCCATCTGGTGGTAGGTAACCTGAATTACAGTCAGAAGCCCCACATTGCTTAATTGCTAAACCAATCAACCAGACTCTAATCTAAACGTCTCAGACGCATACAAGTCTCTCATACTATACAAGACCCTGAATGTGGCTTATCTTTTTGTTTTTAATTATGATTTTTTAAAATGATCTCAGTCTTCCAAACCAGACAATAAGAACCGAGTCCTGTAAACCAAAAAAGGAGGTTTTAAAAGGCTGAGAAAATATCCAAATGTATCATAGTGTCTCACAACACTGCTCTGCCTGGGCATATTTTGGTATAAAAAAAAAATTTAGAAACAGAATGACGTTCCCTAAGATACTGTTCTAAAAGTTTTCTGAGAATGTCTCGGAGTGCTCAGAAGTTGATAGCTTAGTAAATGCAGTTACTAGTTCTCTTCCAGTGAATATTAATATGGCTACTCAAGATAATTCAAGGGGCTAGGGTCTAGCTTAACATTTATTTTACTTGAAATAAATTTAACAACACTAGCTTTCTTCATTTAGTATATTATTATATACTATATATATTTAGTAGATATACATTTCAGTATATCTTTTACTATTTCTTTCTGCCTTTCTATTTTGATGCTGAGATACTCTCATGAGGCAAAGCTAGATGAAATAAATCCAATCACATTTTTGTGATTATTATGATATATATGGACTTACTTCCATCACCTTATTTTGTTTACCATTTTGCATGCTTTTTTCACTTTTCTGCCCAAGTTTCTTAATTTGCTTTTTATTCCTTTACTAGTTTAGAAATATCTTCCATTTTCATTACATATAGCAGTGGTCCTTTTATTTTTAACATCCTCTCCTGACATAAAATCTAGCATTAAAGAATATCTTTGCCCTCTGAAAAAGATTAGAACAGTTTAATTGACAACTTAGAGAAACAGTTTAATTAACAATTTAATCCCTCATTCTTTTATGTTAGTTGTCTAGTATTTTAGATTCTGCTTTTTTTAAAACTCCTCAAAATAAGATGTTTTTGTTTCCTTTTGTCTGTTTTTGCAATTAAAGCTTATTTAGTTTTACCAAAATATTTAAAATTTCTTTGGGGAGAATTGCTTTTGCATTGTAGTTCTTTCTTCAGAATACTTTTTTTTTTTGGTACTGAAATGCATAATTTAATATTTATTTAAGCAAATTCCACAGATTGAAAAAGCTCTCAGACTTTGAGGGGAAAAAAAAAGGCTTTATTTTACTTTCTTTCTTAACCAATCATTTAGCTGGGTATAAAAGTCAATTTTTTCACTTATTTCTCCCAAGTCTTTTGAAGGTATCTATTACCTTGTGTAGCTTTTGATGCTAATAAAATGTCTATTCTCATTCTGATTACCTCTCCTTATTAAGTGATCTGTCTTTTCTTCTGAAACCTTTGATTATTTTCTTTTTATTTTTTATGTTCTTCCTCACAACAACATGGCTAGTTGTAGATTTAATTTTATTTTCTTGCTCTGAATTTGTGTGTCACTTTACACTCCTCACCCCACTATCTAGATTAACTTTCTTCATTATAAGATTTCAGAGAGTATTTTTTATTTGATATAACTTATCTGAGTTTGTAATTATACTTTTATTAGTATTATTATTTGACAAAACTCTGTTACTGCCTCACCCTCAATAGACTCTTAGGTCCATGAGAACAGGGAATATATGTGTTTTTAGTTCACTATTTAATCCCTAGCACTTGGACAATGCCAGATACATAGTAGTCATCCACTTAAATGAAATATTTATTTGTAGATCAAATGAATGAGCAAATAAATACACCTTTTTATCCTGCTAACCATGAAAAAGTTTCTTCTGGATGTATTTCATTCAGATATTGAATGAATCAGATTTATTGAAACTGTTTTTTTATTCTGTCTTGAATCTGCTATTATTGGTGCTACTATGGTGAAAGCACTCAAATACCTGAAACATCCAAATACAGAGAAATTACTAATCATGGAGTTTCTGAGTTTTTGAAATTTTGAATTTGGAGTCATGTAAAAACACCAAAAGTTGCCTTTTATATAAGTCTACAAAGTATATGAGTTTCTCCAATAGAAGAATTGCAAACTCTTCTCTGCATGAAGAAATGTTAGATCAAAATGAATGCCATGAAGTGGTTGCATACTGGAATGAGATTCCTAATTCATGATTTTAGGAAACTTGATCTTTATTTCAAGTTCACAGACAGCAGTCTAGGACTTTCTTAATGCTCAAATGAGATGTTTGGTGCCAGGAAGGTTTTGAGTTTTAGAGAAACAGCATGAGAAGTTTTCACTTTTTATAAGAAAACATCATGAGACTGTTAATTTTAGAGTTTAAATAAAACTGCTGGTACCTCTCTCTGGCATCCTTCAAAATCCCTCTGTACTATGAGAGTCATTAAGGTATATAAATTTAGATACCAAATTCTGAAATCAAAGAAGGATCCTCCTTGCTTGATTACTGGTTGTTGACCTCCTATACTGGCTTCAGCTTCACATTGATAAGGGTGTGTGTGTGTGTGTGTGTGTGTGTGTGTGTGTGTGAAAGAGAGAGAAAGGCAGAGAGAGAGTGAGAGAGTCTTTTAATACTCTCTTTAATACCCAAACTTTAATACCCAAACATTTTAATCAGCTAGCTTTTATTTTTTTATTTTTATTTTTTTAAAAGATTTTCGTATTTATTTTGAGAGAGAGAGAGAGTGGGAGAGAGAAAGCACAAGTGGGCAGATGGGCAGAGGGAGAGAGAATCTCAAGCAGACTCCCTGATGAGCATGGAGCCCAACATGAGGCTCGATCTTATGACCTGAGATCATGACCTGAGCCGAAATCAAGAGTTAGGCACTTAACCGACTGAGCCACCCAGACCCCCCAGTCAGCTAGCTTTTAATGGTAGTATTCTTTTTTGATTGTTTGGGTATCCCTTCTGGAGAATTGTCATCCATGTCAAGTTAGTGGTTCAATAACTTGGTTGTTTAATATTTTGACTTTTATGTGTGTACATGTATACAAGTTTGGATGGAAGGATAAATGAGTGGGAAAGGCACTTGTTGCATGCATACATCTGGTTTAATCAGTCTCTACATGGCTTCTGAACAATGAAATGAATTTCTTAAGTATTTGAAACTTACATTAAAAAATAACCAGGTCTATAGGCCTCTGTTATATTGTCTCACTTATAGGGAACTTGAATTGATATTCATTTTATAACTGGCATAGTGCATAGGTTCACTATAAGTATAAAGCAAAACTTTTTATCAGAAGTAAAATCTAATTATTGAAAATTTAATGGTTGGCCAATTATAAATGGCCAGTAAATGTTTTTTTTTTCTTTTTCCTTTTTTTTCTTTATTTCAGCCTCATAAATAGTCATCTGGCATTAAATATTTGTGATCTAGGCCAGTAACCTTTTTCAATCTCACAGGGCCTTTTTTAATTAAACTATATCTTTGTCCCATGTCTGTAATCCTCTCACTGACATTTTATATACAAGACAACTTGCTGAAAAAAGGTCAAGCAGTGCAGTTATAAATGGAAAAGAGATTAGAAGAATTCTCAAGCCATAGTGTGATCTAAGAGCGAGTTAAATATGGAGCAGTACTTAGTAGACATGCTTAGTAGACAAGGAGGAATCCTCTGGGTAGATTTTAATGATTGGAGCAGCAAAGCAAATGAAAATTATTTTTATGGCAAAAATGAAAATTACACATTTTTTTCATAGTCTTCCATAATTATTGTGAAAGACCATGAGGCTTTAAAAGCCATAAGATGTTCAGGAAAACAATTGTGAAATATAGTCATGGTGTTTATGTAATTCTTGCCTACAAAGACACTTTTGTTGCTCCGTAAACCTTGCAAATGTCAGTCTTATGTTAAGGTTAATTAACTCTAGAAGTAAAAGAAACATGTTGAAACTTATATGCATCAAAGAAGAGTAAGAAAGGAATGAAAAAACTAAGGAAGAGGGAGAGAGCAAATGCCACGTTATTGAAAAATCTATTTTAATACGTATAAATCGAAGAGAAGCTATGTGTTTGGAAGGTAAATACATTCACAGAAGAAGTGACTTACATTATTTTCACCAGAACATTAAGCAGAAATTGAAAACGGATTTTTCCCCCCTTAATATTCTCCAGCTGGCATGTTATGACTAAAACTTGCTGAATCCATGCCACACTGTGATGCATTTAATGGTGTACATGGGTACAACTAAACAATACATTACTTGTAATGTCTGAAATAACCTAGCAAAGCATGGTACTCAAGTGTTGAAATACCACTCTCTGTTTCTCAGAGGTTGCTTAGTTATACCCAAGAGGCCAACCTTCTCTGAAAAGCCTTTACTGCTAATTTCTTTCTGTCACTTTTATATAGTCCAGTGATAAAAGGGTACCCTTTCATTCCTATGTCATCAAAATGGCGTTATTTAGATGTTAATGCTTGAGGCATAGTAGTTGACACCAGACCTTTAATCATAGGACTTATGCTTCCAGGGTTCTTCGTTTATAAATGGTCCACTTGGTTGCAAATATCCCTTAATTTTTAAAAAAGAGAAGATCTAAGATAAACTAAACTAAACTAAAATAAAATACAATACAATAGAACCAGAACTTTAACTTTGACTTGAGCTAAATCTCTTTTGGTGTCTCTCAGGCTTTGGGTTTCTGGACAGAATCTTTGTCGGTGCTAAATGAAAAGGTTACTGTGTGCAGTTTCCTTCAGCTATTATAAGACTTCTGGCAGTGACTGAACTGTCAGGTTCCAGCAGGCCAGTCCCTGTTCAAAGTAACCGGATGCTGTGTTTGAGAAATGTGATAGTTGACGGGCTGACATTATGATGCTTGTGACCCAGCCTGGGCCCCAAGCTTCGAATCAGCTCCCAATCCAAAAAATAAGAATAGTTTCTAGACGTAAAAACCTGTTTGTACATTTACTTGCTAACAGAGAAATATTTTCACTTATTAAAGCTAGTTATGTTTTTAAAAATCAGTCAACTAAAACATTGAGTTCTGATCATTTTCAACATGTTGTGTTGGAATCAGCTTTTTGTCTTTCAAAGTGACTTGTTCATCTAGATAAAATTTTAGACTCAGACCATTTGAAAAGATAGAAAATTCAGTTAAATAGTTGCTTTTTCTAAATAAAAACACTCAATTTTCCGAACTGACAGGAATGACTAATTATTTTGCCAATGGTTATGGTGAGCATTGGTATGCAAAATGTATTGAACTTACGTCTGAGTTTATGCAAAATGACCCAGGCCAGTCCAGACAAATTGGGCATTTGACAAATGATATTTTTCACTTTGCTTCCTTAACAGATTAACCTGTCATATAGTCAGAAACAAATTTACTGTGAGATAGATTATGAAAAATAATCTATTGAATTATATTCTGTACAAAGCACTTGCCAATAGTTCTATTGTTGTTGTTACCATCACTGGTATGTTGAAGTTCAGGAAACTAAGATACAGGGAGGCTATATAATTTGCCTAGGGTCATAAAAGTAGTAAGTTGGTTTATCTCTAACTTCATGTTTTCCCAGTACTATCAGTACTCTCTTGCATTTACTCATCTGTCTGCAGTGTCATCAGGAATAGTGATATTTTTCCCTTTTTTATCATATTGCCCAGATATAATAGACAAGGATTTAATTTTATTTTGTCTACAGACCAACGAAATAAACAACTGAGAATATCAAATAATAGCATATGTTAAAATGATATTCAAAGATTTTTGTTTAAAAAGAAAAGCATGTAAATTTTATCCTAAGGCACAGGCATATATATATATATATATATATTTAAAACAGCATTTAAAAATGTAAATATGGAATATATTGCTTATGATTTATCTTTGAGGTTTTTCTTTTTTTCCCTGCTTCTTAAAAGCCGCAATTTTCCATGATTCTGCAAATATTCAGAAATATATGTTCACTACTAGAAAAAGAACAAAATGTTTGTGATATGGCAAATACACTAGGAATTTGCTAGATGGTGCTGCAACATATATTTGTAATAGTCTACTAACAGTGTTGTTTGAATAGGAAATTTTCTTGCAATTAGAAATACATCGATATTGATATTTGGACTCTTCTTATGATATAGACATTATTTTTTAAAACAGAATTATGTTACATCCTCAGTCCCTAACTAGATTTCAGCCTCCATTTTTATTAAATTTGGGCTATATTTAACAAATTAGCTTTTTATATTTAAAGAATATTTTAACATACAGACCAGGCTCAACAGGCCACTGCTCAATAGCAAAGATTAATCTGTAATACTGTTTCTTGGAATACAGATAATTTTTTCAGTCATCCTAGTAGAAGCTGAATATAATTCAAAATCAGATTATTTAATTTTAGGTGTGCTAATTCAGAACAAAGCAAAATTACTTTAAAAGGTTCAGTAATCTGAAATGCAAAACTATCCATTATATGCAATCTTTCTTCTCTTAAATAAATAATTAAGTAAATTAAAAGCAACAGAAAAAGAAATATTTCTTTTTTTTTTAAGCCAAAAATCTTTTTTAACATCTACAAGGTATTATCTGTACTATGGCTATTAACCTTAATCATGTATTTGTCCTGTCTAGTCTACATTCTAGGCAATGTCCTGCAAAATTAAGTTATAATCATAGAGAAATAGTGGCCATATATATAAGGGAAAATTGGGCAACTTTGTATGTCAACATTAGCTAACTTGTTTTCACTGCAGATATCATAATTATAATATCTTTTGAACTTCAAAGCACTGGGGATCTATATGACCTTGAAAATAAAAAAATAAAAACAATGAATGCCTTTTTCCCAACCCTGAGGCTCTCCAGGTCAACCCTTTGAAAAGATTTTCAAGTGAGGTATAATGAAAAAACAGCCGGATATGCCAGAAGATTAAATAAAATATTAATTAAATTTTAATAATTGTTTACTTTGGAAAAAAGATATAGTCTCCATTCTACCATATTTCATCTCATAAAAATATATTCATAATGCAATTATATTAAACAATGTATTGAATAATAAGCAATTTAATACTTTATAGTCGAACTAATTGGGATAATAACACAGGTAAATACTAAGATTATGTTGTAGAATTCCCAAAACTTCAAACCCTGCTTAGTATGAGACAAAAATTTCCACACATGAAGAAATTTAAATTGCTATTCCAGAATTTTTGTATAGCAGACTAGTTGTTATAACTCTTTTACTGAGAACAATTAGAAAAGCTAGATAATTTTTTAAGTCTGTTTGAAGTCATTGGAAAGTTCACAAAGCAGCCACTAAGGTTTTGAGGGGCACAGAGGTGAGTCTGACATTTGGCTTTTCTTTTTTCTTCAAGGCAGTATGCCAATTCCTAAATAGCTAAGAAGCTGAGCAAAGCTTACAGAAGACTTAGAGTTATAGAGAGAGAAAAACTGAAATACAGATCCTGCGAAGAAAGAGGGGCCCTGGAAATTACTCCAGGATTTTAGCTGAGACCCCTGAAGTGTTAGCCTCATTGCAGAACCATCAGAAATAGCCTTCAAAAATGAAAGTGAGATAGAGGCATGACAGGAGAAAAACCTAAGGAATTAGCATCTGCAAACCAGCACTAAAAGAAATACTAAAAGGATTGAGCAGGGGTGGGCAGAAAATTAAAAATCACAAATGGAAACAAGTAAATTCAATAAAGAATGAAGAACAAGGGAGAGTATAAGTATGTGGTTAAATGACAATGTATAGTGAATATACAAAATAATATTAATATCTTGTGGGATTTTAAATACATGTATAATTAAAAGACTGGGGACTATGCATTTGTCAAAACTCATAGAACCTTACACAAAGACCAAGACTTTAATGAATGCAATTTTAAAAATCAGTTAGTATATTGTGGGCTTTGGGATGGAATACAGCCTGTGACAAAAGAATCTGTGTTACAGATGTATGACAACTTCGTTGAAAGGAGTTGGGGGGGGGGGTAATTTACCTAACTTAGGAAATGAGTAGACACTATAAGACTAAGGATTAAAAGAACTATATATAAGCACTGTACTGTAATTAAAATAGTAGTTTCCCATGGGGATACAGGTTAACAATTCCGATACCACTATACATGTAAACTGGGATTGAGCAAATAAAATAAGCAAATAGATCATGGATAGTGGAAGCAAGGTTTCTTACTACTAGAGTGAGAGGGTATAGATAAGTAAGGAGAGAAGGCTAGAATCAACCATATGGTGCTGGATGAGAGTCAGAGACTTCAGTACGAACTCATGTTTACCTTAATATAGATACAGATGATTACATATAGAAATAATTATAGACATGTATATATACACAGGTTAGTACACCACATATATTTCCTAGCACTGTCTGCTGATAGGAACAATATCCTCAGTAGCAACCAGCATACTTAAGATCTAGATCTTGATTCCTAATACCACTTTCCAATAAAAGCAACTAGGAGTCCTTGAAGAAATGACTGTTTCTAGACTGGAACAGGGAATATGCGAGAGCCTGGATTGTTCTGTAGTGCCAGGAAACAAGAAATTATTTAATTAACAAAATAATGGGGATATGTCAAAGGGACACAAGAATCAAACGGAAGAGCTCCCAGTGGCCAAAGCTGGAACAATTTGAACAATAAAAATAATGAAATATTGAGTTATAATCTGAAGGATAAAATAAATACCAATGAGTCCATACTTATGTATGTATGTAAATAAATAGTTAAATAAATAAGCAAATGGGGGAACAATAGATAAATTTCCCATACAAAAGAATTATAAATAATTTATCTGGATGCTTCACCATCAAGGAGGTGTTGCATGATTCCCTACTCCTTAAGTGTGGACTGTGCATAATGACTTAATTCTAAAAGGTACAGAGTTAGGAGGAGCAAGGGGAAGAGTAACTTTACATCATAGAAATGTGGTCAACATGAGGTTGACATCACTGACAAGTCAGATCCTTGATATGTAACGAGGATGGCACTTTACCTCTGTGATCTTCCTCCCCAACACTTACAACCACTGTCTACCCATGAGAAAAACATCAGACAAATTCAAACTGAAGGACATTATGCAAAATACCTGACCTATACTCCTTAAAATCCTCAAGGTCATCAGAAATAAGGAAAGTCTGAGAAACCGGTGGAGTTTAGAGGAGACTAAAGAGATACAAAAAGTAAATATAATGTGGAACCTGGTAGGACCCTGGAACACAAAGAGAACATTGAGTAAAAACTAAGAAAATCTGAATAAATTGTGGGCATTATTTAATAATAGTGTATCAATATGGGTTAATTAGTTATCACAAAGTAGCATATAAGATGGTAACAGAAGGGAAAATGGGCAGTTGCATATTAATATTATTGCAACATTTGTATAAATTTAAAACTATTCCAAAATAAAAATTTATTAAGTGTTCAAAAAATATGTAAACTACTGAGCAACAGCATAAAAGATGGTGAGGAAGTGGGTAAATAACGTCAGAGTATTCTAAGATTTCATCTCACAAGTGGTTAAAGTATTAATTTATATTAGACATTTAAAAGTTGAGGGTGCATTTGTAATTTCTGGGTTAGACATGAAAAGAAAAGTAAAAGACTGTATAAGTAACACATTCATAAAGGAGAAAGATAAAAAATAAAATAATTAGAGTAACCAAAAGAAGATAGGATTCGAGAAATTAAAGATCATAAAACAGTTTATAAAAATAGAAAACAAAGGGGCACCTGGGTGGCTCAGCTGGTTAAGCAATCAACTCCTGATTTTGGCTCAGGTCATGATCTCAGTGTCATGAAATCAAGCCCCTCTTTGGACTCCACTCAGCAGGGAGTCTGCTTCAGATTCTTTCTCTCCCTCTACCCCTCCCCTCATTCGTGCTCTCTGTCTCTCAAATAAATAAATAAATAAAATCTTTAAAAAAGTGGAAGACAAAAGTAAGATGGTAGATTTAAACCCAAGTACATTAGTAAGTAATTATTAGTCACATAGAATTGCAGGTATTCTATCTGTAAAGATGGCAATTGCATATGACGAACCTAATGCATTAAAAAAAATTGAAATAAGTACTCCAATTAGAAAACAAAGATTGTCATTTTGTATGAAAAATGCAGAAGTATGCTACTTATAAGAGACATACCCTAAACATAAAGGCACAGAAAAGTTTAAAGCAACAAGGTGGAAAAGCTGTGTTCTATAAACATTAAAACTAAGAAAGTTGGTGTAGCTATATTGATAGAGGAAAAGTAGATTTTAAAGTAAGAAGAGTTACTAAAAATAAAAAGGGATGTTTGCTAGTGTTATCTTCTACCAGGAAAGGATAACAATTCTAAATTTGTCTGTACCTAGTAATAGCTTAAATTATCTAAATAAGGGGTGCTTGGGTGGCTCGGTCGTTAAGCGTCTGCCTTCGGCTCAGGATGTGATCCCAGCGTTCTGGGATCAAGCCCCACCTCAGGCTCCTCCGCTGGGAGCCTGCTTCTTCCTCTCCCACTCCTCCTGCTTGTGTTCCCTCTCTCACTGGCTGTCTCTCTCTCTCTCTCTGTCAAATAAGTAAAATATTTTTTAAAAAATCTAAATAAGAACATAAATGAAAAGCGTCAAATCTACAGTCAGGTTAGGAGAAATTCTAAGACCTTTCTCAATAATTGAAAGAATATGTAGATTAAAAACATTAAAAACAATAAAAAATTTGACTACAATGAACATTAAGAGAACACTGAACACAACTGCAAAATATTTTTTGAGTACATATGAATCATTTAATAAAATTTACCTTTTTGTAAAACATATCAATTCTCAAACAAAGATTGAAATCACACTGAAATAAAATTGAACATCAGTGATGAAAAAGGCAAATAGAAATAAATCCAAATGTTTTGATATTAACCACTTATTTCTGGATAACCACTGGATAAAAGAAATCACAGTGAAAGTTAGAAAATATTTTGTAATGTAATATAAATATCTCCCAAAATTTGTGGGATACATCTGAAATGATAATTTGAATACCGATAAATCTGAGACTTTTGCAAATTAAGAACTTCTGAAATAATATCACTTATGAAAACTGATATAGGAAGAAATGAGAAATCGGAATAGTTCTGGGTCCAGTTAAGGAAACAAATATGTAAATAAAATCCTTTCTCAAAAGAAAGCTGTGGGGTATGTTGGTTTTAAGAGTGAATATTACTAATGTTTAAGAAGTAACACCAAATTTCCAAAAACTCTTTCAGAGCATAGAAAAAGAAACGCTTTCCAACTCATGTTATAAGCTAAATAACTTTGATATGAAAACTTGACAAAAGCACTGCAAGAACAAATCATTATAAGCTAATCTCTTTCATGAACACAGATATAAATATTCTGAAGAAATATACAAATAAAATCCAGAGTTATATAAAAAGAAATTGTATGTGACAACCAGACTGATTTACTCCCAGGATGGAAATACACACACAAACACAAAAAATCATGTATGTATTTTTTATTTTTAATTTATATATATATATATATATATTCACACATTCACACACACATATATATGTGTCTACAGTTGTATATATATTATTTCAACATTTGTAGAAAAAACATTTGCTAATTTTTAACACTCATTCATAAAAACTCTAAGTTAACTAAGAATGAAGGGAACTTTCCTAATCTGATAAAGGGACCTCTCATAAACCTTATAGTGAACACCAGTCTTAACATAAAATATTAAGTTTTCCCTCTGAGTTTCTACCTGAGAAGAGTATGCCTGCTCTTATCACCTTATTTAATATTGTATCGGTGTTATTATCTAGTGGAGTAAGGCGAGATAAAGAAATAAAACTGATAAAGATTGGAAAGGGAAAAATGCTATTATCATTCACAACTGTATTCACTATTATGTATTCAAAAATTTTTATAAGTAAGAGAATATGGCAAAGTCACTATAGTTGATCCTCATTATTTATGAATTCCAAATTCATGAATTCTTCTACTTGTTAAAATTGATTTGTGACACCAACCAAAATCAATACTCATAAAACTTTCATAACTATTTGTGAACATGCACAAAAGGGTGAAAAATTTCAATTGCCCAACGTACATGTTCCTAGCTGAGGTCAAAGAAGGCTTACCTTCTTGTTTCAGCTCTCACACTATAAATGACAGCCCATTTTTATGCCACAATTTTTATACATTTTTCTTTTTTGTTGGTGATTTTGCCATTTAAAATGAGCCTTTCTGAGTTTCCAACGAAAGTGTTGTCTTGTGCACCTATGCTCAAGAAGGCTGTGATCTGCCTTGCAGAGAAGATACATGTGTTAGATAAACTTCAGTCATGAGTTATAATGCTGCTGACTGTGAATTCAATGTTAATGAATAAACAATATATATTTAAAAAGATTTCTTTGAGCAGAAACATAAATAAAACAAGGTTATGCGTGAATCAGTGGGTGAAAATGTGACCAGAGGCTCACAGAAATCTAACTCTGTATTTCCCAGGGGAGCCATGCTTCAGTATTCACTAATTCAATGTTCATGGTGATTTTATGGAACATTATTCTTTTAAAGATTTTATTTATTTATGTGACAGAGAGACAGCCAGCGAGAGAGGGAACACAAGCAGGGGGAGTGGGAGAGGAAGAAGCAGGCTCCCAGTGGTGGAGCCCGATGTGGGACTCGATCCTGGAACGCTGGGATCACGCCCTGAGCCGAAGGCAGCTGCCCAACGACTGCGCCACCCAGGCACCTATGGAACATTATTAATGTGAATAATGAGAATTAATTGTATTTGCAAGATCTATATACAAATCTTTAGAGTTTGTATTTTTATCAGGAACAATTAAAAAATGAAAATGTTGAACTATCATATGTAATAATTTTAAAAATAAGTAAACCTAGGAATAATTTTAGCAAGAGATAAATAAGACTCTACACACAAAAAAGTTCAGTATCTTTTTAGGAGAGATTAAAGGAGCTACATCTTTCCTATATTCAGCCTCATACAGACATGCATCCATAACATGCATGGAAATAAAATTTCATCCTTGTGTTTTCTTTTTTGCCCATAACCTTCAAAGTCAGACTTGTCTTAAATATCTGTAGTCAAATATGGTGACAACCTTTCTGATTCAAACTTAAAAAACTTCCTTGGACAAATATATAACCTACTCAGTTTTTTAAAAAATCATTATTCCCAAATATTCTTTTGGCTGCTGAGGCATTTTAATTTTTAAGGATTCCACCTTAAATGCAAAATCTCTTGAGTGGGTGGAATCTGAAGCCACATTTCACTAATACTAGTTAGGGAAGATCCTATTGGAATGAGAGAGGTGCAGAATGGGAAAATTACAAGAGGGGGAGACGTATAAAGACCAGTGTTGCATTATAGTGCTTTACAACCCCTGCTCACACTCACAATGTGCTTCCTTTTACTAAAATTTAATCTCATATTTGACAATTAAAACCCTTGTCTTCCTTCTGAACTCCTGGGAGAAATGGAGAAAAGTGATGCTTTATTAAGGCAAGTTTTCCTAGGGGAAGTCTGCTATGAAAATCCTGCTTCCTTTTACATGGTCTAAATCTATCTCCGTTTTCCTCTGTGGCTCCATTTTGACTCCCGAATCAGCTTTACTGTTTACTGAGACTCTTCACTCACTGCTCCTCTGAATCATTTGGGTATTATTAATATAAAACTGCTGCTTAGTCATTTTTGGGTTTTGCACTTTTTGAGACACACATTATGTTATAGACTATAGATTCCACCGTCCCAAAGTAGGAAGTAACATTTTTAAATGCTATTCTTTGAGGGATGTAAGTGTTATGTAATGTTAAGTTCTAGATGCTGAGAAAACATATTTTCTGGTCATATTCTTGAAACCCCTCAGTGGCTTCAACACCTGAATGTTAGAAGAGAAACTGAGTCTCCATCAAGCTCAACCATATCATATCCCAGATCAGGAAACTGAGCTTCCTTTACAAAAACAGTGCAATATTATAAATGAAGAACCTAGAATCTTGCCTCACTGACAATTCTTCAAGTGCTATTTTGTGGTGAATAAATCATTCATTTCCCCCTCATCTTTGCCAAGTGAATGTTTCATTGTTCAGCTGAGCTGACAGAACAGATGAAGGCGAAAGAGGCAATACTCAAGAGCACAGTTACTGATAAATAATTACAACAAGGACATTATAATTATTTAATTAAAATCTGTGCACGGGGAGAGATTATGAGTCTTTCAGCTTGCTACCTCATTTAGATGATACTAGTCATTAACCAATTTAGCTGGAGTCAGCGCCTAAATGTCCACATGCTCCACTTTCTCTTTGAAACCTGTGCAGTCAGCAGCCATGGCTGCACGCTCTGTGTCCTGCTGCACAGAGCACAGGAGCACTCCTTAATAGCTTTAGCTTTAGGAGACGCTTGCAAGTCTTAACTACCCATAACCATCTCATAAACCTTTTCTGGGATTCTGAAGGTTTTCCTTTGAAACATAGTGCCCAGAAATTTTGGTGGTATTTACTCTTATTAAGAACATACTGAAACTTCTGCTAAAGAATAGAAATCTATAGAATACAGGCTTGATGAAGCTCTCTCTAAAAAGCTTTCTTTTCTGATGTATTGAAAGGAGGAGGGGTTCACCTATATGGCAATCCTACACAACTACTCCAAAGACAGCTCTATAGTCAGACTCTAGGGTACTAATATTTCAATCTCTACATAGAAATTAAAGTCCCTGTTCTTCAGGTGTTTCCTTTTCGAATATATATATAAAGAAAAGGCAACTATACACTATTACTACACTGACTGTTGGGACAAAGGAAATAACAGAGAGAAGCACTGATCTTAATTTAATGGGGTCTCTCTCTCTCTCTCTCTCTCTCTCTCTCACACACACACACACACACATACTTTCTCTATTTATTTTGCTTTTACTTTGATAAGTCATTTATTTTACTCGGCTGTGGCCCAGTTCTGCAAATTCACCTAGTTTCTAAAAATGTAACGAATTACTCTATTTCTGAAATCAGCTTGAAGTAGGACATCTTGGCAAATCAGTACACTCCCACAGGCCTCAGTACTTACAAAAAATAAGACAAACTATGGTCACGTAAAATTTTTTAATAAAAGTAAAATATGTGATCCCTGGACCCTGGGCTACTTCTGTGATAGCCTAATATGATACAGCTACCGAAACTGGTGAGTCATCTCTGAGAGTTAGAGAACTAATAACAATTTTTGACATTTTATGCAATCTAGAGAAGCTGTGTAAAAGAGGCTCCTGGTCTATTAATGCCTCCCCCAAAATACAAATTTCAGAAATATTAAATGGTATCGATATGGTAGAACACACAGAAAACCAAATACAAAAATACCCTTTTGAAAGAATTCCTTTGCCTAATCCACTTCTTTGACATAGAGATGACTCTTCTACTCAATATAGGAGAAATGAGACCTGGACTAAGTAGAAAGGGCAGACTAGACAAATTTGAGGATTAGTTTTATCTATATTAATAACTACTTACCGATATGTAGGCTCATGTGTTTTTTCTTATAAATTACTTCTTATAAAAAAAAACCTACTTTCCCTTTTACTCAAATATGTACTCTGCTACATCAACTCTTCCTGCTTCTAGGGACCAATCTAGTTTCTGTCTCAGGGCTTTAACCATTGCTCTTCCCTCTATCTGTAATGTTCCCTTTTTTACGGATCTTTAAATTTCTAGCTCCTTTTTGTGTACTATTAGCTTAAATGTCACCTCCTCAGAGAGGTCTTTCCTTATCACTCTGTTAAAATAGGCAGCCATTTGTTATTCTTCATCCTAACACCTTTTTGTTATCTTCATAGTACTCATCAGTATTTTTAATTACATAAGTATTCATTTGATTACACATATATAGACTGTTTCTCTTTGTAGACTATCAGCTCCATGAATAGAGGTGCCATGTTGGTCTCATCCACTGTCACAGTTCCATTGTCTGGTGCAGTGCATGAATGAATGAACCCCCAATCAACTTGACGTAATAAACAGAAAGTTGCATTTAAATAACTTTGCTCCTTCTTTTACTTTCCCTTTTTTTTTAAGATTTTATTTATTTATTTGAAAGAGATAGAGACAGCCAGCGAGACAGGGAACACAAGCAGGGGAAGTGGGAGAGGAAGAAGCAGGCTCACAGCGGAGGAGCCTGACGTGGGGCTCGATGCTTAACCGCTGTGCCACCCAGGCGCCCCTACTTTGCCTTTTTATCCCAGCTGGTTAAATTTTTGACTAGTGGTTGAATATGGTTGACAAGTATTGCCTAGATTTTTGTGCATTACCATGTAATTTTTACCTTTATTCCTACAACATGTTTTGTTTATTTTGACTTTTTGGTATTTTTCTCTATTGAATCCCATTCTGTTTATTTTTTACCATCTCTGTAATTGAATAATATTAAAATTTGAAATATATATCATAAAAATATTAAAATATGCTGTTTTAAATTTCCTTCATTTTTCTTTTTTTTTAAATTTCATTGGGATCTTGATTTCTATCATTTACGGGTAGTTCCCCCAAAGAAACTCTCAATTCATCTTCTAGCTCAAAATTAACAAGTCAGTCACTATAGAATCAATCCATCCATACTTGTGAGATTATTCCACTGATACATGAAACTAAAATGATATTCTAGTAATTAGTGTGTTATTAAGGGGGCATTTCACTAGATTTCTTCCTTTGTTACAATAGGCATATATTATTTTTTCTAATGGTAAACATTAAGGTTTTTCTAAATCGGTTTGTTTGCCTGTTGTATAATAACCCTAAAATTCTACCCTGGGTAAATTTTTTATCACATATATAAAGTAATGAACAAGACTTGAACAATATTTTTGTTTATGCTAAATTAAAGTTACATGTCATTCTACCTGAAGCAAAGTATTCTCAAGCATTAAAAATGTGGTCAGACAAATCATGGCAGTTCAACATATTATATTGTTCCTGGGATTGGAATGACTAAGTTATTTGCAAGAAGATTGTATCACAAGGTCTGCTACAGTTTTACTTTCCTTTTTGTATTATTGTAATTTAATTATGAGTATATTAACACTATTCCCTGGCATTTATTTTCTTTCATTACTCCATCTAAGTTATGGCTCAAACCTCTCAGAACTTTAAAACCATGAAGTTGATTATATACTGTTACTTTCAATACTATGGATATCAAAGTTGTTGCTATCTTTATCATGGAATGAGGAGCAACTGAGCAAGTTGAGACAGCAGGGCAACTTATCCAGTGTCTTATGTGTTGGGTATTATGATGTGACTGTGAAATCCTGCTTGGAGTTTCATCCATTCCTGGAGTGGGTATGGGAGGACTATTTATATACATAAGAACAAGGATTATTTTGGAACCAAATATAAACGGTTTTCCAATTCCCCACTTATTTTAAATTTCCCACATATCTCCTAGTCTGAGACATAGATATTTATGTTTGCTTAAGTGTCTTATTTTGTAATTTCAGTTAAAGCGTTAATGAAGATCCCTCCAAAATCACTACAAATAGTAAAACATATAAGTATTGCTAGAAAGTCAAACATCCCAATTTTACCCTGCATGTAAGTATTTCTGTGTTGTTTTATTTTCTTACCTCTACAGATGATGATCATCGTGAGAGAAGTGATTTTTTTCTCATCGCTTTTGTGTATCTCTGAAGTTCCTACTCTGAGCCTGAGAGCTGGTAAGTATTCATTCAACATTTGTGGGGGGAAAATTGTATAAAAACTCCTTCTGTTATGAATGACCAACTTTAAAAATGCGTAGAATATTAAACAATCTGACATTATTAAGGTAAAAATCATTAAAGCCATTGAGACTCTGTAAAATATCAGGATATATGCCCAGATTTTGTTGAGTTTGCAATCTAAACCACTTGTTTAATAGAAAGAGGTTTTCCCCTCCAGACAACCTATTCACATCAGGTACCCATTTCTGAAATAGCACCGTTTTGAAAACCTGTGAGGTCAGACTCGATATCATGCAGGAGATTATATGAGCCAGAAAGTAAAAGCTCACATCCTCTTAAAAACCTTTAATACAAATAAGCAGCAGAAATCGTCGCAAAAAAAGAAAAATGTAGCTAATAACACAATCTCTTACAGATGAACTAGCATTACAGTTTCTGAAATATCACTGTGAAGTTTTGCTTCTCAACTTGAGGTTGACTCTCTTTATTAATGTAACCTCTTGGGGGATGATATTACATCACCTTGTACGTGCGATCTGCACACGGTTGTTAAAGACCTTTAAATCTAATGTGCACTGACCTCTTGAACATTTGCTCTCACTGGTGGTTTCCAATTTCTTCTATATCAAATGGTGACCTTCACATTCTAACTCATGGATATAACTATTAGAATTGAGCTGACATGATAAATGACTGCTCTTGCCTTCTTGGTCATATTTTTATTTTTCAGAGATTCAGTTGATAGTTTGGTCTTTTCAGTTTGCCTTTTACTTCTCCTGAATAATGGCCATTTCATTGTTATTCGCATCCCCCTACAGAAGAAATACTCAAATAATTTCATTAGCAAATATAATCTCTGCAATTCATGGTTTGATATTATTGATCAACTTATTTGATTTTTTTTCAAAATTAATTGAGGAACATTATATGCAACCATGTCTACTCATGATTATCTAAAAATGTGTTATCTTCCACATTTGCAGATTTCATCATTTACCCTATCCTGCCCAGTCCTACCGTTCTCGCAGTTATCTAGTTATTTTTAAAAGCCTTTATGATTTAGGTGACTATCAAAGTTTTCTGTATCTCTAATTCACCATAGGTTAGTTTCTGCAGTTTATCCCCCCTGTTGATGTTTATCTTCCTGCTACTTGATACTAATTATGTCTGAACCCAAATTTACTTGCTCTAGGCATGTCATTACCAAACTGTCTGTCTTTGATTATCATCAATGGCGGAACAGCCCTGTCCCAGCTTGACAACAACAAATTGAGACTCATCCTTCAGTTATGTCCACACAAATTATCTGTACAACCTGAAAGATTATTCTTCACTTACCAAATTTTAGCAACTCCAATTAACATATAATGTTTAGTCTAGATATCCATCAATTGGCTTAACTGAATTTGTAGCTGATTGCCTGAATAAATTTGATATATAACTACAGTATAGTCAGATAAGAATTTTTAACGTTAATGAGGATTTGTTTAATGGACAATAATAGCTCCATTATTTAAACACTAAAAGGGTAAGTGCTACAGTCAAAAATTAAACTAAGCTATTTCTTGAATTATTAATCTGTTTCCACTTAGGTGTCTTCCTGAGAACATTTTATAATCTGAAACACTTATGACTGTTTTATGATGGTTAAATTTTTACTGAAGGAGTTAAAGCATTTTCTGTCTAATATACCTCCAAAAATAACCTTATCTGACTTGACAAACATGGTCCAATATATATTTAAGCTATTTTGAAAATAATGGAAAAATCTTATTAATAACTGTTTTCTCTTGTGGGGTGTGGTGAATAGTAATTTAGGGCAGGTGAGAGCAAAGCAATTTAACATTTCCCTTGTTAGTTCCTTTGACCTACAAGTTTGGAGGTCTCTGCAACACTCTTGAGCTTTTTCCACAGGATAAAGTAATAATTGCTAAAGAATCTGCCAAAAAAAATCTCTGTTTTGCTGTTAGGTTCTGCCTCTATCTTGTTCAGGTATTTATTTCTTATATTATTTCTGTCTCCAAGAAGAGAAAAACTACATGTGTATGCGTGTGTGCATTGCTTATATATATTATATATGGTGTATACAGTTGACTCTTGAATGACACGGGTTTGAACTCCATACATCCACTTATATGTGGATGTTTTTCAATAAATGCAGTACAGTACTGTAAGTGTATATTCCCTTTCTTATTATTTTCTTAATAACATTTTTCTTTTCTCAAGTTTAGTTTGTTATAAGAATACAGTATATAATACATATATAAAATATGTGTTGACTGTTCATGTTATAGTTAAGGCTTCTAGTCAATAGTAGGCTATTAGTAGTTAAGTTTTGGTGAGTCAAATGTTATACATGGACTTTCAACTGTGCTGATGGGTCAGTGCTCATAACCCCTGCATTATTCAACTATATTTTATTATAGGAGAGCATATATCTATATTATATGTTTCTTTTCCATTTCCAAAGGAATGATGCCCTTAACTTGATCTTGTATAATGAATCCATGTGTCTGACGAGTTAGGAATATGTATTGCCTTTATTTTAAACAGTATGGCCATTGGCTTTCACCCATTTATGGAATCACCTCTTACCATTGTATTTAATTTCTCTCTATCTTGGCTCTTCAACCAGGTCAAGAGAATAAATTCATGCAAGTATATTTTTGAGGAAACCAAGTAATGACTACTAGAAATTACTTATTGAAGTAAAATGACTTGATTATGTTTAGGGCTTCTCTGAATCATTTTATGTTCTGGGTTTGTGGGTGACTGCATATTTTTGCAATTCAGAGCAAATGCCAAATCAAAACATTGTCCAGTAAAAAGTGCACAGAGCTGTGAGTCAGACAGCCTAGAGCGCAATGTTAATTCTACCATTAACTAAATAAGAATTTTGATAATCCCTGAAATTTCCTGGATTTCATTTTCTTTGTTTGTAAGATGAAGTAGTTAAATTATCTAAAATTTCCTGCTTTCCAAAAGTTCTGTGGTTGAGAAAATTCTAAACAGAATTGAGAAAAAGTAGTTTGACTTCAGTAAATTTCCATTCTTAATTTCACATTTCCTCCCTCCGGAAGCGCCAAGTGCTCTCTTGCTGCCCAAGGCCTCCTCAACACAGAAATTGCCTGCCTGACTCTTAACAAGTTTGAGCTGGTGACTTCTGAGCCTAGACGTTGTCTGCTTTATTTCAGAATAGCACCAACCTCCAATAAATGCAACCTGAGATGAAAGCAAAATCCTATATCTTATCTTTTTTATCATCTTCTACTCCTTGATCTATCTCACTAGCTCAGGAGTGTTGTACAATAATATTATCTACTAGTATAGAAAACTGACATTTTCATATATTTCAATGGCAGTTTTAATTAGTACAGCCTTTAGATAAAGTAAATTGGTAATAAGCAACAAGAGACTTTCAATTTTTTCATAATTATTGACCCATAAATTCAACTTCTAAGACTTTGTTTTCAAGAAATATTAGGAGGGACACATAAAGATATAAATATAGCACTATTCCTAGGGAGGTGGGGGGTATATTGAAAACAACAGAAATATCCAAAATATGACATCTATTAAATAAATTATGAGGACCTCTGTAAGAGAATATTATATAGCCATAAAAAATCATGGTTTAAAGAATAATAATATGTCAAAAAGGTGACTGATTAATCAGTATAATTTCTAATTGGGAAAATTCAGGAAAGAATGTAAAAATAAACAAATATATCTGGATTCCCACTGATCAAGGCTATTATTGTTTATACGTTTGTGAACTTCTCCTGTCTCTATCAAAACCAAGTATTGCTTTATAATGTGAACAACAGCAAAATCAAACAAAAATCTCTTCTTGCCAATGGCCATATCGGGAAGAAACCAAGATATGTGTATGTGTGTGTGTATCTGTGTTGAGACATGAAAACCAGGTATATTGATTCACAGAGAGGGTTTGTATACATATAAATGTAAAAATCATATAGACACATAGAGCCTTCAATAATATCATAGTTTCTCCCTCTGAGCAGGGTCTTTTCAACATCAGCAGATAATTACTTTTGGGAGGGATTTATTTCTCTGTATATTGTAAGGTGTTTAGTAGTATCTCTGACCTCTCTCTGATAGATGCCACTACTAATTCTCCCCTAATTTGCGACAACCAAAAATTGTCACCAGATGTCACCACATTTCTCTTGGGAGGGCAGCATCATTACTTCTTGAGAACCACTGCTCTACAGCTACATTCTCCCAGACTGTGCCTTTTAAGCAGCAAACAAGATATATCTATATTAGGTTGTTTTTAATAGTTAGGAAAAGCAGAGGATCCAGATAAAGTCACTATTGGAAAAAATTGCCACATACTCCTGACTCCTAAGTACTGGTTTGTTGTTGTTGTTTAAATGTTCCCAAGTACTGGCACAGTCTCCTAGGGCATGGCTTCCTTGTGCAGCAGCTAGCACAAGAGAGCTCACAAATTTCTGATCCCCAGTATTCTTTCACTCTTTAACATCTGACAAACCGGCATAGTCTCAAACATTATTTTTATATCTCTAGGTCTACCCCATCACCACACCATGAGAAATGGAACTGCCACAGCCTCACCAATATCTCCCTGGCTGGGAGGGGTAGGAGTGTCTCGTTACTGTTCCCCATGACCTCTACTGACACCATGGGGGATGGAGAGACCTTGTTACTGCTGGGCAATGGTGAATGGCCTGACTCTCCACCAGGCTTCTTTTGATACCATGCCAGTATATGGGAGGGGCACCAAGTTATGCCAGTGGGGGTAGAAGTCCCACATGGTTTCCACTGACTCCACAGGGGTCAGCCTCATCCCTGACAGTAGTCAAATTCCTGACTCCCTTCCTGGCCTTCTCTGATACTACCCTAGTTGGGGAGGGGTTGGGACACCTCATTAAGACTTGGCATGGGTGGAATTCTAGGCTCCCCACATGGCCTTTGCTAGTGTAGGTGGAAATGGAGCTACTATTTTATCAGTGGTGTTTAGCAGGAGTAGAGCAGCTATTTTCCAAAATCTTTCTATCTTGCCAGGCTGCCCTTTCCCTGGTTATTGGCTAGAGAGAGTAGACTTTCTTTGGGGCTATTTTTGTTTCCATCTTTTGGCATTTCCAGGTTGCCTGCTAATTTAGCTCCAGATCTAGGATATATGAAGTAAAAATATATGTACTTATACAATGTATAGTTTCCCCCAAATCATCTATTTCCTTGACATTTTCAAAGTTACTAGCATAAGAAGGTACAAAGAAATATCTTGTTTTTAATCTTTTACATGTCTGCAAATTCTTCACTTTTAATTTGTGCTCTAGTATTTTCCTGAGTTCAAGAAAAAATTTTGACCCCAGGCCACACTGAAGGTCTAGAATATTGTTTTGAATTGATGTGTATTATTGCCCTTTATTGTAAGGAAAGGTAAAATTACAATTAGGCAGCTCGAGACTGGGACTGCTCATTAATCCCACATGGGTGTCATTTTCATCTTCTCAGATAGAGATGATATATCTATCCTACAGTTTTGCAATGAAGCTGAAATAAAATTAAACAAATAAACAATTAACACAGCTTCTGGATTTTAGGAGGTGCTTGATACATGTTGGATTTTAGCTATTGCAGGAGGGAAAAAGTTTTCCTCGATACTTTTAGGGTTCCTGGTCAGGTTTGCAAATTAAACTGACAAAGACAGATTAAGAGGAAAAAAATAGGGGTGCCTGGGTGGCTCAGTCGTTAAGCATCTGCCTTCAGCTCAGGGTCTGATCCTAGAGTCCTGAGATCGAGCCCCACATCAGGCTCCTCCGCTGGGAGCCTGCTTCTTCCTCTCCCGCTCCCCCTGCCTGTGTTCCCTCTCTCACTGGCTCTCTCTCTCTCTGTCAAATAAATAAATAAAATCTTTAAAAAAAAAAAACAGGAAAAAGGTATGTACATATCATTACATGATACAGGAGCCTTCATAAAGAAACAAGCCCCAGCGACACAGACCTGTATTTTTATGCTAGGTTTTATGGGGAATGGAGTTGGATAGGAATATGATAGGTAAAGGAGTATGAGATAATTATAGTAAATTGGGGGAAATTTAGCAAGTCCTGTTGTTAAGATTCTTCCTGGTGTCCCTTTGTCTTCAGAGAAAAGGATGCTCCTTTCCTTTGCATATAGAAGGGCACCTCTCACAGGAGGATTTTATGGCCTATTTAAGGGAAGAGGACAATATGGGTGGGTCAGAGTGACTTCCTGCTTCTGCCATATACTCAAACTCCTTCAGCTTAGTTTGTTCAATATACAAAGGTGCCTTATTTTGGGGTAGTATGTCCTACACCCCATCACTGTTTTAGAATATAATGAATGATTACATCGATGGTGACATTCTTTATCTTTTCAAATTTATTAGTAAAATTTTCTAATTTTAATTTATACTTTCAATAAATTTGTTTTGAATACTATGTACTATTTAAATATTAATAGTAATTAGTAAGGAAGTTTCCCAGTAAAGTAATTTCCCCCAAAGAATCCAAGCCAAAGTAAAAAAATTCATGACATTAGCTTCATGAGAGGATGCTCATTTTCTTATATGTCTATCCTCTTCTCTGTAAATTGGGCCTTGTTATGCTCTTGTTATCTTGATACACCTCACGTTTAATCCCCAGCTCTTCATGCTCTCTTCTGTGATCCTGTTCCCTAGGTGCATGCTTTAGCAGGCTACATCCATAAGAATTTTCTATATTAGAACACAAAAACAACATGGAAATTTGGGGCTTGGTGATCGGTAACGAAATAAGAGGTTCAGCTATATTAAAGAGCCTGAAAACCACTTGACTCAATATTTGTTTTTTCAGTTTAGGTCTTGCCCTGCTATCTAATTGGTTGGACACAGAATCTGATTAGAAACAAAACAGATGACACAAATAAGAAAATCCAAGAATTTTATAGAATTTACAAGTCAGTAGGAAAAATAAATGGTAAATAAATTGGGATAAGAATGGGCAAATAAAGTATGCAAAGAGGATAGTTGGAGGGTACAAACTGTAAACTTTACTAAAGTATAGCATAAATGCAGAAAAGTGCACCAATTATAAGTGCACAGCTTAATATATTTCACAATGTGAACACATTTATTTAACCATCATCAAGATTTAGAAGCAAACCATTAGCAGAGTTCCATGGCCCTTTCCAGACGCTGCCCCCACCGGCTCCAAGGGTAATCCTATTCTATGTTCATTCTGAAGCTCCATAACACTGGCAAGAACTATATGCCATGACTTTTGGAAGAAGAGACCATTCTATTTGAAATCCAGCATAAGATAAGATTTCCTCATTTTATGAATGCTATGATGCTTTTCTTATTATATAGCAGCATTAAAATCCCCATCCTCCATCCCCCTCTCAGAAATCTTAAGGCTTAACCATTTCATAGCCATTGTAAAGACACAGTTTTAACTAAGTTCCAGGTATGTTATGTAGTCACAAAATGACCTAATAAAATAGGGACTATTTATAATTATTCCACATTTATTGTTGAGGAAACTGAGGATAAATTAATTGGCCAAAGTCTCAGTTTTAACAAGTGACAAAGTTGGGATTAGAGTGCAAATTAATGATTCTAATGTGTGAATTCTTAACCACAAATTTATTCTCACACTTTCACGCAGATACTAATAATATCTGTGATATTATTCAAACTCTCTCCTCTATTTTGCCTCAGTTGTTTCACATTTGGTGGCTCATTGTGAACATTGCTTCCATCAGTTTGTCCTTTTGAAAGTTAATATAGAAGCAAAGGTAAAAAAGAAAGCTGTTAGAAATGATGTGCTCAGTAAAATTAAATATGCTGGAAGTTTTCATGAAGATTTCCACCTTAGATGATGGACTACATCCTTGATTTTTAACTCTTAAGATCATATAAAAACTTCCTCTTAGATATGGTGTTTGGCTTCAGAAATAATCATTGCATGAGAAGGTCATGTATTGTAGCTTCTGGAATATTTTCAAGCTTTGTAATTAATAAAGGTTATCTGGAATTATATAATTAAGTCTTCATGGGATACTTTATTTATATTTAAAGTTTTAAAATCAAAGTACCTTTAACATGTGACCATCTTTTAATCTATGAAGATACGAGTTTCAAAGATTAGGTTATGGCATAAACAGAATTTTGAAGATTAGGTTATGGCATAAACAATGTTCCATAATAGTAAATAAATTCACATAAAAAAATCATATAAGATTTCACCTTTTTAACTCACATAAAAAAAATCATATAAGATTTCACCTTTTTAACATTTTACCTAGTATTGCACTTGTAGGAGACATAATATATTGTTAGTCTAGTAAATAACCAAATGTCCTTACAGTTCAAGTGTAAAGTAACAGGTTGATGATGAAATAGATTTATTCTATGAGATAAAACTCTCATATTATTCCTGATCCATTAACACACAGTTCTTTGTGCCTTAGATTTATACAGTCTTCAGGCAAAAAGAAAAGCTTATTAAAATTAATTTTTCCCTTAGGACTTATTCTGGATTTTCACACACATTGCACAAGCGAAATGGCTTTTAAAACTCATGCTTTTTGTCATCCTAATTGTTTTACACATCTTGGCAACTTTTCACACCCTGCATAAAACAGGGGTTCATTAGGAGTCATTAAAAGAAAATATTTTTCTTGCAAATGCATTAGGGAATTTGCACATTATTTTATGCCATTTTCAGAAGAGATGTAAATTGTGACTAATCATGAAGCAAACAGGGTCACTTAACAATAATGTAGGAAAGAGTCTCTCAGCAACAGCATTTCAGAAATGAGAACTTGATGGGATTTGGAAATTGAACCATTATTACCTGTTGATAAATGTTTAGCATTATATTTTTATTTGATCAGTTTTAGTTCTTAAATGATTAGTGATATTTTTATATATTCTTAGGTATTACAAGAAAATAAATATAAGGAAAATGAATAATAAAATCAAAATCAGAGGTGAAAATTGTATTCTTACTTTACTTTTGGTAAAATGTAAAATTACCAAATGATTTCTTACAAAAAGAAAATAGGTATGAAGTGAGATAGAGGGAGAAGGGGGAGGTAAGGTAAATTTAGCAGACATACACAGTTTAGGTGGTGAGATGTTGTTGAAGAAAGAAAAAAGGTCCGTATTTCAGTATTACCAACATATAAGTCATATGAATGAACAAATCTGATTTTATAACCACTTCATGGAGGATCCAGGAGTAGTGTTATTTTTAGAGCCTTAAGAACAAGGAAAAATAACCAAATCATTGCCATTTAAATGAAGTGCATATATTAAGAGCAAATAAAAAGCATTCTCTAACTTTGTTTCTCAGAGCAACTTTTATTTACTGAGTCATATGCAATTGCACACATGCTTAGGTTCTGAACAAACAGGTTGTTAGAATCATGTAGTGAACTTTACATTCTAACTGTACCTGCATAACTCCAGGGTAAACTAAGCAATAAACCTGATCCCAGCATGTAAGAGAGCCAATGCAGACTCATCTCCCCTATTTCTGACATTTCTTATGACCATATTTTATTTAACAAAACTAAGAAATTTCCACTGATATAAAACTATTAACTAAACTACAGACTTTATTTTGATTTCTCCCAATTTTCTACTCATGTGTTTTTCTGTTGCAGGATCTAGTTCAGGGACAGTACCACATGTATTTAGTCTAACACCTCCTTAGTCTCCTTTTGAGGAGTATTTGTCTAGTATTTACAGAATGCCTCTCAATTTCGGTTTGTCAGACATTTCTCATGACTAGAGTAAGGTTTTTAGGTTTGGGGGATGAATAGCACAGATGTGCCCTTCTCATTCAATCTTATGAGGCCAGCTACTTCTGTTAAAATTTACTTCAGTTTGGTTTCCATGGGAAGGTTATTTGTATGATGCAATTTGCTAGGCATGCAAGCCCTAGTCATGTGCTTGACCTTTCTTGCCTAATAAGAGTAACTGAAAAAGTTGGAAGGAGTCAAGACAATTTTCTGGATCAAACAGAATATTAACAGGATCTAAGAAATTATGAAAATAGTTTTTAAGAAAGCCAGAGTCATCTTATGGCCCCTGCATCAGGAAAAAGATAATGATTAATTTTTGGTGAAGTTGGCCTGATAGACAGTGAGGATCATGTCCAAAGACACATCATATTCTTCATTGGCTGAAAATCTACTTTGTTACTTTTTGTTTACAAATCAGCCTTGGATTTCACATAGTTTGATTATACAGGAATACTTTCGAGCCAGATTGCTTGGGTTCACATTCTTGGCCCTCCCTTTGTAGTTGCCCAGTCACTGACCCTTGCTACATAATTTGAGTAAATGCACACAGAATCCTAAAACAACAACACCTGGCATAGAGTAAGTATTCAATAAACATTAACTACTATCATTTTTATTCAAAGCTACAAGACTTTATTGGTAAATATTTTATGTGTCCCATTTTAGTGTGGACTTTTTAAGGGGGAAGGAGCATTATACAAATAAAAGTACTCTTACATAGTTTGCCTAGCCTTTTTGTTTATATCATCCATTGTATATATTTCTCTATATTCCAAAATTAAATGCCTAGTTCCCTATTTAAGATTGAGTTCATATTTATTTTTCCAAATACATCCTTCTTTCAGTTCTCATTTATTTTACCAACATTCACATCATGTGTAGTTTTCAGATATCAGGCCTCTTGATACCTAAACTTTCCCTGTTAATACTGACTTCTAGATTCAAAAGTTGGCCTAAAAATCTGGAGAATTTTATGTTTATTTCTGGTACACCATAGCAGTTAAAGCTGTTTATTTAGTACCCTTAAATAGTTTATTTAGTAATCTACACTACTAATAAAAATGGGAAAGCAAAATATAAATAAACTCATTAAGAGTTGGCAGAATGGAATGTGAAGCACTGTTTACATAAATAAACAAATAGTGAGTGTGCAATTATTTCTTTATGATCTGATTTGCCTGGCTTTGTTTCTGTACATAGGATGACCTTCTAGGTAAGATTGCTCTTTGCTTTTCTGAATCAGAGGATTCTAGAAGCCATATGAAAAACTCTACAACAAATGTATGAAAATTCAGTTTCACAATCTTCACTGTGATGAAATTATATCCAGTATATGATACATACACCTCTTCATTAAATGAAGGAGTTTCTTTTCACTCATTCATGTGCAAATTCTGTGACTCCCATTGACAATGATCAGAGGAGCAAAGATAAAGCTGTTCTTTAAGCTCTTGCAGAAAATAAAAAAGAGCTGTCTCAGAAGTCTCTACCAAATCCCTCATCAACTCTCATTGGCTCAAATTGAGTCACATGCCCATTCCTTGCTCACTTCCCGAGGGGATGCATCGCCTAGAGCTGGCATTGGTCCAGCTTGTCCTGACATAGGTCAGCTGAAAGGCAGAGGACAGAAGTTGAAACTTGTGAGTTCTATTAGGAAGAAGGACAGAGAATGGATGATAAATAGGCAATTAAAAATTCATATTATGGTAAAAATTTGGATATATGTTAAATATACATCCCTATGTCTATTTATAGTGTGAGTAAGAGAAAGTTTCTGGTCTCATGAACTCATATTCATTGGCAAATACAGACAAACTAAGATAATTTTAATATTTAATATGTGCAGTAAAAAAACTGAAACAGGGTGATGGGAGATGATTATTTTAGAATTATTATTCTAGTGAGGTGGCCTCTGTGAGATGGTGATGTTTAGACAAGACTGGAATGGTCAAAAGAGGCAGCCAGGTGAAGACCTGTGGAAAGAATCTTCCATTTCAGAGAGAAAAGCAAGTGCAAATTCCCCAGACAAGCTTGGCCTTTTCAAGTGAAAGAAGATTGGCAGAGCTAGATCATGAAGAAGGTAAGAGATCGGGATTGAGAAGTCATTGGGACTAGCTCACGTCCAGGTCATAATGAAAAGTTTGGATTTTATTCTACTTGAACTGGAAAGCCACTGGGGTTGGATTTCTGGGGAGAAAATAGAGACACATCAAAGGGAAGTAAAGCTTTCTGATGGCTGTCTCACAATTTCACCTGTATTCATTTGTATTTCCCAAATCAGCTGATCTCTTTGATCTTGGAGTTTGAGACCATACATCTGAGTACCCCAAATAGTTTTCTGATTTTCTGCAAAACGATTGGTTAATTTTTCACATGCAGTTACTCTACAAAATGGGTCACTTTCTAGTTTGAGAAGACTCGTACAATTACCTTGAAAACACAATTTTACAACTGTCCAAATGGAAGTTGGGCTGTACTGCAGAATTACTGAGGTAGTCAAAATATTCAGACTGGCTGGGAAGCATTTTAAATGAGCAGATTTGTCAAGGCGTGTACCACAAGTCAGACATAACTGCTATTCACTCAGCAGTCTAAACTGTCACCTCCATCCTTCTCCTGCATAAAAATAAACATTTTCTCCACAACAAAGGCTTTTTATAAAAGCAATAAAACAACTCAAGGGAGCATTGTTATCATGAGCTAATCACACCCTTGGGGAATTAGGGGCACTTAGCTGCACCCAGTGCCTCATAGCACCTGAGCGCTGTTATTGTCTCGTGATAACCTCCCAGTCTGTCAGACCTTGTTGGTTAATTAGATAATATTCAACTTGGTTACAGTGTATTTGAAGATTCTTTTGGAAGCCGCATAAACAAGCACATTTTATAAAGCACATACATACATGCACACACATATCAGCAAAAAATTGGATAATTATCATTTACTCCAAATGATCCCAAGTTTTAAATATCTATATCTGTATTTATGTATTTATATTTATAAAATAGAGTCCAAGAACTAAAAACCCTGAAGTGCTACTTTAACAATGAATAATTCTGATGAGTTCAACCCAGGAGATCTTTTAGAGAAACCGGCTAAAATTATATAATGTAGTTTATTTGCAATTAATAAATGGTTGTGACACTTCAATCCCTTTTCTAACATTCAGTTGCCCATTGTTTAATAAAGAATTGAGGCAGAATTATAAACAGATATTGCTAATAATAAATCCAGGCATAAACATATACATTTAATTTGGAAAAGTTTATGTTAGGGTGATGGAGAAAAACTTAGAAATAAACTTGAATATTGACAGTTATTTGACAGTTTAAATGTTTTAATTAGTTTAAATATTTAAAGAAAAAATTATTTCTTTCTTATTTATATTCCTGGCACAGGTTACTGTGCAAAATAAATTTACCCAGCCATAAAGTGTGTATAGTGTCTATGAATCAAACAGATCATGGTATTACATTAATAAATGAGTGAACTTTTTAAATAAAAAATGCCATATAACTGAAAATATTTTATAGCACTATCACTTTTCACAACTACCAGAAAATTAAGAAAAAGGATTCAAAAGTTTAATTTTGCTTTTTTTTGGTTTCTTATGTAATTAAGTAAGAATGAAGTAGATGAACCTGAAGAATAATAATTCAGGTAGAGTTTAAGTTTTGGAAACTTAATACGTTTATAATGTAGTATGCTAAGAGGTACACTAATAACGAAGGATGATGGGACTGTAAGGGGAACATCGGAGATCTAGGATAAGTAGTCTTAAGATGGATAAAAGAGAGATAAATTAGAATGAATTTATGAGGGAGATTATAGAATCTTTTCCTCCTGGTATTGTTAAAATGCCAAAAAACACAGCAAAATTTATTGAGTCACCACTATATGCCAAGTGCCATTACCACCTGATTGTGTATAGCAGTCAAAATTCAGATAAGGTAGAGCCCCTGCTCTCAAAGAATTTATTTATTTTTGTTCTACACAAAATGTCTCATATGCTTGAACTTAGTAGATATTTATATAAGTCAATACAAATAATCAAAGTAGTCCAAGATTCCAATACCTATCCATCAAAATCATCAGGAAGCATTTGTTTTTAAACCCAAATTCTTATGCCCTGAGAAATTCTAACTCAGCAGATCTGTGGAAGGAATTTGTTTTTAAGTCCCTCATATGACTCATATGCACAGCTCTATTTGGGAAACATTTGAATATTGTTGGGGAAATAATATAATTAAAAGCAAAATCTTATCAATTCAGAAAACCTCTCCAAAATTATAGGAAAAAAAGAAAATTTTATTATCGAATAAGCATTAAATCAGAATATGATTCACATCACAGGAAATCCACTAAGAGATGCAAAGACATAAAGAAATCTGGCCATTTTTATATAGCCATGGAGATACAACTTATTACATACATGTTTTCAATATATATAATAATTAGACCTCAAGTAAGAGAACTTGACACCATTTGTCACACACGGTTTACCCGAAAGTCACCTGGTAATTGGTTTTATACAAAGGAAAAAAAAGTCCTCACATCTTTATGACAGGCAATTAGTTTGCAAACTTGGAGCTAGACTTCAACCTCCCACAGAAATGGGGAGATGGTGCACTGTTGCCCTTGGTGTTCAGATTCCAAAGGGATGGCTTCCAGGTCCTTGAGGAAGACATTCCTGGATTGTGAAACTAGCAAGAGGCTTTTTAATATTTACATACATCTGGAAGGGGCAGAGAAAGAATTCACAATTACAAATTTATAACAATGCTCTAAGAAATGGATAGGGGCCATATCTTCCTTTAATTTTAACAGGGAAAACTAAGCCTCTTATTTTTAATTTGTATTCAACCTTAAAATATACATACCATAATTCCATCATCTAAGATGGTTTGTGAACAGGACCACCTGTGAGGTAATGATTATTTTAACTACTCTTAAAATTCTAAAGAGGTATTAAACTTGGACAATGTAAGACTGAACATTTAAATAAATGAATGAGTGAATAAAGGAATTGAGGAATGGATGAACAAATACCCTTTCCTATGAGGGGAATTCCGTCATAGGTGAGCTGTCCCACTTCTCTTCCATGGACTTCATTCTTGGATAGAGGAGATTTCTGTCTGATAGAAAGGCCCCTTCCACCAATGAGCTTCTTAGAGTATTTAGATGATGTTCAGGGACACATGGGTTTAAATAAAGCAGGCATGTTGGAACTACTAGTGTATTCTCTTGCAACAAGAGATTCCAGTCACTGGGACAAAGATATTTCAGAGTTTGAGGTACAACTACTGGTAGAATTTATTGCCATTCTGTTGGAAGTTTGCTATAGCCATTAAGGCCTTTCATATAAGCAACAAAAATTCTAAATGATCAGAAATACAAAAAATAAATTAATCTGACATCTTTTGAAATACAGTCATACAAGACTATGTAATTATGAAATTAACACAATGCCACAGAAAGTGATAACTTGTATTTACTCTGTGTGGGTTCTTATTTAAAAAGAAATAACACTAAATTAAAAATCAAACATTTTAACTTACTTAAGAGAAGCTACTCAATAACCAGGTAAAACACATTTCTGAAGGCAAAGTTTTAAGTCAACTGTCAAGATGACAAAAATTTTAAGCCTTACCACATTTCTTTGATTATTCATGGATTATTTACTCCTATGTTTTGCTGCTCCAAAATAATGCATTCACTCAATAAGATAGTTCAGTAAATTATTTCCAAGGTTGTTATGGGAATAACTCTTGTGAATCTTTCTGAATCAACCTGTGCCTTATCTTCTCTTAACACAAAATTCTGGATTATTTTTCCACTGCTTAGCTCTTTGCTTTATCTGCAATAAGAAAAAAAAGTACTGTTTAATGAGAAAACAACAACAACAATAACAACAATAAATATTTTTAGGAGCAAGTAAATCTATTACTGGAATAGTGATGCAAAAATATGACATCGGGCTTTCTTCTGAATTGTAATTGAACAGTAATGTTAGCTATTGAATACAGTATTTGCGCTAATCTTCCTTTTTGCAGAGATTGATGTGGCTAATATAACTTTTTTCAAAGTTTCAAAGAGCTACTTTCCAAAGTATTTCCAAACTATTTAAATTTCAAATTAAAATTGACCAAATAAATTCATTGGAAATGTTAAAACATAAACTGAGGCATATTAAACATTTTAGGAGTTTATTTGAGCAAAAATTGATTCTAGTCTAGCAACTCTAAAGAAGTGATTAGGAGCACTCCATTGACAGGAACTTGGAGAAAGACTTCTATAGAGAAAAGGTGTAAGCAAAGCAAGGAAACTATTTGATTGGCTGTAGCTTACAACTTAAAACAACAATTGATTGTTTATGATTGATTATTCTTAGGTTTTGATTTCATAACATTGGGGCATTTATTTATAGGCTTAGAGTTTGGTTTACTTAGTAGGTTGCCATGGCATTAGAGCCACCTCAGGCTAATAGTCTCTTTGTTTAATTATTTTAACAAAAATTAGTCCGTAAGCCTCTCTGGAACAAAAGGACCATCTTTATTCTATCATTTCAAACATTATTTATATTGCCTTAATATTTTAATGAGATTTTCTTCAAGCTAGTGTAGTATTTGGAATGTATTTCTTGACCGACCATAAAGCCTATCTTAAGCCTAGCTCCTAGCAGAGGCCTTTGTCCATATATGCTCAGAAAACACTGAATAGATCAGAGACAATATAAAATCTTTGAGATTGTAGACTTTGAGGAATTCTTAGGAAGTCTGGGGAGTAACATATTTTCTGCAGTAATAATAGGCATAGATAAAAATCCCAGAAGGCAATTGAGAAGTCTTCTAAAGTGATTGCATTTTCAGGCAAAGTTATCTATCTAAAAATAGACTGGCTTTACTTTGTGGAACTTTCCCAGGTATAGGAAGAGAATCCCAATGACATTATTAAACATATTGCCTAATACTTTGCCATTCTGGGTATTTGCTTATTTGCTTAATGTGGGTATGCATACTGCTTAAACTAGAAAGCTTTAACATATACAAATAGCATTCCATTGGGTTTGTGGTTGAAATAACTTCCAAATAGAGATGCTCAAATCAGTATTGTAGTGGCATAAAGTATTTTAATCAAAGTGGTGCGTACACGAGTTAACATTTCACCAGTGACTAAATTGCTTATATCTATAAATATGTCAGTTTTCTACCCAACCCTTTCACCACCACCACCAGACCTACTTTTTATCTTTTATCTTTTATCTTTTTTTTTTTTAGATTTTTAATTATTTATTTGAGAGAGATCACAGAGGAAAAGAGAGAAGCAGGCTCTCTGCTGAGCAGGGAGCCCAACACAGGGCTCGATCTCATGACCCTGAGATCATGACCTGAGCCAAAATCAAGAGTCAGACACAACTGACTGAGCCACCCAGGCACTCCAGTGTACTGGAGTTAACTAATTAACTAGTCATATATTGGGAAATTAAACTGGTACTGTATAATATTGATAAATTAAGCATATCTATATAAATACATTATTTAGGAACATTTAAGTTAATACCTGAAGAAACAGCCAAAAAAGTTGAAAGATCCTTTCTTTAAGGAGGTCTGGTAGTGAGGCGCCTGGGTGGCTCAGTCAGTTAAGCATCTGCCTTCAGCTCAGGTCATGAACTCAGGTTAAGATTCTCTCTCTCTGTCTGCTCTGCCCCTCCCTCACTCTCATAAAATAAAATAAAATAAAATAAAATAAAATAAAATAAAATAAAATAAAATAAAATAAATAAAATACTACTGTACACCTCCCTCACTCACTTCTGCTCTCTCCTTGCTCTCAGTTTATTTGGTTAAACAATAGTCAGTGTTTACATTTTTAAGACTGCAACTCTTTTCCATGCTGAGCTGACCAAAGTAATGAACTAGACTATCTTTTTCACAAAGAACGTTTAACTTTTTCATTTGCTTAGTTATCCAGGTATTTATTAATTTTAATGATGACTTATATAGTTTTCACTAATTTCTTTTCCCAGTTTTTCAATATATCTATCAAATACCTAAAAATATTTTTTTTTCAAATGTTCAAACTCATCTTAGGTCCATTTCCTTTCCCAGGAAAGGCCTTTCCATTATATCTTCATCCCTGTCAAGTTTGGACTGATTCTGTCTAGGCCTGAAATAAAACTGTCATCCTTGGATTTTCCTTTACCAGTTTTCTATGTTGGATCACCTGCTACCTAAATCCTAGGTTTTACCTATTCTGAGTTTCTTTCTGTATTTTGCTGATACTTACCCTTTATTAGGTTCCTAAGAAAAGATATATTGGGAATATATATTTTTGCCCATGCACATTACAAAGTATCTTTATTCTACTCTCATACTTGATTGATAGTTTTGCTGGGTATTGATAGTTTGGCTTGTTATTTTTATCAAATATTAAACTATTTGCCCTCAGAGATTTGAAAATATTGCTTCATTGTTTTCTAATTTCCAGCATTATTTTTGAGAGAATTTAAACTGCATTTTGGCTTTCAGTTATTGTTTGTGACCTGTGTTGTGTCCATCACTCTTTGGATCTTCTCTTTATTCCTTTATTCAGAAAATCTTTATGGTTTTCTGAAATGTCTTATTTATGTGCCTTGTCCTGGGTCTGCTTTCATTGACAATATTAGAAAGAGTGTGACCTTTATGGAAAGGGAGGAATCACACTGAGCTTCACAGGAAGAATTAGGAGCCCCATGGACCTAGTTGCTCTGAATATCACCATCTCATTTCCATGTCACAGCTCATGCTTCTAATCACCATGTTTTTCAGGGGTTCTTGAGGCAATTGTCTTACTGTTTATGGTTTCTTTCTTTTTTGCTTTATCTTATAACTGCCTCAGTTCCACCTTAAGTTAATTACCAATCTTCCTTCTGATATCCATCTTTCAAAATTGTGTTAAAAGCTTTCATTAGTTTTTCACCTCTTCCCCAACTTTATTTTTCCTTTTTGTCTAACACTTTATTATTTCTTTAATTTTAATGAAGTTTGGGTAGGTATAGGAGATAAACACAAGAAGCCAGTCTATTATGCTTAAGCAGATGTTGTAATTTAATTTTTAAAGAGAAGAACCAATGTACTTAAACCTTCCTAATGCTAGTCTTAAAATACGGTACTTCCTATCTGCCCCCAAATAAAGAGGAGGTAAGAGGGCAATAGTATGGAAACTTTTAAAAGAAGAAGTCTTTCTTCAATACCCCCTGCCTTTCTTCCACTACTATTCCTGTGCTCCATGGCGTTTCCCCTCCTTTCCTAAGAGTTATTTCCACTGTTTATGTTGCTTTTGTTTTAAATAATTTTATTGTACTTTTTTTTTACCTCCTAGAACATATTTTCTTCTACTAATAACTACCTCTAGTAATCTTACTTCACATTGCTTTTGTCTCAAGCAAATGTTACTGTATTTATCTAATTTTAAAAATACTAGACTGTGTACCAAAGAGACAAAGTGAGTAGTATTTCACAGAATATTTGTAAATGTCATTTAAGTGAGCTCCTCATTTCTTTATTCCCAAATGAGACAAGACATCTCAGAAAAAAGAGACCAATGTGTTTCCTCACTTGGCCAGATAGTATAGCAATGATGAGAATAGAAATTTAAGAATTTGATCAGAAAAATCTCCTTTATCATGCACAGCCAACCTTCTTTTCCTTTGGTCCCATCATAAAAAAAGACAACATAATGATAAATAAGTAGAGCCAACATTTCTCACAGCAATAAAACTGTATTAAGTTTATACTGGCATTAATCAGGTGTGAAATAAAGTGCTAAATACATTATTCACACAGATTTTTGTGGGCTCTGATTCAGTAGAACATTATTCCCACAATGGTACCTTATGTTATTATAAAGACAATTGAGCTAAAAACAGATTAATAAAAGTGCCATGCAAATATAACGGAATCATGTAGGCTCTTTATTGTCTAACACCCTCTGTATAATAATTATAAACCCTTGTATTTATAGGTTGGTTTTCTCTAAAGAACTAAAAAAACTTTCTAGACATAGTTTTAATATGCATGTTTTGCAATTACAAAAAGACATGAAAAAAACAGAAAACACATATGGTGTCAAAGAGCAATTTTACTTGTTCATCACCTCTTTAATAAGGAAATTGTGTTTCTGCAACAAAAATACTAGGTATTGTAGAAATGATTTTAAATGGTTTGGAATGCCACCTAAAGCAACATCTACATAACCAGTTGTGTTTTTAAATAATGAGCTACTAGTGTTAGTGACACACTTTAACTGGTTTAACTTAGTTCAACAATCTCCCTTTTCCACTCAACCTTTTCCCATCTCTTACCCCCTAGATATCTTGTTCTGTCTTGAACCTGGAAAACAGGTGGTGGGTCTTCAACTTAAAAAAATTAAAATGACACTATTTACTCCCTTTGTATTTCCTGGGCTACAATAGGCATTAAAAAGGCCCAATATACTGGGGAGTCAAAGATTGCTTTGATCATACGTGGCAATGATTTCATGTGTCACACTTACTAATCTCCACCACAATACCTGCCTACCACTATTCTTTTAATTTTGGAATTATTGGTATTCAAGTCAGACCTCCATTGCATTCTTTAAATTTAGCATTTGTCATGTCCCCTCGTCCTCCAAACCATGAAAACAGCTGCTTCCACTGTTTGGCATGGCAAGGATGCATCAGTCTCCTAGTGATTAAATGGACACAACCAACGATACTTAAATTTGAATTATATTGTTAGGACCCAGCAACAAGAAGCTGAGAGTGGGCTTCTGGAACTAGAGTTTTATCTGGAGGTAGGAGAGACTAGAACAAGGCTAAGTTGGAGCAGCTGCAAGACTAAAGCACATTTCCTAGAAGAGGACCAGCATTGGTCACTTCCCATATAGTGTTAATCAGTGATACCCCAGGAAGCAGCATCACCCAGCAGAGCACTCTAACCATATGCCCAGTTAAGGATAAATATTTTTGCCCTTTCTCCATAATCCCTTCTCCCTGACTCCAAATTTAAGATGCTAGAATCAGAGGCAGGATAAAGGGTAAAATAGCAAAACAATTTTCTTACCCTTTCCCTGACTCAGGTTCTAGCTGGGAGGAGATAAACTGGAGTAAGATTGACTGAGATTTTTAATAACTGTAAATGACTGGAAAGCTATAGAAATCTGCTCAGATATTCTTAGGAAATGTGCTACCCATCAGGAAAATAAGATTTAACTTAGTTCTGGTTGGGGCAGTGACTGGTAAAAAAAGTAAAATAATTTCATGTTATGTCCTACTGAGTTAAACATTTTAACATCCTTGTTACACAAATCTCTTCAAAGCTTTAGATAGTGAGGCACAGTTATAGTGATGGGTTACTGTGTTCCTTAGTATTTGATTTTTTAAAACTCCGAGAAAGCTGTTAACTCATTATAATGGCACAAGTTATGATCCAAAAGGATATTACACCAAACTACTGCTGAATATAAATCTGACTGCTTACAGAAGTGCCTAGATAAGTAGATTCAACCTTTTCAAATTATCAAATAAATTAAGGACACCCTTAATTATTTTTCTGTTTTGCATCTAGTCTCCTGTTCTCCAACCCATTTTGAGTTTATTATTTACTATCTGGACTTTTGTTGTTTATTTCTTGTCTATCAAATGTCTCTTCTAAATATTACTCTTAATTATTATCTCCTTGAAAGTGATAACATTGTCTATATTGTTCATGGATATATTCCTAGCTCCTTGCTTATAGTAGATACTCAATAAATATTTGCTGGTTGAATGTGACCTTTGCCCATACATTTTATATGTAATTTCTGCTAAACAAATGACATTTCATAAGTTCTAAGTATTTTATTTCCCATTAGCTCACCAGGATTGCTACACAGAAATGATGTCCTTCCAGGACAGATCAGAGAACCTTAATAAATCTTTGCTCTATCATGTGCTTAATGTAGAATTTCCCAAGTTGGAAATGACTGCTCAGTAAAAATGAGTGATAACTATTGCCAAAATAAAATGAATGTGTCAGATCAAAACTGTATAGTAAATGTATATAAATGCTGGATGTCAAGATGATGATAATGTTAATTTTCCTCAATTTTCACTTTTATCTGATAAAATGAGCTATAATTTCATTTACTATATCCTTATAGATATTAGTTATGATCAGAATAAGCATCAATATCAAGTAGTACATTATGTTTATCAGGGATATAACATTGGATATACTATAATTTATTAATCTCTCATTTCCAACAAGTTCTTGGAAACAGAATTCTTAACGTTCACCAGAACTATATTTTGTCTACATTTCTCTTCAGTGTTAAATTTGGAAATTATAAAATTTTAAGGAATTTCGTGATACTTTGCGCCTATTTTCTGTGTAAATCCAAAGCTATTGATTTTTTACAGTGAAGATGACTAAATATGAAAACTATTATCACTCAAATACTTCTGTTTGACCCTTAGTCTAACTTTGAAGGACATCCCCACTGTATACTCAACTTTAATTTGGGAAGGAAAAGGAAAACATAAATTTGAAACCTTTAGAAAACAATATAATCTCTAACACTTATTTTAATTAGAATGTACTAGGGGATAATATCCCTTACACTAAAATCAAGTAAGAAAACCTCTTGACACAAAGTTGATATGTTAAACCAGTCAAGATTCTAACCAGATTCCTACAAGATTCACTTGTAGGAGTATAAACTTAAAGGATTTGAAACCTGGTTGAAATGGATTATATCATTCAGAAAGTGATAAATATAACTCACCATGGGGGGGGAAATGGAAATAATCAGAATACTTTGGAGTTCTTCTGAACATTTGTCTTAACTCTCGATGGCCACTAGATGGCACCTAGTATTTGGCAACCATAACACTCCTTTATTTCTAGAGCTTAAAATAACTATAGCACCAGGTCAGTTCTGACAGAGCAAAAATTAATCCAGCCACGGACATGTAACACTTCCTTGTCAGATATCTAAATTTAAAATGCATGTGATTTTCTGGTCACACACAAAAATATATAATACCTTGTTATTGTTCCCAGGTGTTCTAACTTCTAAAGGAATTGTGAGATTTAAATATTTTTAAATAAGGTACTTGATTTACATCATTCTAAGGTAGGGATTGGGGCCATGTTGCTCTAAATATGCTTCATTCTTTAAGCATTCATTTTATTTTTCCAAGTCCAAATAGAGTTATCATTTAAAATTGATGTTCTAAAATTAAAAGTCAATTGTGACCAATACTACCCTTAAAGGATTTAGACTAATAGACCCCTGTTTTATTCATTTATTAATTCTTTAAAAAACATTTTTGAACAATATCTATGACAAAACAGTGTGCTGTGCATAGTAGCATCTGAATGTACTCTATCTTTCTGGAATGCTTCATTATGAAATAAGAAATAAAAATTAAAAACCACCCATTTAAATGCTTATCTAATGCCTATAGCTTGTCTTAGAGAATGGCAACATTCAAGTGATTGTAGATTTCATCAGTGAATCTAGAATAAGTTTTAAATTAAAAGAAGGGGCGCCTGGGTGACACAGCAGTTAAGTGTCTGCCTTTGGCTCAGGGCGTGATCCCAGTGTTATGATGGGATCGAGCCCCACATCAGGCTCCTCTGCTATGAGCTGCTTCTTCCTCTCCCACTCTCCCTGCTTGTGTTCCCTCTCTCGCTGGCTGTCTCCATCTCTGTCGAATAAATAAATAAAATCTTAAAAAAAAATAAGTTAAAAGAAGTTATTTTTAGGGTAAAACAAGAACACAGGATGTTTTGTTTGTTTAAGTGTTAACTGTTACTACCAAGATGTTATTCTGTTTTCATTCACATGGTTGTATATGTTCTTTTTGCTGTTGTTCTTTGGGGGAGGTTTTTTTTGGTTTTTAATTTTTTGAGTATAGTTGACACACAGTGTTACATTATTTGCAGGTATACAACATAGTGACCCAACTTCTCTATGCATTATGCTCTATGTTCACCACAAGTGTAGCTACCATATGTCCTGATATATCATTATTACAATCTCATTGATTTCATTCCCTATGCTGTGCCTTTTGTTCCCATGATTTATCCATTCCATAACTGGAAGCATGATTGCATATTTTCATACTGAGGGACAATTTAATTGTGATATGGCCAAGGAAAAAGAAATATTCTCTTGCCTTTAGAAACACCATTTTCTCTTGCTTCTTCGTCTTTATTTCTTTTATATTTTTTATCTTTTCTTATCATTCTATTTTGCTGGCTCATTTCCTTTGCTATCTTCTCATTCACCACATTCTCTTCTCATCCTGCATTCCCTCAAGTTACTCTCATCTATTTCCATGGCTTTGGCTAAGAGATATGCATAATAAATTTCTCTGTTCCTCCCATGAGCTTTTCTAATGAGCTCTAGATTAGATATAAATTTGCTGAGCATACCACCTGGATATTTCATGAACAACTCAAAATCACCATATCTAAAACTGAAATTTTCATCATCCTGTAGAACCCACTCACCCTTTTGAATGATCCACCCATAAACCCAACCCAGAGACCTGGAATTCCTCAGACTTCTCCCTTTCGCTCGCCTCTTACATCACTAAGTCCTATGACCCTTATCTTTTAAATATCTCCTATACCTAATCCCTTCCCTTTATCCCCATTCAAACTTAGTATTGCAAGTAACATTTTCTTTCCTTGTTTGGCCATCTATCTGCCCCTCAATACTCATCTTTGCTCTCTATCTTGACCCTAAACTTGAGATTGACTGAAATACTCATAGTTCCTCTCCTTTTTATTACTTTTGCCTTTTTATACTGAATGTTTCCTTTGCCTCTCCACTGCTTTGATTCTTTTCCTGGTGAACTTGTATTCTTTTTTCAGGATTTAGCACACCTGTGATGGTTTCCCTGTAATCACCAGGTAGAGCTGGCCATTATGCCAAATCAGTATGTTGACTCAATGGATATCTATCTGAGTTTTGGTTTTGTCACCAATAACATGAGAAAATAATGCATTTGCATTACTGCATTTTTAAGAGCAATAAAATGAATAAATTGCTTATGAAAGTGCCTTGTATATAGTATTAAGTGTGAATGTCAGGCATTAGTAATAATAGTACCGGTAGTAGTAGTAGTAGTAGTAGTAGTAGTAGTAGTAGTAGTGTTGCTACTCCTATTACTATTAAATGCCTTCTGGGGGCACCTGGGTGGTTCAGTCAGTTAAGCATCCCACTCTTGGTTTCAACTTGGTACTAGAAGTCCTAGCCTCAGCAGTCAGACAACAAAAAGGAATAAAAGGCATCTGACTTGGCAAAGAAGAAGTCATCTCTCACTCTTCACAGATGACATGATACTCTATGTGGAAAACCCAAAAGACTCCCCCCCAGATTTCTAGAACTCATACAGGAGTTCAGCAAAATGGCAGGATACAAAATCAATAGACAAAAATCAGTCACATTTCTATATACTACTATACAGTGAGACAGAAGAAAGAGAAATTAAGGAATCAATCCCATTTAGAGTTGCAACCAAAACCATAAGATACCTAGGAATGAACCTAAACAAAGAGGCAAAGGATCTGTACTCAGAAAACTATAGAACACTCATGAAAGAAATTGAGGAAGACACAAAGAAATGGAAAAATGTCCCATGCCCATGGATTGGAAGAACAGATATTGTTAAAATGTCTATGCTACATAGAGCAATCTCTACATTCAATGCAATCCTTATCAAAATACCATCAACTTTTTTCACAGAACCAGAACAAACAATCGTAAAATTTGTATGGAACCAAAAAAGATCCCAAATAGCCAAAGGAATGTTGAGGAAGAAAACCAAAGCTGGTGGCATCACAATCCAGACTTCAAGCTCTATGACAAAGCTGTAATCATTAAGACACTATTGTACTGGCACAAAAACAGACACATAGATTGATAGAACAGAATAGAGAACCCAGAAATGGACCCTCAACTCTATGGTCAACTAATCTTTAACAAAGCAGGAAAGAATATCTAATGGAAAAAAGACAGTCTCTTCAACAAATGGTGTTGGGAAAATTGGACAGCCACATGCAGAAGAATGGAACTGGACCATTCCCTTACATCATACACTAAAACAGACTCAAAGTGGATGAAAGACATAAATGTAAGACAGGAATCCATCAATCCTAGAGGAGAACACAGGCAGCAATCTCTTACTTCAGCTGCAGCAACTTCTGGCTAGACATGTCTCCAAAGGCAAGGGAAACAAAGGCAAAAATGAGCTATTGGGACTTCATCAAGATAAAAAGCTTTTGCACAGCAAAGGAAACAGTCAACAAAACCAAAAGACAACCAACACAATGGGAGAAGATATTTGCAAATATTTTATCAGATATAGGGTTAGTATCCAAAATCTATAAAGAACTTATCAAACTCAACACCCAAAGAACAAATAATCCAGTCAAGAAATGGGCAGAAGACATGAACAGACGTTTCTCCAAAGAAGGCATACAAATGGCCAACAGACACATGAAAAAATCCTCACATCACTTGGCATCAGGGAAATACAAATCAAACCACAATTAGATACCACCTCACACCAGTCAGAATGACTAAAATTAACAAGTCAGGAAACAACAAATGTTGGGAAGGATGTGGAGTAAAGGGATCCCTCTTACACTGTTGGTGAGAATGCAAGCTAGTACAGCTTGCAGTATGGAGGTTCCCCAAAAAGTTGAAAATAGAGTTACCCTACAACCCAGCAATTGCACTAGTGGATATTTACCCCAAAGATACAAATGTAGTGATCCAAAGAGGCACCTGCACCTCAGTGTTTATAGCAGCAATGTCCACAATAGCCAAACTGTGACAAGAGCCCAGATGTCCATCGATAGACGAATGGATAAAGAAGATGTGGTTTGTATGTATGTGTGTGTGTGTGCATATATATATATATATATATATATATATATATATATATATATAATGCAATACTACTCAGCCATCAAAATAAATGAAATCTTGCCATTTGCAATGATGTGGATAGAGCTAGAAGGTATTATGCTAAGTAAAATAAGTCAATCAGAGAAAGGCAATTATATGATTTCACTTATATGTGGAATTTAAGAAACAAAACGGGAGCATAGAGGAAGGGAGGGAAAAATAAAATAAGTTGAAATAAGAGAGGCAGACAAACCATTAGAGACTCTTAACCATAAGAAACAAACTGAGAGTGGCTGAAGGGCTGGAGAGATGGGGTAACAGGGTGATGGGCATTAAGGAGGGCATGTGATGTAATGAACACTGGGTGTTATATATAACTGATGAATCACTGAACTCTACCTCTGAAATTAATAATACACTATGTGTTAATTAATTGAATTTAAAAAAATTTTTATAAAGTGAGTACCCTAAGAAGAGCATCTGAATTTCTCTGTTCCCTTCATTAAGATTCACCAAAATGACTCTAAGACATCTGAAGGGGGAAAAAAATCCATAAATGATTTGAGAATGAGAACTTTCCACTCACCTTTTTCATCAGATAAATTTCTAAGAAAGATTCACTTTTTGAACTACATTGTAATATATATACCTTTTTTCAGTTCAACATAATGACACTAACATTTATTTATTTATTTTAATTTAACAACACTAAAGTAGGGATTTAAAATTAATAAATTAATATGTAACTGGGTGTTCATAAAAATATATAAGAAGTACAAGTAAAATAATAATTCCACTCAAAGGGAAACATTTATTTACCCTAATGATTTCATACCCACATCATAAACAGACATTATTACCATCAGTAGTGAAATTAAGAAAGGGAAAGAAAAATAAGGGGAGTTGATGGCTAGCTCGTTTGAACATTCTAATGTAAGAAATCAATGCTTCAGTCAGTTCAGAAGTGTTAGTAATTAAAATGGAGACAACCAGTGTGACCTCATTATCTTAAGAAAGAAAAAAGAAGAATTTGAGCTGTTCTAGAGTATTATGTCTAGCTCAACCTAAGATATTATTGTTCAATTAAATAAATTATTCATGAAAGTGTTATGATCATAGTTCTGAAAATTTGGAATATGCAGAACAAATGTTCCAAATTACTCGTAACCTGCTATACATTATTGCTTTGATGAGTTTAACTCCAGAATATTTTCTCTTGCTAATTATGCCAGAGACTCTCAGTTGTCTCCCAAACTTACTTTCTTGCTGGAAGATCACTTTCCATAATAGAGGCTGAAAATACCAAAGTTTTGTCTTCCCAGACTTCTTTGCAGGAAGGGTATGTGACCCAGTCCTGGCGAATGAGGGCTGAGGGGTAGTCTGATTAAGGAAATGCACTTATGTCTTCTGGGAAGTATTTTATTTCCTGTTAAAATAGAGATGTGTAAAGATTTGAGGTGAGAAATTTCCAGCCATCTCATGATCACGAGATGATGGCCAAGAGAAACTGACACAGCACTGACATTGTTGAGCCAACACTGAAACAGTGCACCTCTAATGAAGTACATACTTAATGAATTGAGAAAAAAGAAGCACTTAGTTTACACCACTTTTATTCAGGTATTCTGTTACCTGAAGCCAAAATACATTGCATATGATATATCTGTTTATATATACAATTATGATCACAGTATGTATAAAATTTTATATCTTCTTTTTGTCACATAGTATTTCATTATCATTTTCTAATTTGATACATTCTCCTCAAAATTATTATTTAATGGCTGTATAATGTAACATTGTATGAATGTATTATAATGAGAATTTCCACCAGCTTTACAAATATTATGGTAAATGCAATCATATTAAGACTAATACCTCCAGTTCCAGTATTTTTGAACCCCTACTGCTTATCTGATGCTCAGCAGGGAGTCTGCTTGAGATTCTCTCTCTTCCTCTGCCCTTACCTCCCACTGGCATGTGCTCTTTCTCTCTCTGTCAAAATAAGTAAATAAATCTTAAAAAAAAGAAAAAAGAAAAAAAGAACCAAGTGTCCGGCAAATACCTCATAATCTTGAAGGAAGCTAGAACAGTGTAAAGGGGCCTTGAAAACAACATCACAACAGCCAGAGAAAGTTGCAAAGTGTCTTGCTGAGTCCAGAATTTTAAAATGATTGAAGAAATATATGAAAAAATAAAAATTGTAATAAAGTAATGAAAGTATAGTATAGGCTAGGAAAAGGAAAGAATGGGGAAATAATGATAAATAACCTAAGAGAACTTCTAAAAGTGAAAATAGTGTCAGTGATGTTAAAAACACAATGGATGAATGAAACCAATTCATGATAAAATTTTAGCAATCTAAGACTATACAAGGGCTTCTTAACCAGGTAACATGCATCTACCAAAAATATACAGCAAAGTTAAGTTGACAGTGGACAATCTACTGGGAAATATTAGTTACACACTTAATTAAGATCATGATCAGGAATCACCAATCACAAATATCTGGAAGCACCAATGCCATGAAGGATGGGGCAATAAAACCAACAACCTGAATTTACACCTGAAGAAGCAGAATTAATAGAATAACTAGAATGAGACTTTTAATAAGTAAAATTACTATCCTCAAAGAGGTATTATAATATAAAAAAAGGAGCAGATAGTTAAAGAGAAGCTACTTGATATTTAAAAAAACAGAAGCAAATATTTTTGCATTTATATTTTATGTAAAATATGTTATATTTTAAGCAAATTATGCTTAATGAAATAACGAATATTTTCCTGAACTCAAAAGCTGCCATACTTATTCTATTTTCTCTCTTTTATTTCTCTACTGCTTTTTTTAAAGCCAATTTCAGCTTTGCAGATTAGGAAATGAAGAGGGGAAATCATGAGGATAGTAGAAGAAGTAATAGAAATCAAGAACAAATCCAGCTGTCTTAGCTTTAGTAAGGAGAAAATTAAAACCATGAGTGAATAATTTGTCCAAGGTCACATAGTCTCTTATAGGGAGCAAGTGTTGAGATTAAATTTTTTAAAAAAAGGGAAGAAAGAAAAGCAGTAGAGAACACCAACTGATCTCATTTCTCATTCTTCTCTCTACCATCCCAGACCAAGTTTCCAAAACTATATGGGAATCATTTCTGTAATTCTTAAGTTGGCTGAGTTTCATTTGGGGGAGAGGTTGTGATTTCCTGTTAAAAAAGATGTTCTGATCTTTGTTAGGTGACGGTTAAAGTGGTTTGTTGGTTCTCATGTTTAAGTGCCATTTATTTACATCCAGCGATAAGTTCTCTATCACCAGAGACTCACTCACAATTTTTCAGTTCTACCACATCTATTCTTCAGGGTCTTATGGCAACACCTTTGCAGGATGTATAATGTTATACACAGAAAATCTGAAGCAGTAAAAACATCATCAGTTAGTTAAGCCTATCCATTAAGGACCTCTTTAATTCTTACTTTGCTTTTTCTCTTTGACAGATAATAATAAGAAATGATATATTCAACACCATATTCATAATAAAGGCCTATGGTTTGCAATCAGACACCAGAGAAAATCAGTTTATATTTGACGGCTTAGTGCCACCCCAGGGTCACAAATGATTATGAGGGTCAAAAGAAAGAGGCCAAAGCTATTTTCTAACTTACATCCAATTCTTTTTCTTTGTAAGATACAAGTGTCATTCTTTTCAAATATTTGCACTTCATAACTTGTATGTAACACATATCTGCATGTAAAACCAAACAAAATACCTTATTTCCATTTTGTCTAATAATTTCTTGGGTTCTAAAATGCCTGTGTTACCATTTTTGACAAATTATGAACATTATTTTTCACTATAGTTCCAAATATATTTAGGAATGTGGGTTTTATTAAGCCTGGTCCATTATTTCATCATTTTTACAAGCCATTTGATACAATCTTCAACTTCCAACCCATCTAAGCCTGGGGGTAACAATGAGCAATGAGAGGAGTAATTATAGTAATGAAAGGTATTATTGGTCCTGAGCTTCTTTACAAAACCTCATAGTTCATAGGAGTAATTGTAGTAATGAAAGGTATTATTGGTCCTGAGCTTCACAGTCTTTTGAGACAGTAGATCTGGGTCTTCCATTTGTATCCATGTGATCTTTACCAGCCTAGGTTCCATAATTTGTGGAGTGGGCATATTGATAATAGTACCTACTTTGTAGTTGATCTAGAGGGATTAAGAAAATAATAAAATATATGTAATATTTAGCAAGTTTCCTGGCTCACAGAAGGAAATTTATTAAGTTTTGATGCTGTATTATCACCATCATCATCACCACTGTAACTGCCCTATCCCCAAGGTGGTCCCTTCCAATAACAGGATTATGGAGTGTTTAGATACCACCTTCTTGGTAGCCATTATAAGCATTCTGCAGAAATGTGTGCTCCTCTCTGTCTACTTCACAGCCTCAGGGACTCAGCTATTATTGCATGACAGTTGCTGATGACACTAGACCTCATGACTATGCCAATTGCCACAGTTGGAGCCTGCCAATGTCACTCAAGTTACCGTCCAGCTACTGCCAACACCACTCACATTTATTTTGGCAGGTCTCCTCCACGTCTCCACCAGTGTTGTTCTTCTCACTAAGCTGCTTTCAGAAATGTCTTGCTCTCTTGGTTTTTAAACAATGTTACAGTCCTATTAGAGTCTGCCTTCCTCCTCCTCCCATAACAATGATAAATGAGAAAATGTCTTTGTAAGCACATTGCTCATAATCTAGCAAAGGAGATGGACATATTAACAACTGGCTATAAAACAATGTGATAAGTTTCATTTGCTATAATCTTACTTGCTTTTGTTTTCCCTCTTGCATGATGTTTATATTTCTGTCTTTCCAGTTCTCCTGTCACAATCATAGGCCAGATCATAGGCTTAATTGTCTAATTTCCCTTCCTGTTTCTAGATTCTCCCTTCTCCTTTTCATCCAACATGTCACTGTTAGATTAATCTTTCCAATGGACTACTTTAATCAAGAGATCTTCTACTGATTGCTAAAGACAGGGGGTCTTTAAGAAACAAGGAAATTGGATTCAAAAGGTTTTTTTTTAAAGTAGTAGATATGATTAAACACCCACTGGCATTTGAGAGAGTACATTTCTTACCATCCCACCCTTACCTAATTTGGGGGGGAGGGATTTACAAAAGCATTAAAGAGATGGACTCCTCCCTCCATCTACTGAGTGGTGCTTCACAGCTATCCTCCAGAGCAGCTGGCTCATCAGGATGGACTGCTCAGGGACCAATTGAAATGTAGGCTGGTGGGCAAACTCCTCAAGTTACTGACTTACAGTTGAAATTAAAAGGTTTCTCTCTTTAGCAAGCCCCTTCCTCCAAACATAGAACCCAAGATCTTCCTATTTCCGTTTGTGCTGCTTATCAAACTGTTGTCTCTTGTCTCTAAACCCACTATTCTATGCTAGGCTTTGTGATGCTAGTGCTCAGATTCCACAAAGAATATTTCTACATTTCACCTCCATGGTGCCAATAGAGCACACTAGAGGGATTCTGCTAGGTTACTTCAGGAAGAAGAGCCTTGCTCTCTTCTGTTTTCCTTCTTATTCCTCTGAGTGTCATCCTAGCAGTGATCCTTCATCTGGACAGTGGGGATTCCTTCCTGTAGAAGCAGCTGAATCTGGTTTGTAGATTTTTGCATACTTGCAAATACAGATTCATCATGGCCCCCCTTCTCCACCATGAAAAACAATACCAGCAGTATGATAGCTCTTCTTCGGATGTTTGGGTTTTAGGCTCATGGGGATGCTCTTCTGTAGTCTGAGTCTCAACTCTATGGAACCCTTCTTCTAAATTTTAATGATTGAAACCACTTCCCTTCTTCCCCTTTAGCAACTCATCCTGCAGTTGCTAACTCAGTGACACCTTAGAGTTCCCTGTTAGCCTATAGATTATCTAGTTAATGAGTTTCTACTGAATTAACAATTCTTTATATTAAATTTCTCTGTTCAAATAACTGGTGCAGTTTTTGTTGTCTGACTGGAGTCTGACTGATACACCATAATTAAGCTATGAGTCTGATGATCCTTTTTGCCTCATCCTAATTTCTCCAGAAAATGTAGAGTTGAGTGTATGTACATCTAGCCATTCTGTTAGATGGTGGTGAGACTTAGGGAGACTACATGTGTTTTATTGTCGCTCTGCCTATAAATTTCACCAATGAACCTGCTTTACACCTACAACGTGTTTCATTTGTAGAGTTTGTCCCATCTGTGGCTTAACAAACAGAAGCAGGTACAGTATAGGAGTCATAGAAGATATCCAGAAAATGTTTATGAATGAGTAAATTAAAATCCATTAGTTGTTTTAAGGAGAAAAATTAAGATATTAAATTGCTTGGAAGTGTCTCCGACAAATAATGCAAGTTTCTGTTGCTAATACCAGCTCCTTCTGAGAATCTTGACAAGATCAGCCCCAAATGAAGGGACACCTTCTAATAGGCTCTGCACATATAAGTCAGTGTTTTAGGTTATCAAACTATTTTTTCTCAGCTCCAAGTACACCCTTCTACACTCAAATACACTTTGCTTTTCTGCTCTTTTCCTCTTCTTTTTTTTTCTGCTTTAGGATTGGTACCAGCAGTAGCTCAAGTAATACCTTCTGAGTATTTTGATTTCCTGCTCTGCAAGTCCTTACCTCCAAGTTTAAGGATCGGTAAACCTGGCCTCATTTCATTTTGTTTGCAAACCACATTTCTACTTTGCCAGCTGGCTCCCTGTTAGGTTCTTTCAACAGAGAGTCCTGCAGAGAAACTAGAAGCCAGGATGACAAGAGGAGAAATTTTCTTATTCCTGTTTGCTTGTCCCTATCCACATCTCCACAACAAGAGTTCTTCACCCTGGTAGTAGCTGTTGGTTCTTTTCTCTCCCACATTCCTTGAAATAGACTCATGTAATCCCTACAAAATACTAGCATCAATTGGCAGGCACCCTTTCTTAGAAGTCTGAATTCCAATTCCTTGGGCAACCTCCTTTATGATCTTAAGATACCAACACCATCTAGATGACCCTCCCTCTTCAGAGGTCTGAATTTTAGCTCTGTAGGATCTTTCCTCCATGTTCCTGAGGTACCATCAACAGCTAAGTAACCCACCCTGCTCAAAATCCTGCTCTTACCTCTGCAAGTTACTTCCTCCAAGCTCCTGAGGTACCAACCCCGCCAGGCAATATCTCCTTGGCATTTTGGGTCCCAGCTCTTTGGGGTCCCTTCCTAAGTTTTATGATTCTAATAACTCAACTTCTGTATAACCTCCATATTTCCCTTCTGTATTTTCTATAGTCCTTTGCTGATTAGTCAACATTCTATATTAATATTTCTCTGTTAAATGAACCATGCTAAATAATTTGTTTTTCCATCTGGATCCTGACTGATACAGTCACATTCTTGGTACCAAATAATGCCACCATTATTGCCACAGCTAACTGGATAGAGGATGAATTCTGGTCCCAAGAACTCAGGCCACAAAGGCAGATTGCCTGGCTCCATATCCCAAGTCTAACCCTTGCTAGCTGTGTCAAATTGAGCAAGTTACTTAAGCTCTCTGTGCTTTTCTTCATTTATCTTAATAGGATAATAATAACACCTTCATGAAGTTGTGAGAATTAAATGAACTGATACATGTAAAATACTTAGAATAATGATTTTCAATAAGTAGTAGCTATTGTAGGGAAGAAAAATAATTTTCCTTCTACTCTTCTAGGTTGGCTGAGAACCCCTGGTAATAAAGGATGGATTGATAGGGGAAAAAAAGAAGTTTAATGACCTTAAACCTTCTGTATACATGGGAGATACCCAAGAAAACTGAGTAACTCTTCCAAATGGTCCAATCTACCACCTTAAATACCATTTTCAGCTAAACACAAAAGATGTTGGGGGGTGAGAGAGGAAGGCCAATTATGGGAAGTTACCAGGAAAGTCATAGTAAACAAGGGTAAAGTTATGTAGATTTAAGTTCTTACCTTTTCATTGAAAAGAGTTTCTAGAGGTTTGGTCCTGCTTTTCTTCCTGGTCCAGAGAAAGAGACTTCTTTACAGATGGATATTTCCCTCATCAATGTAAGTGTCTCTTACAAAAGGGTAACTTCTGATTGGTTTTCTAAGCTTCTCTAGGGACTACTGCTTTTAAAAAATAACGAGCTCAAAATGATTCTTAAGGCAGAGGCATATTTTGGGGTGGTATATTCTGCTCCCCTTTCATACATTATTAAAATATATTTTTGTAAAGAATATGAGTTATAGTAAACATCATTTAATGAATAGCAGTGTATATAAAAGAAAGAGAATGAGAGAACAGGAGAAACAGGGGAGGTGAGTAAATACTGTAGTGAGTGTTAGGTATACAGATTGCTCTCAGACAACTAGACCTATAGCATCTTGAATGAAAATGAAATCTCCTACCTACCCTCGTGTCTCTGCATTTTCCTGACCTATCTGCAAAGAACTTATAATCAATTATACTACAGCATGCTAATTGCTAGAATAGAAAAATGCAGAAATTTATAGGGTCACAGAAGAAAGGCTGGAGAATGTTCCCTGGAGTTATGATGTAGACAGGAAAACTCAGTGAAGAAAGGGGGAAAAGCATATGCAAAGAGCTCGAGAGCACAGTATTTTAGATAAGTGAAAACAGTTATCCTGCACCACAGGATATGTGTGGGATGTGGGAGAAAATAAAGCTGGAGATGTAGACAGATGCCAGACTATTCAGAGTCATGGTTACAAAGCTAAGGAGATTGAAAACTGTGGGGAGTCCTCAATTTAGTCCCTTTCCCGTTATCATGGTAAGGCTGAGACAATGTTTATGTGTTTATCACACTGTTTCATTTTCCTCTTGTGTACACAGGAGACTACATTTCCCAGCTCTCCCCTTTCAAGGTAGATGTGACTAACTGACTGGGTTCAGGCCAGTAGAATATAGGCAGAAGTGGTGTACACTACAGGTGACCCTTGAACAGCCATGGGTTTGAAATCTGTGGTTCTCCTTATACATGGATTTTTTCAATAAATATATGTACAGTACTGTAAATGTATTTTCTCTTCCTTATGATTTTTTAAATAACATTTTCTTTTCTCTAGCTTACTTTAAGAATGTACAAAATATGTGTTGGTCAACTGTTTATATTATTGATAAGGATTTTGGTCAACAATAGGCTATTAGTAGTTAAGTTTTGGGGGAGTCAAAAGTTATATGCAGATTTTTGGCTGCATGCGGATCAGTAATCCTAACCCCTACATTGTTCAAGAGTCAACTGTACTTAAAAACCCAGTGTTACTGCTAGGCAGGGGTGGGAAAATCTCTTCACTCCCTCCCTGTTCCAGGAAAAATTCAGCTGCAACTGAGTGTGAAGAGGGTAGAAAAACTGACCTGCCTCCAGCCATCCTCCACTGATCCTAGGAAAAACCGTCTTTTGCTAGTAGGGAAGCAGGAAATTAATTTATGCCCAGGATCCTGCACTGGTACAAAAAAGATGTCTAAGGCTGCTGGGAAAGTTCTGCTTGCTAAATGCCCCACTGACAGAAAACAGTTAGGCTATTATAAATAAGAAAGAAATCTGCCTGCCCTCTAGAATCTATGCTGCGTGGAAGATGCTGTAGACCAAATGTTTGTGTCCCCTCAAAATTCCTATGTTGAAATCTTAATACCCAGTGTGAGAGAATTTGGAGGTGGGGCCTGTGAGGAATGATTAAATCATGAGAGTAGCACCCTCATGAATGGAACTAGTACCCCTATAAAAGAGACCCCAGAGCACTCCCTCACCAACACCCCCAGGTGAAGACACAATAAAACGACAGCCATCCGTGAAACAGGAGGCAATTCCTGAACAGACACTGAATCTGCCAACACCTTAATCTTGGACTTCCCAGCCTCCAGAACTGTCAGAAATAACTATTTGTTGTTTATAAGCCACCAATCCTATAGCATTCTGTTATAGCTGATTAAGAAGGAGGGAGTTGTTTGCCACTGGATGAGGAACTAGAACCCTGAAAAAGCCCCACCCTAAGGCTCCAGGGTACAGCCCTATGTAACATTGAGGATGGAGGACATGTAGAAACCACCTCTCCCTCCATAGAGCCATACGCTAGTGCTTGAGTAACAAGCAACAACAGTCTCTATCTTTGGAGGGCAAGAGCAAGGAGATAAATAGGTGACACAGGTGTGCAGGAAAACCTGACTATAGAGCAGTAATACAGAAAAACTTTGGGCAACAGCAGCCCCTACACTAAACACAGGGTGTAGGTGTCTACTACTGGAATAATTTGAATCCTGTGCAAGGAAATCCAGGTACACCACTGACCACATTGAATCAAGCCCACATTAACCACTGATGAAAGGAGAAATGAATAATTTCTGAACATAAGTATTATTTACCTTGGTTTCTAGTATTCTTTTATACATAACTAGTCTGGAATTCAATTTTAAGAAGTAATGCCCCCAAAAGCAGAAAAATATAAAACCTTTCCAAGACATAAAGAAGTCAACAGACTCAGATGTGAGAACTATCAGAGAAAAACTTTGAGTGACTATATTGTGATTACAGTGGGCCACCTGGCCAAGCCAAGATAATCTCTGCATTTGAAAATCCTTAACTTAATTACATTAAAGTCCCTTTCACCAAGTAAGGTAACATATTTACAGGTTCCAGTGATTAGAATGGAACCTCTTGGAGCAGGGAAGGGAAGCATTATTCTGCCTAATACACCTAGCTTCCAAAATTTCAAGCAAATTATTTCTTTAATTGCATTACAATTTCCCATCTTCTTGTTTGCAGCTCTCTCTCCCCTTTCCTCTTTTCTCTCTTTCTTTCCCTCCCTCTCTTCCTCTAAAATCTCTCTCTTGTTCTTCCTCTCCTCTCTACTTCCTCTGCCCCTAGGCATCTGGTTTCTTTTTATGTGTAAGCTTCCCTACCCTCTACTTCATGTCTTATTTTTAACTACATGAATTCTTTTAAATCACTGATCTGCTCATCTCTCTCACTCACATAAAATCCTTGACTTTCTCTTGCCTTCAAGATGAAGTTCCTTAGCAAAGTTCTTTTATCACCTGCCCTTTCCCACCATGTTAGCCTCCTTTATTGGCCCTAATCACTCCTATCCACGTGTACTTAATGTTCCAGCTGTTGCATCCTGCTAATGGGATTTCTGAACACACCACACTGCTTTGCATGTGGGTGTCTGCACTTTCTGCTCTTTAAGGTTCCCATCATCTCCTGGTTATTCGTCAAAAGCCAGTGCTGACCTGACCTTTGACCAGGATGCCCCCCTGACTTCCTTACAGAGATAACGCTCTTTCCTATGGTCATGTCTCATTTTATCTTTTATATATCTTCTTATCATATATATAATTCTAAGTATTAATTTACTTATGTATATTTTCTTTTCTACCCTTTGAGGGTATCTAGAGATCAGGAACCATCCACTCATTATTAGCATGTGGCCAGAACCCAGCACAGTGCCTACCTAACATGTAATAGGTGCTCAATCTCAGTGTGAATCTATGTCTGTGGTTTTAGAGAGTAAGATAATTCTCATATAATTAAGACTTCCCTAGAAAAAATATTTCCTTGATGGTAAAATGAATTTTCTTTACTCACTTTGGGAAAATGTCCTATGATTTGGTAGAGTTCTCATAATAAGAGGACTGGGTTGATTTATATATCCTGGATTCTAGTCTATTTCTCCTGGTTAGGTAAACTGGTAAGCAGGTCAGGAATTTGTAGACCAAGTGATAAACACTTTTTGGGGAAGTTATAACCAGTATTTATTTATTTGTCTGTTCTTTTACAATGTAATCTTCTCTGCTGTTTTCTGCTTAAGCTGTTTCTAGAAATTGGGAAACACTTCCCATGAAATCAGAAAGTTATCTCAGCATCATCAGATGGGAAAATGTGGATGGAACCTATAGAAGATGATACACAATATCTTTCCAATATTTTAAAGCAAGTGAAATATGGATAAAATGAACACCAAGAACAGCATTGAATGGAGAATGAATTCTCGACGTGTAGCAGAGGTAAGCAGAGAAACTGTTGTAAAGTGGAAAGGAAAAGTCCTGTTTTGGTAAAAGATTAATGTTCATAAAAGCAAGCATTATAGCCCCTTAAAGCAAACAAACAAAAAGAAAAGAATCAGTAGAAATTTTTAAACATTTTCTTATACTGCTTTTTTCTTCCTAATTCATGTCTCAGTCACAGGCATATAGTAAAAAAAGAAAAAAACTTTATTTTCCTTCCACTGCCCCTCAGACCCACTCTGTAGGGTTTTTTGCTCTGCTACTCAGATGAAATTGAGAGGAAATCCTGTGACTTTTTGGTCACTCTTAGGTAATAAAAAGTCCTCTGATCACCTCTCGTCACAAAAGGAAAGTCTCATTTCAGCAATTAAAATGTCTAGTCCGTGTAAGATCAAACTTCATCTAAGTTAGAGCTTCTCCTCAGCCCCAGCTGGCCTCCTCTAGGTTGTTACCTGAAGGGGGAAAAGGGTCTTGTGGGTTCCTTCTCTATTTCCTGTATTTCTTTGCAAGTCCTACATAGGTGGTCTAACTTTAGAGTGTGGAATAGTTGGCAAATATTGTCTTGGGGCTTTAGCCAAAACAGAGTCAGAAATAGTTCAATTTTAACATCCTGTTGCATATCCTTGGTAGCACAACTAAAACACACGATTTTCATACAGTTTTCAACTCCATATATTGCAAGTTGAGATGGAGAATCCAGGGGCAGGCACTAGAATAATAAAGTAGGCACGTTTACGTGCTTTACAGGAAATACCTAACCACACGTGTCACAATCAACTGTAGTGTTTTCTAAACTTTCCCACCAACTTACCCTGAATCACTGAGAAAGAAGACAGACCTCTGTAGGTTATGAGGTCTTAGTCTAAAGAGGCATTTTTTTAATGGTATTTCTTAGTAAGTGTGTGTTTTACTAATTAAAGCACACATACTTTGTATTCTATACCATAATGTCTCTATTTATTTTAGCATAAAAATTACTAGTTTCTTCTAACATTTTCTTAAAATTGATTCACTAGGGATATATACCATATTTAACCTCTAATTCCAGTTAAATTCTAGCAAAATGTCATATTCCCCAGTTTGATAATCATGAAACCCGTAGAAATAATGGTATTCCTGTACTTTAAAGGATGTTTTTGGACTTAGGTTTTCTTGTGTTCCCCTTGTTAATATTAATATTAATGACCATTCAAGCTGTTTTTAGCAGAGGACTTTAAATTCCAAATCAGAGGTGAGCAAATATTTGTTGGCAGTAAACATATTATCCAAATAAATACCTGGACTCTTTTATAGACATTGGTTTTTTCCTTAACCTCTCCTCTTAACATATTCCATTACAGTCTGATTAGTCTCCAGTTTCCGGAAGCACTCGACTTAAAATAGAAATAAGAATATCTTTGGAAAGGGAAAGGAACCTTTAGAAATACAACTGTTTTACTAGTTCAGAAGAAAACTGGTCCTGCAGGAGAACCAAGCTAAACGTAGTACTGAGATGAGAGTACACTTACAAATACATTTTATGCCAGTTGTCCTGCTATTCCTATCGCGGATTACTTTACCCAATAGAGTTATCTATAGTTTTCCATCCTTAAAACTCCACTTTCATGGGAATGGGGGACCCCCTGCATAATTCTATAAGCTCAAGCTGATACTCTGGTGAGACAGATACTCAAAGATAAGTAGCAACTATTCAACTCTATTTCAGTTAAAAAAAAAAAAAAAAAAAAGCTAACTCCTGTCATTCCAAGATAAATATCCCTGAAGAGTTATTGATGAATACCACACTAGGACTAGGAAATGAATGGCTGTATGACCTAGCTACAAAACTAGAGCTGGAATCAAAGAGGAAGAATAAGAGAATAAGCTGGTTAGCTGGTTTTATGTTTAAAAAACCATGAGTCTCAAAAATCCATGAGATTAAACCTGGAACTAGTGATAGTAGTAGTTTACCATAGTGAAAAGTGAACCCAAAGTCTAGAACAGTATTTTCAAAGTTTGAATCTCAAAACTTTCTGTATCAGGATCACAGGTGAGGATGGGGTTGACCAGCTTGTTAAAATGCAGATTTCTAGGCCTTATACTAGACCTACTGAATAAAAATTTGAAAGTTGAAAACTATCCCTAGGAGATCCTTATTGATGTTGAAGCTTGAGAACCATTGGATTAGGATCTAACAGATGAATAATATAAAGAGGGGGAAATTATGAATCTGATAGTAAAGGAAACTTTTAGTAATAGTATAAAAGATAAATAGTTCACAATTCTCAAATCCATAAGGTTCCGAAAACCAAAAACCTTCACTTTATTTTTTGTTTGTTTGTTTTATAATACATTTAGAGATAATTCCTGGCATGATCTAGATGTATTTTTGGCAAAAATTGTGAGATCACATAGCCTCTATCCTGCTTTGCATGCACGTTTGGGTTTTGCTGCATAGTTACTGTGGAGTACCCCAAATGGGGTTTAGTATATTATATAAAGTAGATGTACCATATTCTTTTTTTTTTTTTTTTTTTTTGAGAGAGAGAGAGAGAGTGCATGTGCTTGTGAGCAAGGGAGCTGGGGAGGGACAGAGGGAGAGAGAGTATCTTAAGCAGGCTCCACGCTCAATCTCACCACCCTGATGAGATCATTGGGCGCAAACAGTTACAGATAACGGAATGGGTACCTCCAGTTGTCCACAAGCTTTTCAATTACAAGAAAATAATGCCCCTATATGAGCCTGAACCTACAGCAAATATTAAAGGGAACATTTGTGAAAGTTAAAGGGGAAAGGGAGAAGGAAACATGAGGAGAGCCTTTGGGCTGCAATGTAGTTCTGGTACCTCTGGACAGAGAACAGGAAGGAAGGAAGAGGGAATGGTGTGTGCTCCAGACTGCAGAGCATCTCTGAGAAGTCTCAGTCAAGGCAATATGCAGTCCTTGAACAAAATTTCACATTAGAGGAAATTTGCACTGGACAAAAATATCCTGGCTCTGGTGCCCCTGTCATGCTTATTCATTGGCTAGGAGTAGCCTGGGCACTAGTGTGGCCTCAACATGAATGTCTGGGCAGATCTGAAGGTACAACAGCTAATCTCACAGCAGGTTTTCTTTAAGAAAATCTTAAAGATTTTCTTCACCAACCTCAGTGGCCTCCACAGTTCCTGCCTTACCAGATGGAGAAGAGCAGCCCAGCAGCTGGGAGCTTTACTTAGGATTGGAGTACTGCAGCAAAATATATTTCGTTGTTCCATAAACTTCTGTTTTATTGGGTATTTTTATCACAGAGTCTTACCGTTTTCTAGCCAATACCTTTCACATTTCTAATTGTCTTTCTCCATATATATTTGTCAAACCATTTGTCTTCATTTAGGATTTAGAAAATACGATTGCTATAGGTTTTTTTTTTTTCTTTTTTGACCTATCCTACTCAGCCTTGAGGGAAAAAAAAGCCATCAAAGGAACTGTTGGGCTCTAGATCATCTGGAGAAACCTTTAAACATTTGGCTCTCTGCTTTAATTCACATCTGCCCCGTCTGTTGCTGTTGAGGGAAAAGAGAGGTCAAACATCTTTGTTAATAAGGACCACAAGCAAGTGGTTCCATCCTTTGCCCTGCAGGGACACAGTGGTCTCTGCCTCTCTATCTCCTGAGAGGAGCCTGAGTTGAAAGAACCTACATGGTTGTCACAAACCAAGACTAGTAAATGAAAGTAGATTTTATAAAGTTTGTTACTAACCCCACCAATCTAGGTGTTATGCATATCCTCAGCTTGGTCTTTTTCTTTAGAGCCAGTTAATGCAGAATTTTCCAGATAAGTTTTATGAAGTGCTGATAAAGGCCATTGCTTGACAAGAATAGAGGGATAAATTGGGGCTCTGTGCTGACCCCTGTTGATAAGATACATAGAAAATCTGATATGTTTTAGTCAGATCCTTTCATAAAATAAACATTAAAAGGGCCAATTTTTTCTTTTTTTTAAAAATAAACTGTCTTGTTAATGATGTTTACGTTCAACCCTATTTTCTTGTTTCTTGGCTGTTTCAAAATAGTGGTTGTCTTGAAAATCAAATATAAAAAATTATTTAAGTGTCTGTTCTCATTTTGGTTTTCATGGGGACTCTATGGGATTTAGGTATAAGAAAAGATGGGAAAAAAGTGTTCACTAGTCAGTGCCCTTGCCTCAGAGTTCAATTCTAGTTGTTCTCGGAGATTTTAGCATCACACTCATTACTTATTTATATCTTCCCTCTTTTTTTCCACTTTGCAGATAATTGCTACTTAATTGATACTGCCTCTATGCAAACCTAGTCACAAGACACACTGCTAAATAGAGGAATCATTAATCTGCATGTATGTTGTAGATTTCCTTAAAAGGTTGGCTGGAATAAGCAAAGTCATTAGCAGTTTATTTGCAACAGTGCACTTATGAAAAGCTCTGTGGAGAACACATCAACAGTCGGTATGTAACTGAGCAATTAACACAGGACTCCTGTACTTTGGGGTGTTAGCATGGGAGTAAACAGAAGCAGATGTGAAGTGTTTGTACTGTTAGCATGCATGGTCTGTTCTGACATATGCAAATACCACTCATGCTTACAGAACCTGCAACCTCTATTGTACCATGACCTTACTGATGAAGCCCTATGACAGAAGTACTTCATTTGCACTGGGTGCTATTAATTATTAACAGGCCAATACCACCTTTCCTTGTTATTAGAGCTTAGCAGAAAGCCAGGTAATAAAGCATCACAAACAAGTTGATAACACTCTGGTTCCCAGCTTGCCTTGACTACAGCTCTCTTGCCAAAAGAAAAAATAGAGAAAATAAAGAACAATTAAGGCCAGAGAGAACAGAAAGGGTCTCAAAAGACTGACAGATGGGATCACCTGTGCAATCCAGGGATGAGTTTGAATAGTTTTCTCCATGGGACTCAGGTAAACCCTGTGATGATTCAGTGGTTTCTATATGAAGGCAGGAGAATTCTGGTCTTGGGACAGGTTTGTACATAAGAACTTAATTTACCATTTCCCCTTCCTTGACAGGGAGCTGGAAAATTGTTGCTGACTAGAACAATTAAAATTAGAGGGAAATGGCATGACTTTCTGTCCTTGTATCTTTAAAGGACATGTCAGAGTCCTCATCTTTCATATCACTTGCGTTCTAGAAAAGAAAGCAACTTTTATGATGTAAAATGTAATTCCTTCCACCTCACTGTCAGTAAATGCTGAAATTTCTCATCGTTAAAGAAATAGGAAGTATTTCTAAAGTCATATATGCATCTCAGAAATATTAATACTTCATTACCAAAAACAAAAACAGAAACTGCAAAAAGATTATTCTAGAGCCTTGTTATTATGTAAGTGGGCATCCTATTCATGGGTAGTTTGACAAAAGACAAATGGTTGATATTAACGGGTTAGGTTTTTTTTTAATTCTCTAAATTACAATATGTTATACTTTTAGAAAAAGAAACAATACAATATACTTTAGGATGATGAGGGGAAACTTACCCTCAATTCATTTTATGAGGAATATTTTTCTAATGTTTTCCTATGACTGAGCTAGACATTGTTTAAGTGCATCCCATTGGAATGAATTAATTTGAACCATTAGTACATTCTGCTATAAATATCCTAACATTTACTCTGATCTTATACCAAAACTCTGGTTTTCCATCATCTTTTTGTGTAAGCATCTTACATAAAAGAACGTGACTAAAGCTGTTAAGGTAAGGGGTTGAAACAACATATCTTAGAGTTATTGAATTGGAATCCTAGCTCCTCTATAAAACTTAATCAACTAAATGAAATATGAGACAGATTGCTCACTCCTCAACTTCATCCTATAATGCAATTCTCATATTTGAGGGGAAATCACAAATACTAAATCCTATGCACAGTGTAAATCTTCCTTTCTCATAACTTTAACAATATTGTCTCCATCTTTATTTAATTTGTGTACAGCCTATATTTTTCTAGGTTTTTAGATTGCTGTCCGGAATAAAGCATATCTTTTTTGCTAGTCATGTTCTAGACATAGTGTAATATTTAATAAAATAAAATTTACTTTATTTATTAAAACAGTCCTTTAATTTTAGGAATGTAATCTATCAAGTAAGAAACATTTTCCATGAAAAGAGTCAGAGGAGGAGTGAAAAGAAGTAGGAAAACTAGAAAGGTGAATAAGGATTTATTTTGTACAACATAGTTTGCTTTGAATGCCTTGATTTTTAAACTGGCATATGTTCTAATAGAACAGGAATTCTGAAAGAAAATGTTTATGATCTAGGTGATCTATTCACTATGGTGAGATGAGATAGATCTAACCATTCTGAGTCCTGGAATTAGGTGCCTGATTCTTGAGCTGTGGTGGAATGTGTAGACTGGAAAGAGATGAGAGAAAATTCCCATGGGTCTTTCATGTTTCTCTGTGTCTTGGGAGGAAAGCCTTTTGTTCTAGACTAAATTTTTAAGGATGTTTGTATGGAAACAGACTTGGAAGATAGAAATGGTATTTCCCTCCAGAGGAAGAGACAGATTTGCTTGCTGTCTAGTATAATAAATATAACGTCTCCTTCCAGGGCATAGTCAGGCATGCTTACTGCCTATTATAAAAGATTTGGGTTCCCAAGTTCAGAGTTCATCTCTGGGAGCACAACCCATTGCATGTGCAGTTATCTTCTAGCTCTCTTTGGTTTGCTCTGTGAGAACTTGGTCTCAGTGCCTCAGTACAATATATGTTGATTTTCATGCTGGTTGCTTGCTATGAGTAATTAAGTTCTTTGACTTGGAAAAAGATTTCTGACATCTATGATGAGCACCCATAATACTGTGGCAGGCTAACCTGTTAGCTCCCAAGTAGAGTAAAATCTCAGTCCTTCACAGTTCTGTATAGTTTGGTGGTGGGGTAATGACAAAGACACACTTTCTAGAAGAGGAAAAGTTAGGGCCTTATAGGACAATTAATGGTATTTGAGGGAAACCCAAAGGAGTCAATAGTAAACATAGCAACCAAATTGTGTGGCCACCCTGGCAATAAATGATCCTTTGTTTTATTATCTATTAATGAGGAAGTGTTAAGGAGTTGTTTGTAGGCCAGGTACCAGGAAGTACGCTCATAGACAGATGCATGAATGGTGGCCTGATTGTTGCTAACTCTTCCTCTATGGTGGAGGGGGAGGATTCCTTGACAACATGGCAGTCAGTCTTAGGTCTGCCCCACTATAGCAGCTAGCAACTAATACTATGAGTTATCCTTAGTAAATAGAATTTTCCAACCCATTTCAGATAATAACTAAAGAATGTACACTATACTGGGCTGAAAGAAGGAAAATCCATGAATAGTCTGGGTAGGACCAAGGCAAATTTTAGAACATTATCTGGTTTACTAGAGAGATGAAGGGATGAGAAGCCTGTCATTTACTGCTTGCTAAGAAGAAATGGCAACAACTGAACAGTTTTGTGACTCAGTCTGCCCATAGTCTGGCATGACTAACTTAGATCCATTCAGAGACTACAGTAGAGGGTCACAAGGTTGTTTTGTTTTTGTTTTTGTTTTTGTTTTTGTTTTTGTTTTTGTTTTCTATTTTGTTGTGGGTCATGGCTGCCATAAGGGAAATTAGGCCTCCTCAGGGAGATTTCCTAGACAGATAAATTCCCTTGAGAAACCCCAGATGAGACATTGACTAGACCTTGGACTCTCACTGCCGTGATTGGGCTAACAATACCAATGGAGTTCACTCACTATAGAATGAAAAACTAATGCAAAGAATTTCAGGTAAATTATTGCAGTCAGCTCTGACACCACGGGAAACTCCCCTAGCCTTTATGTTGAAACTAGATATGAACCGAAGCTATACTATTTTGGAAATGGGATAGCAAATGATACAGATTAAGATGGATTCTATTTTAAAAAGATGACTACTGGGTGCAAATCAATCCCAAGTGAATCAAAGTGTACAAACCTGACAGCAACAATCTCAAAGCAGTGTGTCTTTGGCTACTAAATCAGAGGGTCCCCAAAGCTAAAATATTCATGTAAGTGATAATGAACTTGGTTGATAAAGGCATTTGGTGGACCACTAATATTGGAATTTTGTTTGGTTGAGCCATGAACAGCCACCATGTCACTAGAAACCTAAAGTAAATGGGCTTTACTTAATAGCACAACAGTACTCTCGTCTTCCACATTTCCTTTCCCTCCTTTCCTCTCTAGCTTGATCTCAGCTGCTTTACCAAGAAAGATAATTAGGGGGGGAAGCTAAAGTTTTCTTCTCCAAGGGGGACTGAAGTCCATGCCTATTCATCCTAGTAACCTGCAAAACTTCAGAGAGAGTAAGCACTCAAATTTTTACAGCTCTGTTTGGTACAGACAGAATTGTATTGTCCTATATAGTCCCATGGCAGGGAAAGGGATGCCCAAATTCAACTAATGGGGTTTGGGCAAGGTATGCAGTGGGGAAAGGAAGTTAAAGCGAACTTGTAGATGGGGCCCTTTGGGTTAATTCAATGTACCATTTTTGTGGCTTCCCTTGCTGAATATATAATTGATATTAATGTTTCACATGCTTGTACTGTGAATGTTCATCAAGTCCTGGGGGATTTTTCTGATCAGTAAGAGCCACATCTGGAAAAGTGCTAGTGGACACATAAAATACTTCCTGTCATCTCTCTCTGTCATCTCTGCAGCCTAGAATAAAGCTACTGGCTATGTACCCTGAGTGGTGCCCTGACTTCACAGAGCTTCCCCTAAAATATCTGGGACTAGTAAATTGATGATTCAGATGAGCAGAAATCCAGAGGTGTCTACTAAGTAACTCTAGCTCCTCAACCTCAGTGCCAGCCATATAGAACCAAAAAACGACTGTGGTTATTCCTCTCTGTGAGCAGAGCATAAAACAGTTCTCATAGCTCTAGCCATTACTACACTTGATGAACCTAGTTACAGACTGAATGATTCTTGGACTGTTGCCTAGATATTTGCTCTGCTACTGGGAAAACTATAGTCTGGCAGATTGTAGGAATCTTCACAGAAGATTGGCTAAAACTGGCCCTTGACCCCCTCTCAGGGTTACCAGTGGTACCTTACCATTAATGACACTTTTCAGATTATGCTGTTGCCTTTCCAGTCCAATTAGCCAACTCTGGCTACTAATAGGTGTCAAGTTTTCAGCTTTCCAGTTCATTTGTAGTTTGACAATCGTGTAACTCTTACCACAGAAGCCAGTGAACAAGGGTTGATAGCAAGGTTTTGATGGTCTTCCATGTACTTAACCATTCACAATCATCTGATACTGTTGATTTTTAGAATAGCTTCATAAAATATTGACTTCAAAAGCTCTCTAACTTTAACTCCCTCATCTCATCCTGGTCCACACAGTTTAAAAAGATACTTTGGTAACTGAATACGTCTTTCTACATGAATGGATCATCTTCCCTTGGCCACTTCCTAGATAAATGTCATAATGATTAAGACAAAAGGAGGGGGTGTTATATAAACTTATTTTGAAAATTCAGATTTCTGAGCTATTCCTAGGCATAATGAATTTTTTCTTGTCCCTAATAGCAACTTCAGGGTGGCCTTGTTGGTAACCCTCTTGGTGGCAGCCCAGCCAAAAGGGGACCTAATGAATTCTAACTTAATTTTGGTCAGCTACTTGGCTTATCTTATTGAATTGACATGGTCTTAGAACATAAAGATAATAACTACTTAGTTGAGTACACTGCTTGGAGTGTCCTTCTACAATGGCCAACACATCTCAAAGTGGGGGACATAGGGTTTTGATAAGTTTTATAAAAATGCCCATGTCCCTCTTTCACCTGATCCTTCTGTATGAAAGGTCTGGGTATGAGTAAGAAATGATTTGAAAAAAGGCAAGGATATATCTATACACAGGTTTTGTGGTGCTTGAGGGACAGTGACATCCCTGTTCTCTGGGGAAGGAACACTTCAGACCCCAGAAGGTATGAGGGAGAGTAAACATTAATGAATTCTGTCTTTCGTAATCACCCCTGCCACTTTATTCATGAAGGAAATTGTCCTATTGTGGCTCTCCCAAGCTATTGCAAACACCTTAAATAGAACTGACTACTAGATCTGTCATGTCCTGTCAGATGGGCCTGACAATGATTTGATTGCTCTTTCCTGGAACCTAGCTGGAAAATCTATGGGAAATAGCAGATTATGGTCCCAGCTCATCCACCAACCACACAAAATATCTGTCAGCACTTTGGAGGTACTTGCCTTTCCCCATTGCTGTAACTGTCAGTCATTCCACGGGGCAGATAAGTGCCACCTGGCTCGTGCTGTGGACAAATAGGATTGGTTGGAGGACCTGCCTGAGAACTAGATTGAAAAATTCAAACAGAACCGGAAATAATAAGGGTTACCAGCCAGTGGGAGGCCGTATTTGATTACTGTTAGACTATGCTCCTGATTGATGTAGGTCCTACTCATGGAGACTGACAACTTGAGAGAACATGCTCTTTCTCCACACACCACACACATCTCTAGGACTATACTCTTTGTGTTGAAGCCAGACATTACCTTGCCTCCCTCCCCAAAATATGGTGACTTGTGCCTGAGGGGTGGTCATAAGAAGACCTTCCAGTGTTTAAAGAAACACCACCAATAGATCCAATAGATCATTTTGCCCTTAAATAACTGTGAAGATCTCTCCAAAATGAGCCATCCTTGATTTCTTGGGGAAGCTTCTGGAGGGATTCCTGCTTCATTATTACATATACCCTGGAGACTTCTATAATAGGCATCACCTAATTAGAAAAAGCAGCATGAAATTTGTCCCTGGCATCAGCTGAAATGCTTAATGACACCACTGGTCAGTGTTGTTATAAATGACACATTTTCCAGATGGTCTAGATTTTCTCCATGCAGCCAGATACCTGGATTAATGCCTCCAATTTGTGGGAAGGTCAAAATAGAGACTTAAGGAGAAAGCAACCTGGTTTTCTGAGGGTAGGCCATGATGCTTTTATGGGACTTATTCAGCTGGTTGGGCATGGGATTTGAGGGGGCCATGACTGATATAAATCCCGCAAGCTAGCCTCATCCACCTGCTTGAAGTCTTACTGGTATCAACCTTAATTAAATTCTGTATGAGACAAATTGAAAGAATTTAGCTCCAGCCACTGCTGGTCAGATCATAGTGGCTGATGCAGTCATGTACTCATGGGAACATTTGCCAGAAGCCAAGATGGTTTAGAAGGAATGAATTGTAGGGAGACAGTTATCCATGGGTTTCTCACATATCTGTTTGTCTTGAAAAGTGAGTCATTGACTGTCTTTTGCTCCAAACTATCATTTCAAGAATGTTTGTCTAGTAAACAGCTTTGAAAGATAGAGATAATGTCTCTATCTGGAGCAAAGAGTGAGCTTGCTTAGTCTTGGAAGATAGTGTCTTTCTCCAGAACAAAGGACAAGCATCCTTGCTCCCCATAATGTCTCCCTGCAAGGCAAAAAGCAGGCATCCATTTTAAAAGATCCAGATTCAAGAATCTCAGGGTTTCTTTCCTCCCTTGCAACACTCTGCATGTTCAGGTGTCATCTGCTCCTCTTTGCAGTTACCCTATGGACTTGGGGCTCAGAATTTATCTTATGAAGATAATCACATAGTGTAAAAATATGAAGAGCTATATGCACAAGGATGGTCTTTGCACCATTGTTTGTAATAGTAAAAATTATCCATTTTATCAATATAGGGCTACTAAAATATATTGCGGTTCATATATACAATGCAAACTTGGTAGCTATTAATATGGGCTGCAAAATATGTAGGTATTTTATTTGATATGGAACTATGCCAAGAATAGTTAATGATGCCATAAGTGGTAAAAGATGAGACTGAACAGGTAGGCAGAGGCCAGATTTAGAAGGAATTTAAAAAGGATGTATCAGGAGACTTAATTGAAGGGACTTAGAGGATCATATTTTCATAAAAATATGAAAGTATATACAGATTACATTGGAATCACAGATCATGTAGGATATCCTTATAATAATTTAGGCAAGAGATGGTAAGACATTATAATAGCACCTACCAGTGAAAATAGCAATGATGGGATGATTCAAAAGACCTATCAGAGAAAAACTTCACAGGATTTGATGAATCTTTGGATGCCACTATGTGAGCAGGGATGAAAGGAAACTGAAAGAATGGAAGGTGTTAAAAGTGATACCCAGGTCAACCGTGATGTCTTGAGAGATGTAATCTGGGAGAATGAGCTGGTCTAGATTTGGTTACCAGGGAATAATAGCTTTCTTTAGGAATATGTTGAATAAACAGGTGGATATGTCCTCTAGTATGAAAGCTGAAGAGTGAGTTCTAGGCTAAAGGTGTACGTTTGGGAGCTATTGCTACAAAGGAAGTATTTTATTTTATTTTTTAAAGATTTATTCCTTTATTTTAGAGAGAGAGTGTGTGGGGTCAGGGCCAGGGGGGAGAGGCAGAGGGAGAGAAAGTCTTAAGCAGACTCCACACTGTGCATGGAGCCTGATAGGGACTCCATCTCATGACCCTGACGTCATGACCCTGACATCACGCCCTTAGCCAAAACCAAGAGTTGACAGTTCACAGACTGTGTTACCCAGGCACCCCACAAAGAAAGTATTTTAAATTATGGTACAAAATGATATTCCCCAGACAGAGAATATGAAATATGACAAAAATGCCGAAGATGGAAAGGTACAAAACAACATTTTTTTTGTGGTCAGTGAGAGAAAATTAGACAATGAAAGCACGGGTATTGAATCTAGGAAGTGACTCTTAGAATGAATATATTTTACTCTGAAGAACAGGGAAGATATTCCTTAGAGAAATGCAGCCTCTTTTATTGGCACTCATTACTTTGTAATATTAAATCATTGTTTCCATGGACATTTTGAAAAGCTCAATGAGAGTATAAAGAGATTTATGGTGAAAAATTGTCAGTGGGAGGTATAAATTATATATATTTTTAATTCTCAAAATACAACACATTTCTTTTGTAATAAAAAATCCAAAACAAAACTCTATGTAATCTTTTTGTAGGAGAGAGTGATATTCAAGATAAGTGACTGAAGGAAGATGTGATATATTTATCTTACTAAAAACCGATGGTATGGATTTTTAAATGTCTTGAAACTTGTCTAACAGGAGGGGAAATCCACTGACTATGCCCATCAAACCACAGATGAATGCTTTTTCTTCAGTCACTCTGGTTCTCCCAGCTAGGTGGGAAGAGAAGGCTGGGAATGCAGATGTATATAACCCATCCCTACGTCAGGGGGTGGGAGTGGGATCTCAAGATCTATTTTAAATCTCTTTAAAAATAAGGGGTTTTTTTCTTTAAAAATAATAATGGCCAGCAATAAAGAATATTCTAGAGAAGTGGCAACTATCATTTGGGTTACCTTTGCCCATTCTTTGCCCCGCTAAAAAACTGGAAGAGAGTATTAAATTTGGTGTAAGATTACAAAGACTGCTTCTTTAATTCAAGTCTTGGAAACACTATGGAAAGGAGTCCTTGAAAATACAACAAAACATCAAGGAATTAATTACAAAATATCTGCCTTCTCATACTCTCTGCTTTTCCATCCTCAGCCTCCTTCTACCACCACTAGCATCCTATAGAATTGAAAATCAGAACAAAGGGGTGAGAAGAGATCAACAGAACATAGGACCTGACACATTTGTGAAGAATGACAGGTAAAGGGGTTGCCTGTGTTATTTGGAAGAAGGTTCATTATAGGATGGTAATTAAAATTATCTCTCACACCAGTAAGTTAGAAGAAGCGGGGCATACTATTTCTCTGAATTATTTCATAGTCTACTAAGACTGATCCCTCCTGTGCCCTCCTGACAATTTGTGCAATGTTCCCAGATTCTCTCCTCATCAATTTTCTTCTTGGTTTTTGAAAGAGAGAAGCCCAAGTCATTTTCCAGAGCTAGTTCTTTGTACTTACTATTGCAGATTGCCTTAAAAGGTATGTGCCGGGAGACTGTACATATTAAGGACAAGGGAGGCTCACTGTATAATCTATGCATCACATGAAGGATTTATAAAATAAAAGGCTATTTATAGATTATGATCTAAACTCTCATCACGTTCTTTTCCCTCCCAGAGAATCCCAATTGGATTTCTCTCCTGTTCTTCTTTCTTGCTAATTGAATCTTCCTTTTTTTAATGTTTCTTTCCATTGTCTTTTCCTTGCTTCCTTTGAAGAGAAAGTTAAGTTTTTATTCTCACTTTATCCCTTTTCCTCTTATTTTCTATTGAATAAATGGTCTGTTGTTTTGTATCTCACCGCTAAGTTGGGAAATTCTCCACATCATTTATTTAATGAACTAATTACAGTTCTTCTGACTTTAATTTGGTCAATTACAATTTATGTTTGGTTACCTCGAGTTCCTAGACTGACACAAATTGTGTCACTTCTAGCAGCTACAAATGCCATTGAAAATAAAAATTTGGTGTCGTTCCAATCAGTCAGCTCTCCCTTCTCCTTTTTAATTATTTATTTTATTTTTAAGGCTCAAACTTCTGTCATTATGAAGAGGGTGGTTCATTATTCCAAAAACTGCTAAGAACAGGATTGCTATCCAAGCAGAAGAGAATCTGTTTTAAGTGGAGAGACATTTGGGTTGATTGTGGAAGAAAAAGGTGCCTCATACTCTCCCTTCACTGGTAGAAATGCTTCTTTTTAGAATTCTGAGACCTGGTCCTTATTCACATTATTCTCAAAATAGAATGTAGTGACATTTATAAAAGGAGGAATGAATTCTACTTTGTTTCTTTACACCTAAATACTTCAAAATTTAAACACTTCATGAAAAAAAGATTGAAAGTGTATCTATTAACACTAATATACTTAATTTAGTGGATTCAAGTCTGTAGAATGTTAAAACAATAAGATTAATTGTTGAAAGAGACATTCTAAATATTTATTTAGCCCCATCTACCTATATCACTGTAATTGGTATTTCTCTGAGATACAAAGAAAGCACAATTCAATTTGATTCAACAAATATTTATTAAATTACTATTATGGCCAAGACACTGTGCTAAGTACTGCATGGAATACAAATATAGGAAATGTGAAGTCTAGCAAAGGCTTGAGTTCAGTTCTGTTAATCTCAGACAAGATTTATTGAGCATCTAGGTACTATGTTAAGTATTGAAAAATATAACACATTTTCTGTAGGCAAAGAAATGTACAGTCTCGTAAGTTGGGGTTGATGAGTCCTTAAAATTACATGCAAAATTGTGTGTGTCAGTGCCATGTGTGTGCACATTTTTTTCAGAGAAGAGAGGTACTGTCTTCAAGATTCTCTGAAAGTTCAGTGACCCCCAAAATATTAAAATTCATGTGTGCAGTAAGGGTAGACTCTCAGAGCTATAAGAGAGATCCAAACAAAGGACTCTTCCTGACCCTGGTCCTTCAATTCCCTACATGGTGCTTAGGACTGAGCTATGTGCTGAGATGATCATTAGCAGAGGATTTTACAAGGAAAAGAAAGATGGTCCTCAGAATCAGAAAGAAATTTTAAAAGTTAGTGCTAAATAGATGAGTATTAAATGTTACAGGAGAGAAGGGAATAGTCAGTAAATCCTGGAGTAGGGTCAACCAGCTTTTGGATCCCTGAAGGAATACATACCTGAGGAGCCTTGGAAGACATGTAGGGCATAAGTAATTGGAAATAGAAGACAGTGCATGCCTGGTTTGTGGAGATGGCCTAAACAAAGCTACAGAGCAAGGAATAAGCAGGAATGGAGAGTGATTCTTTCCCTGATGCTCTTGGATGCATCCAGGAGCACTGGTGAACTGATGAAGTCCAGGATCCAGACTCTTTGGAGTCCAATTATCCTTCAACTTGTCTCTGAAAGTTGCCACACCCGTTATACCACTGCTGGCTCAGCCAGAAGCAGAGATTTTTTTGTGCATAAATTTATACACATAAATACACACTGACATGTTAGCATCATACATATATGCATATACAAGTATATATATATACACATATATATATGTTATCACACAGCTCTTTTGATCAATGTTCCTCGAGAAAATAATCAAGTGTCTTGTCTTATAAGTATATTTTGAAAACACCTCTTGTGAAATTGTCTCTAGAATAATATTTTAATCAGTGAGTAGAGTGAGATAAAAAGAACAATTTTAAATACATTCTAAAATTATATTGGGTACACATTTTAAAGGGCAAGATTTGCAATATTTCTGCCTTGTCATATTTACCAGAAAAATACCAGACTTCCATTTTACTTTATGTTGAGAAAATCATCGTAGTTTGTAATGTAGTCCTTTAATGTTACTATCAAATCCTTAACTAGTCCTTCTTAAACCACTTTCATATAAAGAATGGATCCTACTATAAACTTCTACATTTTGTAATATGCCATATTTTGTGCCTTGAATGAATGAAGTTATTCAAAAAGAATGTCACTGAGAAGTTTATCACTAAGTAAAAGGGGCATTTGAATAGACAACTGCGCCATATTCATGAGCTAGTGGTTTCAAAATTATGATTAGATCAAAACAGATGCACCCTTCGTAAGCATTAATTAATGAGACCAGTGCAGAGGACCTATCTACACTTACTTATAAGCATCACTTGCTATCAACAAGAAATTAACTCAAACATAGATTCAGAGCACAAGAGCATGAGTGTTTTACAAAAGTACTAAAGAAAGAACTGTCACTAAAATTGAATACAGTAAGGACAAATACATGATGAACACAGAATGACTATTGGGTTTTTTTCAGTGTAATTTTATTACTACTAAATTTCCTATGCCTCTTATATTGGCTCTTGAAAATTATTTTCCTCTATTATTATTTTTTATTATTATTTGGTTATTATCTTTAAATTTGCCTTTTTTTCCAAAAGATTTTCAAACCTTTCTACATTTCTTGGCACATTATATATTTTCTACCCAATGATATTTATTTTCTAGCATTTTGCTTCTTAGGAAGGAAAAATATATTTGAAGGAAAAGATAGATAATATTCCAGAGAACACAACCATCTAAAGAAGTACTTTGATGCACATTCTAATATTTGTATTGGGCTGAATTTCTAATTACCCTATCATTTCAGAAGAAATGTAACAGAGTGGTCTGCACATGAAAATAGTATTTCCATTTGGAAGACCCAATGCTCTATTTAGAGATGGCTCCTGCATATTAAATAACTAGAAATAGATCTTTGATTAGATTATTTAAATAAATAAATGCAAATGATAATGTGCTTGGTGTTTGTAGCTAACATAAAAGCATAATTATAATTGCCAAGATAAATACCTCTTCAGCCATATTCTTGTTGTACTTAATGATTGTCTCCTTCATTGGAAAATACTTGATTTCAAAGCAAATATTCTAGATTTTTTTAAAAATTCTGTCATATCACAATAAATTTCCTATTTAATATTTTGACACTAACTTTACTTTATGGACCAGCTTTAGTGTCAATCCTTTAAAATGTATTTTCAAGGAAAACTTGGTAGATAATGAGATCATCATCTCTTTAATCTTGGACAATTTTGTTAAATGGATACAATATTGATAAAAATTTTTAGTTGCATTTTACTTTCAGGGGAAATTTACTCCTGGCTATAGAGGGACCAAAAAAATAATATGTGGTTAAAATATGCTTAATACTGTCCTCCCATTCATTTAATTACTTAGATGTTTTGATTTTTGAAATTCTATGCTTTGTTTTTCTTAGAATGTGGGTTTGGATATTGAGTCCAGCATACACTAAGATCACCAGAAGGAAAGCAAACATTTTATGAGAACATATGATTCTTCATCCAACCAAAAGTCACACAATGGGTGCTCAGCTTAGAACAATATGGGATAGTCGAGACAACTCAAACTTCACTGTGGGAAGAGACTGCTATTCTCAATTAATACACCTGACTCATTAAGTAGAGGGAAGAATTTAAGCCTAACTTTTGCCCAAAGTGCAGCTGGAAGAACAGCCCACTTTCCAGTTAATCAAGAGTTAAGTCCAGAAACACTGGAAAATGACTGAGTAGTCTTACTTTTTTAACAAGTATCTTTACCATTTGCCAGAGTTTTTCAGAAATAAAACTTGTTGGTTTCTATATGTATCACTCATTTCTTTCTTTCCATATTCTTCTTGTATAAATCATAAACAATCTAGAGTTTAATCAAGTCTTGTGAGTTACATATTTTTGGTTGATTTGTTTGCGTGCTTGTTCTCCAACCATACCGTATCCCTCAACACTCCACACACACATGCTACACTTAGACTGCCAGGTAGCCAAGCAGAAAAAAAATTCCCCAGTCTCAGAAACTTGTTTCCTAAGTTAGGCAATATTTTCAACTTTCCAAAAGATGTTTTCTTTCATCGCTTCTTGATGAAAATACCATATGTCCCCATGGTTCACATAATAGAAAATGTAATCATATACATCTGGGCAAAGTGAAGAATGCCAAGGCTGACCCAGGAGCCAAATTATGTTACCTTAATCTTCCACACTTAGTTCAGGAAAAAATGTTAAAACTTAAAATAATAGGGTCTAGAAGCACTAAAATGGCTCTGTTTCATAGAATTTAGAATTGTAATTTTAAAACCTTTTACAGTTTTAAAAAAGCTACCAATTAAGCTGCTAAAATTCAGAGGGCTTTTGCTTCAATATACCCCCCCCCATAATTTAATTTTCATTTGAGCAGTCAAAAAATATATGCACAGGACTTGGGTGAATTATGAGCCTTGCTTTTTTTTTTTTTTTTTTTTTTCCATTTACAGCCTCCACACTTTACATATTCCCCAATCCTATTCTTTGGCCTGTTCCCTACATTCCTTTTTGCTGCTGATAACCTTTTCCATTTTGATATAATTACATACTAACTGGGTCTCCTAAAATTCCAAAGGCATTGTCAGATAATACAAATATAAAATACTTGAGAGGCTTGAAACAACAGTGGTTTCAAAAGTGAACCTCAAGAGGCAGGGGTTGACTTGCAGTTGGGTTGCTTCTCTTTTGGACATTCCCGTAGGTGAGCGGTAGCAGGGAATTTTATATTTAAAGATAGTTTTTGATCCTTCAAGCAATTTTAGAGTGGTATATGAACAGCTGGTATATTGTAACTTTAATTGCTTAAAAAATTATTTACACTTTAATTTCTTAAAAAAACTATATTAAATTTTTTTATTTTGTTATGTATAGAAAATTGAAAGAAATAATTAAAATGTGGTCCTTGACTTCAAATAGCTGACAGTCTTATGAGGTAGAGGACTATATTTGCTTCCTGTAATGCATGACGGAGAAGAGGTTTAGACTGTGTACTGTGTCAATGTTGAGCAAAGTTTACTAGTCTTGACTGGGTATATAGAAAGGTTTTATTAAGGTATCTGCTTTCATATATGAAATCCTTCAATTTTAACTTTAAAATGTTTTACAAAGCAGCCATTCATGCCACTAGTAGTTTGAAGAATTTTTGGCAACACCAGACAACAGAAAAAAATCTGAATATATATACCTTCAAATTCATTTTGTTTGGACTAAAACGTTAAGCAATGAAGTTTTACACAGAGACAATGTGATTGTACTATTTTTTCTTTCTTTCTCCTATTTTCCATCTCCTCTCCCTTTTAATCTTCTCCAAAGCTGTCCAGGCTCCTGTTCCCACAATTCCTTTGCACTTGGTCCCCATCTCCCAAATCAAAGAAAAGGGCAGAACTCTCTAGGGAGAAAATGGATGACAATGGCATTTCGGGGTTGAAAAGCTACAAAAAGGTGGCTTTGGATCAGACTATGAAAGGCCCTGTCTGCCATATATGGGGGTGTGAATCTTAACTCTGTTGGTGTTTCAGGGAAGGGCTTTAAGCAAGACATTGACAAGACCAGATCTGCATTTCAGAAATATGATTGCAACAGCACAGAGACAGGAGAATAATTTCATTAATGCACACAGAGATAAAGGCCTGGAGGGCTGTTAAAGAATGATTTCATTATCACCTTTTGGCATTAAAGAAGCTGTATTAGTTTGCTAGAGCTGCTATAACAGAGTACCACAATCAGAGTGACTTAAACAACAGAAACTTATTGTCTCAAAGTTCTGAAGACTAGAAGTCTGAAATCAAGTTGTTGTCAGGGCCAGTTCCTCTTGAGAGCAATGAGGGAAAGATCTCATTCAGGCCTCTGTCCTGTTTTTATGTTCACATAGTTCTCCTTGTGTGTCTGTATTCAAATTTTCCTGTTTTAGAAGATCATCCATCATATCAGATTAGGGTCCACCCTAATGACCTCATTTTTAACTTGATTACCTCTGTAAAGATTCTATCTCCAATAAAGTCATATTCTGAGGTACTAGGGCTTAGGACTTCAACATACTGATTTTGAGGGAATACAATTCAACCCATGACAGAGACCAATAGACAAGGATCAAATACTCCTTTGAAATCATAGGGTTAGTGAGGATTAAAATCTAGATCTGTTAATTCCTACTCCAGGATTCTCTCTACTATACATCTAGTCTAGGATTCTGTCTACTATACTAGAGCTGATGCAAAAAGCACTATGCTGCCAGCCATCATTGTGGTTTCAATAAGGTAACTTCTAAAGTGCTGATAGTGCCCATAAAGACCAGTTATTTGCTAAGGGATTGACTAATGTCTTGAAAATTTTTTAAATTACAGTCTTGATTTTAGCAACCAAATTGATTTTTTAGTAGAATTCAGAAAGCAGAGTTACTCTTCTTAAAGCAAACATCATGAGGTAATTCGAAGTACTACACTCAAGCCCTCACTCATGTAGTATTATTCAGCATCATCCAGTGAGGCTTTCAAACAAATCTCAGGAGCATAGTTTGTGAAAAAATTATATGGGATAGCATGTTTTTACTGGTTAAAACTCCACTTTTCTTTTATATGAAATAAGAAGATAGCATATTTTTTTTTGTTTTCATAATAATGTTATAAAGCTTACATCATAGTATTCAAAACAAATCAGGACAAAGTACAAAGTGAAAATAATATGGAGCCTAAGCTTGGGAACAAATCTCAAATTCTTTCCCTGATGTCCTATGTCAGCTCATATGACGATTATATAGGATTTGTGTGGGTGGTGCTCAGATGCTATAAATCATTCAACAGATAGTTATAACCACAGATAATTCAAATTATTCATTATGCTAAATCATTGTACCATCAAATGGAAATTTGTTTAACACTACTAAAAAGACTTCATTTGTTGAAGAGGTAGAACCGTTTTATCAATTGTCAGAATTTTGTTATGCCACACCATTTATCCTTTGGGGGGGGGTAAAAGAAAGTGTATAATAACATTTAATTTATAAGTATGAGGCTACACAGAGATGTCCCTCAAAGATCTTGGAAATAAATTAAGTGAACTTGTCCATGGAGAAATAAATTGTAAAAGCAACAAGTAATGAATTAGTAAAGAGATAAGCAGTCACTAGAAACAGGATGACTGATAGGCCATATGATCAGGCTTAACTCTAGTCCAGTTATACACACACATGCATTGCACACACACACACTCAAAAGAACTAGGTCCATCAGAAAGGCAACTGATCAGTATAGAAATAAAAAGAAAAGTCATATAGGCTGCTGTTAATAGTGCCCATTCAAACACTCTGTATGGTAGAGAAAGACTCAGCTCTCAGCCATCGGGTATTTCCAATCCAAATGGCAAGACTATTCCTCCAGTGGAGATAGGTGGAGGTCGTGATAGCTGATAGACTTTACTGATTTCTGGTGCCATTGGCAAACCCCTTACTTTTTGAAAGGGGTGTGTAAAGTCACCTTAGAATGAGGCAAATCCATGTTTAATTCATTTAACTCCTTTTGTTCAGATTCTACTCTGAAATGGCATCTTCCTGATTACGATTTAGTTTTACATACAGAGCTTGACTATAGAAAAAGAATACAATACTAGAATACAATAGAGTATTCTAGTACTATATGATGGTCCCCATTCTAATTGCAAATTAATACATTGACAGCCTGGCATCAGTCCCTCATACTTTTATGCATCCTAGTTATCCTAAAGAATTTTCTTAAGGCTATCTTTAGGATCATGTTTGACCTTCAGAGAAAATGGACAACTTAATCTGGACTTTATCTTCTTCTGTCTGGCTCTAGGAGGCTTTCCCTTAGGTGACACCATTATCACTTTCTTCTCTTTTCCTATTTATTTCTACTTTGAGCAGTAAGAAAATGTTCTCACCATTATGTTTCCATGAAGTTTTTCTCTTCCTCTATTCTTAAGAGAAACATGTCTAACTGGTCTAATGTCAACCATATACATTATCTAAGTCAAAAATCATTCTCTCTTAAACACACACAAATTGTTACTTTTAAGAACTTAAAAGATTTCACTCAATTAACACTAAATCAGTTTCATCGTAGAACTAATATTGTACCCTATGAGAAATACAATTTGCATTCCATTAGTTCATATTCTTAAAATGCTTCAAATGGAAATGTCTTTGAGTGTTAAGTATTTTAGCCTCCTGAAGGCTTGTTATTTATCATTAATGCTTCATCAAGAAATGACTTTTTTTTATAACCTAGTTTTAGAATTCCATCAATAAGTACAAAGCTTCACAATAGGTCCTTGAACCTCCATTCTCAATAATAAGTAATATTTATCTCTGTGTTTTATACACATTATATGGAATTAGAGCCCCCCGTAGAGACATTAGATTAGGAATTATAAAACCAATGTGGCATGCAGTCATTGTCCTGATATTTTCAAACCATCAACAAAGAATGGAAAAAGGGGCATCTGGGCCCTGACCTACCATGTGGGACCATATTATGCAGCAGGATATCTCTATGAGAGTCACTAACTAGACTGCCTGTGTAAAGTTAGATAAGGGGTAAGCTTAATACTGAGAAACTCTATAAATAATTATGTAGTTCACCAAGCAAGGTAACACTGCACCCTGCAGGGTCTGAATCAGATGACTCAGTATGTGAAGAAAAATATTTGTATTTAACTGGAATTTAATTTAGTTTCACATCCTCACTATAGGTTAATCTTCCTTAAAAGTAGGTCACTAAATTGGTAGTGTTTTGAAGTGTTCATTTCTTTTGCCTTGTCTGTCATGTCTATAGACCAACTTTTGTAGTTTATAATGTAAATCCACACTGATCCAGACTAATTTGAAGGGTTAATTCCATGGTGATCAAGGAAATGGCTAAAATGAAGACTACTGTCTAACTGTTAACAAGAGGATTTCAAGTAAAGGTCCTTCAAAACCTAATTTAATGAGATGGGATTCATATGTAATTAGCCCCATCATTCTTAAATATGTGTTAAAAACTGTCTTTAAGTAAATATTTCCTGAAGTTAAGTATATATGTCTTCCTTCTTGTTTTATCAAGAAGTTTTTTTTTCTTTATAGATATTTTCCAAGAAATCTTCAGATCAACCTGGATCCAATTTTCTTAACTCATGAATGGTTTTTGAGCACAAGTGGATGGTGGGCATTTATATTATGTCTCCTTACAAGCAGACAACGTCCTACAGAATCAGCGAGAGCTTCTTGCAGCCTTGAAAGGTACATCGGTTTTTGCATCCATTCAAAGAGCAATCTTCATCATTATTTTTGTTCTTACCTTATTAATTTCCCTCCATTACTCCCAGTAATCTCTAAATATAGAGCCAGATAATGCTATGATACGTTCTGCTGGTTACTAGAGATGTTTCTAATCCAACTGACAAATGTCCTCTGAAACACTTGAGCTCTTAAATTAACCTGGTAAGTCATGCTTCATAAGAGCCAGTAAATATCCCAGTTCATTTTGGCAATCCAAGGAGATTTTTTATAATCTGGAAAAGGTTAAGAGATGCAGCTCAGGTTCCTGGGACAGTATTTGACATACACTGACCTTACCTGAGGAAAAGCTATTCTTCCCTAGAATCTCAAGGCAAATACATGATTCATTCTGTATCATTAGGCTGTGTACATAGAGTAAAGAAAAAGGTGTTGGGAAGAGAGAACTAGTATTTATTGAACAGCTATTTTAGCTGTTCAATAGCTGTAATATCCAGCAAGTAATGGCATTTGACACAGGTAGGCTTATTTCACACTCACAAAAATTCTACAAGGTAGATAGGGTCAACGTATCAATTTATTCCATGAATAAATATATATAGCTGATAACACTCTATTGTATAATGAAATTTGCTATGAGAATAGAACATAACTGTTCTCATACACACACAAAAGGAGATAAATATGTGAGATGATGGATGTGTTAATTAACTAGATGGTTGGGGGGAATTCTTTCGTAGTGTATACATATATCAGATCACCATGATGCACACCTTAACTATCTTACAATTTTATTTGTCCATTTTACTTCGGTGAAGCTGAGATTAAAAAAAGAAAGGAAAAAAAAAAAAAACTCGGAGATAATAATCAACTTGACTCCAAGAGAAGAGAGATTTGAGCCAGGCTCTTTATACTATATAGTCTCCAACATAGTGGACTACATAAAAATAAATTTTTATTTGGTATATCAAGACACACATAAACAGACACACACAACTATGACAGCAAAATAAAAAGACAAGTGACAAACTGAGACAAAAATGATTTTTAATTTATGTCACAAAGAATTAATATCCTTAATATATAAAGGGCTTCTAAAATAGAGAAGAAAATAACAACACACTGGAATAATGGACAAGAGATATGGATAGTAAGATCATAAAAAAAGGATCACAAGGCTCAATATCACATATAATAAGTTAAAATCCACTGAGATACAGTTTCTCATCTAATAGATTGGTAAAATTCAAAATTTTGTTATTACTTACCAGTGATACAAAAACTAGATTCTAATGGATACATAGCCCATTTTCATAAACATGTAAAGAGATAGAAAGGAAAGCTTTGGAGTAAAAGAAATTTAAGGCATACATCAATCAGTTGCAAAATTTGGACCTTATGTGGACCTGAACTTGAAAGACAATTAAAAACATTTATGAGACAATTAGGAAAATTTGAACACTGGCTAGATGATTATGAAAAAAAAATTATTGGTAAAATTTATGTGTGATAATGGTACCGTGAGGGTTTTTTATTAAGTTCTTTTATTTTAAAGAAATATGCTGAAATATTTATGAATAAAATGATAATGATGTTTGGCATTTGCTTCAAAATAGTTCAGCATAGGCAGGCAATGGAGGAGGCAGTGGAGTTTATAAACCAAAATCAACTATGAGTTGATCATTACTTAAGTTAGGTGATAACTTAATTTTATTGACCTCTACCATTTTATGTTGCTGAAATTTTCCACAATAAAAATATTTTTCAGAGTGTCAAAGCAATACATGTTAAAAATAAATATAGTTGTCCTTCTGAAGCTCATTTGACTATAGTACATATCAAAATATTTTTAATTGTGACAAAAAATGACAATGTCTCTACCAAACCCTGAAAGTCTGAAGACAAAGACAAGGTTTATTTTTTCAAGATTGCATAACAGACAACTTCTAGTTCAAGATGAATTTCCTTGTGTTTCACATCCCCAAGCCATTTCCCATTATTGAGACACTCTCCCTAGGTCCTCTCTTCCTGTATTCTGCATGCTTCTCCTTCCTTACTCTCTGTTTACCTTACTGTGGGCCCCACCAACCCTTCTCTCAGCAGCCATCGTAGGGAATAAAAAAGTTCTTAATGCACAATAATTAAATTCTCTCTCTTTTTCTCTCCCTGTTAATTGGGGGACTGCCGTGAGAATCATCTTTATATATACAGAGTGACTTTGAAATTATTTCTTTTAAGGAAAACTTTCCCCACACTTATATCAATGCTCTGTGCTATAAATGTATTGCTTTATGTATTAAATAGATGTATATTCTCAAAATCTTAGTGTTTTGATATAGCCATTGACCTACAACATTCATATTTCAGAGCATTAGTTTGTTAGGAATGAATTATATTGTTTTTATTTAGATTTTTTAATTTGTAAAGACTCATTTTGTTCACTGTTAGGAAAAATATATGTAAGAGGATATACATTAAATATATTATATGTATATATGGAAAATATGTATGTCATCAAAGAAACAATTATCTTTACGTAGTTGAGAATTAGAAAGTCATCATATAGCATATAGTAAACTCATCTTTTATGCTTTAATTTTTTAAAAAATCACTTTATATCATATTCACCATTTCCCCCATCTTCTTCCCAAATGTAATGTATTGAGACAACTACACAAGTTTCAACTTACTGGAAAACTTTTGTATGATTTTACAGTTAACTTTAATTATCTATAGCAGTTTTTTGTACTGTGCAGAATTATTCATAACTGCCATATCAAAAGTCATCCTTAGTATTTGAACAAAAATTTACTGAGTTCCAGGCAATGTGTTAGTTCCTGACAATACAGAGGTATCACTTCTTTCCCTTCTATCCCTGAGGATCTCCACACAGTCTTGTCTCTCTCTCTCAGGGTGTTCAGCTAGTGCAGCTCCAACTTCCCCTGCAGCTTCTGTAGTTCGGATCAAGAAGGTGCCCTTGATTCTTTTCTATGTTTCTTTAGTGCATGAAGCCCTTGACTCTTGGAATTCCTGCATCTCAGAAGTACACCGTTTATTTCTGGGGAGCTGTTCACTTGTTTTAGGCTTGGGTAATTTTTTTTATATTGCTTCTGGAAAAAAAAGTAAAATGTGTTCAAGGGAAGATCCTCAAGCCCAAATGCAAATTTACGCACTAAACTATTGTTTAGTTTAAAGGCAGGCAAGTGGCATCCTTGGAAAGGCTAACTATAGACAGGACGGTCATTTTTAGAAGAAGCTAGAAACAGCATTGTAACTTTTGGGAATGGTCAACAATGAATTTGCTTCCATGATGTCATGTGTCCAATACTAAGTCACCTGATAAGTATTGGAATACATTTTTTTGCCACAGTACAAGGAAGTTTCTTTTCACTATATCCACCTTAGCTGATTAGTTATCAAATTCACTAGTGTAATTGAATGTGAAATGGGAAAACAAACCTAATTCCTTTTTCCTAGAAGCAAGTTCTTTTTGAGAAATAGCACACCATTAAGCCAGTTGGTTTAGAAAAGACTCAGTAACTTTTTATTTGAGCCCTCCCAAAGACAATAGCGACATTATTCCCCATGGTTTAGGTTCTTTCCTAGTTCCTCTTACTCTGAAATTTCTGATTTAAAGCAAAAGCTATGTCACACAGTTTAGTCCTGAGGGAAATTACTGTGACCTGTTTTTTTTTTTTTTTTTTTTTTTTTTACTTTCTTCAGGGAGTTTATTTTTCTCTACTTCTCCCTTCTCCCAGTTGTTGGCTATTTCTTAACCAGCTACACTCTAAATCCTTGTTCTGGCAGGGCATGCCAGCTGTCTACTGAGGATGCATCTAATCTTGGCCTCTGTCTGTCATTTGGCCTTTTTAAAATGGTCCCAGTTAAGCATGTTGTGTAATAAAAATAAATAGGTTTGCCTCCCTGAGTGCTATGACTCACCCTCATTAAAGCCACTGCTGCCTTAAACGACACTGATTTTACCTTTCTCTTCAGAGTAGAAAAGCTAGCACAAGTGTACTTTTCAATAGAATTAGGGACAGAAGATTCTTGTGTTTTAGTTAATCCACATTTATGGATCACATACTGTATGCATGGATCAGGAACATGCAAAGAAAAAAACTGCATAAAAGGGAAAAAAAACCACCAACTATTTCATCCCAGCGTATTTAGATTTACTATCAACAACCTGAAATCTACAAATCTTTCAGGAGCTGGTATCTCAGGAATTCCTTCAGCTGTGCATTCTTGGCTTTCACAACCCTGAACAGAATATATGTTTTAGTTGCTTTTGCTTTCCTGTGGTCACATTCTCCTCCTACCCCACCTGCATGCCTCTCACAACTTCTCTGACAAAAAGTCCTAGATGCTGGATGCACTTCTGCAAGTGCCCCCATATGTCCAGATTTCTGTAAATAGTGTGTGAATTATGCTTGAGTTCTTTTAAATTATAAATTATTAATACTAGCTGGCAAGTATTAAACAACTATCTCTATTGTTTTGTTCAGGACCTGAGTAATTGATTTTATAAAGGAAAGAACATGAATCTAAGGGAGAAAAGTTCTATTAGGAATTTGACCATTTGTTTTATGTATTCCTATGTTATGTTATATAGTTCATCCTAGTAAATTTTCAGATATATTATTTATATGTTATACACATGAGAAAAAAAACACTGTGTAGTATTGATAAAAATTAATACTAATTAAGACATAGATGGAACTTTTCTTTGAAAAAGCAGCTTTTAACATATTCATTATAAGCAAAATCAACCTATTAGGAGTTTTTCCCTAGTATTCAAATAAATGTTCCTACCTTAAAATCATGAATACCTGGGTCTGTATGGGCAAATCATTTGTTTAAGTAGTATGCTGTAATCCCAGACGGTCATCTGCCAATTGTTACACATCGAGGCCATTTGATATAGATAGAACTTTCTAAAAGGAGAGCAGAGAGGCTGATTACAGTTTGCATCAGTGGCTAAGTTCACACACTTAGAGGGCAAAATAGAGCTTTAAATATGTACACCAGAGAGTAGATAAAACATAAATAAAGGAAATTCCAAATTATAGCTTTACATGTTAAAGGTCAGGATTCTTTAATAGAAACTTCCTTTGTGGGTCAGTGATTCTCTTGATCCATTTTTTTTGGCTCTTAAAGTACTGTTTCTTTAGAATAGAAAGTTAAAACAAAATTCAACATAGAAGGTTAAAATTCAAGGTGAGTTATTACCACCTATTTTGCATAAAAATAGCTATCTCACCAGGAAGAGAATTGGTTGTGGCTCTAACTAGTTTCTCAAACTGCTTTCCCAGGATCTCTGGAAAACTTCGAAGGAGACAGGGTCAAAATTTCCATAATAATGTTTCAAATTTGTGTTTTTGTTTTGATGATGATCTTTTAAAAAGTACCAGTTATAAAAGATCTCTTTTGTATATACATTTTAAATAAAAAGGTGTGTTTCCGTAGGTTAGGAGGTCTGCAAGAAGTTTATTTTCTACCCCTCTTTTAAAAAAAAGGGGGTCTATACCATGACTCAAGTTTGATACTACCTTTTGTAAAGGAAATGAACAAATTGGTTCCTACTATGTTACAGGGCAACAGAAATTGAAGAGAGAACAAAGACACATGATGGGAACTATCAAAGGAAAATTGCACTAGAGAAAGTTTAGCAAGGAAGGCTTTATTTAAGAGTATTGAGCAGGGATCATGACTATTGCAATAAGGTAGAGATACTGAACTCAGTTTAGGGGAAACAACAGAGAGAAGAGTTATCAAGCACTGGGGTGAGCTAGTGGGAAAGTACTAGAAAGCATTATGGGGAAAGCAAGATTAGGCCATCTGTGTTTGCTAATTGGTGCTTATTCTAGATTGATAAAAAATTTAAATTCTAAGCACCTAGTGTAATACCTTGCACAGTGAAGACCACTCAATGCCTTTCTCATGGCAAATGTTAATTGAGCCTGCTTTAGTCCCACTGTATCCTAACCATTAAGATAAGACAGTTTCTGTCCTTCAGCAGTTGACAGTGAAGTGGGGAAAAGGAGCAAATAAACTGATTTTCATTAATGCAGCATGCTGTAAGAGGGCATAGAGGAACACATGTCTCCCTGATTATAATATCTACAGAGACTATAGCTTTTTGTGGTTAGTGCCATTCAGTCATCCAAAATCCAGTTATTAACCTCCTACTGTGTGTCGGACACACTTGTAGGTGCTGGGGTTTAGCAGTGAACAAAACAGGCAAGAATTCTTAGAGTTTACATGATTCTGAGTGGGACAGACAATAAACAACCAAATACATAATACAATGTCAGAATAATGGTAAATGCAACAAAGAAATTAAAAAGCCTAGAAAGAAGAGGGGCCTGGGTGGCTCAGTTGGTTAAGCATTCGACTTTTGATTTCAGCTCAGGTCATGATCTCAGGGTCATGAGATCAAGGCCCACATTGGGCTCATGCTGGTAGTGGAGTCTGTTTAAGATTCTCTCTCTCCCTTTCCCTTTGCCCCTCCCCCTACTCCCACTCTCTCTCTCTAAAACTAAATAAATAAATCTTTTTTTGAAAGTCTGGAAAGAAGAAAGAGTAACAAGAAAGTCCTATTTTAGATACGGTGTTTAGGGAAGGCTTTTCAAAGAGGCAAGTTTTGAGAAGATTTTAGAATGAAGTAAGGAAGCAAGTCATGCTAGTATGTGAATAAGAGTGTTTCAAACTGAGATAACAGCAAATGCAAAGGTCCTGGGACAGGAGCATATTTGGCATGTGTCAAAACATCAGGAGGGCCAATGTAACTAGAACAGAGGAAGGATAAGAAGAAGGATATGAACTAGGAAAGTTAGCCAATGGTGAAATCATATAAAATCTTGTAAAACCATGGTAAGGACTCTGGATTTTATTCTAAGCATGATAGAATGCCAGTGGAAGATTTTGAGCAAGAAAGCAATATGATAACAGTTTTATTAGATATGTTCTGGACTTGGGGGTAGGGCTGGCGCATTAGATAGGGAAAGATTTCTGGCAAAAGACGAGTCTGAATTTCCTCTGGAAAGACACGTAAGGGTTAGCTAGGTAAGTAAATTCAACTGGATTTCAAGGAGTAGGGAATGGAGTACAAAATTGTGGCAGGCAGAGGGAGCAGCATGTGAAAGTTTGGGGACAGGAGTGATGATAGTACCCTATCTAGGCTACTTTACCAGTGAACAGTACTAGAGGCACAGTTGCTAAAGGCCTATGAGCTTTCAAAGGATGGCAAAAATGTTTGAGACCTAAAAACACTATTTTGGGGGGAGGGGTTCTGAAATATAAAAAGGAGACATTTTTTAATTAAATCAACCATGAACTAATTATAGCAAAATATAGTTAAAACATAGAATGTAGGCTCTACAAAAGTAGGAACTTACCTATTTTGTTGACTGAAGTATTTCAGAACCTAAAATAAAAACTAGCCTATAATAGCCACCTAATAAGTATTGAATGAATGAATGAATTTGATTCAGTTTTATAAAATGTGGTATTATGTCAACCAGCCAACTACACCTCTGCTCAGATCTCAGTTTTTTGTAAGCTATTCTTGTGGAATGTGAATTTACTGTAATATGTCTGATAAGATGTAGATTTCCAAAAGGAATAATTTCCAGAGCCTGTGAGTACCTTTAAAAGAATCTGTGTCCTGGAAACCAGCAAGTAAAGTGTATTGCATGAGCTAGTAGAATAGTAAGAAACCAATCTAGAGGCATCAGCAGGAGCCAGGCTGTGGAGGGCTTTGTACTATAATGAGAAGCATCAAATTCATCCTGGAGGGAATATGGAGCCATTAAAAAAATATTAGGAATGGAAGCCAGAGTCCCATGTTAAAACGGGCACTCTGGTTTTCCCTCTGACAATGGATTTGATTGAGATAAGACTGTAGTAATTGACTGGTGACAAGGTAAGACGGTGGTTGTCTCAATCTGAGGATAAAATGAAGATAGATTAATCTATAAGGTCATGCCCCTGGGAATAATGAGAAAGGAACTGACTTAAGTCTATTAAGGAGATAATATTAGTAGGAATTGGTAACTAATTAGTTGTATAAGTAGAGAGAGGGAAGCATTATGAATGATTCTCAGGTTTGTAGCTGAGGCATTAGATGGATGGTAGTACCTCTCCCAGAGAGGAGGAGTAGGGGAGGAAATGTTTATTGAATTAATTATTCGATTGATTAATGAAGAGAAGTTTCTAGTCCTTCTTCAAAATTTACATCAATTAGACCTTGGGTAAATTACTCAAATATCATTTCCCTCATCTGTAAAACAAGGGCAGCTGTATCTACTCAGCCTGCCTCACAGAGTTGGTTTGAAAAACAAATATAATAATATATTTTCTAATTTTGAAACTATTTACCACTTTATACATACAAAATAGATATAAGATATTTTATATGAGATATAAAGCACATTTTAAAAACGGACCTTCTTGAACTCACCATAAATATATTTTTTAAAAGACTGTTACAAATACTGTTAAATCAGTGTGCTTTTCTCTGTCTTATCCTCAGCAATAATCACTTTCATGCATTTTATGTTTAACATTTTGTTACTTAAAAAATAGTTTTCTTTATATATGCATAAACCCCCCAAACAAGATATCACAAAGTTTTTCTTGTTTTTGAGTTTTATGCAAGTGGTATCATCTAGTCTGATGCCCCTTACTTTTATTCATTCCGTATCATGCTTTTATTATAATTATAGAAAAATTGTGTATAAAAGCAAAAAACAAAACAAAACAAAACTAGACACAACCCAAATGTCTAGCCATAGAATGATAAAATTGTGATATAGTCTCCCAATGGAATATTATATAACAGGAAAAATTATTGCTAATTATAGTAATACAGAATATGTATTATTACTTACTTTGAAAAGTTGCAAGAAGGTATGCAAATAAAATAAATAATGCTTTTATGAATTTTATGTAATTAAAAATAAATAAGTTTCTGAGGAAAGTCTATCCTATTAAAACGACACTTGGTAAGAATTTAGCAATTAAAAACCAAGAAGGAGATTCTTCATTGAGAAGAGTCCTAGATGCCTTTCTTTTGAGCTTTTCCTTTTGTCTTTATGTTCTACATGGACTTGCTTAGCTATCAACATCACTAGCTGCCAGAAGTGCCTGCTTTCTTGAACTCTAAGGCCTAAGCATGTATTAAGAAATATTTTTGTATATAGCAGTGTTTATTAACTAGCCAATCTGTTTATTTTGTCCCATTTTTACAAAGGTCATTTTATTAAAATTAAAATATTACCTGACTCAAATCATGGGAGACTTAGTGTTTTATTTCAATTAGGGAGGCTGCTCTATTTCTCTGAGGTTTTTTTTTTATTATGTTCAGTTAGACACTGTATAGTACATTATAAGTTTTTGATGTAGTGTTCAATGATTCTTTAGTTTAAAACATCAAGAATTTTCATATGCCCTAAATTAGATTCAGACCTGTAGAACTTATTTTTTTAAACTCTATAAATTGATTTAAGTGTTGTAGCGCTAGATAATAATTCCTATGGAATCAAGTTATTAAAAATATAAATATCTATGGCTAGGAATTATTCTATTTGACTTACATCTTTCCTTCCTGTATCCTCAGGATTTAAGGAGTATAATAGTGATTCCTAAAATGTGCCAGTCCAAGTCAACACAGCTTTGCTTCAAACATATACATTATAAAAAGGTAAATTTGCAATTTTTGGTGAGCAGACAAAGGAGGAAGTCTTGTTTATGCTTCCTTTTTTTTTTTTTTTTAAGATTTTATTTATTTATTTATTTGAGAGAGAAAGAGCCCAAGCAGGGGGAGCAACAGAGGGAAAGGGAGAAGCAGACTTCCCACTGAGCAGGGATCCCGATGTGGGGCTCGATCTCAGGACCCCAAGATCATGACCTGAGGCAAAGGCAGTCACTTAACCAACTGAGCTACCCAGGCACCCCCTTATTTATGCTTCTATCTCAATAAAAGTAGTATGCTCCTCATCTATGACATAACTTTCAGTTTACTAGTACTAGCACACTGCTTTGTTTGTCATCTATATATTTATGTCATCTCTATATCTATGCATATAGATATCTATATAATATATATAATCACCATGTATCACATTATAATTACAATTATCATAGTTTATTTAGACAAATATTTTATTTATTCCGGTATAGTTAATACTTCTATTATTTATACTGTGTCAGGCACTTTTCTAAGTGCTTTGCTCTGAAAACCTGTAGCCTGTGAGGTGAGGTACTCTTATTATCTACATTTTGCAGATGAACAAACTGAGACCCAACAAGGTTAAGTAATAAGATCAAGGTCACACTGTTCATAAGGATTAGACCTAGAATCCAAACTCACATATCTAGCTCCAGGTTCCATGCTCTCAAACCTTACCCTATATTGCCTTCACTAAACACCTATATGAAATGAAGCCATTTCAAATATCAATGTAGAGAGTTAGACTAGCAGCCCAACCCAAAGAAGATATTTTGAATTTGGCTAGTTACTTTGAAAATTAATCTGCAAAGTCTTTTTGCCTTTATTAAGTAGTATACTTTTTTTTCCCCCATTAGTACTGCCTATGAGGCTATGACCTCTTCTGGCATAAGGACCACTCTTAATTATTTCTGCTCTCCTGAGCCTGATGTATTGCCCATCACACACTCAAAATATTGTTGAAAAAAATAAATAAAAGAGTGACTGATGCAGTTAATTGGCAAATTAAAGGAAGAGTTAGGGTAGTTGGATGCCTCAGATTAAAATTTCATTCTTGAGAAACAATAAAATATTTCAGTCTGCATTAATCAAAGGAATAGCCTGTATTAATCTATTTCATTGGGTTAAAAAAATGATCACTAATTTAGTTAGCTTAGTCTATCGTTTGTGCCTTTCAGTCATAAACTATCAGAGATTATTCTTGAGATTATTTTAACAGAACCCAAAAACTGAATTTGAAATTTGAGTACATAGTATTCTGATGACACCATAATGTTGTCTAACACTGCAAACACAGGCTTTTATTCAAATATGAACATTTTCAGCAGATATTTCAGTGTCTTAAATATTACAATACATTTAAAAATCTACTAAATCGGGGTACCTGGGTGGCTCAGTCGGTTAAGCGTCTGCCTTCAGTTCAGGTCATGACCTCAGGGTCCTGGGATTGAGCCCTGTATTGTGCTCCCTGCTCAGCAGGAAGCCTGCTTCTCCCTCTCCCTCTGCCTGCTGCTCCCCCTGTTGTGCTCTCTCTTTCTCTGTCAAAAAAATAAATAAAATCTCTTTAAAAAATCCACTAAATTACTAATTCCTATTGAAAACCAGTTTACTTATTGTGATTAGCACTGGGTGTTGTATGTAAGTGCTGAATCACTAAATTCTACACCAGAAACTGATATTACACTGTATGTTAACTAACTTGAATTTAAATAAAAACTTGAAAAAAAAAGAAAAGAAAACCAGTTAAAAATATATAAAATTTTCAAATGAAGACATATTTAAAACATTTGCTACTGTGTACAGAGAAGCCTTAGTATTGGTGAAATATAGTCACACTTTAATTCTCAAATTATCTTAATGGAGAGAAATATGAGGCAAGCATTTGTATGTTTGCTATGTTTGTCACCTGGCACTTAAAGATATAAATACATGTAAGGGAGGTAAGTCAGACTCCTATCCAGTCTATTTTTGTATAACAAGGCTGGGCCAGTTATCACAATAGTTCTTTTCATTAAGTTAATATTTATTGAGCACCCATTATATAAAAGGCACTGTACTGAATGCTCTGTAATAACATACTGCATACATATGGTATTTTAAAGTGCTTCCAACATCCACAAGTATTATCATGTTTTAAGTATGAGGTACAGTCAGCAACATTGGTGTCCTACTTATCAGATTATAAATGTGGAAACTGAGGCCCAGCAAGGTTAATTGTACTACCCAAAGTCATAGCCGTGGTGGTGAATCAGGCTACAGAAGCAGTAATGGTAATAATAAAAAGGAGAGAGGGAAGAAATAGCCCATCAAAAGGTTCTGCTTCATAAAAGTCTTGATTTGAAAGCAGTGTTAAATGGCTTGGTCATACATGGAATACAGACCAAACATACTTTATCATTAAGGGTTAAGTTTCTTTTGATTAATACAGACCAAGTTCTAACAATAATACTGTTTTTAAATATAGTTGGTATATTCTTAAATTATACTTTTCTCTCTTCTTGCTTAAACTTTATTGAAAAAACAAGCTTCAAAAAAGGCAACCTACGAATAAATAGGGTATGTAATGAGCAACCATTATACATGATTTCTTCACTCATGTGGAACTCCTATAACCCACTAATGAGTTCACCACTTGTGAGGTACTAAGGCCTTTTGTTTCAACTAGGTTAATCATATTTTATGACCAACCATTATGTCTCTTCTATTCATGTATACTACTATTTCATCGCTAGGTACAGTATTCATACTTTATGGTCCAATTTATTATTTGGCTGCATCAGAAAACCAAATCTATATGAATATTTTATTTGATATGCAAAATACACTAAAGTTACTGTTACCTTTATAAACATAATAAATTGTATAAAAAGCATATTTTAGAAAAATAAGAAAATTGAATAGGAAGTTTTTAAGCTTTCCCATCCTCAATGTCAACACACCAAGCATGCAGAAATTTATTTGGCTCAGTATTGATGGTAATAATGTCTACTATTTATTGGGTTCCTTCTCTGCACCTTACTCTTTATGTATATATTTATATATTCATTATTTCACCTAACTGAATCTTTAAATTAGACATATTACAATAGTTATCTTCATTTCACAGCCGAGGAAAGTGACATTCAGCAAGGATAACTTTTCCATGTCACAGAATGGCAAATTTGAACTTTTATTCCATCCTGAACACATTGTCTACTACATCATAGCTTTTCCCTACCCGCACTTCTTCCACCCTCTCAGACCAGCAAGCTGATACTCTGTCTTAATTCCTACATCATCATCACTGCAGCTCATTTATTTAGTTATTCATTCAACATCCATTTATTGAATACCTACTACAAGCCAGGAATGATTTTAGGAACTGAGGACATAAAGGTAACAAGACAAAATCTCTGCTCTCAAGTACTTAGAGGCTCAGGGCAAAGGCAGGCAACAGGACATAAATAAACAAGATAATTTCAGAAAGTGATAAGTGCTGGGAAGATAAACAGAGTAGAGAGATAGAGAATGCAGGAAGGGGGGCTGGTGGAAGTGGAGAGTGTCTATTTTAAATTGGAAGACCTTTCTGAGGAGGTGACATCTGAGCTGGGCCATGAATGATGTGAAAAGACACCAGGTGGTCTGGGGCTGGGCGTTCCCAGCAGAGGGAACACCAAGTGCAAAGGCCTAAGGCAAGAACCAGTTTAGCCTGTTCGAGAAATAGCTAGAATACCAATGTGGCTGAAATTTAGTGAGCTGAGAAGAAAGTGGTAGTATGAGATGGGGACGAAGAAATAAACAAATGTCCGATCCTGTAGAGCCTTATAGGTCTCAGTAAAACATTTGGATTTATTTTAAGTGCTGTGGGAGGCCACTGGAGTATGTGGAAATGTCTGAGTCTTATCACAGCCAGTTTAGCTCCTGTTTACCTCTATCCGCTGTTATCTTACTGTGATGAAGCAGCTGCCACAACTATCATTCGCCCTCTTAGAATCTCTTCTGTTTCCTATGGGTTCACCTGACAAATTTTACCTTTTGAGACTGATGCCAGAGCCACATTAACTTGATACACACTTTGGATGCCTTGGAACTGCCCAGCGCCTGTTCTACCATTCACTAAAATTAACTTTACTTTCTCTGACTCAATGCTGATAATCCTAGCTAGATGTTAGAGAAACATCAAGCGGTGAAGGTGGAGATGATTATCTTTAAAGTGTGGCAATCTGACACCTCCTTACTAAACTCTCTAAGAAATATTCACTTTTTTTTTAAAGAGAGACAGAGAGCGAGTGGGGGAAGGGGCAGAGGAAAAAGGGAGAGAAAACCTTAAGCAGACACCCACTGAGTGCAGGGGCTCGATCCCATGACCCATGAGATAATGACCTGAGCTGAAATCACGACTCCGACGCTTAACCTACTGAGCCACTAAGGCGTCCCAGAAATGTTCATGTTTTAAAAGAAATTCGTATTAACCCAAATGAGTTTTTAATCTGTAGAGTGTCATAACTTTAAAAAAGTGATCTGGGAATCACCACATATACAGATGTTCCCAGGATTAGTTCTTCTAAATTAATTCTGTTTTTCAAAGTTCCTTGACTTTCTTACCTCTGACCAGTACTTTAAAAGCTCCAAAATTTTTCTTACACGTACTCTCTTGGTAGTGGTATTTGGGGGAAGGGAACAAATGGGAAGAAGAGGATGAGTCAGAGGCAAATGTTTTTTTTTTTTTTTTTAAGATTTTATTTATTAGAGAGAGAGAGTGAGTGACAGAGAGAGAGAGCACAAGCCAGGGAGAGGCGGGAGAGGCAGAAGGAGAGGGAGCCAGGGATGCAGGGCTTGATCCCAGCACCCAGAGATTATGACCTGAGCCAAAGGCAGACACTCAACCGATTGAGCCACCTAGGCACCCAAGAGGCAAATATTTTAATTGAAAATTAGTTTTAAGCAAAGATTTGTATTGTAAGTATATGCACACACATATATATTTACACTTAGTAGGTATATGAACCATTTCAAGAGAAAATGAATTCTAATATATAGTAAAAAGATTTGATATTAATTAAATCAAGTTTGTTAATAAAAAGATTCCAAATCATTCCTGTGGTCTTGAAAAGTAGTTATAATCATTTATCTAGTATATTGCCCATAATTCAATCAAACTGGTTAAGGGAAAGGAGCTAGAGAAAGCAATTATTTTATTACACATGTATTTGAATGTAGTGGCCTAGTAATTACTTTAGATTTTATGTAAAGATTATCCTTTAGAAATTTTCATACATGTAAGATCTCAGAAATTTTATTTCTCCTATACCTAACATTAGTAAGGTACCTTTAGAGACACTGGCAATCAAGAAAGAGAAAGACTTAGGATGCAAGAGAAGTAAATCCAGCCCCAGAGAACAGTGAAATGAGGGTCCAGAAGAACTGCTAGATAACAAACCTGGAAAACAGCTAATCTTGACTGCAACAGGAAAACTGAAAGAAATTTTGGGGGAAAATGTCATTTGACAGAATTTTTGATATGACAGAGTGCTTGAAAAAATATATGCGTCAGAGATAAATAGTGTAAGAAAAGGGAAATGCGGGGCACCTGGGTGGCTCAGTCGGTGTTAGAAAACAACCAGAAACATGGTATGTGGTATGTAGGAAGCAGGTTCAAAGATGTCTTTTTTTAATTTTGAACTTGACCCATGTATATATCTTTTAACAAAATAAGCAAACCAAAAGAAGCAGAGACAAGCAAATAAAAATCTGGTATTTCCTACTTCTTTCCTATGAAAGCATTATTAGAAAGTTTGTGGCCTAGGGACCACAGTTTTAGTTACTTGTCCTATGATAATCTTTATCTATTTCTGTCAGTTACTCTGTTCAGTCATTACATACATTGTGCATAAGAAGAAATTTATTAACAGAGTGAATTGTTAGAAAACAGTCCTACTGATATTTCCAAAATGCAGTTTGGATCATACCAGCCATCTGTTTAAAAACGTCCAACATTTCTACTTTGCCCACAATATAAAATCTAAGTGGTCCCTCCACTATATCTTACCCTCCCCTTTCCTTCTCTTACTTTCTCTCCCTTTCCTAAACTTGTCAGTGACAAAACCATTGGTGAGGCAGAGTAAGACAAATATAGGGATAGCTCAGAGTGAAGAGTCACAGCCCAAGCAGAGTAAAGTAAGACATCAGTACAGAAGTGGGGGCAGTCTGGTATTGAGTGTCTGAGTCTGATAAGGGTGAGGAGATCTATCTCAGGGTAGCAAGGTCCCAGTAGAGTCTGGAGAGCATCCACATAGAAGGTGCAACATAAGTTATAAAAGATGAGCTATATACAGGCGGAATGACCAAACAAGTAAAAGATATTAAGGAAAATGGGAGTCAATTTTCCCAGTGTGAGAGGGGAGTTACAAATACAGCAAGAGAGGCAACTAGAATGAATCCAGTGGTATTGTATTATAATTGGAAGTATGTGGTCTGGTTATATATTGATACATTACAAATCATCCCCAAATGCAGTGGTTTGAAATGCAGCGATCATTTTATTATTTCTCATGGTTTCTGTGCATCAGGACCTTGAAAAAGGCACACTGGGACAGTTTATCTCTGGGAGATCAGATGGAAAGACTTGAAAGCTGGGGATTACTTACTAACCGGAAGCTAGAATCACCCAAAGGCTCACTCACATGTCTAGGGTTCCATGCTGTATTACCTGGGGTCTCTACTGGGGCTGTTGCTGGAACATGTACACTTGTCTTTTCATTGTGGCTCTCTGCTGTTTCATAGGATGATGACTAGGTTCCAAAAGGACCAGAAAGAAGCTGTATAATCTTTTAAGACCTAGATTGGAAGTCCCTTAGTCTCATTTCTGCCACAGTGACAAGTATTAGTTAGCTTAGGATGCCATAACAAAATACCAAGACTGGGTGGCTTAAAAAACAGAAGTTTAAATTATTTTCTGACAGCTTTAGAGGCTGGAAGATCAGGATCAGGGTTCCAGCATGGTTGGGTTCTGGTAAGACAGCTGCCTTCTCTCTCTGGTGTCTCCTTACATAAGGGTACTAATTTCCTGATGAGGGTCTCACCTTCATGACCTTATTTAAACCTAACTAACTCCTGAAGGTCCCATTCCAAATACCATAACACTGAGGGGTTAGGGCTTCAACGTATTAATCTGAAGGGACACAATTCAGTGCATAGCACCCTGATTCAAGATAGGAGACAGGCATAGATCTCATTTCCAAATGAGAGGAGCATTAACATTGTGTTATATAAAAAAAAAAAAAATCATGTAGATCATGTGGATTGGAGACCTTGTTATGGCCATCTTGGAAAATGCAATCTGCCACCTTATCTGTGCATGTATACATACACATGTACATATATATGTGCATACATGTATATGTGTATGCATATTCCCTAATTCTGTCCAATGAGAGGGCCCAAGAGCAGTAACAGTCCTATTCCAACAGCACTGAGTACATTCAGATCTTGACTTCCAAAAATCACTCTTCATTATAGAGAACTGGGGGTCCTTGGGGAAATGGCTGACTCAAGAGCTAAGGAAAGAATAAGATGAGTTTAGAACCAGTTGTGACAGGGGCGCCTGGGTGGCACAGCGGTTAAGCGTCTGCCTTCGGCTCAGGGCGTGATCCCGGAGTTCTGGGATCGAGCCCCACGTCAGGCTCTTCCGCTATGAGCCTGCTTCTTCCTCTCCCACTCCCCCTGCTTGTGTTCCCTCTCTCGCTGGCTGTCTCTCTCTCTGTCGAATAAATAAATAAAAAAATCTTTAAAAAAAAAAAAAAAGAACCAGTTGTGACAGAAATCAAAGAATGATGAGGGTTACCAAAAGGATACAGGGGTCAGCTTAAAGGCCAGCTCCACTGGCCAACTCTGGAACCATTTGAACATCAAAACAAAAAATGTTTATACAAACCACTGAATTAAATAAATAAAACCTTTAGTGAGGAGTGGGATATGTACATAATTTCAAATTACCTCCTCATGCAAATATTAATTATTTATAAAAGTTCTAAAAGGCATTTCAGGGGTGCCTGGGCGGCTCAGTCGGTTAAACGTCTGCATTCAGCTCAGGTCATGATCCTAGCATCCTGGGACTAAGTTCTGTATCAGGCTCCCTGCTCATCAGGGAGTCTGCTTCTCCCTCTCCCTCTGCCCCAGTCCCCCGCCCCCCGGCTTGTGCTCTCTCTCTCTTTCTCAAATAAATAAATAAAATCAAAAAAAAAAAAAAAAGAAGAAGAAGAAGAAGAAGAAAAGGCATTTCACAGTGAGGAAGTCCGACATACACCATTTGAACCGAGTGATCAAAGTGATCATCACTAAAGAGACAAACTGAAATTACATGTCTGATAGGATGCAGTGAGAAAGCGCAGCACCTCTTCTGTGATGTTCCTGCAGAAATGCATAACTGGAATCAAAGCATGAGGATGCATCAGACACTCAAATCGAGGAACGGTTAACAAAATAACTGGCCTGTAATCTTTCATAGTGTCAAAGTCAAGACTGAAGAACCATTCCCAAATGAAGAGCACCAAAAAGACTAGATGGCAGCATGTGGTTCTGAACTGGATGTGTTTGCTGTTAGGAGCATTATCAAGACCATATATTATGGTTATATTGGAAAATATTTTTATTTGTAGGATACACACAGTAAAGAATTCACGAGGGGTGTCACAACAGCAATGTACTCTCAAATGGTTCAGGAAGAAAATGTGTTGTTGTGTTATATACTTGTGATTTTTTTGTAAGTGGGAGATTGTTCCAAATTATATTTTAAAAAATAACACATGGCTTAGTACACATTCAAATTGCTTATTTATCTTACCTTGTGTATCTTATCCACAAACCTTCCAATTTTGAATATTACTTTATATCTTACCACTTCCCTGGAATAACCGCTTGCTTTAGTTCCAGAGCTGGTCAAGCCTTCTCTCATCCTTTTACAGGAATACTGATACCTCTTTCTCTTCTCTCTCCTAGAAAAATTTTCCTTATTCTGTATGACCTGTTGAAATGCTCTTAACTGTGGAACATTTTCAACTCTCCTGAACACAGTTACTTAGGCCCATAGTTCCCATTAGCTTTATACATTGTTCTGCGGGTATTGTCTGTAATAAGGTACTTGTCATGAAGGAAAGACCTGCAATACATTCATCTTCCCATTCCTGGGACTTGTCACAATTCCCTAAAACATAGGGGCAGCTCAATGCATTTTATTGAATGAGTGAACACTAAACTAATGGATAAGGTATTGGAACCGTTTGTTAATAATGTGTTTCAAAAGGAGTAGCTGTTGTAACTCTTAATCCTATATGTCACATAAACCTATGGACATATGATTTCTTGGGGAGCTTATAGTGGTCCTATTATACATGTATTTCATTATATGTCCCTTCAAATTATTATTATTTTTTTTTGAAGAAGAAGAATGAAAATAGAGGGAGAGAGAGAGAGAGAGAACACAGAGGAAGGAAGAAAGAAGAAAGGGAGAGAGATTAGAAAGGAGGGGAATAATTTTGAGTTTGGGAAATCCAGTGAATTGGTAAGACTTACATCTCTAATTAATCTGCTGCTTAGGCACTAGACAGCACACTTACTTAGGGTAGACAGACCTGCATGTGACCTCCAACTCTGCCACTTTCCAGTTATGTCATCTTGGGCAAGTTAGTTAACCTCGATGATTCTCAGATACTTCATCCTTTAAATAAAAATAATACTGTGAACTCCATAAGTTCGTTGCGATGATGAGAAGGAACATTTTAAATAAAGAGCTTAACATTATGCTTGGAATATTATAAGTTCTTAGAAGGCAGTAGCTCTTATTTTTATTATCGCTAAGATTTTGATGCTCTGTACTCTCTAACTGATAAACTATCACCTTGTTGTATTTTATCAATAAGTTAATTCACTGGAATAAATATTTGAAAGTATGAAGCAGCAAAATCCTACTTCTGAAAAATCTAATAGTTTTATTTTTTTAATCTATAACAGTGTCACGTTTATGATTACAGGTTTTACTTTCAATTTGGTTATGTTCCAAGTCAGATGTATTTCCAAGTTAGTTAGTTGTGTATGAGAATAGACAATTGGACATTTTGCACATGTAAAGCATCTTCTTTGGTTTTGACAAGATGAGAGGTATATTGTGCTTAGTTCTTAGGATCATTTTCTTACTCTTCAGACAAAAGGTTTTTTGCTGCATATCTGTCAGTCTTAAATCTCATGGGATATGCTCTCTTCAACCCTCCTCTCTCTTGTTTTTTGAGTAAATAATTATACGATGTTTTCCTCCTAATGCATATATTGCTCTAAATCAAAGCTCTCTACAAGAAAAATTTACATGAAAATGAATCACATAGTAAGTATTAATGGTGTTTTGAAATAATAAACAGCAGCTATAAAGGCTTTTAGGCAAGTCAAACAAAAAAAATAAAATAAAATAAAATAAAGTAGAGGTTACCGAGTTCAGGCTGATGTTATTTTTCACATCACTTCTCTTAGAATTAGAAAATCCATGAGGAATAACAATAAAATCTCCCAAACTGGAGGCAACAAAAGATTTCAAAGAGTAACCCCAAGATATCACACTTCTAGCTTTAAGGTCATGGAGAGTGAGAAACCTAAGCATAGAAACCCATTCAGAATCTGTATTTGTCTGTAACCCCTCGTATTACATGTGAATTTCTTTGGTGTTGATGTCCACATTCCTCACATGAATTGCTGAAGGAGTTTCTGCACACCAGCTCCTTCAGTATTCACTCTAAACAAGTCAGCAACCACTATTCACTCTTTTGAGTTTGAAGAACTTTTTTATGTGCTTTGAAAAGTGTTGTGTAAAATTGGAAATTTCCAGGGTGTTGCTGTGTTCAAGGACGGATTTAAACAATGAGGAGACATCAGGTTGGAAGAGTCTCTGAAAACAAAGACAACCTAACACCTATATCCTGTATGAGGAAAAAACATTGTTTGGAAAAAGCTGTGAATCGATGTATCACGGAACACACGTACAACAGTGTAATTATTACTGGTAAGTCTCTCTTCTCACGCTGTACAGCTGTATTGCTGGGTCTTTAACAGTGCTCAAGAGCTACACTTTGCACTGTGGATTTCAGAGGGCACCTAACAAGCCACCCATATTTTGGAAGCAGTGAGCAGGAGGATTAATGAGTTGCTTAGCCCCCTCCTTTGAATGAGTATTTATTGATTCTGACAGAGGCATAGGGAAGTGAATGATAGAGAGTAGAGTTGCATACCTCACCTGGCTCTCTGCCTTAATTTGTTTATGAAAATGAATTAAGACTGATGGCAAATAAGACTGTGCAGGAAAGACAGGACACAGAAAACTATAATGGTCACAGAAAGGGAGAGCAGTGACTAAAAAAATCCAGTTTTTAGCCGGGTGCTATTTTTATAATCTAGGATTTTAGGCACACATAAGCTATTTTAATATCATGCGTATGAATACATTCACAAAGTTATATGCAGTTTACAGACTTAAAAACAAGGTTTTCCTAACTTGCAGCACTGTAAGCTCAATTTCATGTACCTGGGTCTGAAAAAAAAAAAATCAGATTTTGTTCTTTTAGTCACGTACATCATCACCAATAAAAAAGATTTCTGGTGTTCGACCACAGTGGCACTCTTGTTAAAGATGCATGAAGTCAATGGAATAGACCTTATTTCTCTACAGCTGTGGAGGCCCTGGAGGTCTGGCAGTGATAAACATTTGTCACTTAATGAGGCATAAATGACTCAGAAGAGAAGATATAATTAATGTGTGGGGGTCCAGGGGTTGTTTGTTTGCTTTTTGGTTAGGTTTGGTTTTTGGTAAGGCATGCTGTTGGCCAGATCAAAATTAAGGTTAAGAATGTAATGCTGTTGGTGTCCTCTCATTCCATGTGGTCTTTAGCTTCTCTTATTTTGATGGGGTAAAAATCAGAGTGAAGACTACAGTCAGTTGGGCCTCTATGTGGCTCTACTCTTGTATTAGCTTCCTAAGGCAGGTGTAACAAAGTACTACAAACAAGGTGGCTTAAAATAACCGAAATTTATTGTCTCCTGGTTCTGGAGGCTAAAAGTCTGAAACCCGGGTGCTGGCAGGGCGATCCCATTATGCTGGCATTAGCCTATCCATTTTACATATAAATGAACAAAGTAATTATAGTTGCATGAGTCAGTCATTTCTTATAAAGTGTTAAATGCAGAAAACCCACCTTTCTGAATTCTCCCGTAGCCATATAACTGGCTTGACTTATTTTTCCTTACTGAGGAAATTATGTAGGTTGTTAGGCATTATGTACAGACTGTCTTGTTGCTATTTTAATTTGGCTTGTGCTTATTACAGTGGGAAAAAATCACTCTGAATTTACCTCATGAAAGATTTTTTCTCCATTAATCTTTTTCTGTTTTTTTTTAATTAAAAGGGATATAATTTTATTTTAATTGTAGAACACAGACTCAGCATTTGTAGCCATTTATTAGTATGACAGTGCATGTATCTACCTGGTATAACCAATATCGAATTCAAAGCAATCTACAAAAAATTTTTATTTTAGCATTAATATGGCAACTGATATCTTTAAGACAATATCCCCAGTCCTCGTCAATTTATATGAATGCAAGGAAATAATTGACTTTGTTATAATGTTAAGATTAGCTTTTATCTGAAATATCCTTTCTTGACTCCCCATTCTAATCATCCCCATCTGTGATTTATCACTACATAGCAGCAAGAGGTTATAAGTCCCTACCTGAATATTACACATTAAATGAGACTCAGACTCCCCTTCGTGGTTCATAAGATGAGTCCTGCTCTACTCAGTTCCTTTGTGCTGCTGCTCATTATACTCTGCACACCAACCACCACCCTAGCTTGTTTCTCAACAAGAGCTGGTTCTTTCCTTCCCAGGATCCTCCATTCACACTGTTCCCTCTGCTTTTCCATGGCTGTTCCTTCTATTTATTCAGGCCTCAGTTTATAATTGGGTCACTTCTTCATGGCTGCCTGCCTTGCTTACTCTATTAGATTCCCCCATGTCATTCTCCTTTATGTCACCTCCTGCTCTGTTTATTTCCTCAGGAGCTCTTCACACCCTTCATTATTTGTTTACCTGTTATTGCTAGGTCTCCCTCTAGACAGTTAAGCTCTGTGAATGCAGAGAATATGTCTGTTTTGTTGACCACAATGCACCCAGTTTCTGTCTCATTGCCTGGCACATATTAGGTGTTCATTAAATATTTATGGAAAAAATGAATTGGCATTAAATACTTGGTTTCCCTGTGAAGTCTTGGTATATTTTTATTATGTTTGGTTTTGGCAATCTGCTTACTATTTTATGGAAGAAATCAAAGAAATATCAAAGTTTGGGATGTTCTGCTTTTATTTTTGCTTTTTGTTATGTGTTTGAGTGACAAAGTTAAGATTTTAGAAATTTTATAGCTAATTGAAAGCTCTTTTAAAGACAATATTTTGGGGTGCTGGGTGGCTCAGTCGGTTAAGCATCCGACTCTTGATTTCGGCTCGGGTCATGATCTCAGGGTCATGATATTGAGCCCTGCATCAGGCTCTGTACTGGGCATGGAGCCTGCTTAAGATTCTCTCTCTCCCTCTCCCTCTGCCCTTCCCCCACACATACACACATGCTCTCTCTCTCTCTCAAAAAGAAATAATAATAAAGACAGTATTTCACCGTAATACACCTCCATCACTATATTCTAAGAGTAACAAAAATCATCATTCTCCTGTTTGTGCCTAACATTTTACATGGGTTAATTGGGAACGTAAAAGACAAAGATAGGGGCACCTGGGTGACTTAGTCTGTTAAGCATATAGCTTGTGATTTTGGCTCCACACTCAGCCAAGGAGTCTGGTTGTGACTCTCTCTCTCTCCCTCTGCCCCTCCCCCTGCTTGTGGTTGCTCACTCTCTCTCTCTCAAAATAAATAAATACAATCTTTTAAAAAAAGGACAAAAATAAACTTACTACTGAATTCCAAAGCACAAATCTAAAAAAAATGTAACCTCTATTCCTTCTGAAAAACAATATAAGAGATCATGAAAAATGTTTAGCTATAAAAATTATTCATACCTCTCATAGGTTTCTGGGGAATTGTAATGTTGATATAAGTACTACAAATAATGACTCAATTATATATATAAAATGGTTGAATTGGTGGCTACTCTCTTTATTACCATCAGAGTATTAAAACTACATTTGTTTAAACCATTAATGTGATACATTGTTCTTTTAAAAAATTCCCCATGCTAATTATTGGCTATTTTTCACATATCTTCAGGACCCAGCCCATAATGATATTATTAAATAAGCATTCCATAGATATTAAACAAATGAGTAGGCATTAAATATATGCCATTAAATTGAGATTGAAGTATATGTATCTGTATTGTGAACTTTCTTACACATTACCTTCATCCTGTAGTATAATGTCCAGGCACAGGGGTTTGGGGGCATGTTTCTCAACTTTGCCACTTAGTGCCACTCAACTCTCTTTTCCTATAATGTTACTTATCTCACTGGGAGTTTCTGAGACACCATGTGTAATACTTCGTACATCTTAAGCACCCGGTTAGCTGGTTATTGAAACTAATTATCAAGCAGGTTGTAAAACAGATGACCATTTGTGATCTCTTCTAGCTCCTTAATCAAATAACTTCAAATACCTCTTTAAAGGCTCTATCTGGGCAGAGTTTTCTAGAAATTCTAGGTAATATGCATAAGGTAAATTTGTTCAGTAATAGCTAAAATTTTTAAATATATGCTTGATTTATTCTAGATACTACAAAATTTCCGATGGCAATTAGAAAATAATAACAAGCCTCATTGGGAGTTACTGATAAATGTTATACTTTGGCATTAGCTAGCTACATTCTAATATGCAGTGGGTATCATTTGCCCAATTACAGTGTATTTTTTTTCTTTAATTTTACCTGTAGGGGTCACTGGTGTCACAGGGCAATCTTCCTCTCTGTTTAGGTTTTGATGGGTAATTACCTGCTGACAGGTAATGTATTATAGGAATAAGGTAATATATTCTTACGATTTACTATTCAGTAAGGAATTCATTAACATAAAGATTATGACCTAGAATATACCCTTGGGAAACTTTCATGTTGATATGCTTTTATTTGGAAGGTGAGTCACTATGTTTGCTAGTGGAAAATAGTTGACAGAAACTTCATTTTTAACTTACTTCTTATTGGATATAACTATGGGGTTCAGTCAAATGACAATGAACCAAGAAAAAAAGTGAGTCATTCATTTAAAATTTATTAAACGGATATATCCTTGAATACCATAAGAGGGATGATTGTCATAAGAAAAATGCATTATGTAAACCTAGTTAATCAAACTAACTTCACATTTTATTAGATATATTAGTAAATTCTAAATAGTAGTCTTCATTCCATTCAGGTTGTTAATATAATAGAGACTATAAGAGATGCTTTGCATGAATTATTTAGTTAAGATGGTGACAGTAGGAGCGCCTGGGTGGCTCAGTTATTAAGCGTCTGCCTTCGGCTCGGGGCGTGATCCCGGAGTCCTGGAATCAAGCCCCACGTCAGGCTCCTCTGCTGGGAGCTGGCTTCTTCCTCTCCCACTCCCCCTGCTTGTGTTCCCTCTCTCACTGGCTATCTCCCTCTGTCAAATAAATAAATAAAATCTTAAAAAAAAAAAAAGATGGTGACAGTAAACCTTAGCATTTGATAATCTAATGCAAATTCAATTTTTGTATTCATATAACTAATTCTTTTGTACATGGTATTTGCCTAAGTATCAAATAATTAATCTTTAAATAACAAGTTTTATACTTGGTGAAAATAGCCCCACTAGACTTATTGTTGATCTGATTCTTCTCTTTGAACAAATGGAAGATATGGAGTTTAGAGACAAATTGGACTAAAGCCAATCCATTTCCTTTTCTAGACAAAAATCATGTCAGCCAGGGAGACACCTTAAATTTAGAAAATCTCCATGCAACTCCTGGCTGGGGAGAGTGTATCATCCACAAGCAATCATACCTCTGCTATGTTGGTCAGAGAACAGTACAAAGAATTTGTTCCTGCTGTGTTTGTTTTTTTGTGGGGAATAAACTAATGTGGACCAAAAGAATAAAGGAATTTTGGTAATTTCCACTAAGGTTTATATTGGCAGCAAAATCAATTCAGAAAGTTTATTTTTAAGAAACTGATTTTTTTAAATTCAAAGCCAGAATTGGCAATAACACCATCCCAAATCCATAAGTTAGTTGTGTAACTCTATGATTATTAGAACTGGGTCCGTCAGGTTCTTGCAAAATTAAAATAGGATTTTAAGAGTTAATTTTTTAATTCCTTGGAAATTTCTTCATAACCTTTCCCCATTTCACAATAAAAGACAAACACTATCTTGAAGTTGAAATGCAAGTGAATTCTGAAAAAAAAATGTATTTGTACTAGAACTGCAAATGTTTGACAAAAGTTGGAAAGTGGCTCTTAAAGAAACTCTCAGCAGGAGAGCCATAATTAGTTTTAAGATTTACTTCTAGTGGCTTCTCAGATCAACAGGACTTTGTTTGCTGTAGCATCTTAAGGTATCTAGGGAACATGCAGTCTTCAAATATCAAGGGATCTGTGTTTTACTATAGTCAAAGAGCAATGTGAAAATCACAACAAAAGTTCCAAGCAGAAGCCATTAACTTGAGGTCAGCTCTCTTTACATGGAATATATATTTGGACTTTTCATAGTCTTAAAAATAATTGTTGTATAACTGTCCCATACTGTATGGGTTTGTATATTTATTTTGAGGGGAAAAAAATCTTTTTCCATTCTTTTGTGTGGTATATATTCTGGTTTTGGAGATAACACATAAGAATACACACAATAAAAATATATTTTTTAGTTTACATAACAGTGATGGGAGAACATATCATCATTTTAATTTTATATGTCAAAGTTGTTTGAAAACTGAATCTGGTAAATTTTAAAACTCACTGGAAAAGGACCATAAAGGCAGAAAGCTTCATATTGGCATTAATGAATTAAATAAGTAAATATTTTTGAGCCTATATGATGTACTAATTTTTGTTTAGATATAGAAGTATAAAATGTGGGCTTTCAACTTATCATTAGTTGAGAAGAAATGCAATTAAGTAAACAATAATGATCAAAATACAGAATTATGTGCCAAATGAATGAAAACATTAAAAATAACTTGCCAAGAAAGGAAAGATATTCATATCTGTCAACCACATCATGAACAAAAATTATTTGTGACAGTTTTAGGCACAAAGTCAAGCACAGCGAGTCCATGACTTCCAGAAGCTGGTGATCATATCCTCATGTTATAGATGAGGAAACAGAGGATCACAATAGTAAGGGACTTGTTCAGCGACACACATAAAAATTAATGACAGAGTGTGCCATTAGAATAATGAAGGTGAAATGAACTATGGCAAAAAGCCTGAATTGGTTTTCATGCCCATAGTAATACCTCAGCCCTCCTGCCCTCCACTGTATGCCCTGCTCCCGAAATAATCTTCCAGAAATGCCTTTGATCTATCACCGACTTGTTTAAAGACCTCTTCAGGGTTCCATGAAATCTAAACTTAAGGTTGCTTTCCTGCCTTTTTCTTTTTTTTCACTGCCTTTCCCTCCCTCTATGCAAACTAAGTACAAATCAAGCTATTCTGCAAAAACACTCTGAACGTTTTTAAAACACTCTACCTTTTGTGCGTACTGTCCCTTCACCCTGTAATGCCTTGCCTCTTATCTCTTCAACTGTGAGCTTATCCATCCTATGTTCTGCTCAAAAACCACCTCTGGGGCCTTCCTTAATCTCTTCCAGTTGGAATTAATCTCTCCTCTACTAAGCCTATTATACCTCTGGGGTATTTATCTCTTGCTACTAAAAAACTGAAAGTTCATTGAAGACTGAGACCTTCAATTTATCATATTTGTATCATCTGCAGTACACTGAATAACTTACATATAGCCACAGAGAAGTAGCAATGACATAGCAATTTATTAGCAATAACAATAAACATAATTAAAATAGATGATTTTTATAGGCACTTACCCCGTAGCAGGCAGTAACCTAAGTGCTGTAGATGGAATCAGAATTTGAAGCCAGGCAGTTGACTCCAAGATCCTTGTTTTCAGCTATGTAGGTTCTGGAGTCAGCTGCTCTGGATTGAATCCTGATTCTACCACTTACTGGCTGAGTGATCCCTCTGTGCCTCAGAGCTTCATCTTTAAAGTGAAAATATTAATAGCGTTTACCTCAGGTTTTTAAATAGATTAGGTTAGATAATTTGTGTTAAATAGGGTAGTGTCTAGCACAAAACAGTCCTGATTAGTAGTTAACTCTACTTATTATAGTTTGTTCTAAGTATTTAGTGAGTTAAATTAACTCAACTATCTCAGGTAAAACACTTCTTACTTTCTCACCTCCTATCAAAATTCTATTCTGGCTTTAAGGACCTGACCATGAGCCAGCTCCTCTTGAAGTCATTCCCAGTGTCATCAGGATTATTGTTTCACAGTGTGGTACACTCCTCTAATTTTCCACAGCAGCTAACTATAACATCTGTTAGCTTCAGGAAATAGTTGTGGTCAGCTATAGTTAGCAATAATGTAAGAAATAGCTATGAAGTTACCAACTTTTTCTCGTGATAATAGAAAAATGATTATCTAATCTTTTGTGTTTTGAATCTAATCTTTCCACTGTCGCACCTAAACATGTAAAAACTATTCTTGCAGTAGGCAGAATACTTTGAAAGTCCTGAGTAGGAATATTTAAAACAAAAACTCTATACTTGGTCACAACTACAGCAGAATTCTAATTTATAAATTGGAAGGCAAAAACCTCTCAAGGTCCCCAGGTAGCGTTAACATATCAAAGATGAAGTGTTTACTCAATATGCTAGTAAAATCCCAATTTAATTCAATCTTTTCCCATACAAGAATTGTTTTGGTATCTGAGGAACCATAGTCAATTTTCTAGGTTATATTAAAGCATGTTTTTGATGAGGTAATACATAAAGATGTATTTTCCTATAATGAAAAGTAAACATATAGTAGGCATTTTCCCTGAATAAGATGAAAGGGATTTTACACTTGTCAGGACTTGATAGCTTGTTAGGTTAGCCATATGCCATGATGTGGTTCAGGAGGGTAACACAAATAACCAGAAGAGTGGTCGCAATGTATTTTGACGTTGCTGTGTTTTGGTCATGCCTTTTGAAACTGAAACATGACAGTACTCTAAATCAGTCATTGGCTGATTGGTTTTCAACACTAAAATAACTTTTTATTTCTTTTCTCTAGTTATTTAATGAGAATAATCTATACAATATTAGGTATTATTTTATATTTTAGTAGGATCGTACTTTAGTGGGATCATAGCAAACACTAACCTGTCTTGACTAAGTCCTAAAATCTTGGGAGATGATATACATATGTATATATATTTAAATATCTGAGATCATCTTAAGGCAGCAAAGATTATCATCATAGTGGCAAAGATTGGGAAGAAAGAAATGGAGAGTGTGATATAAAATGAAGTGGCAAAGAAAAAGCCTAGAAAGGCAAAAGCTGAATTCTCTCTCAGGTTTCTCAATGGGATTGTGATTCCTTATACAGGTCACTTTGAGTTTTTCAGCTACAAGTGTGAGGAATATGAGAAAATAATATCAACTACTTCAAATGCATGTACTTGGATTTCATGACAAAGGAGGTTTGATTCCATTAGGCACTTGGACATAGACTTTCAAGCCCTAGGAAATCCTTGGATTACAATGAAACAAGCATTTTAGTAAAGGCCTAGGAACTCCTAATAATAAATCATTTCTTTCTCTTTAACATAATGATGTTGAAATGTAAGCTCTACATATTTTGAATTCCATAAAAGGATATGTGCTAGTATAATTTATGGAAAAATCATAAATATTTGAAAAATCAATTCCACAGCATCTCTCATCTAATTCTAACTTATTTTTTATTTTAAATTTTATTAATTTTTTAATTTTGATTCCAGTACAAACATAAAATTCTAAATTCTTATTAATTAAATTTTTAGCACTCATAGAAAAGAGTAAAAGGCAATATACTGAACCAATATCTGTTGCTATTGGTAAAACTGGCATTGAGCAATCAAGCCTTAAAAGCCTTTCTTAGGAGTAAATTTAGGAGTAAACTATCTCACTATAATACTGTGAGATAATCCTAAATGGACATTATTAAACAGTGACAGGCAGTGCACATATTTTTCCTCCCCTTTTAATACCCTTTTTAGTTTATATGCAGAACTGAATTTTTCTCCCTCCAGTTCCCATTCCTGCCATTTCCCAGGATGTGACACATACAATATTGGATAAATACAAACAACATTTGATAATGTTCACAATTTGAACCCAGCAATTGGAGGTGGAGCTCCCCTTCTCATGAGAAAACACAAACTGAAACCTGGAAGGCAACTTTAACAAGCTGCAAGTCTAAGAAGAATAAAGACAGCCTCCCTGCTAAGAAGAGCACAAAAACAACCAACTGACTTTGCAATTGACACAGTCTGCAATGTTTCTATCATCCTCACAGCACAGAAGCCCCCAAATCTGATGATATGATTGGGTTGTTCCACATGTGAGGATCAAGAAGCCAGGTGAAAAACGCCATGAATAAGGACCCAGACAGGGAGAAATAAACTCAGAGAAAGAAAGCAACAGTGAGCTTATGAACAAAAATTCTAAAGCACATGAAGAAATCAAATACCAAATACAGCTAATCAAATCAAGAATTGGCACATTTACTCCAATTAATTTTATGAAATATTCCAATAAAGACTTTGAATACTCAAATTGATAAATGGAAGAACACTTCTATTTTTTAAATGGCAAGGAATAATTTTTTAAAAAGGAAAAAAAATGAAAATGGCTAGGCATGAAAGAGAACAAATTCTATACATTTATATACAAATCATGGTTATTTAAATTTGAAAAATAATTTCTACATTAGTGTAGAAGAGAAAACCAGTGAATTAGAAGAATAATTTAAGGAATTCATTAAGAATGCAGCATAGAGGGGCACTTGGGTGGCTCAGTCATTAAGCGTCTGCCTTCGGCTCAGGGTGTGATCCCGGCGTTATGGGATCGAGCCCCACATCGGGCTCCTCCGCTGGCAGCCTGCTTCCTCTCCCACTCCCCCTGCTTGTGTTCCCTCTCTCGCTGGCTGTCTCTCTCTAGCTGTCTCTCTCTCTCAAATAAATAAATAAAATCTTTAAAAAGAAAAAAAAAGAATGCAGTATAGAGAACAAAGAGAAACTATAAAATATAAACTCAAAATAACATGGTACAAATAAATTCAAATATGTTAATTAAAATACTGTGAATGGCTCAAACTCACCAATTAAAAGACAGATTACAGATTTTTTTCCAATACAGCTATAAATTGCTAGCAAGAGGTATGATAAAGTGATGAGGAAAACTGTATTATGTAAATACTAACCATAAGAAAACTAGTACAGCAATATTGATATAAGGTGGCACAGAATTTAAGGCAAAATATTAATAAGGATATCGTGTACAAAAAGAAAGGGAAAAATTCACTTAAGAAATGTTAACAATAATGAGCTTATTTACAACTAAGAACTAAAAGTCTTGAAATATTTAAAGCGAAACAGACATAATTACAAGAATGGATACCTCCATAATATTAGTAGAAGATTTCAAGGAATGCTAGTTGAAGCAGACTACATATTGGTTAGCATATGGTTTTGAACAACAAATTTAGGAAGCTCAACCTAATAAATATATACAGAACTCTATACCCAAAAAATGAATGCATACATAGACTAATAATTAAATTGATAATGTAGTAGATTACAAAGGAAGTGTTATCATAGTTCAAATAATTGGCAATAAGTCATATTCTGTGACAGTAGTATAATGTAATTTGACACCACTAATCAGAGATCATAAAAAATTAAATGTCCTGTTAAATAATATGTTCTTGTGTTAAATTACAGTGGGAATTATGGGAAACAAAATAATTAGAAGTGAATGGAAAATTAAAACTATTAAAATACATATATGTATACACACACACACACACACATATACACATACATGTGTTGAGGTATAGATAATTATCTCAAAACCAGTTCAATGAAATTTAAAATGTTTATTTTATAATATTATGTGAACTTTTTTTAAGAAAAAGGATTTAAAATAAATGAGATACATTCACCTCAAAAAAAAAAGGAAAAGGATTAAAAATAATACAGACTAGTTGTATTAATGTGAGTTTTTGCAAAATGCATAAAAGAATATGTAAAAATCAATAGTGTTCTTATACACTATACACTATTGGCATAACTACCAAAATATCAAACTAATAACTAGTAGTACTAGTGAGACAATTTGGCAAGGTAATTAAATAAGTGACACATAAAAATCAAGTCTTACAATATATTAATAATTTCCCAAAAGAAATAAAATAGGAAAAAATAATTTATTCATAATAGCACCAAAATTATAAAGTACATAGGAATAAATCTAATAGTAAATGTTCAGTGTGTTCATGGAGAATATTATAAATCTTAGTTGAAAACAAAAATACACATTCTTCTAGATGGACTCAATATTTTTAAAATGTCAATTCTTCTCTAATGTACACATTCAGGAAAATTCCATTAAAAACAAGTTTTCCATGAAATTTGATAAGCTGATCCTGTAATTCAGATGGAAGAGCAAAGAGCCAAGAGTTGTAGAATTTTAAAGAACAAAGTGTAGGAAACTTACCCCCCTGATGTAAAGATCTACTTTACCCCCACCTGATATCAAGATCCATAAATCTACAGAAATTATGGCCTTATAGGAGGGCAGTTATGATGAGCACTGGATGTTGTATGTAAGTGATGAATCACTAAATTCTACACCTGAAACTAATATTACACTGTATGTTAACTAACTGGAATTTAAATAACAACTTAGAAAAAAAGGAAATTAGGGCCTTATAGATCTACAAAAGAAAAAAGAGAGGCAAAAACATATCCACAAAAATATGAGAATTGATGCATTACAGATACACATTACAAATCCCTACCTACCCTTGAGAACTTGGAAACACTTCATTTACAGCAGGTCCTCATCATTCTCTGCCTCCAGTTACTGGGATACAATGGATTCCATCTGGAATGAACATCTTATTCAGATGGAGCCAAATGAATTACTCTCTTCTGGAAGTTTAGAACTGACATCCAGAAAACTCTAACCAGTTAACTTTGGACATTTATAATCAGGATGCAATAGTGCTATTGGAGAATTCTATTTTAGGAACTATATATCTAGAAGAGTAAGTCAAAAGAGAAAATCCACTGACCAAAACAGAAAAATGAAGTGGACACGGAAAAAACAAACAAACAAAAAAAGATGGGAAAACATAAAATGCAAGAGAAACTCCATTTCTGATGGCTTTTCATGTTCCTATTGATGCCTGTTTTCACTCTAGTCCTGGAGTAGTTGTCTTATTTCCTTATGATATGTTCTTTTTTTTCCCCTTAAACGACTTTGAGGGGTTTTGGTTATTTCCAGACAAAACACTTTGAGTGAATGAGATTGATGATTATCAAATTTCCATTGGCCTTAAGAATTTAAAAAAGTGACGCCCAACTTTATAAAATACTAGGATCTCTACACCTTCAATGATGGAGCAGCTTTATAGTTACATAAAATTGATCCCAATGATATTTTTTAAATGAGGAAAGAGTATACATAGAAAAACCAGTATTCAAAAACTGCTCCTCTATGTCTTCTGTGGGTAAGGTTGGGTTGAAGTCAGTAAAGGCACAGTTAAAGGCTTTTAAGGCAACTGTGTTAGCTTTTTACCATTCATTTAGCAGGAACATGTTTTGTGGTCTTACGATAGTAGTTCTTTGGGTAATATTGCAAACACACATTTCTTAAGCAGAAGTGAAGAAAATGTTTCCATTTGAATCCATTGCCATTCACAGTCCTGCCCAGGATACCTGTGTGAAGTGAGGCCAAAAGTTAAGGTTATTATAAAGGCCAAAACCAGATGGAGGGACACAGGTTCTGTCTTAAAATGTCTTTGCCTCTCACTGAATATCTTAGGTCATTTGTTTTTATTTTAATTTATTTGGCTATTGTAATGCTATTGACTTACCTCATGTTTGTTAAATGCCAGTAATATGATCTGATTTCTTTCCAAAAATTTTTTGTTCCTCTTACAGATAATGAAAAGAACATATACTCATAATATAGCTTCCAGCAACATAGACTATTATAATTTTGAGTAACATACAGTGGCTACCACAGCTTTTGCTAAGGTTTCTTTTATCTTAATAGTTCTACTTTGGCTATCATGTATAATGGAGTTATCATATCCTGAGCGCTCTGAATAGGGTATAGGCTATAGTGTCTGGTTCTACAATGTTATAATTATCTTGTGTCAGTAATATAAATGACTTCTTTCCGATGGTTTTTGACCAGTGCATTCTTTAAATAAGTCCCTTCTTTTGTTTTTTAATCATTGCCCTCAGCATTGCTGAATCTGCAAAAAATGCACTTCTTTACCTAGGCTGACCAGGGGCTGGTATATCTGAATTATATTCAACAACCCTAAGGACAAGAATTTTGTCTGTAGGTTATAGAGGTATTCATATTGGAAGCTTCCCCTTTTATTCGTGTGACACAGAGTGATTTATACCTACTAGCTAGGATGTTTTATTGGATTTTTAGGCTGACCTTGTCATTTTTCAGTCAAATCATGTAACTTTTGAAAGTGAAAAAAGTACTATTAATAATTAGAGTGGGATATCAGGCAAAAATAAGCACTATACCAACACATCAAGATGTATCTTCATTGTAGTTATTAGGATTGCAAAACTTAATTGTAGTGAGGTATTTGGAGGGTGTTATTATGGTTTTCCTGGTGCCTAAAATTGTAGTGTTAAAAAGATGGCACATCTCTGAAATCTAAGAAATGAAGTGTTTATAGGACTAAACCAGTCCTTCCTTTGTGCCACTTCTGTTCCTAAATCTTACCTCTATTATTGAACTGGTCACAAATTGCAATTGCTGGTTTATGTCTCCATCTCCTTTGCTACATTCAAGCTAGGTAGGACCTGGGACTGGTGCATTTCTTGGGGCCTGGAAGGGAATCAATGTATATTTTTTTAAATTGAGGTCATATGAGTAAATCAAAAGAACAGAATAGCTTTAGGAACTTCCTTTTTTTAGTAGCATTAATAAAGACAGGATTATCTGTGGAAAAGATGATGTGTTACATGTAATGTTTTTATATACAATATAACACGATGTAGGATGCAAGTATATAACTGTGATTCATATGATAACTTGGTATATCTGGATTGAAGGAGCAACACAATACAATGGTTACGAGGGTCAACTCTGGAGAAAGTCTACTGGAGTCTGAATCTAGACTTTGCCACTTACTAACTGTGTGACCTTGGAAAAACTAGATTCTCAGTGCATCCATTTCTATCTGTAAAATGGGAAGGTAATAGTATGTACTTCTCTCATGGAGTTGTAAACATAAATGAGTTTTTGCCCATAAAAGGCTTAAAATAGTGCCCAATTATGTAAATGCTTAAGAGTTGGCTATTGCTTTGTTGTTATAATTATTATAACTCTTCTTATAATATAATAATAATGTATTATTAATACTATTAACATTAAAGAATGAACCTCACATGCACGCATCAATAGAGATACAGATGTAGATATTATACTCAGATATCCAGACTAACTGGGTACTGGGCAAGAATGATTTTTCATTCTTGTAATGAATGAAAACATGTTGCACTTAAATTAAATACTGATTTAAGGATGGGAATAAGACCAGGTAAACCAAATAATTCACATGGGAGAAGATAACTCATTAAAATTGAAATCTATAGGATTTACCCCAAATATTAAAGACTATGAAATGAGGGACATTTGTATGAAGGACATTTATAATCTCTTACCTTACTTCCTATTTCCCTTTTCAACTTTCAAAGAATAGAAACGTATTTAAAATATTTCCACTTATATCTGTGAAAGTAGGAAATAAATTATCTTTTCTTTAACCTTTATTCCTTCCTTAGGTAGGACTCAGCACTTTTTCACTTGAACATGGGAATTTTATGGGCATAATGAAAATGACAATTGAATTTCCCAAAAATTTACGGATTAATTGGGAAGAGTCATTTGATGTATAGAAAACATGATACTAATATCATTTTTAGAATGTAGGTATAAACATGATTTAAATGTGTGATATTTTCATAAATGTTCCATACTAAAAATATTTTATAAATTGAACATTAAAAACCTCCTACATAAAACTATTAAAAGTAGATTATTGTTTATTTAAGTATTTACAAAGAGAATGTCTAACCTCTTATAGTGATTTTTAAGCACCACCTCTCTGCTGTTTGATATTATGTTTTATAGAGTGTGTCTTTAGGAAATTTTCAATCTGTTTCCACTCAGAACCAAATCAATACATGACATTGATGAATTCTACAATACAGTAAATGTGTATCTTACTTTACTTTAAGTCTTAAGAGACTAATTGCTGATGGTCTCAAGCTGTTATATGACATGATACTACATTTCTAGGCTATATACTGCTTTCCTTTAGACTCTGCTGCAAAAATATGCATATTTTGTGTTACCATTTTAATTTCATATCTAATATATAAAATGAGTGTCTTCAAGGAAAGGATAAATCTTTTACATGTTATATCCTCTGCATCACTACACATTGTATTAATAGACTATGTTCACTGCCATTACTGTTATTTGTTATATATATATATATATGTATATATATATATATGTGTGTGTGTGAATGTGCCTGCATGTTTGTGTATTTGTGAATATATATATATATATATATACACATACACACACACACACACACACATGTATACATATACTCTTTTATATGTTAATAAGGCAAATGTTTTCTTTTTAAAAAATCCAGTGACTATTTTTGCTGGTTGTGCTATTTACTTAACCCGAAAAGTTAACATGCAGAACAGGTGTGAAATATATACACACACACACACACACACACACACACACACACACACACACATGTATACATATACTCTTTTATATGTTAATAAGGCAAATGTTTTCTTTTTAAAAAATCCAGTGACTATTTTTGCTGGTTGTGCTATTTACTTAACCCGAAAAGTTAACATGCAGAACAGGTGTGAAATTGAGAGATCAGCCACTTTCAAAGGGCATGGCAGCAGTTGAGAAGATTGAGTTTCTTACACTGTATACCTTGTGATGTTTGTTGGTTTTTAAGCTTCTGCACTACTTTATCTGAAAGCAGGTCTTGTTCTATCAATTTTCACATTAGTGAATTAAGTTATGCATTATCATTCTTTTAGTATACAATCTGTATATTATTTCCCATGAAGTAGAATGAAGGGAATGTTTCCTGCGCTAAGAAGAATTCATAAGTATAGAAAATCAATTTAATATTAAGAGAAACAGAAAGAAAGGATTGTTTCTCTCTTTACCACATCTCGAACCCATTGCATTACTCCATCTTGTTATTCTCTTTGCCCCTTTCTATGTGGTCTTTGGTAGTTTACTAAACCATCCTAACTTTGTTTTGGTTAAGTTTACTCATTTTAAAATCAGGCCTCAGAGTATCTTGTCTACATTTTAGGAATAGGATAGGAAGGAGACATCACTGTAATTGAATTTTATCCACAAGTACTGACAGAGGATTCCTACAAACTAGGCCTTGTGTGGTGATGAGAGGGAAGAAGAAACCATTGTCCCTGTCCTGAAAAAGCAGGCGGTCCAGTTAGGATAATTACTCAAATGCCCACTGCATGCAGGAAAATGAGTGTCAAAAGAGATCTGAAAACAAAGATATCCCACAAACTGAACTAGAATAGGGGCTTGAGGGGTACATAGAAAAAATGTGCAGAGTTAGATAGGAAGAGTAAAGATGCCTGAAAGAGCCCTAGACAGAGGGGTGTACATGAGCAGCCACAGAGGAACAGATGTGCCTGGCATGTTCTAGGGACAATATGACTTTCTTGACTGACAGAGGACTTAAGGCAGAGAACAGTGGGAAATAAAACCTCGTCGTTCAGGTGGGGTGGTAAGGATGATGCACTAAAGCAAGACCAGTAACTTGATTAGGCATTGAATGTAATGTGCTGCAAAATCAGATTGTGGAGGCATCTCAGCCAAATAAAAATGAGTTCTCTGTAATCCACTATTGATTTACCCATATCACTCTTTATTATCATGAATATAGAGAATTGGATATATTAGGGAAAAACTTAAGGAATTTTTCCTTAAATTTTCACATAATATATTGTTTCACGTTGAAAAATGAAGTGTGGCGCCTGGGTGTCTCAGTCAGTTGAATGTCCAACTCTTGATTTCAGCTCAGGTCTTGATCTCAGGGTCGTGAGTTCGAGCCCCCATGTTGGGCTCCATGCTGGGCGTGGAGCCTACTTAAGTTAAAAAAAAATGAAGGTAATATATATGCATTTAACAAATATAAAAATGACACAAAACAAAAATGCTGAACTTTTTTAAGACTTGTTTGTTTAATAAGTTTTTAGCATACTACAATGATGACATTTCATGAATGCATGATTGTTCAAAGCTAGGCTAGTGAAAATTTAATTTGCTGTTTAAAGAAATTTAGGATAAATTTATGGAGATTATTAGATTAATGACCAAATCTATTTTTAAAAGATGAAAAGTAGATTATGTTGCTATGATTTTATTACGAACTATTTCTGAAAATAGAAAAAGAATAGGCAACTTAATTTAATAGAATAAATAGAAGTAACTTTCTTAGCTGTTCTCTTCATACACGTGTACAACTGTAAAGACACTGGAAGAGCATGGCTTCCCATATTTCTTTCATACCTTGTTGTAGAATCAAGTTTGACCCTATTCATCAGTTCCACAAGAACTGGCTGAGACAGGATTCAGAGAACAAAAGATGGTGCTTGTTGCATAGTTCAGTTTCTGTATTCACTCAGTAAAAATTTGAAAGAAAGGGTAGAGATCCTGGTAACAGGAATCAGTGGATGAACTGGCCCTGGGGATGACAGTCCTCCTGCCTGCGTCTTTACTAGTTCTCCTGCTAGTTTGTTGTTTTGCTTTGCGTGCTTTTTAAAAAATTTATATGCAAAAGTCAGCCTAGTACAAAAGGCAATAGCCCTGGTGATAGGAAATAACATTCATGACTGAAAAAAATTATCAAGAAAATGCCATAAATGTTATTTGGGATAAATAAAGTAGTTTATGTCCCCAAATTTGGTCTGGATATTTTTAAGTTTTCCGTTTACCCAGCAGACTGTTTTAAGATAACACGTAAAAGATGATCCTGTTTCTCTCACAAAATGGTGACAATCACTATTTCATTATCAAAATATTAGAACTCAACAGGGAAGCATAACTGCATTAACCCAACATTCTCGAATGTTGCAAGGTGAGTCATTTCACTAATTCATTTCCTTTTATGTGGAAAATCTATTGGGATATCAATGACTTATACAGATGCGATTTTTTTTAAGATAGTTGATTTTACTATCTATACTTGCCAATTAATTTTCAGAATTTTGTTTCTAATAGTCGGAAGCCCAAAAAATAAAAGGTGATAGTTATTATATCACATTGCTTAGCGCTATAGGAGGCAGATGTGCAATGCAGTTCTCTTTGCTTATTTTCATGCCACACCCTCTTTTGGCCCTTAACCCATGTTTAGGGGGGACACAGTGGAGGCAGCTATACTTAAAAAGATTACCTTGTCATGATGATTCACAGTCGAATCTTTATTAACCAGGGGCTCCCAGTTCTTTCTGAGATCCATTTCTCTTGCTCACCATAATGCTGTGATCAAAATGGGTTGCAAAAATCTACCTCTCCACCTAGCAGTAGTTTCCTAAGTTCTTATGACTTTATTTCAAATTCTTCATAAGAAATGTTTGAAAAGTCAATGAAATCACCAATTATTTCTTCACTGCATGCAGAGAGATACACAAATATTTTAAATCTTTGAAACTTCTATTGTGATATTACAAATATGCAATGAGAAGGTTTAGTAAGTTAATGTTACCAAAAGTCAAGTAAAAGAGATAAAAAAGTTACGTTCTTTAATGTATAAGGGAACAATTATAGTTCGGGCACCTGTGTTAATAAAGTAATGTAGTGTTCTTTGCATTAATAAGATACGGCATATTGACCGAAACTCTTAAAGGTAGAATGCAAAAACCAAGCCATTAAGATCTGAAGAAATACTAACCTTAACTCTGCTGTAATTTAGACCTGTCAACAAAATTATCAGGATAGCAGTTTTAGAGATAATATTCTACGTATGGCCTACAGTATTCCACTTGTATTTAATGAAAATGTGCTTTCTCAAGCAATCAAATATTTGCCCTAGGTTCTACTTCAGGATGTTTGTATTTGTTCAACTAAAAAGTTAAAGTCAAGCATTCAATTTCAATGGGACTTGAGACAAGCATACAATTAGGGATTTGGAAATAGTTGTGTACTTAATGAAAATTAGGGAAATCATTTACTACCACATGAAAGTCAGTTTAAATGCTTTGTTCTCATTTTTTATTCCCATAAATGCATGTTTCTTAGAAGTATGGGATGATATATGCAAGTTTTACTCATTGAATTTACTGTTACAGGTAAATAGATTATCTTTTCTCTCTGAAGATCATGTTACGTGCTCTATGAAGGAAGTTCCTATGAAAAAGAAATCACCCAAATGGACTCCCTCAGTGTTACTCTCTTCCATATTCCTGGCCAAGTCAAAAGTATCAGACTACATACCTATGCCTCCTCCCTGAAAACTAGCCATTCAAGGTATCAAAGGAAGTACTGTGCCATAGACCAGAGCACAGGATTTTTGCATCTAACAGTCATTTAATAAATGGTTGTTGAAATCTTATATAGAAATTTTTGCATTCCCACTATGTGACCAAAATGATTAGTTCCATTCTTTCACATATTTGTTCCATTCTTTCACATATTTAGCCATAGATAATAATAGCAGCTAAAGTCATGCTATACTGGGTATTCATTTTTCTCAGAGTAGATTTCCAGATCTACTTATTTGTCCACTAAAAACTTGAGTTACCATCTAACAACCTGATGGTTATATAACAATCACCAATGATTAGTTCGTCTCTGTATGCACCTTGGAAAATAATTTGTTGTCTTATAAAAAAAAAGATTAAAAAATTTGAAGACAAAAAATACTACCAAGTAAAATAGTTCGTTTGGAAATATTTTTTTAATTATTATTATTATCATTTAATACTTGATGCTTTATAGGTACAAATTCATTCTGAAGCAATGCTTGTAGAACTTTTAAAATTTCAACTGAATAATTGACATTAAAATTGTTCAGCTGTGTTATATTTTCTCTTCTTATAAGAGAAAAACATTGCTTATAGACAGGCCACCCACAAAATCTTGTAGATTGAAAGATCATCTCCCAATTGTTTCAGTCTTTGTCAGATTTGGCCTTAGGAGTGCTCTGACTTTGTAGGTATAAAGGAGGTAAAAGATATCTGTGTATATAGTATTATTCAAGCAAACAAGGTCTTTCTTTAATTTAAGTTTATGCATTTCAATATACATGGGTGTTGTTCTTAAAAATATGAAATCGAAATTGAAAGATTTGATCTATCAAAATGTGCTGATAAATGATACAGGGATAAATGCAAATTTCATGGTCAATACCAAAAGACCAAAAAAGAAAAAGTCTTCTGCCATTGTTCATGTTTTATCTATTTTTTAAAAAAACCATAGAAGGAAAAATACTCTAGGGGAAAAAAAAATGAAGCTTTACTGCAGAAGAAATGAATGCAAGAAATGGCACTTTAAGTAGTGAAGAGACGTGAAGCATTGCAACTTCATAGCCTGCTAAGGAGCAACAGCTGTACCTAATTTCAACTTGACGTGCTTCAGATCTCATATTCATATAGGTATTTAATGATCCAAACATAATGGTCCTATATAGAATAATTACTTATATGAAGGAGCAAACTTCATACGCATTCCTTTTTAAATGATCCTTCAAGAGAAAAACTGCACTGGCTCTTTGAACAATGAATAGTCTCTTTCACCAATCCAAATGTTTGGGGCTAAAAAGCTTATCTTTTACGAGAAAATAATAATAGTGGTAAGGTTACTTCTTTTTGACAGGCTCTTTTTGTCTCCCCCCTTCCCAGGATAGCCAGTACAGTGAAAAAAGGTAGAATGCCAGGCCAATCATTAAGTCATACTGGTAGATGGTTACAAGAAATATCAGAAACAAAAGAACATACGGTACTTTAGAGTTGGTGTATTTCGAAAGCAGAGATTCGCTGCTTTCAGTTTGACCTTCCTGGGCAGGGAGACTAGCAGAAGCAGAGCTCTCGGATTCCTTGTCACCTGAAGAGCACAGTGATTGTCCAGAGGCTAATCCTTCATTTTCATGCCTTGCCTCTTCCACATTCTCTACAGCTTCACTGACAAAAATCATTGGCTGTAGAGATTTTTCCACACAGCGTTCTCCTTGTTGAAAAATCTGGCTTTTAAATCTTTCCCTGCTACTACCTGAGGTCTCTGTTCCTGAACTTTTGGAAACTTCTTCAGGTATAGACCCAAGGTGAGGGTGCTTTTCAATACCCTGGATTTCACTTGTTGGATTACAATTATATTCTGATTTAGTAGAAATAGATTGGAGAGTCATGGTAGTAATTATATTCTCTACAGCAATTGCCCGTTCATGAGATGGCACTGAGGTTTTAGCATGGTGATTGGAAACGTGAGAGCCATTCTGAGAAGCTCTGTTAGTGTCTGAGTTTAAAGCAGAGTGAATAACAGCATCTCTGTCTGTTTTCTTTGGTAATTCTTGGACCTGTTTATGATCTCTATTTTCTGGAAATGTTTTTTTGTCTTTTGGTAACATTCCCAAATGTAAATCCAGTTCTGAGGCTGCTTTTTGATTGCCTGTAATGACCTGTAAGGATTCTTCTACAGATGTGCTATTTCCGATGCCATGTTTCTTCCTGTCATGTGTCTTCCCGGGATTGTACATAGATATGGTTTCTTCTTTCTCCATTTCATCTACATGTACATTACAAATACCTAAACGTGATTCCTTTTCAAAATCATTGTCATAGATTACACCTCCTGTATCTCGTTGACAAAGGGTATAATGTGAATCATCATTTCCCCCTTCATGTGGATCAAACGCTGTTTCCTTTACCTCGATGGGCCTGTCACTTCGTGCTGTCTCTTGAGGTAGCTTAGCAATTATTGCTTTTTCTCCAGCAGACATGCTTTCTAGAGCACTTTCTGATGTTGTCTTAATTATATAAGCTGTACCTGCTTCTGCTTTCTCAGTAACACCATGATCAGCTAGAGAAGACAGTTCACAGCTCACTGTTTCTTGGCAGGTAAACAATTCTTCCATAGGAGTAGCTTTCAAACTCCTTGTATTATCTCTTTTTCCCCACATGTCTTCACAATCTGCTTGTTCCTTGATCTGTTCTGTTCTATTTGTCTTACTCTCTCTTGCTTTTCTCCGACTTTCTAGAACATTCCAACTTTGTTTCTGTTGTGCATTCTTATTCTGATCGTCAGGATTGATCCAATCTGATTTTTCTTCTTCAACTTGGAAAAGGAAATCATTCCTCAAAACATTTCCACTTCTTGGTGAACAAACTTGACCAGGCATCCCTCCTAAAGTAGTGCCTTCGCTGGTCAAGAGATCACTCTCTGGAGTTGTTAATACAGCTTTTTCCCAATTTAGACTTATCTTTGGTGAATGAAACATATCTGCTATGATTGCCTGGTCAGGAATTGTGGTATCTTTACTCAGCAGAACAGTTAGGTCTCTGTTGCTAGCTCCTGTCCCTTCCATACTGATTTCAGAGTGGCCCATCTTCCTTTCTTGGTCGTGTAAGATTGAATGAAAATTTTTGCTTTGTTTTACATTAACACCTAAATGTATTCTTCGCTCCTCCTCCTCAGTCTTACCATTGCCATAATCTTTCTTAGAAGATCCTTTTTCCATTGATTCTTCTGAATGGAAATCCAAGTGGAAATCTCTTCTTAAACAATCCCAATCCTTTATTGCAATTTTCTCAGGTCTTTCTTCATGTTTTTTAGTAAGATTGTCTGTGACTTGTTGATCTGAGGAGGGACAAGATATTTGCACTCTGCCTCTCCCTTCGGCTGGATTAGCATTATCATCCAGTACTTCTTTGCCACCAATACATAATTGCACTAATTCATCGCTACTAGTATCTCCCAATGGTGGCTTGATTTCTCCTTTATCTGAAATAATTTCCTCTGAAGGTTGTTGTCTACACTTATTTTCCGAGGAATATTTTTCATTGCAGTAAAAATCTCCCTTTAAGGAGCTTTCTGCTGATGAACTTGGAGACAAAGGCTTTTTAAACAAGTCAGGGTGTACTTCACCATGGATTTGCTTCTTCTCTAACCCCTCAGCCTTATTCAGAAAATTGACCGGATCTATTGCAAATGTATTCTTTTCATCTCTGGAAGCAGTACTTCTTATTAAACATTGATTTATCTTAAGGGATAAAAAACAAAACAAAACAAACAAAACAGATAATGATCAAATGATTTTAAATATACAAAATGAATTAGATAGGTTTCATTAGTGGGGCTAGCAATTAACTGGTAGATTTCCTTGATTCATTTCATCTGTGGATTTTGTATAAATTCTAAAAGCCGGATGTTTTGGGGGGATCCTTTTAGGCTATGGCTTGGGAATGAGATTAATAAGAAGAGGAACCAAAATTAATCACTCTCCTTCCCAGCTTCCAAATATCACATTGTATTATTCAACTATTCTTGCTTGTCATTGCACTTTCTCCTCACTTAGGATATACACATTGATAGCTCCATGCTAATCAATTAGAGAGCAGCTTCCTGGGTGCCCCTTGCTGCATTTATACTTGCTGTAGGTGCCCCTATTACAGTTTCTCTTATTAATATGTTTTCTGCAAAGCCTCTGCAAACTATTAATAGCAAAACGTCACTCAAAGAAAAGTGAGGGAGTTAATGTCTCTGCAAATTCTGTTTTAATGACCCTCTGCCAACTGGTACTCAAATGTATTTGAGCTCTTCAGTGATGCCAACTGTCAGGATTTAACAGTGAGATGCCTGTGTTTTTTTTTTTTTCTCCTCATAACTGACATTTGCATGATCTCAATAATTATATGCAAATCTTACGTTTTCCCCTTCTTCTCACATAAGGCTCATGTTACTTGTCAACTGCACAGCTGTCTTATAAGCCAATGCCTGTGGGTTCCACAGATTTGGTTGTATTTCCATCTATTATAGAGCTTCATTGTTTTATGCATTAACATCAGCATGGAGCAAATTAGCATCTAAATTACAGCTCCCTGTTCATTTATTGGATGTACAATCTCAGTAACTTCTAAACAAACTTTTATATTTGAGCCTGCTCATTGTAATGAGGTGTATTGGTGAAGCATGTGATTTTTCAGGGCCCTTTCATTATATTCTGTGGTTTGAAAAAAAAATGGCGATGTTAACTTTCAGCTGGTGAGAATTCTCACAATGGGTGACAACTTTGTAGTTTCTTAAAGTTGGAGCAAAGTAAATTGCATACTTTAGTGATGCAGCTTCCATATCACTATAGAAAAGGTGGAAAATGTGGGGGAAGAGATGAGCTCTATTTCTTTTCTGTTTCAGCACTGACACTTGAAGAGGCAAATGTCATTTTAATCTTGGATGATTATGAATCCATGTATCCTAATGATATGAGCTCCAACCAAATACAGTAAAGGATAAATTGCATTATGTGACTCATTTACTCCCATTTCTTCCTTTGTGATAAAAATGCTATCTAAACCATTCCCCAAAAAATTCCAAATAGATTGAATGTCTACCAAGTGTGAAATTTATGATAACAAATTTAATATTAAATTGTACAGTATTGAATTTGTTTCCTGTTTAAAAAATATAGCACAGGCTATTTTCTCCTCATTTGGTAATTTAATACTTTCCAATGATATAGAACTGTGAGATTCTCACAAAGATGGAAGTAAGTTTTTAAAAAATGCTGCTAAATGCAGGAATCAGACTTGAAAAGCTGGACAGACTCTAACAATCATCTAGTCCAGCTCTCTCATTTTACAGACGAGTTTATGCTAAGTGTACACTTGTCACAAAGATTAGAAATGCACATCAGGATAGTGCTACCTCTTCTATAATTCCTACAAACTATTACTCAGAGCCGCTGGTAAAGAGATAAGAAATGAATGTCATTAATTTACCACTGCAGAGACCAGAAGCAACATACTGAAATCAAAGTGCCTTGTTGATCAAGCTAGAGATGCAAGGACAGAATAGGCTGTGCTTTCACATTTGCAAATTATATTAGTTGAAGCTATTGAAAGGCAGGCATTGCAGCATCTTTGAAGCATAAATGGATTCATCGTCTGTAATACCGTGGCAACCAGAACACTTACCATCAACTCTAATTCTTTTTCATTACGTTCATCATGTTCCCTGTTTACATCTTTTACATTTTGATTACTGGTTTCCAAATCTTCCTTGTCCTCATGAGAACAAACAATTGTTGGGATATAGGTATCTGCAAAGTTAATACAATTGTAGCCATGTAAGATTGTTATCATCGTAGGATTTAACAAAAGACACAAATTTTGTTTAAAAATTCAATTGAAAACTCCAATAAAAAATATTACCTGTAATCTTTGAATTCTCAAAGTTATTCTCATCTGATGTTACTAATGATTCTTCTTTACTGTCAAATTTAAAACAAAATGTTATAAATGTTTTCTGAGACTATGTCTTCTAAGTATTTTTGTATGGGGAAAATTCAAATGAATAACAATCCCAGTAAATATTATATAATCTTTCATATTTTCTTGCATTACTTGGTATGCTTTTTAAATAAAATTGATCTCTTAGAATAATTCAATAGTAAATTACTAGTAGTAGAAAAGTTTTTAAAGAATTTCCACAATGACGTATTTCTAAATAAGATTTATTGCCTATATTTAAAACTTACATAACCGAAGTAAAGATATATGTAGATGTCGATTATTCCATCATTCATGAATTTAATCTTTGCAAGTGAGAACATTTTTCTCTTGGTTTAAATGATAAAGTTTTATGAACTGACAGTCCATTTGTGGTCGTGGAAATTGCTTTTTAATGTTCCAATTATTAATTTTTTTGTGTTCCATTCTATTCAAAATTCTTTCAGTTGGGTAGATATACCATTAACTCTCTCTCTCCAGGAATGGCGAAAAAAACAAACTTACTAAAAACTGAAAGGCAGCTAAATTTATACTCAGTTCAAAGGCTTTATATGTATATTGCCACAGGCACATTTTACAACCAACACTTCAGATTGCTCATATGAAAGCTTGTATTTTCTTTCTTTAAAATGAGTTGGGTTATACTTCCTTTATGATAATTTTCTGCATAGTGATTAAGGAAGATAAATATATTTTTCTTTCAAATGTACTCTATTTGTAGGTGTATTTGTGGAATTATTAGAATTTAGATTTGTCCATGACACTCAGCAAGAAAAATGCTAGTGAAAAAGCTCACTTTGTGTATAGTTATGCCATAAGTCAATCTATCAGAAGTGATTGGCCCAGTGTCCACATTTTCTTGTATTGTCTCAGCTGAATTTTCTTATAATGACTTTTCTCGATAACTTTTTTTCTTCACTAAAATGCATCTAGACAGTTGGCAATGGCGATAAAGTTGTGTAATAGAGTCTACTCTTCATTGCATGGATAATGTTGATCCAAATCCCAGGAAAGCCAGTCTTTTTTCAACAAATCATGAGAAAACTGCAAATTCTTCCATCTGGACTACATGAGAAGGTAATTCAGTTTTGTATATATTTATGTGTTTAATTTAACTTTACCAAAAATATTTGGTATTTTCCAGTGGGTCCACGAAAAAAAAATAATGTTTCTACATAAGTACAACATCATTGGAAAAATATAGTATTTACATAATTGATACTGAATCTATAAATCTGCATTGTTTAATGAGGCCAATAACTATGCAAAGATTTAGTTTTGTGGAATCTAACTGCAAGTTGATGCATTTTTACCTTCTCCAAATACATGCCTTATAGGGGCTTAAAAATATATAAACCATTAAACATCATTTAGTTGTTCCTGCTTCCTTTTTTGCTCTATAACAGTGTTGAAAATTTCCTTTGTACAGGGAAAATCATAGCCATTTAAAGTCTCCTGTTGTTGACTAACCAAAATGCTATCAATCATTTTTCTAATTTAATTCTCTAAGGTACTTCAATTTTTAAAAATGATTGCATCAAAAGGAAATAAACCTGGTTTTAACTAATTTGGGGGACAAAAAATTAGTTATAACTGTGTATTATTATATTGGTGTCTTATAAAACATGTAAATACATAAATATAGGAGAAAAATCTTAGATTCAGGGATAAATACAAGAAAGAGAAGCTGATATATATGAAATTTAAATATTATACCAAATATCTATGAAGAAAACTAATAGAAGATTTGTAAGACTCCTACAAGGAAAAGAATAAAGTTGTATCAAGAAATACTAAAAACCTAAAAAAATTGGGATACATACCATGTTCATAGATAGGAAGAAGATATATTAAACTATTAATTCTCTCCCAAATTGATCTAAAATTCAATCCAATTCTAATCAAAATTCCACAACAATTTTTTGGGGTGCCTGGGTGGCTCAGTTGGTTAAGCATCTGCCTTTGGCTAAGGTCATGACCTTGGGGTCCTGGGATGGAGCCCTACATCAGGCTCCCTGCTCAGCAGGGAGCCTGCTTCTCCCGCTCCCTCTGCCACTCCCCCTGCTTGGGCTCTTTCTTGCTCTCTCTCTATCTCAAATAAATAAATACAATCTTTTTAAAAATCCACAACAGTTTTTATACAAACTTTGAAAATATGATCTTAAAGAGAAGACTAAAGGACTGAAGATAGATGAAACATTTCTGAGACATAGTTGTGAGGAGAAACCTGCTCTACCTGATTTTGAGAGATCTTATGAAGTTTTAGTTATTTAAGACAGTTATGGTGGTATGGAGACAGACGTGGATCAAGAGCTTAGTGACAGATTTGCACATATCTAGAACTTGGGTATATGGCAAACATGGTATATCACATAGCAGGTAATAAGGGATTGTTTAATGAATGAAAATAGGGAAAATGGCTGCTTCTATGAGAAAAGATGAAATTAGCACAACATATATTCAGAAATCAACTCCAGATGGATTAAGATCTGAAATGTCAAAAACCTTGAAATTCTTTTTTTTTAAAGATTTATTTATTTATTTTAGAGAGAGACAGAGCACGAGCAGAAGGAGGGGAAGAGGAAAAGGGAGAGAAATCCTCAAGCAGACTCTATGCTGAGCATGGAGCCCAAGGGGGCACTTGATCTCACTACCCTAAGATCATGACCTGAGCCAAAACCAAGAGTCGGACACTCAAACAACCGTGCCACCCAAGCACCCCAAAACCTTGAAATTCTTAATAGAAAATATGTGTGAATATCTTACAGACTTCAGAGTTGGAAATGTTTTCTTAAATAAGAAGAAAAAAAGTGGCTATAAAAAAAGATTGTCAGTTTAACTATATTGAAATTTAAAACTTGTTCATTAAAAGACAGCTTTATAAGAGAAAAATATAAACTAGGATAAAATGCATGTGTTACCTAAAGTCAACACAAAAAAAGGATCAAGAATATATAAAGAACTCCCACAAATCAATAAGAAAGCACATTTTCATAGAATCAGGGGAGAGGGACAGACATTTAACTGAAGAGAAACTTGATATAGCCAGTAAGCACATAAATGGATAGGCAGTATTGTTAGAGAATAGAGAAATGTAAATCAAGACCACAAGGAGTTACTATTTTAATATCCATTTAATTGATAAAAATTGCTGTCAAGTATACAAACTTGAAACAATCCAAATGCCCACCAACAGAAGAGAGACACAAAACTATGACATATCATAAAAAGGAATATTACATAGCACTCAAAATTAATAAACCACAGAGACATATAACAATATGGATAAATCTTAGTAACATAACATTAAATGAATAGTCCCAAAACATTACATCAGAGGATGTTCTTTTTTTTATAAGCTAAAAACTACTAAAATAATTTATATATATAATATATATAATAATTTATATATAATATATATAATAATTTATATATAATATATATAATAATTTATATATAATATTAGTAGTTATATAATATATATGAATATATATTCAAACTCTATATATATATATATTCATATCTCAAGGAAAACAGAATATACTAAAAAGGTGTATAAACAAGAAAGCTTGATTTTCAAGATTATGGTTACATCAGGTTGGGCAAGTTGGGGTAAGGGATGAAGAAAGGAAGTGATTAGAAGTTGGTTGTTGTTTTGAGTGGTAGTTTTGCAGGTGCTTATTACATTATTTAAAATATCTAGTTAAATTCTAGTTTCATATAACTTATTAAGACAAATGAGTTGCTCTCTGGCTTAGATTAGGGAATGTCTTTAGATAAAATCCCACTCTGAAATTCAGAGTGCCTGTCATATGACCAATTACATCTAAAGAGTATAATTAAAACAACTTTAGAAGAATCAGGGGAAAAGACAAAGCACTTGATGGTTGATGATAGGGTCTAGAACTGTACACAATTGTCATAGAAATGAAAAGCATTATTGAATGTTTCTAGTCTCCCTTTTATGTTACCTGAGCCATTTTTAAGCAAGGAATTTTCTTATTTATTTGTATTCCCAGTGGCTAACACAATGCCTGACCCATACTAATGGCATATTAAATGCTGTTGAATAAATGCTCTTCCCTTCTCTTTACCTCTTTGTCTTATAATGCTCAAGTTTTAACCCTTCCAAAGTTCAGGACAATGCTTTTAATTATGACTTCAAATAATTAAACAACATTTTAAAATTTTATAAACTTAGAAATTAAAAAGTCAAAAAGATATGTATTTTGTGGAGAAAGTTTCTTTCCACTGCATCTTACATCATATAATATAGTCTTTCATATTATTTAATCATAAGAAGGGTCGTTCATTCTTCTAGAAGATATTTTGATCACCCACTCTCATAATAATAAACACTGGGAAATCAAAGATGAATAAACTATAATGTCTTACTTTTAGGAAGCTAAAAGGTAATGATGGAAATAGACACATTAACAGGCAATTATTATAATATAATAAGTGATAAGTATTATAATAAATTATGGAATATGATATAGAAAGTAGGAGTTTGGCAATTAGAGAAGAATGGTAAGGTCATTCCAAACAGAGGCAATAACGAATGGTATAAGATTTAAGGGTAGAAAGCACAAAAAAAGAGACACATTCAGGAACAATGAAATGTTCAGACAGTTTAGATTGTATTGAGGGGAAAGAATGCCAAGAAACAGAGTTAGTTTGAGTTAGTTTGAGTAGTTTTGTTTTAAGTGAGTTTTTATTTAAATTCCAGTTAGTTAACATACAGTGTAATATTAATTTCGGGTGTACAATTTAGTGATTCAACACTTATATACAACACCAGGTGCTCATCACAAGTGCCCTCCTTAATCCCCATCACCTAAATAACCCATCCCCCTGCCCACCTCCCCTCTGGTAATCATCAATTTGTTTTTGAGTAGGTTTTAAAGTGCTTAGCATGCCAAGCAGAGTGGGGCTGAATTCTTTATGCACTTTTTAATCACTGCAGGGAGTGGTGGGGAAAGGGAGTTCAGTGGGAGAGACACATGGTCAGATGTCCATTTCAGAACCAATCTATGGAAGGTACATTCTCTAAGGAAAACCTGGGTACGATGAGCCACAAGAAGACTACGGTATCTCAGGTACCCATGAGAAGCACCTTCCTCCCTAATCTCACATGCTTGGACAGAGGACCCACAAGTTATGCTTCGGTTCCTGGCTTTTATTCTAGTCCTTCACTGGGGAAAAATAAAATGCCTTCCCATCCACACTGTTGACCTGGGTCCATAACATTCTACTTGTAGCCAGCCTATAAGTAGTAGCTTACTAGTTTTGCTAGATTTGGGCATTCTATCTAGAAGAATTTCTAAGGAACTAGAGATCAAGCTCATAAAGGAACTTTAAGCATTTCCGTTGTTCAGGAGCCCTGCTACCTTGTCCCTCCCTTCTCCCATGAATACTATAGCTCCTAACAGTTCCCCAAATCGCCTTTCCTATCCGATCTCTGTAAGTTTTAAATTAATAAACCTGTACATGGAGGTGGGGAGGGAATGGAGAAAGAGCTGGGAATCTCCCAAGATGATTTTGATGTGAGGCCAGATTTGCAAACCCCGATAAAGACGTGATGTATCTCAGTGCGCTGAGTCCATTGGGTGTTGCTATGGAGACTGTCCCTTCTCTCAATGATAGGCAATAAGGAGAGTCATATCTCTGCTTTAGTTGGCCCTCCTGGTCCCAAACCTTGTTCCCCTACTCCTTGTTTGTTTGCTATGATTTTGTAACATGCTTTCCTACTATTTAGAAAACGCTTAAGAGTGGAGAGAAATAAAGGCTAATGCAGAGGTTTCTCCTTTGAGAATTTAAAAGGATGGAACTAGCATCATCTGAGATAGAGAATTCAGGAGGAGAAGTAAGGGGGAAGGAAAGCAATGAGTTTATTGAGGAAATGTGTTAGGCTTAGAAGGCCTTTGAGCTTTTGACCAAATGGGAAGTGAAAATTAGTGCTTATTGAATGAAAAATGCCCAGATTTTATTGTTTTTTTTCTCTCTCATAATATCATTGCACAAAGGCTTACATCGTCTTGACAATTAAAATTTTCCCCCACTTCAAAGAAATGGGACATAACATTGAAATTTTATGTGATGGCCTCAAGTAGATAATGAATGTGTTTTGAATATATAAAGAAATTATTGGTTTCTAATAGGTAATGATCCATATGAAATATAATAGTAACTTCAAATATATAGGAATCCATATTAGTTAATTAATTCAGTCATCATTTAACAAATATTTTTGTGCTCACAAATTTCCAAATACTGTACTAGATCATTGAAATGAATAAGACAGAGTCCCTGCTGTCAAAGTGCTCACAAACCAGTGGGGAAGCCAGACAACTAAATAAAGAATAACCTAGCACTGTAATAAGTGTGTGCTCAGTGAGGGGTCATATGGGCTAGGAAAAGTGCCCAGGAGGATTTGGCCTCTAACTTGAAAACCAAATAAGAAATAACACTAGTTAGAGAAGAGGGGAGCAGTAATTCTAAATGTAAGGCATCATGTACAAATGCCTTATCAGTAAAAAAGTTATTCTAAACATGTCAACAAATTTAACATACAATTTAAGAAGAATGAGAGATTGAAACCCAGGGTATTGATTGGTGGTCAGCCAGCTGAACAGGCACAAACTTAAATGTGGATCACGGACCTTCTATATGAAAATGGCCTGGTACTCATTACAAATGCTGCTTTCAAGGCCCAAAACCACATCTGAATCAGCATGTCTGGAGTGGGGAGTAGGAATCTGCATTTTTTAGTAGAACCTCAGAGATGCTCTAGTGTTTGAAAACATCTGATCTAACTGCTCCCTCCTATCAGGGCTACAGGAAGACACTCTAAGAATCCAGGAAAGTGATACAGGAAGTGCCTCCTTATGTCTCTGAATTTTCAGCAGTTCACATTCAATTATGTAAGGAGGGCGGCAGTTCTATGCATAAAAGAAAATAATTGTTTATGTATCACATATACCCCCAAAATAAATACATTGAAAAACAGAGCAGTTTATGTGCCTTAAAGAATAAAATGATAAATTGATAAAGTGGGAATTGAAATGTATTTGCAACCTAGTAAGTTAACAGAAAAACAATAATTTGTGTTTCTGAGTCAGCAGTTAATCACTCAAAACTTGAATCAGCTCTATAGACTCTCTACCTCTGAGCTTCATGTAATTTCAGAAAGTTTATGTTCCTTTTTATGCCAAACTCCTCCAATTCATAGGATCTCGGATCTATAAGAGGCCTCATACTTGGATAGTCCCAACCCATCATGTTACAGAGAGAGAAACTGAAGCCTAGTTAAACAATATGGCAGAAGTCACACACACTAACTAGTAGCTAACCTAGAACTATATTCAAGTTTCTTGGTCACCATGTCAATGTTCTTTCGTAAAGGGTCAGTCCAGAGTGAAAAAGAGCAGAAAGACCTGGATGCAAATCTCATTCTTTCCTGTTATTTACCACTGACTAAGCCACTTACTAGCCACGTGACCTCAGACATGATACTCAACCTCTCTATGCCTCAGTTTTCTCCAAAATATTGCCTCCTCCTTATACAGGGCAATTATTTAGCATAGTCCTCAATACATGGAAGTGTTGAAAAAATTTATCATTATCACTATTGTTTATTATTATTGTTATTAGAAACATATGGTAAACACATTCTACACTACCATGGTACCCAAGTGCCAACCTTTTCCTTTTACTTGGAGTTATCTGTAGTTTTTAATGTTTACCCTATATTCTCTCATATCTTGAATTCACAAACTACTTTCGAGAGTAAAATTTGCAACCCATGATAGCATACTTGCTTAGTTGTTTTTACAATGCCCTTCTCAGAGGACGATCCTACAAAGAAAAATCACAAGATCTTCAGCAAAAGTAACCTTTTATTTAAAAGTGTCCTCTGCAAATACAGTGTGCATGAGAATGTTGATCCACACTTTCTTTTATTTATTCAGTGTCAAGATTTAGGCACCATGTTAGTACTACTGTACCACTACAGATTCTGGGTATGTGGCACTTCTGCTTTTGAGGTTAATTTTAACACTGTTGAAATGTAGTCATTTTTGTATAAGTAATGATATGGTTTTGCTAAGGTCCTGTAATGCCATTGTGCTAAAAAGCTCATACGCCTCTTAAAATGTGAGTGAAACCTCTCAGAGACCTGTTCCACACAATCTGAGTCTGATGTGATGGAATTACCCAGCCAGTCCGGGTAAATGTCAGGATTGGGTGGTAGGAGCAAAAGTGTAACTCTGTTCCAAGAGGAATAAAAAAGTTGGCATAAAAAAGGATCATCTCCAAAGTGAGTCGTGACTTGTATTTGTGTCTCCTTAACACTGCCGCAAGGTGTTCCGCATTGCTCAGAGAGAATCAAATTTGGAATTCTTGGGCACCACCTTTCACTCTGAGAGAAACAGCTAAAAAGTAAATAAATGTTGAACTTCCCAAGCAGTTCAGCCTGCCCTCTTTGGTCTCATTTTGTTTCCTCTATCCTCCTCCCTTAAAGAAAGAAAGGAAAATAAATGGAGAGCTTTTAAATTAGAAAAAATAGGCGCCTCTTTGAGGTTCTTTTTTAAGACACTAAAAAGAGTACATTAGCATTGATGTTGGCACTGATAAATGGCTACTTCTAGAAATACTGAAAAGGCTTTCCTGGAATAATAATTACATATTGTATACTATTTATTTCTGTAATTTTATAGTGATATTTTCCTGAAAATTCACTTTCTAGTATTGTGATTTTTTTTAGCCACTTCTGAATTAGAGGATGGAGGAAAGCAAAAGCTTGTACTTAACGAGGGGTAATGTTCATAATACATTAACTAACTACTAGAGCTTAATATCTGTTCCTTTGGTGTCATAATACCAGTAGTCTTCTCTTGATCAGGAGTAGAACCGAAAACAGAAGAAAAATATTTGATCAAAAGAGAGAGAATTAAAGATATAAATTTCTAATTGTGAGCAGAAGTATCTAAGGGAAAAAAATTTAAAGGCATGATGCAGAAGGAATTTAGATTGAAAAGACAAATTACATTCAGTTCCTTGATGATAAAGAAAGGACAATAAAATGAAGACATCTCTGCCTTATTAACAGGGATTCAAAGAAGCAAGAAATAATCTCAAAGAAAAAACATCAACAATTTTAAATGGCTTTATATTCCCTTCAATGCTGAATCTGGAGACTAATAACTAATATGGTAAGGAACATGGTTTTTGTGGGCATCACATTCCTTATCTTCAAAGTGAAGGCTCTAAATTAGATTAGGGATATCAAATACAATACCCTCATGCTGGCCTTTCTCTCTAGCACCCATGGCAAGCACTGATAACAGATCAAGGGATTTCCTTGCTGAGACCAGATTCAACTCTGTGAACCTTCTCCACCCAGCCAGGTGGCCACTACCCATCAACCCTTTTATTGCTCAAATCGAAATGAACTTGCTCTTCTCAGTTTTGCTATTAAATATATGAATATAATTTTGAAATGTTTAATTTGAAAATTTCTTAAACTATTTTTTAAAAAATAAAAATGCTAGTATCATCAGTAGAAATAGCTGTTAACTTAAAATTTCAATACAGTCAAAAATAAGCTCTTGGTAAAATCTTGTGGTCAGCTTTATCAGTTCAAATTGATAGAAATGCTACCTGCACGGTTTATGAGCTAATCTTACATTGTTTGTAGTAAAGACTACAGAATCATTTATTTCCACATCATTTTACTTATGTCCAGGTAAAACTTTTCAAATAACAGAACATTACCTATATCACAACTGGTTGGATAAACAAATGTATTGGATAATACCTATCATATAAGCTCATTTATTAGTTATAAAATGTAATCATAAACCATGGCAAACCACAAGCCCCTTGAGTAAACTCTAGTGAACAGCTCAAGCATTCAAGAAACTAAGCACATGCCATGACATTAGGGACCAGATGGCTTTATTGAGTCGTTTTCCTGTTTTCCATAAAGCTGAGTTACCACATTCCTAAAAATCTTTTCTATTTCTCAATTAGAGCATTGCCCATTGCCTTGGTGCTTGATCTTGAAAACGTACTGAAAACAATTGTACTATGCCTTCTCAATATTGGAAATTTCAATAACTGAAAACATACCTTTGTTGAAGAATCCTTTGGTAAGTTTCTTTTCCCAAGTTTCTTCATTTTGTAACTTGGTTTCCTACTAAGAATTGCCCATTCAAATCTGCCTTGCCATGCCAAAGTGCTGGGTGCTATTTTTTCTTGCTCACCTCACCTCACAGGAATCAGGACAAAAAAAAAAAAAGACTATTTAGATTTAGTTCTGTGATTGAATCTGGGCAGCATGTGCCATTTTGTGGCAATGTGTATTTTCTAAAGAGACACTACATTGTGAGCATCTAGTGAAGAATTTAGTAGTGTCTTGGAGGTCCAAGTGTAAACCAAAAGTCGTAGGTTACTTTGGGGGGAGATATAATTATAAGCAGAATCCATGGATTTTAAGTGAAGAAGACTTACACGCAAACCTGGCTCAAGGGATGACTCTGCCACAACCTGCCAGTTATATTCCATTGAGAGAGAAATGTGAATGTTTTTAAGCAATGAGTACTGGAAAAACTAAAGAATACACATCAGAGGGATACCAGAAAAAGTTCTTAAATTTATTGGCCTACAGACCTTATTTTACTTGAGTTCTTAAAGGAAGTAATTGTCCCCCATGGAGTAGGTGGGTGACAAGAAACTAGTGATTGTTCAGCTGAGAGTCCTGCTACTTCAGAAGTCTGGCATCCTTATTCTCCTGAGTTCCCCTGCAAAGTGATTGCTAAGAGTTTTATACCATCACTGTCTTCTAAAAATTATCAGAGTATTGTCATGTGTATTTTTTTCCTAAGGATACTAAAGTTGCAGTCATTCTTTTTTTCATAATGATGTTGATTTATCTGTGGTTGTGTAAAAAGTCACTATCACAGAGTCAGGACTACTGAACCAGCTAATTGCAATTCCAGAAACTCTGATTAAACATATTTTCTTTGTGGAATCTATATGTAAGTATTGCTAAGTTATTTGGTTTGTTAAATACTGGGCTTTGACATCCAAGCTCTATAGCATTTACGTTACTTATTGTTTTAAAACTGTTTTTAAAAAAAGTAATTTAAAATGTAAATTGATATATCTCATGTATGTTTGGAAGGGTTAAGAAGCGGAGTTAACACGAAGGAGCATGAGACTTCCAGACTTCGAAATCAAATCATTCAAGAAGTGACACCTCTCAGAAGGAAGGGTGACAGGTATGAGGTCAGAGTACCAACCTGTAGCTGCTCACCTGAGCATCTTTGCCCTCAATTGTTTCTCAAAATAGCAATGTTTACAAGTGGTTGTTTGTTTGTTTGTTTGTTTGTTTTTAATGGGGAACGAAGTGCTAAGAAACTTCTCCCACTTTTTCCCCCAGCTTCTACCCATTTCTGTCTCTTGACAAAGAATTTCAAGCATGTGTCAGTACTCTTTCCTTCTACTGGAAAGTAAATAAGGCGAGATAGTGTGTAATTCAGTGGAAATAATGGAAGAACAATTCTTCAGTATTTTTTATAGGAGATCATAGATTTTATGTTTGTAAAAAATCACCAATTATCTTAAATATAATAATTGGGGCCAACAAAAGTCAAGGCGTGCCAAAGCATGTTAGAAAAGTTAAAATAGTGCCTTCCTGCAACTACCTTGAATTGTTAAGTTTAAATGTTATAAAGTCATTTTTTAGCTCATTTCTTTATTGCTATGAAATTAATATGTGTCCGCTATTTCCTCTTTATTTTTAATTTTTTATACTAGCAGCTACTGTTTTAGTTTTAATGAGTGTTTATGATATGATATCTGTTATAATTCATTTCCATGTTCAAGCAATTCACCTTCACAAACACATTTCCAAACTAGCTATTTTACTTACGCTAATGACAGCATAAATTGATATATCAGGGAAAAGAGAAATATGGTAAATTGAGTTGGATGGTTTATGTTAAAATCCAAGTACGAATTCTATTATCCAACTGGATTTGTATTTAACTGCATTTGAGAAGTTTTCTAGACAGAGGAGTAAGACTTAAAGCATTATTTCTGAATTTAATGCTTTTGTGAACTTACGTCACACATTAAAATCATCTTAATGCACCTTTTTGTCAATTCTTCACAATAGTGTTACAAAAGGAAGGGAGGAGAGGATACATTTAAAAAGCAAATGAAAAAGAACTCAATGGGAGCCTATTAGGCTACCTGTTGATGAGCATGTAAGAGAGTCATTAATATGCGGCTCATTGACATGATAGGCCATAATGACTCCTCCAGGGACAGTTCAGTCTATTGTGTCAGAGACTAGTTAGGGATTCATTAACGTGAAGACTCATGACTTCTTAATATGCAAATTATTAATGCAATGCACTGAGGCATCCCTCACAAATGTCCACATTTTGCATTACATGTCTTCTTTGCCACCCTTCACCCACACCTTTTGTGAACTGTTTTCTTTTTTCCATCCTCTGCTGCAGATCTCTTCACAAAAGATTCTGTACTCTTGTGGAATCTACCACTTCACATTCAAAGACCTCCTCCCCTTCAGCCCACATTTCTGGGATTCAGTGCAGGTTTACATATACAAACCCCTTGAACATTTTTAATAAATCAGTAAAAATTCAGCATAAAATCTGATTTGATATATTTCTCCAATGTCAAATTGGTTTTTGGCTAAAGGCAGGGCAACATGAACTACATGGTGGTTTTTAAGAACTGAGACTCTGAAACATGAATAGTATCATTTATACTGAAGGTGGGAGGGGAAAGAGAAAAAGCCGAAAAAAGCCCAAGAGAGAAGACACAAGAAAAAAAAGTTTAATTAAACTAGGAAGAGTAAGTATTCATACCAATGTAATACATTAAATGAAGAAATAGTTTTAAACCACTCAATGTCTGGCATGCAGGAAGCAATTAGTAGGTATTAGCTGTTATTATTATGTTAGCATTTTGCACTTTGAAGGTAATATCCACATTTCCCATTAAAACAATAAGAAAAATGTTATTGAGTGAAAGTTGTTCCATCTTTAAATTAACATGCCATAAAGAGAGGATCAAACATATTCTTCATTCCTACAGCAGAATTAGTTACAGCATTCATGGAGAGGTACTCAAGTATCCTTTGAAGCTTGTCCACATTTCATGTATAGAAACTATGTTTTAATATACCCTTTCATGTGGGACTTTATATATTACCAAAATTCATTTTCTTGCCACCCTATTATTCTAACCTTATCTAAAACACAGTACCTTCTCTACTAAATTTCAGGAGAAACAGACCCTATTTCTACATTCCATAAGCCCTAAACTTAGAAGTAGATCTACAGAAGTCTATTTATCATAAAATTCATATCTCCATACAAAATCAGTAATTTTTTTAAAGCTAACAGCTTTATCTAATTATGTATACCATAAAGTTGATTTACTTTAAGTGTACAATTCATTAATTTTTAGTACATTTAGTATATTTTTAGAACCGTGCAGCCATCACCAAAATCTAATCTTCAAACATTTCCAGTACCCCCAAAAGAAACCTCATGTCCCTTATAATCATTCTTCATTTCTCACCCCCAGCCCTAGAGACACTAATCTTCCTGTCTCTATTTATTTCTCTAATTTGGACATTTCATACAAGTGAAATTATGCAATATGTGTCCTTTCATGTCTGGTTTCTTTCACAGATCATAATGTTTTGAGACTCATCAATATTGTAGCATGTATCAGTATTTTCTTTTTATTGCTTAATAGTATTACATTATATAGATATAACACATTTTGTTTATTCATTTACCAGTTATTGGGCATTTGGATTGTTCCACCTTTTGGTTCTTGTGGATAGTACTTCTATAAACATTTACATTTGTGTGGACATGTTTTCCTTTCCCTTGGGTAGAAACCTAGGCGTGAAGTTGCTGGACTATGGTAATTCCATTATTTCACATATTGAGAAACTGTCATACTATTTTCCTAGAAAGTGGCTGTACCATTTTATAATTCCACCATTAGTTCATGAGGGTTTTAATTTCTTCAAGTCCTTGCCAACATTTGTTATTACCTCTTATTGATCATAATCATTCTAGTGGGTGTGAAGTGATACCTTGCTGTGGTTTTGATTTGCATGTTTCTAATGATGTCGAGTATTGTTTTATGCGCTTATAGGTCATTAAAATAGCTTCTTTAGAGAAACATCTATTCAGATACTTAGCTTATTTTAAAATTGGGTTCTCTTTTTATTATCGAGTTGTAAGACTTCTTCTGGATATAAGTCACTTACTAGATACGTGATTTGTAAATATTTTCTCCTCTATGTGGGTTGTCTTTTTTTTTTTTTTAAGACTCTACTCATTTATTTGAGAAAGAGAGAGAGAGCACAAGCATGGGGAGGGGCAGAGGGAGAGGGACAAGCAGACTCCCTGCTAAGCAGGGAACCCAGGGTGGGGCTCAATCCCAGGACCCCGAGATCATGACTTGAGCTGAAGTGAGATGTTTAACCAACTGAGCCGCCCAGGTGCCCCCTACAAAGACTTTGTTTGATTAAATCTCTTTAAATAGGAGACAATATTATTTTTAACATAATCTTTATTAATATAATTATCACAAGCAGCTAATTATACTTCACATTCTTCTAATGTTAATTTCAATACTAAATGCTAGAAAACAACCAACAGTTATTGGTCCTCCCCAGGTTCTAGACTGAAGTAGGTGTAAGCAGATTCAGAAATGCTGCAAATGAACGTGTAGATTCGAGGAAAGAAGTCCAACTGATTTAGGAAGCTCACAGTAAAAACATAATGCTATTTTCTCTGGATTCTACAGTTGGAAAAGATAGAGTAAGCAGGCAGGAGCTCATCATTGCCAGGATGACTCTCTCAGTTGAAGGCTTTTCGATCCCTAATTAAATAGAGCAAAGTTTATTATCAGGAAATCCTAAGTAGATGAAATGAGAAGGGCTCAATAAGACTGTGGTTGGAGATCAGTACAAGAGCAGTATGGTGCTTGGGAAGGACTAGTTGAGAACCAGATATGAACCAAAAGGCAAGGAGCCTTTTGACTGAAGACATTGGGCCACAGACTGGGATTGAGGAAGGAGTATGGTACAAGAGCCAAATTCTGCTGAGATGCAGCTACATTGCCAAAGATGGGAATCTCTGCCACACTCTTAACAAGCTAACAGCAGACTTTGTAGTCACATTCTGAAGAATACTTCTATCAAGGGGGCTTAAAGGACTCAGTCCTTCTATTGGACATCTTGCTAATTCAGAATAATGTTAGCTAAAACTCAGTGTGTATTCATTCAACAAATATTTAATATTTGCTAGCCATTATACTAGAAGTTAAACCATGAGCACAAGCCAAGATTAAACAAACTCTGCCTTCATAAAGTTTACAGTCTAAAGAAAGAGAAATATAAACCAGCAGTAAAAATCACAATTGTACCATTCATGATTGGGGAAACATGGGGTCCTACAGAAAAAATATTAGGAGCACTATCCCAAACTCAAGGAAGGAAGGGAGGGAGTCCAGGAAGGCAGTAGCACCTGTGCACACATGTGGGCTTGTAAAGAGAGGAGGTCAGATCCTACAATCTGATTGCAGATTGTATTTAAAAGCTTGATTTTCTGAATCAGAAAATATACATTTTTTCAAGAAGAAAAACTGTTTTAAAAGAAAACTCTTGAAAGTTGACTTCATTCTAAATGGCAATTAACTTTATCCTTTATGTTGCTACTCTTGCTTAACCCTCTTACCATACCTACAAAAGTGTTATTTCATTTAGATTTACTAATTTTCTTTTTTGTTTAAATAGCATTACTCTTTTTGGTACTAAAAAATTTCCAGTTTTTAAAAATAATTATAATTCAGAACACCTGTATTTATGTCTTTTGTTTATACCAGTTATTTTCAATCCTTGGGCACATCAGAATCACCTGGGAAGCTTTTTAAAGAATACGTATTTCTGAGCCCTGCTCCAGACCAATTCAGTTAGTCTCTATAGTGGGGCCTGCATATGGGTGCCTTATTTTTCCCTTTCCTGTGTGCAGCCAAGCTTGAGAAACACCAGTTTACTTTACTATTCTACACTGGCTTTTACTCTATGAAGGTATGGTTAGTGTGAAATTAAGTCCTTCAGTAAAAATACTCTGCTATTAAGAGTTTCCATGGGGTGGGGAGAGAAGATGGTATATATAATCAAATAGTCTAGCATTAATGTAAATTTTACACAAATTGTACTTCTGCTACTATTAAGTCTATAAAACAATTGATTTTTATTCTTCATGGGGATTACCCACCCATACTTCAGTGCATTTAAATTTACTTATTTTTTTTTTTAACTGAAAAGAAGCCTACATACTGTTTAGGGTAAGAGACATCCATCATTTCTACTTTAACATCTATATTGCTCATTATAAAACTGATAGTGATTGTAAAAATTTAGACCTGAACTAGTAAAACGTTTTCCAGTTGTACTGTGTGGCAGATTGTCCAAACAATTACTGCAGGTGCAAGCACCATATAGTGTATTGCCAAGGACACTGGTAGGTTAGACCCTATAAAAGAAACGATTAGAGTCTTGAGGTGAAATAGTAAAAATGAGATGACAGTTATTGAAAAAGGCAGAACTTGCAGCGTAATAATTTAAACGTAAGTTTGTGGATAATGTGGATAGCTTAGTGTGTTTGGAGTTTATCATGTGTAAGAGAATGGTTCATATAAAAATACTGCAACCACATATATTCTGGTCTTCTTTTTTCCTGACTTGGTATGTAAGTGAGGACACTTGCAGGGTTGCAGTTGCTATCTTTGAGGATCAGCATTTTACAACGGTTTCCTTCTTTTGTATGTACATAGTGTTGATTTTATGAAAAAAATTCTTTTTACATGTCTCAATTTACATAAGCTTATTCCATATGTGTAATACTAGTAGTCAACGGTCAGGATAATCAAAATAATTGAAAATAAAAATAATGATAGGTACAATTATCTAGTGCTTTTTAACTCAAATAATTCAAATGCTGAATTCCTCCTTTGATTAACTGTAGCACAACTCCATTTTCACTAAAGCAAAATTGCAATGCGGTGCACCAGTGGAAAAGATGGATGTAGAAAGATAGGAAATGAGACTCTGGGCAACCAAAGAGCAGCCAGAGAGGGGAGAAGGGGATCCTAAAGAGGTTTCGTGCCTTTCCTGCATGAGACCCTGTGGCTATGTGGTGACTGGTATGGCCAAGAGTTTATAGGAGGCATAAGGAGCATGAGAACCTAATGTTAACAAAGGGGAAAGGTCCATCACTTGAAACTGCTTCAAGTATTGCCCTTGTGGCTTTGTTCAGCATGGAACTCTGTTCCCCTAGATTTTTTCATGACTGACTCTTCATGTCTCTGATCAACTGTCATTTTCTCAGTGATGTGCAGTCTTTACTCATCCTTATGCGGTATTGTATTTTATACTCTCAATTGCATTTGCCATTTTCTAACATAACTTACTTATTCTTCATGTTAATTACTTATAAGTTTTCCCTCCCATTAGAATGTAAGCTAACCAAGGAAAGAGATTGTCATTTTTTCACTAATGTATCCCTCGGGTTTAGAACATTACCTGGCACATAGTATGTGCTCAGTAACACTTGTTGAATTCATGAAGACCCCTTATTCATTTCTCCAGTCACTGGTGGTTTTTGTTTGTTTGTTTGTTTGTTTATTCTCTGTCAGTGCACAAGCTAAAGGGCACAGTACGAACTTTGCTACTGATATCTTGATGATTTTTTTTCTTTCAAGTTAACTGAGACCCATACTCTTTCAATCTTGAGGTCACTGGTATATAGAAGGAACCATACTAGTGTAATTTCCATATACCCATCCATGAGGATAAACATTGAGAGTCTTGGACTAATATTGCTCACTAAGTTAAAACATAAACCTTAGATTTTAAAGGAAGAATTTGGATCAACTAATTACAAAAAGAAATTTTCCCTGAGCATGACCAGAGCAGTAAAATGAGTCACCTATAAAATAGGTATAGGAATACCTAAAAATGTGTGCCATCATACGTATCTGCTTTTTATATTAAAGATGACCTCTAACAAAATTAAATAACTAATATTGATAATGAGAAAAGAATAAAACCTGTATTTAACCATTCTAAATACAGAAAGAGACAGTAAGTAAAAAATGGTTAAAAATATAGAAAAGGTTTTTAAACCATGAGACTCCCAAAACACAAGCAGAAGTATGATGGTGTTCCTAAGTGCCATAAGCAGTTTTTCAAGGCAATAAAGAATCTTTCATAAAACATGATTAGTGGAAAGCATGTTAGAAGAGAAACATTGGGGAAATTATGATCAACATTTACAATTACATCAATCTCGTTTCTTATAGTTAGCAACCTGGTTCATACTTTTCATTAATTTACTCTGAATACTTTCTGAATTAATATAACCAAAATACTACTTTACCCTTGAATAGGGAGACAAAAGTTCAGATTTTCAGCCTAGCAAGAGTGTACAATTCTTTTTCAACTTTTTTTTCAAGTTTGACTTTCACAATTCTGTCCATTCTAGGCAGTCTGATTGACTAACAAAATCCCCAAGTTGTCCTTTGCACTGCCATTTCCACACATATGTTTTTTACTCTCTGTAAAAACTCCCCTGCTCCTTCTCCACGTACCCAAGTTTTACCGTTCCAAGGTCAAGTTCAGTTCTTCTGTGATGCTCTTCCTAATGAGGGCAGCCTGCATAACAGTCCTTTCTTGAATGCTTATTGCTCTGTATCTCCTCCAGTTTTCTCTGAGTATGTGTCATTCTGTTTGGCACATACTACGTTGATAGCTAACTTGTCATATATATAAATATTATCCCTTAACCAAATTCATGCTTGAAGATAGAAGCTACCTAGAAGTGTTCTACATAAAATAGGAACTCTATTATTTCTTTATGAAGTGCCTTATTCAAGTATTATGGGTCAGAGCCATAGGAGATTAGAGCATTGAAATCACAAACCTAGTTTCTCCTCTTAAATATTTTCTGGACTTGATCAAATAAATCCCTTTTGCCTAAATTTCTTCTTATGTGAAATGGGGCTGGTGTTGCTTACTACAACGTATAAAGGTGATCTAATGGGAAATAACTTTATATCACTTAAGAAATCATGGTAGATTTAAAACACGTATTCCTTTAGCTGATATAATTAGAAATTTCTAGATAAAAGAACAAGGTAACTTATTAAAGTAGTAAATATCATAGAATTAAAGTTGTCAATAAGATACAATCCATACATGACATGAAAGTCCCACCTAGTTTTGTAGCCAAGTTCTAACTAATGTTACAGATCCTTAGATACAAAATTAGCAAATGAAAGGAATTTCATACCATAAGTGGTCAAGGAATTCCCTAGGAATTGGAGAAATACACACATACACACACACACACACAATTGACATTTATAATCATGCCAACATAATTTTGAAAAGGATTTCCAAAAAATTAATTTCCTTAGAGGTTGCAATTCATCACAGACAAGTATATTCTATTGTACTTAAAAAAAATAACCCCCCACTTTCTCAACAGCTAAGCCTTACCCAGAAAATGTTTAATTTAGTCTCACAAATAATATTTTCACTGGGAACCCATCTCCACTTGTATATTGAAAGTTAATTGGAAAACAACAAATTTAAATGGTAAAACTTTAATTTCCAGCCAACTTCATTTAAAAACTTCTTAGAAAGTTAAAAAAAAATAACTATTCACAAATGCTATGCATTGCCTATCTCAATAGTACATTTTTACTTTGGGTTGTGACTCTAGGTTTTACACAATAAAGTTCTTTAGGATATTAGGAAAATTATAGTAAAACTCTAAATGAAAACTATCAGATGTTAGTTGAGGGTGGTAATGTAAGAACTAATTGCTGTATCAGTATAGAGGAGCATATTATTTTTGCCATAAAAATATAATTATTTATGCTAATTTCCTAAAATATGTTTGTTTCCCAATTCTTCTGTAAAAAGAAAAATCGTATAATGTTTAAAGCTTTAATTTTTTTTAAAAAATTTAAAACATTATAATGTCTAATGACAGTACTATTTCAGGTAGAGCTTAACATTTTCACAGGATATTTTAAACGTATTTTCTATTCTGCAAAATTGGCAATTAGCTGCAAACTAGAAAGTTACCATTGCTTAAAGTTTTCAAAAGTTAAAGCTCTTGCCTATAAGAATCAATGCAACTGGACCCCTCTGTTATATAGTTTTAAAACATATGTGTATAGTAATATGGGAAGTCTTCATATTCTTCCTGCAACTCTTCTTCAAATCTAAAATTATATCCAAAAAATTGTAGATAGTATTCAATAGAGTGTAGCAGATCCATCACACTACCTTTATGTAGGTTTTAAGGTTAAACATTTAGACCCATTTCATTACTCCTCTTAAACACTTGTGGTTTTTTTTTTTTTTTTTTTTTTGGTTTCCTGTAGGGGAAGACCAAGAATGCAATCCCAAGACAGAGCTGATAGTACCGTATGACTTAATAAAGTTTAGGTTTAGATACACAGGAGGAATCTGGTAGAGGCGAAAGGCCCAGTCAAAGGAAGACATTAAGGTAAAGAAAAGCAGACAGGACAGCAGGCAGGCCCAGAATCCACAGGTGTCAGAATCAGGGAGTACCATATGAGCAGCAGTAGCACTACTACGAGTTTTGGCCCCAATCCTGGCCCTAGAAAGAAGGAAGAATGAATGACTTTGTTCTGAGCAGTAGACATACAATATCTGTCTTTGGTCTATCATTGTCAGCCTATTAGATTTTTCTGACTCTGGTCCCACTGGTCTGGACTGTGGTATGAAGAAAGCCAAAAGCTAACCAGTGAATGTTTATTTTATTTGAGATGTTAAGATTACTTGGCATTACTTCAAAGTAATATTGTGGTGACTCCATGAATCAGCTCTGTAGAAGACTTAGGATAGAAGGAACGACAATAATAAGAGTATCCCATAGTAGGCTATGTTAATTTATTTCTCAATTTGATCTCTTGTTGATACCTTGATAACTGAAAGGAACCATCTAACTTTAGGTTGTCTACGAGATGTTACAATGGTTAATGTGTTCATTTCTATATTTAATTTTGAGTCAATTTGGACAACAAATACATGGTTATTGCAGAAACAAATTTCCTTTTTATCTGTTATTTTTATGATAAGTAGGTATAGTCTTTCTATATTTTATCCTATTTTTAATTTTTAAAGTAATTTTTATTTTTGATCCAATGAACAATCATTACCTAATGGCCATAGAATTAATAAGAACCAGCAAAAGAGAAATCAGTTATTATGTTGAAGTTTTTTATTTGCATCACAGGGATGATGGCTATGATTTTAAAGAAAATATAGAATAAAGGAAGAAGAGTTAGGATTTGAGGAGAAATGTAACTTTGGTGTGAGACATTAAGGGAATTAATTTGCCACCTGGATATCCAGATGGAGATGTACAGAAGGCATCTGATCTTTAAAGATTGTGAGAACAATAAAAGCACTCATCATTAAAACTGTAACAAGTATAATTCATTCTTCAATTATTCAGAAGGTGCTTTTGGATTTTACTAGGCCTCAGGGTTATCAATGAGAAAATCAGTTGCCTTTAATATTAATTTTAAGAGCTTTTTATGTGGAAATCCTTTTGTTAGTTACAGTAGGCAATAATGCTTAAACAAATACATCATTCCTGGCCTCAAGGAACTTGCAGTCTGGTTGGGAAGATAACACACACATAGGTTTTTTAAAGTGCAGGGAAAGGCCACCACTGTAAATGCCACCTTTGTAAACATTTTGACTAAATGGATATAGAGGGCCATATGATGGAAGTCCTCTTGCTTCCAGATGTACAAATATCTGATAAACAGGAAGTCTTGTTAAATGTTAATTTCTTTGCCTATAGATAAATTGCATCAGATGCAAACATGGTAAACAGCAACCCTTTCATTTAAGGAAAGCCGTATTATTTTGTACCCTTGAATTAACTACTCCATGAAAAAATATTGCCAGAAATATTATAATTTAAAGGAAGAATAACAAAGCAATATAAGAGCAAAAGCAATCCCATAACATGGATAAATCAGGAATAGGAGTAGCAGTCCTGTTGAACTATGTGAGTTTAATGAGATTTGTAAACAGATGTCTTGAATGTCCCTATAACTAGCATTGTCTAAAAACTTAACTTGGTTTGCCCAAGTTAGCTTTTAATGAGATATTACTAAACAGAAAATAGGAAATATTAGAAAACATATGAACTATCTGAAGAATACCTGTATTATATGCATTACACACACATACACACACACAAGCAAGATAATGTTTAAGTAAAAAGCTCATTATGTACAGATGTGTGTGTGTGTAGTTTTTCCACACAAAAGGCAATGCATTAAGAATAATTCAAATAGACATGGGCAATATTACTTAACTGCCCCCTATGTTCAATTTACTAAATAAATTGTGAACTGGATTGGCTGTCTCAGTTCTCTGCACATATTCATTGATTAGAACAAATAGCTTTTAGTTAAAATAAAGCTTTTATTACACACACACACACACACACACACGGATTCAAGAAATTTAACATATTCAGGTGAATTCTGCTTGTAGATATTGTATTAACCTTTCTATAAAATGATACACTTACACCAATTTAAGTTTCAGCTGGTTTATATTATATTTAATTTTTACAAACCTATGTAAAATTTCTTTTCAGTGTCTCATACAGTTACATTCTTGAGTGAAATTTTATTTAAAAATTAGATATCTAGAAAATAGTGTACATAGTTATTCTAAATTATTTATTATTTGTCTAAGAGGGCTTCAGAGATTCTAACAGCTATCTTTTTAGGTAGAATTGAGAAATAAACTGAGTAATCTTCTGAAATATTTTAAATTTTGTAACTTCTCTTCCCTGGCTCCCATAGGAAATACAGTAATAACACCAATCCCTCCAGTACTCAGAACTCAGAGCTAATGACAGAGGATTAGGAGAGCTCTTTAGCTAGCCTGCTATTCCCTGCAGCCCCTGGAATGTTAGTGCCCACAGTGCACACAGTCCTTGTACTAGTGACGTCATTCCCCCTTCAGAGAATGTAGTTGGCGGTAAGTTTTTTCTTCTCTGACTTTTGCATTAAAAACTACAAACTAGTTTGTTAGTTTACTAGTTAGGACCTCAGGGCAAATTAGGTTAGTGGACCTAAAAAATAGAAACAATCACAGAAACAATACGATTCTGCTTAACTTTGTAAGGATAGGGACGCCAACATTTAATTCAACCAAGAATCAGAGTAAACAAATGACAAGATTAAAGACATAGAACAATATGAATGGCTACATAAAAGACTTAGAATTCCTGATAGAATACATTACTGAAGAGCACAATCTTCCCAGAAGATGATTCAGAAGAGAATATATAACCATTTGGCCTGGGTAGTTTTTGGAATAATTCTGCCTCAAAGCAAAAAATAGAATTAAATGGTCTTTTCTACAACTATGTGATTTATTGAAAATTATTCTGAAATCAAATGTTGTATTAACATTGGAAACAATGATTGAAGTTTATTTACACCAAACACAATAGTCTTATACACCTATTAGAATATATGTGAAGATTATATTTTTTTTTACTGCATCTGTAAGTGATTTTATAAAATCTGGTAAATACCCAGAAGGTTTAAGTTATAACAATACATTGTAAAATTGCCTGTATTTATCCTCAAAAGGAGATATTAGCAAAATGTGAGTATTTTTACCAGCTTCATTTCATTATATGGCTTATGAAGCTGACATTTACCTACACTGTTCTATGTGATTTGTAATTGTGTAAAGACATCCACAGTAATTTTTAAGAATGAAAATAAGCTTGGGGTTTTTCTTAGAGTCTATTCGCTTTGTATCATGGCTTAAATCTATAAAACAAGTCAGAATACCATCAGTGTTAAATGGCCTATAAAATCTGCTTCACATAATTAACAAAAGGATCTACTATTTGGCATGCTTTACAAATATAAATTTGGAGGATATTTTGTCTTTTGAAATTTTGTCTTTTTTACTATTGCAAATTTCAAAAGGGGTAAGTAAAATTCAAATCCACAACCACACATAGGATAGTCATTGTCTTATGTTAGCATTTAATTTCTTTTTGTGATTTGAATAGCACTTAAGTGTAACACAGACGGACCATCTTCAGACCCCCTCACTTGAGGGGGAGGGAATAGTAAAATTACCTAAGACAGCTTTGTTTACTGTACAACTGATCTCTGTCACCAAACAATGCTGTATAACAGTCCAATTTAGGAATTTATATTTTGTCATAAAATCTTTAAACAGCAGGATGATATGATTAAGTCTTCAAAACCAGTTATTATTTATATAATAGATAATAACACTACTATGCCATTTACCCAAGTAAAACTATTAGAGAAGCAGAATAAAAACCTGAAAAGATTCGAGACATATGTCCTGAAGAGCTTTTTTATATAATGGTGGGGAGTGCTTTAAAACAAAGGAATGACCGAAATGTAATGGTGTATAATACATTTTCTTAGAGGAAAAGAGTTAAGTAAAATTCAGTTTCATCTTCTAGGTATAAAGTGATAATAAGGTGAAGTTGTGTGTATCTATCTCATTTATTTAGTCCAAAAGAACCATTTTAAGAACTATCTTAAGAAGAAACATGTTGTAGTTATTTTTTTAAGTAGTGTTCAACTTATGAACAGGCAATGTTCCAAATTTTTTGTAACCCAGAAATTACTGGAATTTGGGAATCATTTTCCCCATAGCAGCAATGGTATAAATATTAGTTAGTTTCTTTGGTTAATGCCCCAAAGTTTATTGAATCTATACTACAACTAATTTTGAAACTTTTTATTAGTCTGATTCCTGGCAGCAGAAATGATAATGAGGAAATAAAGCATTCCTCCATTAATCTTGGGCATAGGACTAGCCATATACAAGATTTTTTAAAGTGGTATTTATCACCAATGCCATTTTGAATATCTGTGAAGTGTCAGCAACTGGGACAGATGCTTTATATGTGTTAGCTAATGTAGTTCGCATAGCACCTCTGCCAAGTAGAAATTATTAACTCTGTTTTGGCCTTACTAAAAAGGATACAAAATATAATTTATCCAAGTTCACAGTTAGTCATTAGTTAGACTGAAAACCCAAATCTGCCCCACTTTAAAGAGTGTGCTGTTTCTATTATGCCTCACTGGCATGGAATCCACCTTTTCCCCTAAACACACACACACACACACACACACACACACACACTCCAGACCCCCAGAGTCCTCACGCTTCTGTACTCAAACCTGCTTGTATCTCATGGTGCTCTCTGCTCTAAAATTATCCATTTCCATCATATCAATCCAAAATTAAAGCCCCTATGTGCAACCTTAATCAGGTTTAAGACAAAGATAGCCCCTGCCATCCTAGATGTGTCTGCATTTAAGGAAAGGGGTGTGTGTGTGTATGTGTGTGTGTGTGTGTGTGTGTACATGTATATAAAAATTTCAGGCACGGTTTCAAAGTGAAGTGTCAGAGCATAGAAGATCTTTTAAGTCTGCCAGGTCACTAAGCAGTCAGGCCCACTTTAGGTATCTGCTCCTGAAGTTACTTCTCCTGCATTATTTCTGTTGGGGTTTTGGGGTGAAAACTTAGAACAGGGACAAGAGTCACAGTCTGCAAAATTGGAAGAAGGTGAAAAACTAAGTGTCTCAATTCTTTTTTTTTTTTTTTTTTTTTTTTGCTTAGAGTCTTATTGGCTCAGAGTGCTTGGGCCCTATAAGAATTTTTACAGGCTTGGGGTGCCTGGGTGGCTGAGTTGGTTAAGTGTCTGCCTTCAGCTCAGGTCATGATCCCAGGGTCCTGGGTTCAAGCCCCACACTGGGCTCCCTGCTCAGCAGAGAGCCTGCATCTCCCTCTCTCTCTGCTGCTCCCCCTGCTTGTGTGCTCTTTCTCTCTGTCAAATAAATAAAATCTAATAATAATAATAATAATAATAATAATAATAATTTTTACAGGCTTGCAGATGGGCTTTGGGTGGGAAGTTAAAGCTTATGGAGATCCAGAGGATCCATGTAAGAAATGGCATCCATAGTGATTCCCTTCAGCTAGAACTTGAGAAACACCCTGAATGATGAGACCCTCTTGTTTCCCTTTTCTTAGAAAAGGTTACAAAACTACGCCAGGGTGTCTAGGCTTCTAAGGGTATGGATTTATAGAAAACCAGGAAGCCACAAAGTCCTGGTAGATCTCCAAGGAAACTAAGCTACTTGGCTCCTTGCTGTCAACCAGCTGGCAGCCTCCAAATGGTCCTCTTGACAGGTCCTGTGCAGCTGCGTTTTATGTTTCCATATGGCCTTGCCAGAGGTCCCCCCCCCCCAAGCAGACCTGGCTTCCACAATTAGTATGGACTCACAACAAGTTAGTTATGGAATACATTAAGTCCTAAAGGTCTCGTGGGGCTATTTACACCTCTTTGGACTATTTCCAGGATCCCAGATTATACTGTAAGTGTAAATTAAGGAAGTCTCACGATCCAATGGCTCTGACTGGAACATGCAACATTACCATATCTTATGCTCCATTTTCCAATGCTTTTCTTGGCCTCATTTTAATGATTTTATACCACCCTGAAAGGTAAACTCTCTGTAATCTTAAAATCATGCTTTAGAAAGTATTTCTCTTTTCCCTTCTTAAACATGCCTGGTTCTATTTCTCAGGTACAAAAATTGAAGACTGATCAATTTTCTCCTTTGGCATTGAAGTCTTTCAGGAATTTATTTGCATTCACCTGGCCAAGTTATAAATACCATCCAACACCTATATCATGCCATTTCTTTACTTAAAATAATAAATTAGTTTCACTTAATAAAATACAAAACCAGATGAAGTCAGTCTGTGTACCCAACGGTTGGGAACATACATTTAGCAGCTGGTAAGGGAAAAAAGGTCACTCCCCTAGCCCATGCACGAGATCAGTTATAGATCGCATATTCTAGAAAACCTGAAACAGAATGTGAATGGTTCTTATTTTATTTTTTATCCATGGCTTCCGCTGTATACCCAAAGAATTGGAGGTCTTTTTCCTTGGGACATCTCCTCACCTTCACAGGGTCATGTTTCCAGCCATGTTTCTCATGGATACTGGTGTCTAACAACACACAGGTCCTTAATAAACACTTGTTGAATGAGTTTTGGAACCTGAACAAGGTAGGCTATGATATCTTGAGAAATAATGCAAGCCCAAGAATCAGACATTAGTTAGTTGAACAAGGTTTGATAATGATTTTGGCAATTATAGTTGGGTTTTGGTGACTACTCTATATGTGCCCAGCACTGCACTAAAAACTTTAAGAATATCTAACTTAACATTAATTGAATCATCACAATGTCACTCATCATTACCCCTATTTTACAGATGAAGAAACTGAGGTGCTGAGACGTAAAGTAGTATGTCCACAGTCACATAACTATAAGTAATTATTTTACTGGGATTAATATGCATGTCTGTTCAATGCCAAACTGCATGCCTTTTTTACCCCTTCCTATCTGGTCCTCCATTTTATCATCTAGTAAATGTAGAATATTTAGTAGTCATTAAGATAACCAGTTTTAAGATGTTTCAGATATAAGGTGACACACGTCTCAAGAAAAGTTACAATTTAATTAGTTTTACTTATTGATTAAAGTCCTACAAGAGACCAAGAAGTGGCTCTCCAAAGCTGAAAATTTAGGAACCTTGGAAGGAAAGAGACTTTTGGGCAGCTTGAGCCTTTCTAGGGTTTTTGAGGTCCATCTAAAGCTAGAGTTAGCCTTGTCTTTTTTACACTGGTTAACATTTACTGATAATTTACTATGTTCCAGATACCATGTCAAAAGTTTATATGTATTATTTCACAGAAATCTCAACCAACCCTATAAGATAGTACTATTGTTATTCCCAACTAACAGATGAGGAAACCAAGCTTAACTTGCCCAAAGTCATAGCATGGTGGAGCTTGGACCCAAAGCCAGATATGTTTAACTCTGAAGCCCATAATTTTAACTGCTTCTGAATGCTATTTTTAGCTTATTTATGCATGTACATTTAAGGTAATTTATATCAATGTCATTTATTTCTTTTGGCCATTTATTTTGAAATAAAGCCCATGGGATGTAGATCAGAAATCTACTTAGTTTGTTTGCTGGCACACACCCCTGTGCCATGTATGTGGTGACACTTATCAAGTATCTTATGATGCGTGCCTTTCAGTGCAATTAAATACCTCTGGGTCACTCTCAGTCACATGCCTGCAAGTAACAAACTCTGCTTTCCCGTCCCTTAGATATTTCTTTCTGTCAAAGTGGATAGATTAACAAACATCGAAGAAAATAGACAACCACATCAATATAGAGATTTACAAAGTCTGACCTGAAAAAAATCTCCATAGAAAAAGTATAGTGCCTAGGGTGATTGACATAACAGAAATCCTACCTCACTAAATGTGTTCCCTCAGTTCGTTCTGTACTTATTAGAAGGGATTATTGACACTTTCAGAAGATTCCAGGACCCTGATAGCAAATTAACTTTGGTATTGAAAGGAATTCAAGTTAGATGTTACTGTCTACATTAGGACAGCTTATTTTGACTTTAACTCTGAGTTATATAACAAACTATTGTTAATTACTTTCAGTATGAAGCAAAAATCCACATAAATTTCTCTTCTGTATTTATCTGTTGGAAGAAGTGACCTCCAAATTAAGCTATGGAGGAAGTGTGGAAACACTCAAAAAAGACCCATTTAAATTATGTAACTCTTTGGAGGGAGGAGGATATTTTAGAAGCTATAATTTTTTGATCAAATAAGTATTAGTTCACTTTTATTTTAGCCAAGTACACGTTTTGTAAAATAACACTAATAAGGTGTGCTATTTTTCCCTAACTAAATTCTTCACAATGAAATCCAACTGTAATATTCATTTAGAAATTTGATAATGCTCTCTTGTGTAAGTTTTAGGAATATTTGAAACCCCATTGCATATAAATTATATCATGGAAAAGCTGTATAAATATTCTATTACGGCACATGCTGTTCTAAGGATCTGTCAGGATTTCCTTTATACACTCCATTTTGAGTGGTATATAAATCAGATGTAAAAATTCATGTTGGACTGAAACTCAGCACAAAAGGCCTCCTCCAGAGGCAAATGCTTTTTTCAAAATGTGGTTTGAATTATGTTGGTCATTTTTAAGTTATAGAAGTGCAGAAAATGTATTTGTGGTTTTGAAGGAGAGAGATTTTTTCCATTTTTATAACTCATTAGGAAACTTTACAGGCCTTTAGACCATTTTGTGGTTTAGTTCTTCTCAGGTTTTTCCCCAAAGCAATATTAAAACTTGAATGGTGTCCGCTATGAATCCAATGATTACTGTTCTGAATACAAATGTGTGTATGGATATATATAGTTATACATATCTTAGCCTAGGAGAAGTTCCAATAATATCATGAGTGGGGTAGAAGATTAGGCCTATCGGTGCCCATTTTTGTTCTTGCTATTAAGTCAACTTTGGCCTATCAAAGGAATCCCCTATTTTTACCATAGTTCAGTATGTATCGCTTATAATTTTAAAGCTGCATCTTTAACTTCAGAAAAATCCTCTGAGTTAAACACTACTTCTTCTATTAGCTCTTTGACAATAAAGCTATGACTTTTCTAAATTTTGTTTCTCTCTAACAGAGAGAAAAGTTGCAGCACATTTAATAGATACTATTCATGATGATCTCTTTTGTATTTAATGTGTATGTTTGTGTATATAAATTAGTTTGTTAAATAGTATTGAGCTTATTTTGTCTATATAGCTAATGTGTTGCTGATCAATTTCATAAACATCTAAGTTATTATTTTAGCACATGTAGAGATTATGGTTGTATTATTCTCTTAATAGCATTAGTTAAAATCTGAGAAAGTTTTATTTGGACTAAGAAAGTTGGCAAAATTCACAAAATTGAGTAAGCCAATCTTTCAAATGCCTTTAAAGGATAATGAAAATAGAAATATTTTATATGACTGAATTGCTTCCCCCTATGTTATATTTAGTTCATTAATGCATTAGACTAACAACAACACACTTAGTAGTTGCTATTTACTGTCATATAATAGATCAAGGCATTAGTGCATGAAGAGGCTAAAATTTTTCCAATGTCCTTCCTTATGTCTTTATTAAATTCCACTTAGAATCTCTGTGTCTTGATTCCGAATACAGTTCCCTCTCCATTATATTACAGTATTTCTGGAGCAGTTGGTAGAATCTTTAGGTCTAGTAACAGTTAGGATGGACCACCCAGAGGACAATCCAACATTTGCCTATGACTTGTGGAGCAATGTGGATTTTCCCACTGAGACACTTTGAGGAGCAGAAGGGATCTATCTCCTCCTGGATGTTTTATCTGCTAGTGTCATGGAAATTAGCCAACTCTACAATAGAGAGAGCTGAATGCAGTTTTCTTTATTTTTTTTATATTAACAGGAGAGCAGGGTTATTAATGAGGAATCATATCCCAAATCTCTGATCTATAAACCTGAATATACTTATTTCTATTTGGGTCATTTTTTTTAAATTATGCTCAATTTGCTTTTACTAACTTATACTACTTTGTGTTCTATTTGGTTGTAATTATAAAATTTTATGTGTAATTTATACATTACTCATACACTTTTGTCTTTCTCTTGGTTTGCCATTAAAGTCATAGCTATATGATTTTCTTTAACATGTACTCTGAACAGTCCTATATGACTTAATCATTAAGAAGTTTGGGGGGAAGCCTATGAATTTCTGAGCACTAAGAGCATTTTGAAACTGTTTTATGTTAATCAGAAATGTTTTGAAGTACAGCATAAACCTTTAAAACCCACTGAAAATAAATATACTATAAATGTCAAAATGAAATTTTACATGTTAAGAATCTAGATTCCGTGGTTTGGACTTAACAATTCATAAGTCATTAGGCAAGCAATATGCACATAGTGCCTTCCTACTGCCCCATCTACTACATTATACCCATACTTTTCTTTGCATTTGGAGGAGAGCTAACACAGTGCTATTATTTGAATAGCACTGACCTTGTTAAAGCCTAGCACCATTGTTTTATATAATGAGCAGTATATTTTAAACAGAATGGCTATTTCTTACATGAAATAAAGAATGACATAAAAAGATTTTAAGATTATGAAGAGTAAAGAATGTAAGATAGATCCTCACCTTGATTTTACCTTTAAACAGCCTTTTATTTGTCTGTTAGGAACTTCTTCCCGCGGTTTTACAGGCTCCGGCTCTTGTTCTTTCTTTTGACAAATCAGTATATAATTTGTGCCATTATTATTTGACCAAAATGTACCAACAGAAGTTTCATAACGTATACAAAATTCAACTTTACTGCCATCTTTTTGATAAGGGGGCACCAATAAAATCTTAAAGGAGAACTGGTCAGTTTCACCATCACATGAATTTGAGACATATTCTGCTAAAATGTCATAATGTGTCTGCCAGTTATCCAAGGACATTCTCACATATACTAACTTCTCAAAAGAAATATTCAAAACTCGAATAATGCCCTTCATACTTGTAGACCCAGGAGGATACTCAGTTGACTCCAGTATTGCTTTCTGTACTTGAAGTTGCTGCATAAGATCTTCTTTTGAAGAAGGCAAATCAAATAGTGGAGATAAAACATATTCTTCTGTGTGAAAAATGTCCTTCCTTAAGTCAAAACCAGTTGAAACACTTGGTAAATCCCAGCAATCAAATTCTTTGACAGACACAAGATCGAATCCAAAGGTGTCAGCAAATGAAACTCTTCTTGCACCTGAAGATGGAGTGTCCAGGTATATGTCTTCAGAAGAATCAGAACCTCGTCTACTAGGTTGAGGGGAAAAGCCAGGTTTGAAAGTAGCTTTAACTTCCTCATCTTCAGAAAGAGAATCAGATAAATTAGGAACTTCTAAAAAGTTATCTTTGCTAATCTGACTAGGTTCTTCAGAAGGCTCCATTGGGCTCTCTGATATCAAATAAGGGAGGACTGTACAACTAGTAGAGGCTGATATTTGAGATACTGAGGCTTAAAATAAGTATTATGTTACAGTTGACATTGCAGAAAGGAGTCAGCTCTATAAATAGGTCCAATGGCGTGTAAACTATGCTAGCTTGCCTCCAAAAGCCTTTAATATGATAGCATCCATGTTACTCTTACCAGTATGTTTCAGATTTAATTCTCAGTTTTTAAAGTTGCATGTGTTTATGAGATGAGTTCCAAAAAGATATTTTAAATCATTTTTTTGCTGTGTTGAAAAATCTGAAACTTTAGAATTAAAGAATTGTTTTAACCAGTTGATCTTAAAAATAAAAACATAGACCATTTATTTTAAAAGAAAATAAAAGTAGTATCATAATACTAATATGACGTTTGGGCTAAATCAATCCATTGAAGCAGACAAAGGTGGACAGGAGAAAAGAATATTTACAGAGCAGGAAAAATCCAGTGCCTAATAATAATGATAACTACTATTTAACAGGGACTTACAATGTAAAACGTGAACTGTAAAAGGGTTAAATAGAGGTTCTGGGAGTCCTGAGGAAACATGATTTAGATGAAGGTATCGTTTGAAATAAGCCATGAGGGGTAGGTAGGATATAGACATGCAGGCCTGGAGTGAGGTGGATTTTCCAGGTGGAAGAAATGGCCTGAGCCAAGGCCTAGAACAAATAATTAGTCAAATCCGTTATTTTAAACATTAGTTTCTTTTAATTAAACTATGGAAAAATATACACAAGTAATGTGTTATTGACTTGAAAATATAAATGGGCAATGGTAGGCCTGGCCCAGGAGTGAAATATTTATGTAGAATAAAATGTTCATCTTTGGCAAACTGCCATTTTATGCCCACAAGGAAGTTAATATCATGACATCTTGGAGTTTGATATGAGTTTTAAAGTGTGAGCAGCCTGTTTAGAACACCATATTTTTTGTGTTAATATAAAATCCACTGTGGAGATGACAATCAGGTAAATACCTATAAAAAAATTTAAACATACATATGCTTTGACCCTGAAATGTTCCAGCTAGAAATTTACCCTATCAGTATAAGTATATGAAGATAAATATAGATATATGTTCATAACAGAATTGATTATTTTAAAAACTCTATCTAGAAACTATCCAAATATCCATCCATAGGAAACTGGATAAATAATGTGACACCCATACAATAAAATGTTTTATAGTCATTAAAAAGGCTAAAGTAGCACTTTATATGTTGATACAGAAAGATAACCAAGATAAATGGCTAAGTGAGAAAAGAAAGTGTGCACAGATATGTGCCTAGAAAATTCCTGGAAAGACACAGAAGAAATTGTTAGCAATGGTTATCTCTGATCATAGAGGTTGAGGGTCATAGAGGAGAAGAGACTCCTGTTCTTCACTCAATTAATTAAATTGTGAGAGGTGATTAATTTTTTTTAAAAGAGAGAGCTGCCCAACAGCATTTCTTTAAAATTACATCTTTGTAAATACATTATAACTTATTGGACAATTTGAATTGCATAAAATAGTGGCTCAGGAAATTATTTTTTTTAGTTAAAAACAAGTGGTGCCTATAAAAAGGAAATAAAATTATTTGAGCTTTACCTCATCCATATAGCAAGAATGAGTGGTGACCTCATGGATTGTTCAAGAATGGAAAATGGCTATCCCTTGCAAAGTTAATGACTGTGAGCCTTGAGTAGCCATATTCCAATGTACCTAAAATATATCACTAGGTATTCAAGGAAATTAGTAACAAAATACTTTTTAGAATTGGCCAATAATCCATAGTCATGTAAATAATAGAAGAATGAAAATTTGCAGATACAATGATGTCCCAAAGTAATCTAACTATTCAAGGGTTATAAGCAGAGGCCTAGAGATAAAGACCCCTTGGGTTGTATTCTGTCTCTGACACTTACTAGCTGGGTGACGTTCAGAATTTTGCTCAAATTTTTTAACCCTCTTTTTCTTTCCCTGTTAAAATGCAATGTTAACAGTTAAATGAGCTGCATGTTAAATATCTAGCACAAAACGTACAGTAACAGTGGCAGGCATTATTTTTATTTCTAAATATGCTGTGAAAGGCTGATTTCTAAGATGCATCAATAGATAGACAATAGGCTATATAGAGTCCACATATATAAGATTAAGTAATAATCTGTAATTTGATTTTTGTTTTTTTTCGAAGACTCTAGTATGTAACACTTAACTTTATAAGACATAAAATAGCTCTACATTAGAAAATAGTCCTGTTACTTGAACTAAACTTTTCCCTTCTTTAGATCTTTACACAGAGCACTACTCCCTTGACTTGTAGTAATCACTGCCTCTCTTTTGCAGTTTATAACCTTTGCATAATTGTAGACAGTTGAATGTTCCCCCTTAGTCACCACTTAGCTAAAGCCCAGTGATTTCATCTTTTTTTCTCTTCTCACATGTCAATCCTCCAGTGCTTTTTATCATTTTGTTACTCCTCTATGAACTCCTTCCAGTTTACCTATATTATTCTGTTAGTGAGCTGCCCCCAGATGAATGCAATATCACATATCCAGTGTCTCTGGAGCATGTAAAGAAACACTACTGGTTTCAGCCTTGTGACTTGGTGTTTGTATTCAGTGAAGATTCACATCACCTTGCTTCTTTTCCATATCATAGATCAGATCAACGTCCCATTTTCTCATATTCACCACTACCTCAATTTTAACATGACTTTTACCATGACTTCAACTGCTTAGGCATACTTTTTTTTTTTTTTTTACAGAACTAGGGCTTTTTTTTTTCTTAACAAACTACAGCTCAAGTTTTCACATATTTCACTTCTTTGTAGTAATCAAAGATTCTCAAAAATAACTTTAACGTAAAGGACTGTATCAGTCAGGATCCCAGTAAGTGGGAAGTCAACATCATGCTCAAAATAAGATCATTCCTTCTAGAAGGGCTTATTTACAAGGTCTATTTATAAAGTATAAATGCAGAAAAGCCACAAGGGCTAGTGCGGTAAACTGGGGGCCAGTCACATCAGCATTGTTACCATCTTTCAAGGGATGAGGAAGAGGACAATCAACCGAACCCAAAAGCAAAGAGTGCCATGAGCTTCCCACTGGCTGGAGAGGATCAGTGATCTTTGGTCAAGGGACACAGCCGACCAATTATGACCTTGCCAGGAGAGATCCAGGAACAAAAATACACTGAACTTACTATTCTCCTTTCCTGTGATGTCCTACCAGGGCTACACATTGGCCAGAGGCTATGGGGACTATTACAATTCATTCAGGTCAGCCTCCTGGTATAGAATGCAAGATGGAGAAAGGTGAAAAAAAGTGGGAAGTGGATTTGGAGGAGCAAACAATGATACCAAAGATTAAAAGTTTATTATTTGGTTCTCATTATATGCTTATACATTATGTTTAAACATATATAATTTAAAATAGGCGTATGTGTTCCTCTTGCTTAATACATATTCTATCTCACTGCCAACTGAGTTCCTATTACCTGATATTTTATTGTCACAGCAAGAAAAGTTCAAGTATCTAGCATTTGTAAACTCTGATCCAGTGGAAGTCATAAATAAGAAATATTGAGTTTACCCACAGATGGCTAAGAAAGAATATTTTTTTTGATATTAATTATAATGTCACATTTATTTTCCTTGTTGGCGTAAGTCTTTGCAACCTAAACTCAAGAAACATTTTGTCAAAAGAGAACTCAGAAGAGTGATTTTTGACCAAGGATATATACCAAAATCACTGAGAGGTGTTTTAAATTACATAGGCTCAGGTACACCATCAGATCTACTGAATAGAACTTCCAGGTTGATGAGACTGCACAAGCGATTCTGGTAAAGATTGGTGAAGACGCACAATCTGCAAGTCTTTTGTCTACAGGGTCAGGGAGTGAGGGAATTTGTTCTAGTTAGAAAGACTCATAGCTATCATCCCTCAAATATTATGTGTGTTGTTTTGGTTTTGTTTTTTTTGTTTGTTTGGTTGGTTTTTTGGTTTTTTTTTTTTTTTTTTTGATTGGTTGATTTTTTGTTTTTGGTTTTTTTTTTTTTGAGAGAGAGCATGTGCACAAGTTGGGGGAGGGTGGAGAGGCAGAGGGAGAGAGAGAATCTTAAGCAGGCTCCACACTGAGCCAATGTGGGGCTCCATCTCACTACCCTGAGATCATGACCCGAGCCAAAATCAAGCGTCAGACGCTTAACAAACTGATTCACCAAGGCACCCCTGTTCTTTTTTTGTATAGAGTCTATAAAATGCTTTTATTAAAAAATGACATAAAAATTTAGTAGAGTTATAGAGTAGCAGAACTTAAGGCACTTAATGATCATTTAGGCTGGTCCCCTCACTTTCACATGCGAAAACTGAAATCTGAAACAATGTTAGCCCCATCATTTAGTAACTGAATTGGGACTTGAACTCAGCTCTCTCTTGCTTTGAGTCCAGTGTTCTCCATATTATCCCATACCTTCACCAACTTTTAGCTTTAGAATTCAAAATTAACAAAGTGATCATTTTTTGGAAAATAGTCATTAAAATTCATTTGTTTTAGATCCAGTTTATTTTTTTAAATCAATTAACTTCTGTGAACTTTCTTTTTTCCATTTGATGAAAGATCTCCAGAGTGCCCAGATAATTTTTCTTTATGACAGAGTCACACAACCTTTTTTAACCTTTCCCGCCTTCAGTAAATATAATATCTTATACTGTGCTCTCTCTCCCTCAGAGACTCTGCTGTGTACTCCTATTTGGGAATTACTGATCTAAGTAATAAAAATGAATTATATGATCTTTTTATAACTAATATTGATACTTAATATTTTAAAGGACTATTAGTTAAAGGACACTGCCTCGAACATAGTTTCAGACACAGATTGGCTCATCAGATGCCAATTACTGGGAAAAAATTCTCTGCAACTGTGCCTATCTACCAATAGAGGACACACAGATAAATCAGGAGAAAGTGGAAACTTTGCTAGGTGAAGATAAATTTTTAAAGGTATGTGTCATTTACCCCATGGAGAGATGAATGATTCAGTGTAGGTAATTGATCATGTTATAGCAGAAGAGTTTGTCACCAAAGGTAGCATCCTCATTCTTTAGCTTAATTTACAAAAGAAAAACTAGTATAATATTCAAGCACCAAGAGCTTATTTTATATAGATTAAATAATGTGCTTTAAAGTCCTTTGATTGAAATAAAAACATATAAATACAGAGTTAAAGAAATCTGGAGTTCAAAGATTGCTAAGCAAGCATGCATCAAAGCTAAACCCTTCATTTTACTTATAAGAACATTGAAATCTAAGTGGTCAACTGGATTCTTACCTTGGAGTGAGGGTGAATCCAGCATTAGCCCTAGAAAGAAAATTTAAGCTTCTCAAAGACAGGTATAACCTAGTAATATCTTATTAAATTTTTCATTGACCTTTATGGGTCTTCTGCCATTTGGGTTACTTAATATAGGCAAAAAAATAGCACTAACTATGGATTTCTCCAAAAGTTCCAAAGATATGTATTTGCTTTATGCAATGCTTGGCACAATTTTGGGTGAGGATGAATACTTACTGACGTGGTAACAACTTAAAAATCTAAAGCTGAATTTGCCGTGCAGGGCATGGTGCCTAAGTAGTGTATAATATAACAAAGCCAGCAACACTGTCAGCATTACTTAGTTGTAGTTGTCTCAACTGTACATGTTAGTTTACCAGGCTAGGAGCTTGGAACCTGTGGTATATCGACCTTGCAGGGTAAGTGGATGGAAAACAAAGGATCTGAAAATTCTCTAAAATTACATGTTAAATGTGTGCATGTCTACATTTAACTGCATTGAGTATACAAAATTTATTTCCTGGGTCTCTGAACCAAAGTTTTAATAATGATTGATACCTGCAAATGATGATTTGACAATCAGGAAGAGGTGGTCCTGTGAATTACAAGTAGAATATGTGCCAGTCTGTCCCTTTCATGCACCTCAAGTTCAGCACAAACTGAATCAGTACCCATTATAAAAATCTCTTTGCTTTGTAATATGAAAAATACATGATGATGTTTATATGAACACCTACACACATTATGCATATCTAATCTGACTATTTAGGTGAGAAATAAATAGAACTTGCTTAATTTTTCATAAGACATTCCCAGTACAGTGAATAAATATATTTAGCATCATTTTAAATTTTCTTATGGCAAATCATCTTTTACCAATAGTGTAGTCAACTGTTGTGGATTTTTTTAGATTTTTCTTAAGAATAAAAAAGAAATCTAAGCATAATCTCTTGCTTAACCCAGTAGCTTAGTCATCTATATTTTTAAATCCTATAACAAAGAGCTGTCAAATATGTAAGGAAGTGAGAAATATATGTTCTTTCAGGTGGAATCAGCTTGAAAGTTTAAATGATTTGCTCACTGATGAACAGTGTTTGGAAAGTTATTTGGTAGAACACATTTGGAGCTTGTATTTGTTCATTATAAGGTTAAAATTGTATCTCCTAGAGTAGGAAAGTTCCCTGGAAGTCATTCTGTCCACCTCCACCCTTTAAAGGCTCCCTTTTAAGATGTATTAATAGGAATGTTTCTATCTTTATCTCAGATAAATTTAGTGATAGCAAACTCACTGCTACATAAGGCAGCATATTCCACTTTTGAAAAAAATTAATAAAGAGTTCTTTGTCATTTTGTGCCACAATCTAATTTACATTAGTTTTTTTTATTTTGATTTTGATTTTGATTTTGGAAGCAGCATTTGATATTCTCATAAAAACTTACTGTGCTAATCAAAATCTTCATAAAAATTATGTCAACTGAAGCAAAATTTTTGAAGTATTACATTCATGCAGAAAAGTTCACAAATCATTAGTGTACAGCTCATTGAATTTTTCCCAAAGTGAACTTAGCCATTTAACCACCAACTAGTCCAAAAAAATAGATTACCAGTGCTCCAGCCAGAAATCTGTCTCCTATCCATTCCAAATAGCTACTTCTCAGAGGTAACCGCTATTGTGACTTCTCACAGCACTGATTAGTTTTCTGGTTTTTGAGCTTAAGTTAAATGGAACCAAATTCTTTCATCGCAGCTAGTTAGTAAGGGATGGAATTAGTCCCCAAGCTAGTACTCTTCATCTACTCACCACTTTACAATAAATTCAATTCAATAAAATCCACTGGGGAGAGAGCAGCACATTATGAAAAGAGCACTTGAGTCAAGAAAATTCTATTTAAAATATGGTTCATACATTGTCGGTCCTGTGACCTTGGGCAAGTATTTGACTTTTCTAAAGGATCATCATTTTCTTTATAGATGTGTAAAGCACAAATAATAATGTAATGTTATGAATATTAAATGAGATATCTTTTTTAAAGGTCAAGCACAGTGCCTAGCAAACAGCAGGTATTCAGCTCACAATAACATACACGGAAATGAAAAATAAGGTATTGCTTTAAACTTGTGTAAAATATTACATTTTTCAAAGCACAAATTCATTAGATATTATTGCTTTTGTAATAAATGCTTCTCTTTCTGCTTGTGAAACTTCCTTTTAAAGACAGTAACTTACAGTGTTCACTTTGCACTTAAATAACCACAAAAGAGAAAGAAGAGTTATAATTGTTGTATCTTTTTCCATCGGAGATGTCAACTTCCAGTCTTTCTGTCTCCTACCCCCAAATCCCATCAGTCCATCTGAAAAACACTCACCCAAACCATACCAAAATAACCCAAAAGAACATAAGTTCCTAGAGGCCTAAAGGGTAAACAGGCAGGGGTGGGAAGGATCTGATACTATCCTTTCTACACTTTTGGAATTTAAACTTATTTTAATTTGGTAATTCCCTCAGAAAGGTTAAATATAAATTCTTTCACATCCCTAGCTCCCACAGAATGAGAATGTGATTTCTAGTCATGTTCTCTCATTAAAATAGAATTTCAATATCATAAAACAATTAGATGATCCCTGAGGTCCTTTTTAATTTTCTAATTCTGACTCTTATGCCCTATGAAGTTTATCGTAGTGTGCTTAAACTTGTGTGTTGAATTGTGCCTGTTTGTTCATTGCGTGAGTAAATGCATGTGTTGGGACAGGCACTATCGATTGACTCTCCAAACTTCCATTTCATAAGGTTCACTTCAGTAACTATTTATTAATACTCTTACCCTGTGCCAGAGTGGATAAGAAGTACCCTTGCCATCAAGGGAACCACAGTTTATCACAGAAAGTGAAACTTAACTTCTCCATTGTGAATTAGACAATTTTTTTAGGATACAATAATTAGTGTTCATCGTTTTACTTCCTTAAAAGTTTATCAGTCTGTGACTTTCCTTTAGTTTTAAAAACTTTGTTGATAGTTGTCCACACGTTATTTAGGTAATTTGTGTACATCACATATACACCTGGCTGAACCACACTAGACTGCAATAGTGAATGGCATTTCACTCTTAACAGGCAATCTGCATGCCCAAGAGACCATAAAGATATATTATTATAGTTATCACCAAATTCAGATCAGACAGCATTATTGGGTCCTTTCATTACTTGCATACTATTGCAGGATTGGCTCAAAATTTCAGCTTAATTTTCTGTACTAGTTTTCATAGGATGAAGTAAATGAGAGCTAGCTATTGAAGGGCTGGAAAAGAATTTATACAGTATCATGTCTCCCATTGCTCCAACAGTGCAGCCTTACCAGAAGATATTTGTATACTAGGACATATATAAGCTAGAAGGAATTCTAGAAAATCTGTAGATCCTCTGCTACATTTTATTGTAAAAGAAGTATGTCTACAAGAAGGGAATTTTCCCCCCTCCTCTTATTAGAGCCCTAGCAGCATAGGCAAAGCTAGCACTTGGTCAGCTGCTTCACAATTCAATGGTCTTCCGCCTCAAACTCTTTAAGTAGATCTTGTTTAATAATTAGAAGAAGTGCTTAAAATGTGTCTCTCTGCCACTCCTGAAGGTGTCCTGAACATAATAAGTAGCTGAACCCTTCTTTTCTAAATATTTTTATTGCATCCATTCTTAAGACTGGGATGGTCCATAAAATCTAACTTGGAGGATCAGTCAAGTCGCCTAAAAGGAAGTGGTATCTATCCTCTTTATCCAAGCAATCACACTGGGATCTTTATCACACTTCATAATGATGAGAAGTCCAGAGGTGATTCCTCAATTGATAAAGGAGTCCTACATCACTGAAATATCATTTCTCTGCTTATCCTCACTTGGAGGTGATTTCTCCACTGCCTATCTGGAGTCTAAAGAAGAGTGCTTTGTATCTTTCTGAATAACCTCTTTAAAAGAACAACTGAACAGGTTTTAATGTATTAAGAGTCACCATAGAACATCTCATATATATGAAGTTACTTATCATACTCATTTATTTAAGAAGCCCTAGGATAAATTTGCATCATGCATTATATAGACTTACTTGAAAAAACTTTAAAGAACAGCAGAGCACAAAAGAAGAGAGAGTTATGAATCCATGAACAAGTAGACTAACATTAGATCATTTTCAAGTATAGTTTCACATAAAATATAAAGATGTGAGGGAAACGATCCATTAAAAACCAGTATCAGAGAATTAGAACCATTAGAGGAGATGAGATAAATACATACTGTCACTACTTCCCCCTGGTTGCAAAAATTTTAAATTTAGGAATGGCCTATTTCCTTTCCCCAGGAGAGTAATTGGAATTTAAATCAGGGGGATGGGGGGTGGGGAGGTGCCTCATAAGGGTTCCTATCCAGAACTTTCCCAGACATGGAGAGAGGGGTCGAAAATATGTGCTAGTCTGCTTGGAAGGTGATATTTTCTTTCACCCTTTAAACACTGAAAGTTATGGCCACTGTGGGAAAGAATTAGGATTAACCATCTTATATAATTATAGGTTAAGTCTTCTGAGCATAGGTGAAGTGAAAATAGAATATGAATAAAGTTCATCTGCCCAGTCTAAAATTCAGGAGTGGCATTAGCAATCTCTGTTTCCAAGGCTCAAATTACTACAATTATCATAGCATACATGGTCTGTGGCCTGACACTGCAAATTTCAAAAAGGAAACCAGAATATACAGAGTAATTTCCTTCTGCTCCATGTATCCAGGTGTCACTCATTCACCCTCTACTGAAAGGTGGAGTTCGGAGGCCAGGTAGGTGAATTTACTTTCCACACCATCCCTATGAGCTTTTGTCTAAATTATCTGGCTATACAAAAGATCAGCTTGAAACTTATTGCTCACCTCTTATCTATTCAATGGTTTGATGGAACAGCAAGGAATATCGTTAAAGACAATGAGGCATCAACTCCTTTAATTATTCTCTCTTAAGAATCTGCCATTTCAGACCATCTGTTTCAGATTTGGAATCGTGACATTTTAACCTCTTCTTGATTAAAGGTTTCTATCTCCATCTCAAAGAATGCTTACTTATATGTGGTTTCTCACAAATGGCTTAACCTTTCCGCATCTCAGTTTCATCCTTTATAAAATAGAGATAATTACAAGGAGTTCTATTTGCCCAGCATGTGGCAGGCCTGCTCCATGCATGGACTCCCCGTAAGGTCTTCATATGGAATTAGAAATATGTCATAAGAACAAAGACAGAACCAAAAATAGAATTGGGACTAAAAGCAAGGCAGGGCGTCAGGCATGAGGAAGTTGAATGTTGGTGTTCGAGAGTCCTTTGGTCCTTTGGTATCCTTCTGCCTTTTACACGTTTCATTCACCTACCTAAACCATTATAAAAACATCATGCATAATAAGCAAATAGAACTTTAAACTAGTATAAAACTCTCAAAATGTCTCATTAGGCTTACAAGTAATGTAGTACTTTCTTTTTTCTTCTTAACAGTTACAGAAAGTTGGGAACTGGTACAATTTTAGTTTTCAGTTATTTTTCTAAGGGAGATAAAAGATGTGGGATACTGATAGTTTAATGAATAAGTGAATTATTATCCCATGATTTCTCCATTAAGAATAAAAACAGCCTGTATTTAGAGAAGGGTTTGTATAATTTTTTAAGAAATTTTAGTTTTGAATGACATTTATGCTTCCGTTTTTTTAATTATACAATTTTTGTTTTGTCCTTGGTAAGTGCAAAGTTGTAGGCAATTTTCTCCATCAATCATTGGTGATTATTGGTTTTAATCTATATTGGTAAATATTTTGGAAATGTTTCTCACACAAAACAGATAATAAATAGTAAATCACCATAATTATGAGCACATCCTTGAAGCATTTCCTTGGTATTAGAACTATATGGAGCTGTTACTAGTAACATGCTATAAAAATGTGATCCATAATCAGATATTAATTCAATATTATTGATAAACACTGTGGAACATTTGAATGACTTCAGGTTTTTTGACCACAGTATTCACTATTAACAAAATTTTGCAGCCATAAAGTGTCCCTTTTATGACTTACCTCTAGTTTAGTAGAAAACCTTAAAATTAATTTTAAAATACATGTGCTTACTACTGGGTGTTTACCCCAAAGATACAGACGTAGTGAAGAGAAGGGCCATATGCACCCCAATGTTCATAGCAGCAATGTCCACAATAGCTAAATCATGGAAGGAGCTGAGATGCCCTTCAACAGATGACTGGATTAAGAAGTTGTGGTCCATATATACAATGGAATATTACTCAGCTATCAGAAAGAACGAGTTCTCAACATTTGCTACAACATGGATGGCACTGGAGGAGATAATGCTAAGTGAAATAAGTCAAGCAGAGAAAGACAACTATCATATGATTTCTCTCATCTATGGAACATAAGAACTAGGAAGATCGGTAGGGGAAGAAAGGGATAAAGAAAGGGGGGTTAATCAGAAGGGGGAATGAAACATGAGAGACTATGGACTATGAGAAACAAACTGAGGGCCTCAGAGGGGAGGGGGGTGGGGGAATGAAACATGAGAGACTATGGACTATGAGAAACAAACTGAGGGCCTCAGAGGGGAGGGGGGTGGGGGAATGGGATAGGCTGGTGATGGGTAGTAAGGAGGGCACGTATTGCATGGTGCACTGGGTGTTACACACAACTAAAGAATCATCGAGCCTTACATCGGAAACCGGGGATGTACTGTATGGTGACTAACATAATATAATAAAAAATCATTAAAAAAATTAAAAAAATAAAGAATAAATAAATAAAATACATGTGCTTAAACAAAAATATTTTCACATAGTATTATCTCGTTGTCTTAGATTAAAAAAAAAGCAGGACCCAGGCAAAATACGAGACATTGATTCTATGTCAATGAATTATGACTTTCTCTTTCAATAAGTGGTTAAATGGAATGTTTTCATTCACTTTATGTGAAGGAGGTTGAAGTAGAAAGAAGTTCACTAAATTATTGATTTACCGATTATTTTTAATAGGCTTAGAAAATCAGATCCTGATAGAATTTTGACAGGAAGAAACTATTTGCCAATAAATAAATCCTAGTATGAAGTTAATTTATTCTTTAGTGTGGTTGCTGAGACAAAATTCTAATATCTTTAAATTTCCTTCTAAATATAATAGTTCTTTGTGATATTAGACATGTAGTTAATACAGTTCCATTTTGTAATATATATTCTAAGAAAAATGGATAAAACCTTCTATGTAAGTTGCAGCTCTTTGAAGATATACTACTACTTTCAGATTTTATTATGAGCATTTATTTATTCCAGTTTCATTATTCTTTCTTGACCAGCTAATCTTTTGTCTTTATTTCTTTCTTGTATCAAAGCTATTAGCAAATGTAATAATAGCATTAAAGTCTGCATGTATAAAGGCATCACATAATGGGGAAAGTAGCTGATTATTTCTGCAGCCTTCTCCACTTAACCCCAAACAGACTCTTACTGACTAGAAGAATCTTAGTAAGAGCAGTCTTCTTAACTCTGATCAACAGAGAGCACAGGGTCTAGTCATGAAGGGCTGCCTCCCCTGTATCTCCTTGAATGTGGCCAAGTGTTCAACTCCCCTCGACATGCACACATGATCCCAACTTTTTCCCTGAGGTGGAGATAAGAGAAATAGATTTCCATGCATCTAAAAGTAAATAGCAAGATAAATATTGTTCAAAATTTTTAAAAGAGTAAAAACATTTATTTTGAAGTAAAGGCCTAGAACTACTCTTAGAAACCTTATAGTAGTGTCAAATGCTTTTAATTTATTTATTTTTCATCTTTTTAAAAGATGTATTTATTTGAGAGAGAGAGCACAAAAGGGGAGGGGCACTGGGAGAGGAAGAGTGAGAGAATCTCAAGCAGACTCCATGCTGAGCACAGAGACTAACATGGGGCTTGATCTCATGGCTCTGAGATCATGACCTAAGCTGAAACCGAGAGTTGGATGCTTAACCAACTGTGCCACGCAGAGGCCCCCTTTTAAAATAATTTAAACTAAATAAAGATTAAAGGAAAACTCCATAATCTTTAAAACAGTGATCAATAAACTAACTTCTCCAGTGAGAATGGTAGGGCAACATGTTGGAGTTATTTCATACTGAACTGAATAAAAACCATCAAAAACAAGATTATCCCTGTTTCATTATCAAAGCAATTGATTTGACCTAATGTAACTCAGAATACTTGATAGTAATTATTTCACACTTACACTTGTATTTAATCACAACTATTGATAGTTACTGGTTGTCTTTCCCACGTTAAAATAGTGTTCCTGACCTATTATCAATACATGTAGAATATAGGAGTTATTTTTTAGCTACCAATAATAGCTTTGACCTCATTTTAAAACCCCTCACTTCATTTATCCTTAACAAGGGCCTACATGAATGACTACAATTCAAGGCAAAATCTCTGGCTGGAAACTCAAGAGCCAGAATAGCAAAGATGTTTGGTTCTCATACCAAGCATAACTGGCAGATAGTAGCTCCCTGGAGCACTGTGTTGAGAAAAATTGTAAGTCCAAGTTCAACTCAGTAGGAAAAATGTTACGGTAGAATCTTGAATGAGAGCAAGAAGCAGGGAGTAAGCTCTGAATAGGTGCTGGTTACTATGGATTTCATTAATATTTATTCAGCACCTACTATGTGTAGGACTCTGAACATCACTGCAAGAGATACAGAGATAAATCAGTTACTGCCCTTGACTTCAGGAAGGCAGGAGAGTGAGGGAGGAAAAAGAGGTAAACCAAACCAAATGCACTGAATGATAAATGTTACATATGAAGGGCACAGACAAAGTTCTAATCAGGAGTTTAGGTGAGGGAATTTTTGTTCAAAGGATTAATTTAAGATTCACGGAGGAAATGGTAAAAGATTTCACAAATATTGTTTTGAGGTGAAGAATGAGTCTTATACCATTTCCTAAACACATGAAAAGCCTGCAAATTTACCAAATTAATCCAAATATTAAAATCGAAATTTGGCAAGTAATGGAAACTTGCCCAAATTTCTATTTATTTAACTATTCTGTGATAGTCTAGATTTGATTTTTCATTTTTTGTTTTTGATTCCACAACCAGACTGTATAGTATGTTTTCTTTACTTCCGCCTCTAAACAGCTAGACTTCCAACAGACGACCAAGGGTTAAGGATTTAATTGATATTTTGAATCTGTCAAGAACCACTCACTTGGACTCTTGAGCCTCTTGGTCCTATTTCAAGAGTAGCCTGCCCCATATAAGCCATAATACAGTTTGTAAATTGTCCAACTTAGCTGTTCAGCTGCCGTAGTCTAAAGTTTAAAAATATGTAACTGGGTCAGTTCTAAAATTAATTCAGCCTAACTTTGCCTGAAAACACTAAGAATATTACCCATCACGAGGGCCAAAATATCACCCCCAAGCAGACAGAAACAATCCCTAGAGAACAAGTGCCCAGGATGATGGCTCTGTGACATGCTCACTCTACTGCCACGTCTGCAGCCCTTGATTATAACCCAGCATGCTCTGATCCTGCTGGTCAGACAGGAGAGGTATTGGTTTTAGCTGATACACAAATGAAAGTAGGTTGATCAAATGAAACTGTTAAATGTTAACAATCATAACTAACATTTATTGAGCACATATAATTTACATACATTTAATCTTCTAATAATTAAAAAAAGAGGCATTATTATTATGCCTACTTTACAGATTTAGAAACTGGGTCTGGATAAGAGGTGTAGCTGGAAGTCGAACACAAGTCTCAAAAGTCTGTGCCTTTTCTCACCACATTATACTACACTGTGCATGTATTACTTTCCTTTGTTATCTACTCTTTATTTATTTATTTATTTAAAGATTTTATTTACTTATGTGACAGAAAGACAGCCAGCGAGAGAGGGAACACAAGCAGGGGGAGTGGGAGAGGAAGAAGCAGGCTCCCAGCGGAGGAGCCCGATGCAGGACTCGATCCCAGAACGCCGGGATCACGCCCTGAGCTGAAGGCAGACACTTAATGACTGCGCTACCCAGGCGCCCCTCTACTCATCATTTATTAAGCACTACTGTCAGTCACCATGCTAGGGATTCAGAATATAATAACAAGGTCCCTGTTTTCAGATAACTGAGACAGTGATGGAGACTGCTGTGGACAGAATTATGTCCCCTCCAAATTTATATGTTGAAGACCTAACCATCAATGTGACTGTATTTGGAGAAATGGTCTTTAAGGAGGCAGTTAAGATTAAATGACATCATAAGAGTGGCCCTAATCCAGTAGGATTGGTATCCTTATAGGAAGAGCAAGGGGCACCAGGAGTGTGCATGCACGGAGAAATGGTCATGTGAAAATACAGTGAGAAACAGCCATATAAAAAGCAAAAAGAGTGGTCTCAGTAGAAACCAACCCTGCTGACACCTGGATCTTGGACTTCAGCCTCCATAACTGTGCAAAAATAAATTTCTATTGTCTAAACCACCCAGTCTATAGTAGTCTTTTAGGGCAGCCCTAGCAGGCTAATACAGAAACAGATACATATATCATTTTCTGTAAAAGAATATGAAAAGAACTAATAGATGCACAAATATATGGGAAGAATACATTTTAACTTACTTTAATAAAAATATGAAGATGGGTTACAAAATTTAATTCCTAGAAAATATACCGTTTCTTTATTTTTATCTATAGCTAATCTGGTCTTCAAGAGGCCCCATCTGTAGTTTCTTGGGAGAAGCATTAACTAATTGTCCAATCCATTTTAAAACTTAAACCAATATGACAATAGAAATAATATGTTTGGGGGGGGCGCCTGGGTGGCTCGGTTGTTAAGCATCTGCCTTTGGCTCAGGTCCTGATCCCAGGGTCCTGGGATTGAGCCCCACATCAGGCTCCCTGCCTGCTTCTCCCTCTCCCTCTGCTTGCTGCTCCCCCTACTTGTGCTCACTCTCTCTCTGTCAAATAAATAAAATCTTTTAAAAAAAGAAATAATATATTTGGATAATATGCAGCAACTCTGGGAAATTTTTAGTCTCTCTGATTTCTTACTCTTTGTACCACCTCCCAGGTTCTTCTCCAACATGACATCTGGGTGTGGGGGAAGGGTGACAGGGGTGGGGCAGCCTTTGATGGGGTTGTCCAGCTCCTCCAGCTCCCAGTGATGCTCCTTAATTGCCTAGTTTCTGGGTGCTCTGTGGTCCTCCCATGATGAAATCTGAGCAAGAAAGTGGTGAGCCATTCTTTTGGTTTCTCCAATGTGCAGATTGCTGCCCTAGCAGGTTCAGCCTCACTTTTGCTCATATTGCTGCTATAAACACTAAGCTGAGTATCCCATTCAGTACCAGCCTAGGTGGTCCACTCACAGAAATACATCACACTGCCAAGTCTTGGCAAGTTGCCAGTCAGACTCTTAGCTACCCAGGGGGCCTATAATACACAGGAAAGGGTAGGAATGAATTGGAAAAATAAAATTTCAGGCTGTGCCTTCAAAATTACTCTGTTATAGCTGAGCCCCAGCCAGGATGGTACAAGAAAAAGTATGAGAGCCTTTCCACCCAGAGTCTCAATCGGGCAAGGACTTACTCTTTGCAGTGATATCTTTACTCATAGAAGGGATATATCCGTTCGTCATATTCTCCCATTCTCTCTTCTCTTGTCACATTTCTCTAGGATTAGAAAGGGACAGGTTTTTTTCTCCATCTTCTTCTTGTCTAGTAAACTTCCATAAAAATCTATGAACTAGGTCCCTAAGTCTGTGTTAATGATAGACATAATGGAATTTGGAAACTTCAATTCTTAATCACTGAAATCCAGACTATTGCCTTGCTATACATTCTACTCTTGAATACTGATTACCACTTCTGTTTTTTTCTTTTCATTCCTTTTAGAAGGATTCTTAACCTACATCAAAGCAGAAAGATGTCTTCAATGGACTAGACCTCACAAAGGCAAAAGAATAAGCCACAATAATAATATTCAACATATAGATCTCATTAAACATTTGTCATGTAGCTAATGGTGAATGATTGATTCTGACTTAAAAATTATGCTTCCCAGAAGAGAACATTTGAGCTGAATCTATAAGGAAAAAAGGAATATTCGTTAAAATATTTTTAGGAGTGGCTCAGTTTAAAAATGCATAGCCAGTGGTTCTTTTCTGAAGTGGGCATATTTTTGTAAAACCAGAGAATGCACAGCAACAGCAAGAAGATAAGTTGAGAATTATGAATAGCCAATAAATATCAAAAAAAACAAACTCTTCCATTAGTTCACACATACTATAAAGCACCTATGACATGCTAGGAATTGTACCAGGTGTTAACAAAAATGAAAAGATGCACTCCCTACTATCAAGCAACATGTAAGCATATTATTAAAATGTTTAGCTTGCAGTAGGGCATATACGTTCTTAGAAGAAAAGAAGAGTTATAACCACTAAGTAGTGTAAAAATAACTTTCCAAATGACGGAAGTCAAAAATTTCATTGTAAAATCAGGAATAATCCTCATACTAGTGTCCCGCCTATCCAGCTGTGTAGAGGGTCCTAGTGGTAGCATAGATGACACCTTCCTTGCATTTCATAAGAAGAAATATGTTAAAAGATTATGACCAAATATGTGTACAGGAAAGCTTATTGAAAGATTATAGGTAGAAGAGGATATTTTGGCATAAATGATTATTATTGAAATTATGCTTTCAATGATCACTAAGACTTAATTGAATGTTCAATAGGAATTTTGAAGTTTGTAAGAAAGAAGTTACATACTAATTAGTCTTTAATTTCATAGCACTCTAGGAAAAGTATACAAAATACAATTCTGAAAACATAATGTATAATCATTCTCCATTCATACAGTTAGGAGTCTCCTTTCTTTCTCTTAACCCATGATCTAATTTTTATGTAAAAGTCATGTCACTGAATACAAAATAATATGATATAAGTGGAAGTGAGGCAGGCAGTAAAACCACCTTACATAGTAAGCATGTTATGACTAAATACATATATTGTCTTTGATTATCTGGTTAGTAAAGTATTAAAATTATCATCTGTAAGTATTTTTAAACTGAAGACATTTTATAAGTTCTCATATTACTGCAAATGGTGAGCACAAGATTGAGTTTCAGAAACACATACGCTTTACTTCTGTTCTATTGACCCTGTAATTTTAGGGCAAAATTACTTATCATATATACAATAAGTAAAAGTAGAACTTCCTCTTAAAACATACTGAATTTGTATCCAGCAAAGTCTTGAATATCCTTAATGAAAGTGGAGTCTAGAAATGTATACATTAGACATACAATGATGGCTTCAAAATTCTACATATGTGGGGCTTTAGGACAGAAATCTAGTTAAGCCAGAGGTCTTATGTTGAAGATACATTTACAGAGAAAATACACTGCTCTCTATTTTATTGACTACACAGAGCAAATACACTGTTCTGCATTTTATTGACTATCTTATAGATAAAATACTAATATTTTATAAAATTTTATTTAGCCTTTATGTAAATGTAAGAAAGTATACATTTTCACAGGAAAAAATTACCATTCTTTTTATTTAAGATAGAATTTAAAATATGGTTGAGAATTAACATGTTTTCCCTCCCCAAGCCATTCAGTGGCACTGCCATTGTAGATACATAAAATCATATGTTGATAACTCCCATATCTTTCTAATGCTAACTCTCTTCTAAACTCGAGAGTTATATATTTACCTTCAGTCTCAAAAGCATATTAAACTCACTATGTCCAAATCTATGTTATGTTTATAACTTACTGCACTCTCCTCAAACATTTTTCTCTTTCAGATTTTCTATTCTAGTTGATAGCACCAGCAGCCAGCCAGGAATCAAACTGGGTTCATTCTTAATTCTTTTCTTGGCCTCATCACCAATTATTAATTCCTTCTGTATCCCATGTGGAGACATCAGCATCCATTCAATGATTCAGGCCAGGAATGTGCAGTAGGCTCATGTCCGATACCCCATCTATCTAGCTGGAGAGAAAATGATAGTAGCAATATAGATAGTACTCTCGCACCCCTGATGCAATCAATTACCAGGGCCAGTAGATGTTACCATCTGAAAAGTGTCTTGAATATAGGCTTTCAGGTGGTAGAGAGGTAAATCAAGCTGAGCTATGTGTGAACTTGTATACTTGGAAAATTATTCAGGTTCACCCAACTTGAATAATTTCATAGCAGAACAGCATGCAAAGGGCAGAACTGGAATGCTGTCCATGTAACCCAAATGGAAATACAGAGGGACAGAAAGGTCCTGGGAGTGAATCACAAGGCAAAAGCTCAGTCCCTAAAATTAGGTATAACACCTGAATGAATCAAGAATAGACAACAACAATGTGAGACTCTGTGCTGCAAGACTAGGATCTTATAAATTTCCCCTGACTAGGGACAAGATTAGTTAAAGGATCAGAGGCAGAACTGAACAAATATTTATGCATATATACATATATATATAACATAAATGCATTCATATATACATACATAAAACAAATTCACAATATACAACAATACACAAAATTGCAGAAGCAACCAGTTATTAGTCTTCTTCAATGCATAAGCTCCAAAGGTCAAATTTTTAGGTTCTAATTTCTAGGTTCCATTTACCTTCTCTACCATATGATGTTGGAAGAGTAAACTATGTACTCTGAGCCTCATCTGTAAAATAAAGATTATAATATCATCTATCCCATAAGATTGTTGAAAGGTTTAAATAACTTCAGGGGCATTAATAAATAACAAATTTTATTATTACCATTATTATGCATCAAAACATCATGCAATGATGGTAATCTTTGGTAATCTTTACCTAGAACTAATTTCCTTTAGGATAACAGTCTACTCTGTTTTTTTCTCTCATCACTATACAGATAGCACCCAAATCTGCATTTCAAATCCAAACAGCTCACCTGTGCCTTACTTATCTTTACTATTTATTTGAATGTTTCCACTTGAATGGACTTTCGTGCATTTTACAGATCTGAAACTTAATACATCATCTTCTCTTAGTTGCTGTACACAGCCATAACCTCGGCAACACCTGAGAGCCTGGGCTAAAGAGACTCCAAAGAGATGAAGGACGTTGGCCTCCCCCTTATGGTAAGTTAACCCTAGTCTTCTTAACTAGATTGTAAACTCCTTAAACACTTAGGATGATTCTTCTTTTTACTATTGTGAGGCAGGGCACCCTCTGAGAGATGATATTTATATGTTTGGGTGGGGGAACGGGACGATGGTTTTCTCATTGTCCAAACTGAGAGCTTTGCCACAGAATGCCCTTTGTTTCCTTGAACAAGTCCTCCTACCTCGACTTTCCACCAAAAGACAAATCACCATGGAGTACCTGAGGGCACTCTTCCTTGGTAAAGCAGGCAAACAACCCACTACCTAGAGAAAAATATTTGAGAGTTTTAGAAGGAAACACTTCCTTGCTCTGAGGGGTTTGTACCCAGGTAGGTATCAGATTCTGGAACTAACCCTAACTTGGCATTCCTAAGATCAGCCAGCACACTGGAAATGCCAGCAAAGCTGGAAATAGAGTTCCAAACCTCCTGGAAGAGAGTGAGATTGTCTTCCCTTTAAGATGCTGAGCCCAAGATCTGGAGCAGCTGGTGTCCTTGCTCGGCCAGAAGAGAGCCAGGCATGAGGGCAGCACTATGTGGCAACAAGAAGCAATTCTAGAGTCCTAGGTAGCACCTCCACCTCATGCACATACAAGTGTGTGCATCTAGTGCCCAGCACGGGTACTCGGGGAGGAGGGATAGGACTAGCTGTAGAGAGAAGTAGGAGTTGGTTAGGAAAATATTTACCGTAAGGCAGATGATAGGTGAAAAGACACTTTTCAGATGGTAACATCTAAGGCGAGGGTGATGGGGCTGATCACAAAGCTGGCAGTAGAGCCTGATTCTGCCAGAAGAGTAAGGGACCTGGAAAGCAAGGATTTGGCTGGCAAGATAGTAGTAGAGCTACAGAAGAATCAATCTCCGAGATGGAGAAATCGAGTCAAATGGTGAACAGAGGGAGATGAAGATGTGGGCCGAGAAGAGAAGAGATTTCTAGAAGATTGCCTATGGAGAACAATACTTTGAGTGAAGCGCGGAAGGCCCGAGTGACAAAGTGAGGCAAGACCGACGTTAAACAAAACTATTAAGGAAGCAATGCCAGTGTTTCATCTTTCCTTTTGGAATGCCTCTTTCCTTTTATCCCCATGAGCTTGTCTAGTACCTTTGACTGTTTCCTCTGTTTGAAGGATCTTCTGCCCAGATATCTGATGGCTCATTTCCCAGGTTCCTTCAACCTTCACTGTAAAATAGCCCTCTTATCAAAAATTGCAACCGCCTCCCTGGAAAATGCGCATGCGCACACACATCTTATTGTCCCTCCCTCCTTGTCTCCTGAGCACATATCAATATTTAACATATTGCACATTCTTTTCATTTTTCACTGTTTATTGTCTGTGTTTCCCATTAGAATTTAAGGTCCCTGAGGACAGGGATTTTTGTCTGTTTAATTAACCCTCTAGCCCCAGTACCAAGAACAGTGCCTGTTGCATTATTATATGGGCTCAGTAAATATTTGTTGAATGAATAATCAATATCTAGATGGGTCTTTTGTTGTCACAATGGCTGGCCTCCTTCACTAGGGATTTGCATGCTCTCAAGCCACCACCAGAGAATTTTTGCCAGTAACCACTGTCTTAAATGATTCTTGAATCACTTCCCCACTCTGTTGAAAATTATCTGTCCCATTTTCCATTTTCTTGGAATTTTTCCAGATAATTGGGAATTATTTTTGAGAAGACTATCTAAGTGAATATAGAAGGTTAAAATTAATGTATGACACATTCCATGTACTCTTTTCCATTGTGGGGGTCCTCAGTGACTCCTCCCAGAGAGCCAATAATATGAAAATTTCAGGAAATGTGACAGCACTTTGGGAGAAAATGTGAGGGCACGAGAGTATTAAGCATCCCATATAGAAAGCTGACTTTGCCTTTTTTGTGTATGTTCAGCCCTGGATCTTTCAATGTAATTACGTGTCATAAAAATGAAACTTAGTAAATTCCATAGCTATTGACTAGAATGGGTAACTCATTTAAGGAATACCTTTTTAGCACAGAATGGGCTTTTTAGCCAAGACATTTTTACTTGAGTACAATTTAAACCAATTTCCTTTTGTTTAGTCCACAAGGAAGAGTGAATAGCTAGTTCTTGTTATTTATCTTTCTCACAGTAATATTGTGAAGGTTTAATAAAGGACAATACAATACTTTTGTAGGTATAAACTGCAGAGAAATCATGATGGCTTTATTCTTAAATGGTTCCATGTCACCTTGCTATTTCATGCTTGTCATTCACTAATTAAATGTCAGTTCCCAATAGCTACATGGGGAAAAGTGTTATTTGACTTAATCTAAAATAGAATCTAAGTACACCCAATTGTGCTTAGATACAGATAGTCTTTGTCCTCCCATTCCTCACCTTCAGCCAGTCTCTCTGTTCTCCTTCATCGTTCTTCCCTTTCCTCTACTGCACACCTGCCATTTCCCACCACATTTCTCACCATCCCGTAGAATAAGTGAATGCTCACCACCCTCCATCTGTTATTATTTAACATTAAGCAGTTCCATATCTACTGTCCTGGTGTTGTACAGATTTCCTGCTGCTTTTGTGTTTTGGCTTTTGTTTTCATATCAGGGACTGTGTAACTGAGGATGCCTCGGCTGGAACTAAGACCAGTGTTAAATAAACTCACTGTGACTGAAGTGTACAGTGAAGAGAATGTGAGAGCTAAAGATTGGCAGAAAGAGCAGCCACAGTCTGACGTACCCGTGGCAGGATTACTCTCCCCCACCACGGAAACAAATGTGTGACTTGCCAATGGAAAGACGGCATTTTGCAGAGAAGATTGTTCTTAGAATAGGGAACTTGGGCACTAACCAGCTTCTGTAGTCCCTCATTTTATCTCCAACAGCATTAAAACCATGAGCAGTATTGTGAGAAAATATAGCTGTCTCTTGAGAAAGAGTCCATCAAATAAAGGAAGGAAATCTGTCATAAATGACATTTGGTTGATACTCTCCACAACATCACTGTAAGGCAGGAAACTAAGTTATAGAGAATTCAAATGGCCCGCCTGGCTTCACAAAGAGAGTGGTAGTCAGAACTCAAATCCAGCTCTTTGAAATCCGTACCCAGAGATCTTTCTGTTTTGTTATATTATATCCAAGTCTGTACATTTTCTGACCTGTATGCCAGTAAAAAGAAAAAGAAAAAAATTATATTGAAGTTCATTCCTTCCTATTTGAATGAATATTTGCCTGGTATTTTCTTATAGTATAAAGTGTACAATACAGGTCATCTATGTTTCAGGTAAATTCCTACTGAGATAAAAACCCATCACAAAGAAGAATCTTGACTAACTAAGCTTTTTCCTTAATACATCAAGGTCTGATTATATTCAATGTTGCACGTTTAAATGCTTTCTCCAGTGCAACTTTTCTCAGTTGCCACAGAGAACAAGTATCACGCACACCGTACATATTGGATATAGGAACAGACGCAGACACAAACTGCAAGTACATTCCTTCTACTCCTTGTATTCTAAAAATCAAATGTCAGCTTACCGTTGTTGTGTCTCAATAATTCCTCTTCAGACCTGTCAAACACCTCAAGGAAATTCATCTAAATTCCCAAGTTTTCACAAAAACATAATCCAATAAAGAATCCTAAGAACTCTGATTAATGCAAAGTGGAGAACTAGTTGTGATGTCTCTTCTCCCTTACCATTTTCAAAATATGTGTTGCATTCCAGGTGACTTCAAAGGGTCTGTATGCCAGCTCCATTTATCCTCTGAATTCTGCACAATATGCCCTCAAAGGGAACAGAATTTTAACTATTTGTATATTTCAAAGCATTTTTTCTACATACAAAGCAACCACAAGTATTTTTAAAGAAAAGGTTGAATTCTAAAAATAGTAGTAAATGTGCCAGAGGATTCTTGTTTGGTCTTTCAAGACATCTTACTACTTTTGCTTACAAAGATAATTTTATGCCTGATTAACAGATTTTTTTTTTTTTTGCTTTCAATAGGGATATTTTAGGGATATTGTGTATGCCCAATATGTGTATGCCCCTTCCTAACAACATCGTTATTACTTTTGGAAAATTACATCTTCCTCATTTTCTGTAATCTTGATGGTCCATGAAATCCTGGAGCCCTCCCACTAGAAGCCTCAAGGGAGGATACTTTCTTACGTTGCCTCCATACAACAAGAAGGAAGGTGTATGACCTAAATTTGGCTGAACTAAAAAAAAATGTAACCTTGGACAAGTGAAGGAAAAAAAAAAAAGGAAGAAAAAACAATTGCAATTCCATTCCTCCCAGAGTGGTCTCAACGAGTCTGTTCTTCTTTGTAATTGAGGTAAAATCAACCATTAACCATTATAAAGTGTACAACTCACTGGCATTTAGTACATTCACAATGTTGTACTATCACCCCTATCGTGTTCCAAAATATATTAATCACACTGACAGCATTAGGCATCCCCATACCCATTTAAGCAGTTACTCCCTACTCTCCCCTTTCCTCAGCCCCTGGCAACCACTCATCTGCTTTCTGCCTCAATGGATTTACATATGATGGATATTTCACATGAATGAAATCATGCAATATGTGGCCTTTTGTGTGTGGCTTCTTGCACTTGGCATAATGTTTTCAAGCTCCGTCCCTGTTGTACCCTTGATCGGTGCCAACCAGCCTGTTCTTACCCTCAGCCCTCTCCCAGCTTTCTGTTTCTGTTTCTCTGCTCCTGCCTGGGTTTCTGCACCTGCCATGCCCAGTCCTCCTGGGTTTCTGCACCTGCCATGCCCAGTCCTCCAACCACCCCAGCTACTCTGTTAGTGCCCTTCTTCCCAGTCTTTTACATTTCCTTTTTCTCTGTAGTGATATTGAGCTAGTTATTGATACGAGTTTCTTTCTTTTTTTTTTTTTTAGAAGAGCGAGCACAAGGGGAGGAGCAGAGGAGAGGGAGAGAGAATCCGAAGCAGGCTCCACACTCAGTGTGGAAACAGAGCCCACACTGGGGTGGGGTGGGGGGTGGGGGAGGATTGATCTCTTGACCCTGAGATCATGACCTCAGCTGAAACCAAAAGTCAGACTCTTAACCAACACTGAGCTACCCAGGCGCCCCCATTGAGTCCCATTTCTTACAGTGGATGATGTTATAACTGGATACAAAAGTTCAAAGGTTGCTTTCCATTTTCTACTCTTTTCTTATGCCAAATAAATATATGAAAATGGAAGAGATCCATTTACCTTCTTTCTCTTTTATTACCACTGTTAGGGAGTATTGTCTTCATGCAAAGGCATTGCAAGCAGAAGAAACAGATCTGAGTGTCTTGGTGATTCATTCTCTCCCTTTTTAAAAAATTTTTTATTTAAATTCAATTTAATTAACCTATATTCTGTTATTAGTTTCAGAGGGAGAATTTAGTGACTCATCGGTTGCATAAAATACCCAGTGCCCATTACTTCAAGTGCTTCTTTAATGCCCATCACCCAGGTACCCCATCCCCCCCAACTCCCCTCCCCTCCAGCAACCTTCAGTTTGTTCCCTGTAGTTAAGAGTCTCTTACGGTTTTCCTCCCTCTCTGTTTTTGTCTTTTTTTTTCCCCTCCCCTTCCCAATGTTCATCTGTCCCTCCCTTTTGATAATTTAGCAAAAAATTAGCTCAGTGAGAAAACAGGTTGGTATCAGAGGCTGAGATCCGGAGGCTCTTCCTTTCCTGAGGCCAATTCCTCCAGCAGGGAATTTACATTTGAATAGAACACATTCCATCTCTAAAGCCCCTTCAGCGGGATGCATGCAGCCAAGTGAGGCTCAATCTAAAACCCACCTCTGTTGGGGTTGTGAGAATTTGGAGGATCATAGGCACTCCGCTCCTTTTTTGCTTGCAGCTTTTTCTCTTAATAAAATTTATTTTATAGCTATACCATGTGATCCTAGTGATATGTATGTCCATAGCCTGTTTGCATAACAAAGCCAATCCAATAAATAGGATGAGAGGCCCAAATATAAACAAGACCAAAGTCCTTATTCTTAAACAACTCAAGTTTAGTAGAGAAAACACCATGTACACAAACTATTATAAGATGAACGATGATGTTTGAATCATAAATCCTATAAGATTCACAATCAATGAGCATCCAGATTTTGCTTCAACACTTGAGGCTGATACTGAAGTTGCTGCAACCTATTCCCCTATAATGTATCTATGCTTGTCTGTCTTCTTCCCTTTAGAGCTTCAGAGAGTAAGCCCATCCTTCTTCCAGCTGACCACCCTTCAAATATCTGAAGATAGTTGTCATATCGGCATCCACTTTCAACATCTGTAATAACTTCAGTTGCCTTCAGCTATTAAGCGCCATGGAAACATAGGAGGGAAAGACGTCTTTCAGGTGGGGACCTGAGGGATATTAATTGAATGAACAGCATTTGACTTCAAGTTGAAAAACATTTCTATAAATGAAGGCAAAAGGAGGGTTATTCCAGGTGGAGTGAGCAGAGAAAGCAAAGTTTATATTTGAAAAAGTGAAGATGAGATCCTAAACACGTCACTAGTTCAGCAGAGGGATTTGAGGAAGAACAGCGAGACCATGTCGGTTAAGAGCACAAACTCAAGTTTGTAGTACAGATCATTAGAAACCTTGAAACAGTTTCAGACGGAAGAATGACATGCTGCAAGATAAGCTTTGGGAACATTATTTGGGTGTAGAATGGAACCTAGAGAGAGAGGAGAATAATTAAGAAGTTATTATGGAACTCTAAATGGGATGTAATAAATGCCTGAAATAGAAAAATGGTGGGAGTTATGATAAGAATAGGTGAAATGCAAGATACGGTGCAGAAATAGAATCACTCTTCATAGCACAATCGTATCTGTCTCTTTTCTTTATTTTCATATTAAGAAATCACTGCATAAGAGCGGTAGCTTATAGATGTCTACAGGGACAGGATGGTGAAGTAGAGAGCAGCTGCAGAGTCACACAGGTTGGATCCCTCGTTTCAGAACTGTTGCCATGCACAAATTATTTTATGTGTGAGTCTCATTTGCCTAGTCTGTAACATGGAAGTAATAAAGTGTGGTGGTGCCTAGGACAATGACACTAAATGTTAGTTCCTATCCTCTTTTTCTGATTTCACTTCTTATGAAGTTTTGTCAAGCTGCTTTGGTGTACTAGGAAATACGTTTGGTGATGAAAGCCGCAGAACTTGATCTCATGGTACGCAGAGTCCACTGTGTGAGATACCCAAGTGGGGTCAATTGTATGGCTCACAATTACTGCTTCTATAAAAGGATTCTAGCTTCCAACCATGGTCACATGACTTGCAGGGACTCTCTGGGAATCTTTTCCACCCCACTGACTTCAAGAATGTGAGCATACCCGATGGATACTATACCTGAGAAGTTTGAAGAGGCGTTGCCATTTCGACTATTCCTTTTTTCCCCCTGCCGTGAAAAAGACATGTCCCAAATGTAGGTTCCTCCTGGAATGAAGGGAACTCATGGATCAGAGCCACAGTTTTTCCTGCAGTTGCTGTAACCAAAATGTGAGAATGAAAAATAGACCACTAAAATGTAGGTGGTTTTGTTGCTATAGCATAACCCAGCAAATCATCATCATCATAAATATAAAAGTAAATAAGTAATTGCAGAAAACTGTGATATAGGGGCGCCTGGGTAGTGCAGTCGTTAAGCGTCTGCCTTCGGCTCAGGGCGTGATCCCGGTGTTCTGGGATTGAGTCCCACATCAGGCTCCTCCGCTAGGAGCCTGCTTCTTCCTCTCCCACTCCCCTGCTGTGTTCCCTCTCTCACTGGCTGTCTCTCTGTCACTTAAATAAATAAAATCTTTAAAAAAAAAAAGAAAGAAAAGAAAAGAAAACTGTGATATAGATGGATAAAGAAGAGGGACAACCAACTCTATCTGGGAGGAGAGGGGTAATCGGGGAGACTGGAGCAGGGAATGATGCCATACCAGAACGTGGAATCAAAAACAGAAATGGGCTAAGCAAAGAAAGGGCTCCCATGGAAACTGGACACTTTGTGTTAGACCAACGTCCTAATAAGTGACAGAACAAGGGCTGTTCACGAAAAGGAAGATAGTGAAGTATGTTGGGAAGTTAGGGTGCCTTGGTGGGGACATGCACTCAAAGCTTGGAAGGCTGATCCTAACTGTTCCATGGAGACTCAGCCCGCCTTAGCCACTCCCAGAAGTTCTGACCTCCTTTTTTTCCTATAGCATCTATCATCTTCTAATTTGCTGGGAAAGTTACTTACATATTATATTTATCATTTCCTATCTCTCTCCCATCACCAGAACATAATCTCCATGAGGGCAGAGATCTTTCCCTGTTCTGTTCACGGGTGTGTTCCAAGCACTAGGAACAGTGACTAGACATAGTAGGTGCTCAATAAGTATTTGTTGAGTGAATGATTCCAAGGTCATTTAAAAGTCTCCAAAGTCATAGTAAGGAGTTTAGGTTTTAACCCTGATGAATATTGGGAGCCATGGACAATACTAAGCAAAGGAGTAATTTTGCATCTCAGAAATATTACTATAAGCAGCAATATGGATCAAGGATTAGAAGGAGGAAAGCAACAAACTCTGTCTTATTGCTTCTTATGTGAAATTTGAAATAGGCATACTGTAAAATGTGAAAAAGCAAGAGTCTAGGTGCTTATTGAATTTCAAAGCATCCTGAGAGGAACAGAGGTAGAAGCTGAGTGGGGCTTAGGAACAACTGGGCAAGTTTAGGGTGGAATAAAAGAGTGAGAAAGCCAGGAAAATATGAGATTTTCAAAGAAAGAAGGCACAGGCACCTGGGTGGCTCAGTTGGTTAAGTGACTGCCTTCTGCTCAGGTCATGATCCCAGGGCCCTGGGATCGAGTCCCACATCTCAGGCTCCACCTGCTCTGCAGGGAGCCTGCTTCTCTCTCTCCTTCTCCCTCTTCCTCTGCCTGCCAGCCCCCCTTGCTTGTTTTCTCTCTCTCTCTCTGTCAAATAAATAAATAAAATCTTGAAAGAAAGAAAGAAAGAAAGAAAGAAAGAAAGAAAGAAGAAAGAAAGAAAGAGAGAAAGCAAGCACAAAGTAGGGTGGTGATAAGACTGTGGGGGCAAACAGAGTATATAAGTCACTTACAGGTGTAACAGTGGTCAAAAAGACAAGGTTGAGAGAAATGATGGAATTAATTCCTCAAGATTAAAAAATGAATTAAACTCCTGTACCTCTCATATCTCTTTCTCTCTCACTCGCTCTTGCTCTCTCTCTCCCTCTCTGTCTCCACTCTGTTTCTCTCCCTCTCTCTGTCTCTCGCTCTCTCTCTCTCCTGGTCGTCACATGTCTTGTCCTGAAGTGTTACAAACTCCAAAACCAAATACCACCTAAGTATAAAGATTTGTAGTAGTTGTTTCTTTATTTCTCCAAGAAATTTTTGTACAATGCTGCAGGTCATTTTGTAGATAATATCTTAATCACTAAGTAGTACATTCAAGACATAGGAATAATCTATTAAATATTCCTTTATGTTTAATCAACAGTTATTATAAACTTTCACAGATTATTTTCTTTCTTGTGGCTTTTTTTAACTATGAAAAACAAATGTGTATTTTTCTACACATTTACCTAGGTGTAGAATACAGAAATTGAACCAATGGTTTTCATTTGTTCTACATGTCTATGAAGGATTTAATCCTTTTGTGATGTATCCATCTGTAATCCTTTTGTCATTAATCATGAGATTTTAATGGCAAATTCTGAAGTGTTTTTTCCAAGATAAAAAAAATGTGAAAGACTAATGTTATAAATTGTTCATCTTCAGGGGTGCCTGGGTGGTTCAATCGGTTAAGCATCTGACTCAATTTTAGCTCAGGTCATGATCTTGGGGTCCTGGGATTGAGCCCCATGTTGGGCATCGCGTTCAGTGGGGAGCTTGCATCTCCCTCTGCCCTTCCCTCCGCTTGTGCTCTTTCTCTCTCTCTCAAATAAATAAATAAAATCTTTAAAAAAAAAAAAACAACCCTGCTTATTTTCATACTTACTGTATTGTAATTTTTTAGCTCCAATTAGTGGTTTTTTTTTTTTTAATATTAGTAGTTCTAACTATTTAGTACAGTGACTTAACACTGTTGTAAAAAGAGGATGATTTACTGCTCAAGCAGATCACTGGTGTTCAAAATTGACTTCTACAGTATTTTAGATTCAATCAGTCTACTGACTGAGAAATCTATTTCATACTGTTAGAAAAACCAGTATAACCAGATAATTGGTGTCTGTTACAACAACTGAAGATACCCTTCTAGATGGTCAAAAGGCATCAGTGTTCATGAGAAAGAGGAGTTTCAGGTGGTCTCTGGAGTCCCGTCTATTGGTGTCACTTCTGCATTTTTTGCGAAGCAGTATTTTTCAAACAGCACAGATGATGAAGTTCTGTCAGAAAGTCATCTCTATCTTATATTGGCCTTCATCAGAGGCCATTTTCACCTGCCTGCAAATAAAATGAATTTAGCTTCTACTTACATACACTGAGGACAACTTTCACTTCCACCAGACCCAGGGATGGAGAAACAGTGGAGGCCCGACATCTCCCAGCATGATTGCTCTATCAGCATGGGAAGAGGAATTACGGGAGTATCTACCCAGCCAACATTGATGACTTTCTCTATAGGGATTTTAACAATACAGAAAATCAGGAAAGTGGAGACAACAACGGGAGTGTGATGTCTTTTCAGAAGATTTATTTGGTTCTCTAGGGAAATCTTACTCGAGGTATGCTAGAATATATTTCACCAAGTACACTCCTAAGTCCTGGATGCTATGTGGAAAATAACTTATTTTAATAGTGCATTAGATTACAATATTTTAAAATACATATTTCAAATGTAAAAACAACTCTATTTTATCTGGAACAAAGTTATCATCATTAGCACTGGACTATGAAGACTAAGAAAAACTAAGTTTTTGCTGTGAAAATTTTATTATCTATACAACCTAACACTAACCTTTTCCTACCATAATTAATAGGAAATTTGATCGTATAGGCAATACAATTTTTATCTTGTTTTTACTCCTTTTCTTATATTCCCTATGTATAAATATATGTATTTTAAGATGCAAACTGTATACACCTCTTTGGAACATTTGTTACAAATGAGCTAGATAAATAAAAACTTTGCTATAGAGTACAATGCATTTAAATAGTTTTAATTTAAATGATTTCCTTTTAATTAAATAAAAATCAATAACCATAAGGATTTATTCTTCATAAATATTTTTACTTGTCATTTTTGTCAGATAACACAAAATAAAAATATAATTTTCTTGATTCTACATTTAGTTTTTAATTATTCAATGTCTTCTATGCTGTTATTTAGGGAATTAACAAGGGTCCAATTTAATGCATGCCTTAGGAACATTAATACTAAATTTTAAATATTAATGTTTTCCAAGCACACTCAAGCAAATAGATCGTCCTACATAGAACATGTGCTGTTAATTGTTTAATAAAATGCATAAAATTATTTATAAATCAATATGTAGTAATCAGTGTGGTTACGCCATTAGATCGTAAGTTAGGTAAAATTTTAAAATCTCTCTTCATTATTTATCTTACCATTCAGTTGGTGATGTCAGTAAAAATTAGTCTCAAACCTGGGCCAATTGCACCCACAAGCTGTTTAATAGACCACAACTGACTTAATAGTACCTAGGAATGTTCACTACTGCCTTTAAAAGCAAATTAATGTGGTAAAATGTAATAAAATATAAAATATTTAAAACTTGCCTTCTGACAACTGTAACTTTTCTTTTAATGAGTGGGCAACTTTCTTGAGGTTGGTAAGAGGCTGATGAAACTGAGCGTGTTAAAGAGGAGGGCACTTGGTTCTGCCACACCTGCAAACGGGGCCAGGCACCTTTTCGCAGCCTCGCCCACACGAACTGGCCAAGACCAAGGCCAGGTGCTGCAGTTGAGGCTCCCTGTGCCCTGATGAGACACCGCTGCAAACTGCCTTTTTTTTTTTTTATTTCTGCTGTGATACTGCTACTGACACTGAATATGTAAAATGAAATAACACCATACATTGAAAACTAAGAGCAACTGTATATTTTGTAGCATACATTGTATGTAACATATATTTTCTTTAAAAGTAATAATCTGTAGTATCTTATTGAATATCAGGGAAATGAAATGATAGAGTTTCTATATATTTATTGATCAATATTTTATATAATTCATTTTAGCTCATCTCAATGGTTTCTTTCTAGTCTTAGACATTTACCCCAAATCTGGAACTGGCCTTCATTGTCTGCTGGAATAACAAAATACAGTGATCTACAATGAGAAAATCCTAGTTACATTTTAATGAACTGATGAGTCAAATGTCTTTGAGTAATGAAACAAGGAACAGGAGGGTGGATATGGAGAAAAGATCTAGAGAAATTAATATAACAATGTGACTCTTCAACTTAAAGTTTATAATCTAGTTGAAGAGATGGAATCCACATGAGGTGTTCCTACAGATCTAAAGAAAAAGTATGTGTATAAAGCAACATTACCAGCTGCACAAATGAACACAGTAGAAACTGGGCACATAGATTCTGAGAGGAGGCTGAGCAGAGGAAAGAATCACCAGAAGAGTCCACGGCAGTATGATTTCTGTAAAGGTTAATGCAGCACTTGGCAAGAAAACTGGATTTCCATAAAGTAGAAGGAAGGCTTTCTCGGTGGAGTGCTGCTTTGAAAAAGCACAAACTATAGAATAAGTGAAAATTTTGGTAGAAGGAAATGTGATTTAAAAGAAATAAAAATCTGTGACATACTGTTGTCCATGGAGAACAGCAAAATTAAAAAGAAAATCTATAAACCAGAGTATACTCTAGGTTTATAGAAATATAGAAATAGAAATATATGTCACATAGTCTTTGTTTATAGAAATAGAAATATATGTCACATAGTCTTTGTTACCATAAACATCCATATGGGGCTGTTTATTAACTTTTGTATACATATTTTACAAAGAAAAGGAGAAGAGTGAAATATTCTATACTCAAAATTATTAAATCATATTCCTGTATTTGTTTCAAGCTCCCTAAAAGAAAAAGCGATGTAGAGCAAGTTCAGGATCACAAAATTATTAGAATATCACTTAGATTAAAGAAAGAAGATACTTGAGTTTATGGTGTCAGTATTTGTAAAGTTTTTTAAAAAGGAAAAAATGAGCTTAGTAGCATCATGAGGAACTTAACATTAAGTGTATTTTCTAATGATAGATGATTATGGCTAAAAAACAAAAGCAAAGGGAGATTCAGGGGACTGTGTGAAACAAGCCAGGGAGGTTTATGTGAGGAAAAGGCTAGAAAGAGTCAAAGCAGCATTGGTAAAAGAACACTTGACTAAGAAGCTGCAAACTGATTCTCAGGGTTGCCTCTAACACTAAGTAGCTAACCCAGCTTGTCATCTATTAAAGTTTATGAACCTTTTGCAATCATTTCCAATTCCATTCTTTTGAGTCAATAAACTGAGTGTAATGTAAGAGGATGGATAATGTCTTCTGGATTTGGACTCGGAAATCAACTCTAAAGAGAATTCTGAATATTAAAGATGTCTTTACTAAATAAGCATTTTTTTTTTTCTAAATTGCCCTCTACGGTGTGCTCTAAATGGCTATTTTCACTTTCTTTTTAAATCTATATGGGGAGTCAGAGAATATTCAAATAAGACAGAGTAAAACTTTGACCTTTCCTTTACTGCTTGTGAATGGAAATTTCTCATCGACATAACAGATTTTGTTTTGTTTTAAGTAAAGGTTTTTTGATTTGGTATGGAGACCAGTTTCTAATCGAGTAATGATTTCTCACAGTAATATTCAGAGAACGTTTCAGGGGTTATCAACCAGCACTGGTCTCATTGAGTGAACCCAAGGATAATTATTGATGGCACATGCTCATTTGCTGTCATGCAGAGATAGTATTAGAGAACAAACTTCCCAAAATATACTTTCTACTCCTGATTTCAATGATGTTACAATTCCTTATCTAGTTCCTCGCTTCTTTAAGGGCATCTAACCACAAGACTCAGGCTGACCTCAAAGGAACTTGATTAAGTAACCTTCAAATTCTCAATTCAATGATTATCCAGTATGTAAAGAAAAGTAACTATCGAAGTTAACCCAGAAGTTCCTGTAGTGAAGATTCACTGTAGATCATCTATTTAATGAATTAAAAGCAGAATACGAAAATTCAAAAGAAATAATGCCAATATTAAAATTTTGGTAAAGCGCAAATGACCTGAGGATATTCATAAGTAGTCGTTATTTGCAGTCCCCAGATTTCCAGAACAAAAGAAACACTTTTAATTTGACTTCACCCTAACAAAATGTTGCCTAGAAAAGAGATACTTTGTTGGCAGAGATTTTAAAGTAGTGCCAAAAAGCTGGGGGGGGGGGGGGACTGGCAATAGAATATAAAAATGAAATGCAGTAAGCAAAGATCTACTTCAAGAGTTTTCATAAACATTGTCATTCATACTTAACAGAATTTACTAAGCAAAAGGGAATATGAAGCCTTGTATGGTACTTTCTAGTTTTTAAATTGTTTCCTACTTTCATTGATTTACTTCATCAGAACATGTCCAACAGGAAGAACTCTTAAGGTGATTATTACATTCTGTGGGCACTAGTTGAGAATATTTTTCTTATGCTGTAATTGAAAGTTCTAATTCTCGTTAATCATAATGAATAACACGGAATATAAAAGTCTAAGAATGCACCTTAGAAAACAGAATATTAGAAAAGGCAAGTTGCTATTGTTGTAAAACAAATGTTGAAAAAACTATGACTACAAACGAAAGATTGAATAAGCTATCCTAATTTCAAGGGTAAAAAGCAATAAAACAAGTTCCACTGCACCTATCAAAAATCATATTCAGATAGGATAACGTTTATGAATAATGCTAATTCCCTAGTTTTCTATGCTTTCATTTACCTGAATGCATGTTACCAAAAAAAAAAAAAAAAGCTTCTATAGGAAAATCTTTTGTTGAGGTACAACCTCATGTACCCGAATTTAGTAAGAAATGTCAGAAATGCTACAGCTGGTAATTGCAGAGTGAATCTAAATCAAATAATAGCTTTTTAATCATTAGAATGATCATAGTAATTTGAAAGGTGAACATAGCAAGAATGATGTTAACATAAAATTGTTGATATCAAAAACTGAAATTAATACTGGATCATTTCCATCATTAATCAGGAAATAAATCTCTCTTGCAAGAGAACTTTCCGAGAGCAGCTAATACCTGCTATCACACTTTCGTGAATCCATAAACCAAATATAGATCGAAGAGTGACTGATATTAGAAGCCTGAAAGTGACAGTTCCCTCATGAATTTCACCAGACCACGTGACCTCTGCAGTATTAAGACTTGAAGGAAAATTATCTTATCATGAAATAATTCAGCAGTCAGCTTGATGAGTATGCTGCACTGCAAAAGCAGAGATATCTGTGTCAAGCTGATTTCTGCCATTATCTGCGTGTTTAGAGAGTTACTTGAAAATAGAAAAAGATGGAATTAATAATAAGTTTTGTATTAGTATACAATCGCAGAAAATATAATAAGAATAGGTTCAATAAGTGGGACTAGGGCTAAAACGTGGCCTCTAAATCTTTGCTCATGATTGTTATTGGCATGCCCCAAATCACCATTTAGCTGTTATCCATACCTATCAAATACTTTTCTATGACAGTAACATTTCTTTAGTCTTAGAGACACAGACACATAGGAAACAATTCCAATCGAATGCTTTTTTTTTTTGATGTCCCAAATCACTAAACCAAAGTTACCCATTCTCCATGATTTTTTCATCAATATACTACTATTCCAAGAAAGCACATTTAAATATTTTTTCACCTTGTGCAGTGTCCCTGGCAAAATATTTCAAAGCAAGAAGCCATGTCTATGACTTCCAACCAAGGACTTTGGAATTGTTATCAGAGTTATACGGGAAATAGTTTGGCCAAAAATATCAAAATTTTGAATATCTGTATTTATTGACCAAACAGATCCACCTCTAGGGATTTATTTAACAAATAAATTTATTTATTTATCTAACTGATACACTCACATTAGTGTTCAAAGATACATACACACACACACGTCTTTACAGATACGCTTGTATAAAAGATGTTCATTGTAGCAATATTACAACAATAACAAAATGGAAATAACCTAAGTATTTATTAATTAGTATTTTATATTTTCATACAATAAAATGCTAACGACCTAGTAAGATAAATAAGGTAATTGCTCATAATATCTTGCTATACAAAATACACATAGAATTAGAGAAGAATAAGTTACATGATTGCATTTTCTGGTTTTTTAAATAAATATAAATCGTCATATATGGTAGGGGCACCTGGGTGGCTCAGTCGGTTAAGCATCTGCCTTCGGCTCAGGTCATGATCCCAGGGTCCCGGGATAAATCCCACATGGGGGTGCTTGCTCAGTGGGGAATCTGCTTCTCCCTCTGCCTGCCACTCTCCCTGCTTGTGCTCTCTCTCTCTGACAAATAAATAAAATCTTTAAAAAAAAAAAAAACCCTTCATATATGGAAGTTAGGAAAATTCATATTTTAAAAACTAACTACAGTTCGGACTTCTTTTTCTAGGCCCCAATATAATGAACTTGAATCGAAGAAGGGTCTTAAACGACATTACAAAGTAGTGATAATTACCCCCTTTGACTTCTGAGAGATAGCGGGTTAGGACACTGAGCCCCAGAAAGCCAAGGAGATTAAAAAAAAAGAGCTTTCTAGAGGAAGTCAGTAGGTCCTAGGTGCAGCCTAAGTAACAATTAGAAAGCCATAGCTTCCAGTAGAAAGTGGCCAGTAAGTTTTAAGTATGTCTACTAACAGGTAGGAGGCTATGATTGCTTGAAGTAATCAACAATAAAATATAGAAAATTTGGAATGACTCTAGCAAGGGAACAGACTTTCCCTACACTATTAGTGTGAAGAACATGAGTGTATTCAGCTTACACATATACCATTTATTGAAATCTAAGTGGATTTTACCCCTGAAGTGTGTCTTATAATCAGTGTGGACATTTACTCTGGTAGTATCTCTTTTATTGATATATTTTTGCTAAAATAATTAGTATTTGAATGGTGTATTTTATAATTAGTGACCTCCTATAATTGGTGGCCTCCTAAAATTGGTATTTTATAACCAGAGAACCAAGGAATAATGGTTCATATTTCTAAAGGCATATTCAATGTAAAGAAGCAAACATTGCTGAGAAACAATAGCAGGGGAACATCAGAAGATGAGTCACTTTTAATTTTAATATAATACACAACTGAATACTTGATTAGAGGCTTTTATTTGTTTTGTTTTTACTAGTTTGCATAAACTATGTTGTTTTTCCAACCCATCGTTTGGGGGGAATGCATGCATAACACGTATATCCGGTCTCTGCTAGTATGTAAGTAAGCTCCATGGGGACAGGCATACTTGTCTGTTTTGCTCAATGATGTATCCCATTCATCTAGAAAAGGACTTGCCATATAATAAGTGCTTGTGACTATAGCAATGAGAGAATGAATGAATAAATGAATGAACTTAGTTGCTTTTTTAAAAAGAGCCTTGACATTTGCCCTAAACTTACGTGGACATACAATCCTCATACTTTTCTCATGCTCCCAAAGGAAAAAAAAAAAACTAAACAAAACAAAACCAAAAACTTGTCTATTGAAGCAGGAGGTTAAGATTTAGCTGGCAGAAATACTTTGAGTTCCAGAATTTCCCTTCACATATTATGGGCACTCTCTTATCCTATATATCACCATGTGTGTTAACTATTTGTGCCTCTCCAGGCATCACTGACACTAGAAGTATTTACTATCCACTCACCTTACCCAAGTTACCAACTTTGAACTTTTTTTTAGTCCGATATCCACCTGCAACAGCAATAACATAGGACTTGATATAATTATCATATGACCCAGCAATTCCACTTCTAGGAACATACCTAGGAGAAGTGAAAACATATGTTCATACAAAAGTTTGTACATGAATGTTCATAGCAGCAATATTCACAATGACCCAAGACTAGAAAGAACCACATATACATTAACTCATGAATGGATAAAATACAATGTAATATATATATATATATATATATATATATATATATATATATATATATATATATAAAATGGAATATTATTTGACAATAATAAAGAGTAATGAAGTTTTGACACATCCCTCAACATAGATGAGCCTTGGAAATAGTATTATGCTGAAAGATTGTATTGTATGACTCTAGTTATAGGAAATGTCCATAATAGACAAAGCTATAAAGACTAAGTAGATCAGTGGTGGCCTATGGCTGTGAAAGGAGATCCAGGGGAAGGGAATAACTGCTAATGGGTAAGAGTTTTGGATGGAAGGGTGGTGAAAATATTTTAAATTTGATGATAGTGAAGGTTGCACAACTTTGTGAATATGTCAAAAAGCATTTAATTGTAAAGTTTAAATAGGTGAATTATATGGTATATGAACTATATCTCAATCAAGGTATTATTAAAACCAATAATAATTTAAAATTTTTAATGTATTTATATACCCTTGAATACGCTAAGGAATAAAATTCCTTTGATATTCTCAAAAAGTTAGAAATTTTTAAAACCTGTTAATATTTTTCTAATTCAGCCCAATTTAAATTGATTGGAAGATGTCCATCTCTGCCAATTCACTAGTTCATCAAACTTTTAATTTTAGTATTTTTTCTTATTAGCTCTTCGGATGTTGCCTGTTGCTAATATGTTTGTTTCTCTCTCTTCTTTTCTGAAAATAGGAAGGAATAGTAATGCCACTGAATGTACATCTATACGGCATCTTGCTTTTAGGTATTCCCAAAGGTGCCCCACGTAGGAAGATCCATTGCATGGGATGACAATGAAAGCTCTTCACTAAGGTTTGAAGCTTATTTATGCTAGAGAAGGAAATGAGAAATCAGTGGAGTAAAAAAGGGTGTGGAAGCCAAGGTATTTCCCATTTCATTGTTTTTATGGTTGGCCCTCTACTTCCTTCAGTGCCCACCTAGATCTTACAAATGGATTTGTTTTTAAACATGTCTTTGTTTTTGCCATCTACCGAAAGATTTCTTAACCTATCTACTCCCAATCCCCAGATTATTCCAAATACTTCAGAGACTAACCACTTGTCTCATAAACTGCCATTTTTTAACCACATTCATTTGACATTTTCATAGCCAAAATGCTATTCCCATCCCCTCATACTGACAAAAATGTCTTCAAGTCATCAGGATTAACAAAATAGAGAGGGTGTGGGAAAAAAGAGTATAGAGTTTAGTTACATTATTTTTTTTCTTTCGACAGAAAAATGTGGCAAGTAGGAATGTCCATTGAACAATTACAGATTTCATTTTGCAGCCTTATCACAACACAAAAGTTATGTGGGAATTTTGTAGCTTCCCATCAATTATCAAATACCAGAGCACTAGTCAGTTGACTACTGGAGCAATTATTGGCCTAATAAATCCAACAAATTTGTTCTTACATACCAAGAAGACATATCTCCAAAAATATATGTGTATAAATATATTTCATCCAAAAAAGATATATTTGAGGCCATTCCATAACTTCATAAGAGTCTAGAGACATGAGGATAAATCAGTTTATACTTACTAGTTCATCTTTAAAAAATAGTATATTTGCAGTAAGTTAAATTTCCCACCAAACATTTCAAATTTCCCAATTCCCACATAAAAAGATAATGCAGCCATCATAATGTGCCAGATATTATACTGAACATTTAATGGCTAATAATAAGCATAATTTCTTAAATAATGTTACTGAAAAGAAATTAATTTCTAAGATTTCATTAAATAAATGAAATATCTATGAGATTCACTTGTAAAAACTGATCCCAAGATATAATTCTGAAGCCTAAGAGTTATTGTTCCTGATTTCATAACAACGTGAAGGCAACTCATCACGTTACAATTCACATACGGTCTTAATCAATGTATTTCACCATTCATATTGAACACTGCCATAATTCTATGACTTTTTTTGGTCAAATTACTAACTGAGGTAAAAATTTACAAACAGAGCTGTTGTGTGGTAGAGTGTGTTTCCAAGATGGTCAGCTGCTCACTTGCAATGTGACCTTGTCTGTTTACTGTTGAAACTGGGTGGACACTGTAACTGTTTTGACCACTAGAATGAGGCAAAAGTGACACTCTGAGAACTCCAAACCCAGTCTAAACAGTACTGGCAGCTTCAGTTCTCCACCTCTTGGTACACTTGGTCTTAGGACAGAACTCAGCCACCACGCTGTAGGAAGACTGAGTCACCTGGAGAGGCCGTGGGTCGGTATTTCTTTCTTTCTTTCTTTCTTTCTTTTTTTTTTTTTTTTTTTAAGATTTTATTTATTTTTTGACAGAGAGCGAGAGAGGAAACACAAGCAAGGGAAGCGGGAGAGGGAGAGAAGCAGGCTTCCCGCCAAGCTGGGAGCCCCATGCGGCGTTTGATCCATCTGACCTGAGCCGAAGGCAGACGCTTAACGACTGAGCCACCCAGGCGCCCCTGGGTCCTATTTCTATCAACAGCCCCCGCGGCGCTCCCTCCTGAGAGCCAGCAGCATTTGCGAGCCTGTGAGTGAGCCCCCTGAACATCCAGCCCAGTCGGGCTTTCAAGCTCCCGCCCTAGCTTCCAGCTGACTGAAGACCAAGAGACACCAAATGAGAACCACCCAGGTGAGCTCATTCAACCCCCAGAACCCAGAGAGTAATAACACGCTGCTGTTTTCGGCCGGTCCGGTTTCGGAGTGCTTACTCAGCAGTATATGAGGAGGACACGCGGTGACTGCCGCTTTACTCATCACAGAGCGCACCCCGTCCCCTTCCATCTGTCAGGTGAGCACGCAGGTGGAGGCTAGAAGATTACCACATGGCCTAGAGATATTGAATACAATATTTCATGTTTAACGTCATTGTTCTTAAAACCGGGCCCTATAACAAAGTATTTCTTTGAAAAGAATTTTACCATAAACTGTAGGTAAACTACTAGATGAATTTATTGAAGAACTGTGTTAAAGGTTAAATTTAACCTGCATTAGATGTACTTCACTTTCCCCAAACTCATTCACTTTCTTTGGACAGCTGAAGGTCGAGTTATGATTTAAATTCTTCCTTACTGTTTCAAACAACCCTCCAGATGCATCTCAGGATAAACTGCGACCAGAGAAGGCATTTGATTTCCGGTCTGCCCTCATTGCTATGTGTCATTCCCTAGAATGGAAAGGGGGAAAGAAAGCTTGGTGCGTGGTCTCCCCAGTCTTGCGTTTCTGCCTGCAACTAGAGGCGATGGCACGGGAACGGGGTCTGACCACCTGGTGGCAGCAGTTCCCGCGATGGCGGTGGATCTCCCACGCGATTCCTCCGCCTCGCCTGCTGCTGGTCACGGCTGCACCCGCTCTGGGCGTTTCCAGCGCCTGCAGTCTGGCCGTTCCTTGGTTATGGCAGCTCCAGATAGCCTCTCCTGTAGCCAGTTCTAATCATGTGCCCGGACAACAACAGCTGTTTTTGTTTTGTTTTGTTTTTTAAACTGTGGTCACATTAGAATCACCCGGGGGAATCTTTTGAGACTTCCATTTCCAACGTGTACCCGTGACCGATGAAATGTGAATCTCTGGAGGTGGAACTCAGACGTGAGTATTTTTAAAAGCTTCCAGATGATTTTAACGTGTAGCCAGGTCTGAGAACCACTGCCCTGGACCAAACTTAGTTCTATGAATAGCTAACTACTTGGCGTTACCCTTTTCGGTAGCATCACTAAATGGCCACTGCTCATGGATTCCTTGCTGAGCCACGAAGAAGCAACTGTGGAGCTGGCACACTTTTTTCCCTAGGATCTTAGTAAATTCTCCGTAGGGTTAAATTCCACTCACGTCCAGTGCTATGATGAGCTCTGGGAATGAAAAAACTAGTTATATTTGACCCCTGATGCCGGGAAATGCAATTCCACTGCGGGGAGGTGGGAACGGCAAGAATGGAAGAATTCTGAAAGTAAGTCATTTCAATACATTGTGCCTCATATGTTAAAGGAGCAGGTCTACAGGATTACTAAGAAGGGGCACTTTGAAAGAGCTTTTGAAAGTAAGTCATTTCAATACATTGTGCCTCATATGTTAAAGGAGCAGGTCTACAGGATTACTAAGAAGGGGCACTTTGAAAGAGCTTTTGGAGGCTCAGTCAAGCAGAGGGAAATGCATAAACAGAGGCCCAAATGAAAGCCAGGCAGAGCACAGGTCAGGGAAGGTGTGATGGTTTGATAAGGCTCACAGACTTGGGGGTGGCAGGGAGAAAGTTTGGGGGTGGGAGAGAAAGCTAACATTCTATTTGCCTTTTACCTTTACTATTATTTTTATTAAGAAAGTAATATGTGTTAATAGTAGAAAAATTAAAAAATAGACATAAGCAAAAACCCAGATATCCAATAAATATATGAAAAGAAGCTCAGTCTGAGGAAAATGCAAAAGTAAGCCTCAGTAAGACACCGTTTCACACCCATCAGATAGGCAAACCATCTGACAAGAAGAGCTGGAAAGGACGTGGAGCCACGGAAACTCTTCCATGCCATCAATGAGAACGTAAATAGGTATAAAAACTTTGGAAGGAAATTTGACAAGATGGATAGAGTTTAAGGTACATATACCCCACAACCCAGAAATTCCATTCCTAGGCATGTACTTTAGAGAAACTCTTACAAGTGAAGGCAAGGAAACAGGTACAAGAGTGTTTCCAGTACTGTTATTTGTAAAAGTAAAAAATTAGAAGTAACCTAAAAGCCTATCAAAGGGAGAACAGATGAGCTCAATTTAGTATATTTAAATATTATGCAAAAGTGAATAATAATACAATATATCCTAATCCCACTATTATTATACTATAAGTACCGGCAGGAAATAACCTAACAAGCAAAATGTTGAGGGAGAAAAACAAGTTGCAGAAAATTAGATACCATATGATATCAGTTATCAATGAAGCCAAATATTATATTTTCATTTGGGGACCCATACGATCTAACTATGATATAAATAACAGTGTGCAAATAAACATCACCTGCAGTATATTGGTAACAAGGAGATCTGGGAGGTGAGTGAGAGGGCGTGACCAGAGAACAATGCACACAGAACCTAAAACTATATTTGCAATGTTTTATTTCTTAGCTTAATGGAGGGTACACATGCAATTTTATGTTACATACTTCACCATTTTGTATATATGAACTCTCGCACGCTTCATTTATTTTTGAATGCAGAAAGGGAGTTGGCTAAGTGGAATGTGGTACATAAAAAAGATTATAATGATTAATGTGTGAGGTTTAAGCAATTTAGGACAGAAGCCAAGAAGCAGCAGCCAGCAAGGCGAATGCCACATGGAGTGACACTCAACAGTGACAAAAGAGCAGAAGACAATTAGAACAGGATCAGGACATTCTTTTGAGAGATCAAAACAATGTCTTAGTGAAGAGGAAGAATAAGTAAGATGAGGACTATGATGTATTATCACACCTAATTTATACATATGGTGTGGACATATGTGGTGCTTAAACCAGTGGCGTGTTCTTATAAAATAATACAGATAAGTGATTTTTAAACAAGCATCCTGAATCACTATACCCAGAAATCATTACTCTTAACATTTCTGATTTTGTGTTCCTCATTCTGGAATTTTTCTTGCATAAATATATATTAAAATATGCAGTTTGCCCAAAGAGGTACTGTTGTGTAGATAGCCTTTGGTATCATGGTTCTTAACTTAAAATATCACACATTCTTCTGTGCCTATAAATATAACAGATTTAAATTTTATAAATATAAAGGCAGTAGAAAGGATGGATTTAAGGAATTAAAATCGGAAACTATTTAGGAAGCTATTAAAATAGGATAGACAATAACCTATAGAGGCTCAAAATATGTGCAAGATCTGTATGGAGAAAATTTAAAAACTTTATGGGAACAGGATAAAGGAGGCTTAATGAAAGCTCTATCATGTTAGTGAATAGGAGGAATCGATAACCTAACAGTACCACTGCAATTGACCTGTATAACCTATGTAATTTCAATTTAAATTCCAGGGTATTTTGTAGAACTTGACATGGCAATTCTAAAATGAACATCAAAGAACACAAGAATAACCAAGACAATTCTTAAGAAGAAGAGGAGGATACCAGATATTAGGGCTTATTACTAAGACATGGTAAGTAAAAGATACCAGGATATACAACTTAATGAAACAGAAGAGAAAGCACAAAAATAGATCCACACACATAAGGAGATTTAATATATGAGAGAGGGCCATTGCAGATCACTGGGGGAAATATGCATTATTTTTAAAAACACTGCTGGGTTATCCAGATGGTAATCTGTATGATGTAACTATATCCCTACCTCACATTATAAAGAAAAGGTAATTCCTGATAGATGAAAAAAATGTGATAGCCAAATTCTTACAATTTCTAAAGTAAAATATAGGGAAATGTCTTTGTACACTTGACATGGTTATGGATGTCCTAACTAAAACATAAAACATGTTACCCTAGCAAGAATTATTGTCGAACTTCACCATATTAAAATTAAAAATGACTGCTCACCAAAAAGACACCATAAAGAAAGTAAAAGGACAAACCACACAAAAAGAAAAAGACCAACAACCCAATGGAAAACTGGCAACCAAAAAAATAATATTTCACAAAAAAGGGAAGTAAGAGTCCATCATATGAAAAAGTATTCAACATCATTAAAATTTATATAATATGCGAATTTAAAACTTATACAACATTTAGAGCACTAGACTTCGAAAAATTAATTGAATAACATGAGGTTTGGCAAAGATACAGAGGTAAGTTGATACAAATATTTTGGGAAATAACAGGCACTATCATTTAAATATATGCACACCCTATGCCCAAGCCATTTCACTCCTAAACAATATAATCTGAAGAAATTTTTGCATGTGAGCCTTAAGTGTAATGTATAAGAATGTTCATAGCAATGGTTTTTGTAATAACAGAAATCTAGAAACAATTCTAATGTTCTTAGGAATATAATAAATGCATTCTTACATATCCTGCAATAAAATATTATATAGCAGGAACCAGATCTGCACATACATGAATAAATTGTAAAAGGATAATTTTAAGTGAAAAAAAATGAGTAATAGAAGACTACATACATAGAGCAAAGTACTGTAAAGTTCATAACAAGCAAAGGTAAATGACACAGGGGCGCCGGGGTGGCTCAGCTGGGTAAGCATCTGTCTTCAGCTCAGGTCATGATCCCATAGTCCTAGGATCAAGCCCAACATCGGGCTCCCTGCTCAGTGGGGAGTCTGCTTTTCCCTCTCCCTCTGATGCTCCCCCTGCTTGTACGCTCTCTCTGTGTGTCAAATAAATAAATAAAATCTCAAAAAAAAGTAAACAACACATCATATATGACTACATATATGATTTTTTAAACTGTTAAAAATTGGAAATGATCAGCACACAATTCAGAGTAATAGTTACTCTCCATGAAGTATGTGGATGGGGTTAAGGAAAAAAAATACAGGTAGTTACCTGTATTTTTGAAGTTTCAAAAATTTGGTAGTAATTTAATTCTTATCTTGGGCATAGGTTTGTGGTTGTTGATTTATTATTATGTTTTGTAACTTACATATATGCTAGATATTCATATATATTAAACATTACATAAGTTTAAGGTAATAAATTATTAGGGTCTTATCTAAGGAAACTAACAAGGAAACAGGAATGGAGATAAGATACAGACTTGAGAAAATATGTAGGGGAAATTTCTAGACTGGGCTATTTATCATATCATGAGTAGGGGGGAAGAAGGAAAAATATAAAATTACTAATGTTGGGTTTGGATAGCCAGTGCTAGTATTCATTAAGATATAATATGAAGGGGGCGCCTGGGTAGCACAGTCGTTAAGCGTCTGCCTTCGGCTCAGGGCTCGATCCCGGAGTTCCTGGCGTTCCTGGATCGAGTCCCACATCGGGCTCCTCCGCTATGAGCCTGCTTCTTCCTCTCCCACTCCCCCTGTTTGTGTTCCCTCTCTTGCTGGCTGTCTCTATCTCTGTCAAATAAATAAATAAAATCTTTAAAAAAAAAAAAAGATATAACATGAAGAACTTTTGATTTTTGTTGGTTAGTTGACTAAGATTTAGCTTAAAATGGAAGGTCAGAAAGGAGTATACATATTGTCTTTTATATATTACAACTGAGGTATGTGTGGAATATTTAGTAGATAAGTCACACCAGTGCAGGACTCTGAAATGAACAGGGTTCAGTAAGGGCCATATGTATACAATCATCACTTTACGAAGGTATGTAAATTATGGGAAGTTTCTAATGAAAGTATATAGCGTTAGGGAAACAGAGTGAAGACAAGCATGTATGTGAAACAAAGCAGAAGGATTAGTCAGATCATGAGACAGAATCACAAAGAGAATAACCATGGATTAGAAGTTTCAGGTAGATAATGCATAATGCATTAAGAAGCAAGGGAATTCTAGGGGCCCTGTCAACAGACTTTTGCCCTTCCCAGAGCAGAGGCTCACTTGTAAGCTATCCTATCCTCTCTTAACCAAAGATTTGCAGTGTAAGCTTCTTCATGTCCTTTTGAAAGTGTTTACATTCAGGTAGCAGAGCCACTTGTTTAGAAAAGTGCCTTCAAGTTCTAAAAGGAAACAGAAGAGCACTGAGAGGATTTCAGTTCAGTCATGAACAGGCATATATTTATTCTGCTTGTGCCCATCAGAGTCTACTACCCCATCTGGTATTCACCTTGGCTTGAGTTGTTTAGGGTATCTAGCTCCTGCTCCAGGGCTGTCCTCTATAACATGGATCAATGTGCCACATTGATCCAGCGAGTGATTTGATGTACATCAGTTTTTCCTCTCTCAGGCTCCCCACTTGGGCTTCTGGCTTCAATTCTCTGACATCATCTATTCTCAGACAGACTGTTCCACCTTCTCTCTTCTCCCCCATATCCCACCAGATCCAATAGGTGGGAGAGGGGGCAGTGGTTTCCAACACTTTAAAATTCAAAATATCTTTTCTGACTATTTAGTCAGTGATTTATCCAGGCAATTAGGAAATGAGATACAGAATTTACAGGAAAGAGAGAAACTTTCTGCAAAGGTTCAGATCCTAAAGGGCTAGGCAGAAGAAAGTCCCATGTGTGCAACTTTGCAGTCACAAATAATTAATATTGAGAGTCGGGAAGACAGATGTGAAAAGAAAGCAGCATGCAGAAAGATGATGAAAGAGATATCAAAGGTAAATCTTGCTTCGTTTACAAGTTTTAGTCACATCTTACATTGCAAATAACATATCTATCATCAATTATAAAGTCTGATGTATTTTACTTAAATCCCTTGGGGCAGAAGTTTAATTGTCATATTTCTAGATGTATTTTAAACTGAACTCCTTGAAGTTAGGAAAAAATAGAGTCTCTGCAACATTATATCCCCAACGTTCAGTATAATTTCTGGGACATAAGAAACACAGAATGAATAAATAAATATAAGAATAAGAGCAAACACTTGTGTGGTGCTTACCATATATCAGGCATTATTCTAAATGCTTAACATATATTAACTCATGTTAATTATTTTACCTTCAAATTAAGAAGTGAATAACTTTTCTACAAATTAACGGAAACCAGGGTTGATTTTATTTTGACCTATCACCACCATAACCTAAGTATTTCCTGGAGACCCAAAGAAATAATGGTGACATTTGGGTATGACGGAAAAAATTAAAATTGGGGATTCAGAAATTTCTATATTGTGGTGTATTACCATAACCCTTTGGGTTTTCAACGCATAATGCCCCATTCTTTTTCTTTAACCTGGTCACCATTTTATAAGGTGAGCCTTTGTCAGCCATATTTGTACATTGACCCTGCCCTCCTGGCTATGGATAATTGGATCAGAAGTGTCAACTGATCCAAGTTGGACAAGTCAGATACTTCTGGTAATTTGAACCGAGAATTGAGAACCATGGAGCAGTCCTGTGTATGACTGAAATTAGAACTCAAAAACTCAGGAGAGGTGGCTTGGCAATATTCTGCCCTGTGAAGCCAACAGAGAAAGAGAAAGAAGAGAAGGGGGGGAGGGAAGAGGAAAGGATAGAAAGAGAAGAGAAGAAGAAAATAGTCACAAAGGGGAAAAGCAAAGGCAAGAGATCTGAGTTCTTAACAATATTCCAGTTTCTAGTTACAGCCCCTTCCTGTCCTTGAGACAATCACGCCCCCACTTAACAAATTGCTTTGTTTCTCTTAAACTGAATCAAGTTGTTTTCTTCCACTTTCGACCACAGAGTCCTAACCAATATACTATGGTACTAAAATGTAATGTATTTCCCAAAGATAATCAACCAGAAAACACTCTCAAAATTATAATGTGTTAATGAAACACCAACTGGCGCTCATGAACATGCAGCTACCAGACAGAATTTTAAAAGTCACCATCAATCTGAGGAAATAGTTTGAGAAAAGTTGATGGAGACATAAAATGATCAGTAGAATAAATTATTTCTAAATATCACCAAACCACTGAAGGTTTGGGACATTGGAAAGCATATAAAAACAGGTAAAACAATTGAAAGTGGTAGCTTGATCACATAGAAAAGAAGGTGGTACTGAAATAGATCATGATCATTAGCAACATGGATTCCATGGAAAACAATATTATAGACTCAAAATAATATTGGCCACATTTAAGACCACATTTGTCAATGTTGCTGGTTACTGAAATAATATTTGTTATTAATCATAGAAAAGAAGGAAGTGTGAAATAATAATTGGATCTGTGAAACAAAATAGTGAATATACAGTTAGGTCTCATTCATTGGAGAACATTTACTTCTTTGAAATGACTGGAATAAAGGAGTAAATAGTAAATGCAACAAAGAAGTAGTGATTAAGTATCTAGAACATTCTAAGCAAAGTGAATATGGTTAAGTATGGGGAGAGCAAAGAAGGACTATAACAGACGTTACTGCTTAAAAATAGATTCTAAACTTAGTCATATGACCATGTTAAGTTGCAATGACAGCACTGATGTTTGAGAATCTCTGGGCAAACACTACTGCCAAATGCAGCTGATAAGATTAACTGGCTGAAGTTTTAAGTAATACAAAAACAAAATAAAAGTCATTTTCCTATGTTTGTACTATTAAAAGGGTATTTAATCAAGACATAGCTGCTAACATTTTAGATATTTAACATTTTATGGCATATAGAACCATTACTATCATACTGTGTAATTAGGTACTTTTAAAATATTAAGTAAAAATAAGTCATTTAAATTTGTAAAGAATTTTTGAAGTCTTATCCCTCCTAATTCTATTTCACCTTACATAAAATTCTTTCACTATTATATAAAGTCCATTTTTAAAAAATGTGTCTTAAACTAAGTTCAAAATCTCAAAAAGCATTTTCTTATTTAAAAACTTACAAAGTTTCTAGAGCTTTTACCGTCAAAAGTTGGCAATAGCTTAACATGCAAAATATGTATCAGTGTTCACAACTGTGAACTGGAATTCACGTGTGCTCTCTTTTGCATTTTTGTTATTTTCTAATGAATCCATCATAGACCCATGATGAAAAAGGGATTTTTAAAATACTAAAGTTGAAAATGGTATTGAAAATATGAGTGTTGATGTTGACTATGATTTAATCAATCTTATCATTCATTTAAAAAGGAAGATGAAATTATAAATTCTCTGAACTGTTAACCCTACAAAAAAGGAACAAGCTAGAAGAAATAAAAATGTTAGCAGATATAAATAAATTATTTTAAATGTGTATTGTATAATTGTGATGAGAATGAATATATTCTGTCCTGAATCTTGGATTTGGAGATGGTCACAAATTGTGGTATGAGATCATCCTAACTCAAATGTCCCTTTGAAGCACATACACAAAAGAATTCTCTGAAAAAAATATTCTAAATTTTGGTAGACAAGAAGAAGAATTCAAGAATCCCCCAGACTTGTGTGTAAGAAAGGGTGAAAACTCGAGGATCAGGGACATGTCTGTAGTGTTGTTTTAACCACAGAGGTCAGAGCTGGTAAGGTAATTGACAAGGCACTTTTCAATTCTGCTGCCCAAGAAGTGGAGAGAGTGACTGAGAGAGAAAAGTGAATGGCTTTGAACGATGTGTTTTGCCCTTCATTTTTGCTCTGGGACACCGTCCACTGTCATGGCTTCATATCTCAAGGGTGAATAGAGAGCTAAATTGTCAAATTTTTGTCTTTTTAAGTTTCTTAGGCATCGTCTAAGGAGATTTTTGTTTTTTTCAGTAGCATCCATCCTTCATTCCACCTTCTGAGCACCACCAGCACATCCCATCCACATCTGATCAGGGAAAGAGGAGGAATAAAGGACCCCCTCAGGTGGAGTGCTGGGATTGGAGAGGACTGAGGTAAGAAAATTCCATCCAAGATTATGAATCTTAAAGAAGAGACTTGTTCTTTGCTCATTTTCAGGGGCCCTGGAGGAAAGGAAATCTCTTGCAGAGTTCTCTCAGCCTCTGGGGCACAGGAGAGGCAAATAGAGAGAACCAAAGAGCAATGTCTAGGCAGAGATTTCATCCTTCCTCATCTGTGTCTCCCAGACCCCAGGCACTGAATGTGCACAGTGTGCTACCAATATATGTTTATTAAATCAGATTATGGGAAAAAAAAGATACATCACGGGTTGGAATAAAGTCAAAATGAGTATCAAAACATAGATATATATTAGGATGTAAAAGTAAAAGTACTGAAAACACATAATGCTAACAAAAGTTAGAAGGAACCAGATTGTAACCTCCTTGAGAGGAGAAAACACATCTCCCTGTATTGCCAGGTGCCATACTTGCCACATTTTCAGTATTGAATAAGTGTGTGCTGAATACAAAAATGAATGAATAAGTTAATGAATCAACAAATGAATGAATAAAATTCAGAAGAAACCACCCTCCCCCCTGCAGCAACCCCCCCTCCCCCCAAGGAATATGACTGCTCCTTCCCCATCCAGAAGAACACAGATTTACTCTCTGGAGACATTAAAGACACAGAACGCCAGGAACAGCTGAGGGGGTGCCTACTTACCCTATCAAAAAAAAAAAAAAAAAAAAGGATAAAATATCAGAACACTAGTAATAAAACGAAGATGTTAGAATTTACCTATAGAGAGAAAATACGGGTGGAACATGAAAGATAGGAATAGAAACATGTCAGACTTCTTAGCAGCAAACCCAGAAGCTAGAGCACAATGGGGCCATTCAAAAAAAAAAAAATTCGGAGGGAATATTGTTTCTAATAAGCATTATATAAAAAAATACAAACTATTCTCAAATGTAAGAGTAAATTAAACAATATGGAAGATCACAAACATTTCATATCCTATACACTTTCCTCTTGGAAACTTCTGAGAGGAGTAAGTCAGAAAAGAAACATGGAATCCAGGGCAAGATGGGGACAAAAGGAGCTCTGGGTGACAATGTGCAACAGGACCAGAAAGTGGATAGTTCAGGTGGGAGCAGGAGACCAAAGGACCTCCCAAAGGATGCCATCAAGAGAAGGAAGAAAACAAAATTATCTGGTGTGTTTGATCATATTGACAAGAGTTTTATAACTCCAGATGATTTGAGAATGTGTTAGTGATGAACGATGTGAAATTAAACAAAAACAAAATGGGAAAATGTAACTTGTACCAGAACTTGTAATCAACGCGGAGCACTATGTATATAGCCATACTAGTGGAAACATCAGCTACTGATTCTAGCCAAAATCATGTTATATATCTATTTGAGAGGTGGGGTGGAGAGGAAGTAGGTATTGGTGGGAGTGTATAAGATAGCTAACTCCATACTAGCAAGTCAATAATGTCTGAATTGCAAACACTTTAAACAAATGTCTCCACATATGATTTGGGAATATGGAAGACAGTAGAAGGCGACACAGCTAAGAGACGTGAACATGGATGCCTGTGATCAAGTGGATTGATGATGGGTAGGAGTGAGCGGAGGACTGCTGTTGGTGGCAATAAGCCTTATAATGCAACTTGACCTTTGAAACTATGCATGAATTAATGTGATAACATAAAAATCAATTTAAAAACTATCAAATTGTTCAAAAAAAGAAAGATACAGTGAGTTCCTATACAGGGAGAACAAACACAATAAAGAAAACAAATCTCGAATTAAAGAAGAAAAAAAATGGCCTGCAAGATGAGTTTACCCTCACTAATAGTCAAATGAGGATTAAAACCATAAGACTTCATCTCATCTATAAAATGAGCAAAGATTACAACAGCTGAGAGTGGGCAAGGGTGTAGGAACATAGGATCCCACGGACACAGCCTTAAGCAGTGCTGGCACATTCTCCAGTCAACTCCACATGGAGGAATCTATCCGGGGGAAACTACCACAGGTGTGCATATAAAGATTTACTTACTGAGATGTTTGTGGAGGAGTGATCTTTACCAGAGACAAATTGAAATAAATGAAAAAATACAGAAACATGATTAAATTAACAATAGCCTGTTTCCAAGATGAAATTTACATAATTTTTAAACTAACCTTTTTTTCCCAAAAAAGTTTTAAAGCCAAAAGAAAATGTGTATAATATAATATTAAATACAATCTTGGGATAAGAGTTGAACATACAGTCCCATGCCAATTACCTCTAACACTCTTACACACACGTACTCATACACAGAAAAAAAAATCTAGAAGAATTACAGCAAAATGGTAACACATACCATCTTTAAAATTGTGGGATTTTGGGTTATTTGGTGGTTTCTTCTTTCTACTTGTCATCATTTTCTAGGCTTTCCACAGTTGATGTGTACAACCTCCAAAATTAGGCCTAAATATGCATTATGTTCTTATTTTCATGGAAAATGTTTCTGTTTCATTTTTAACAAGGATGGCTTCTATACTGAAATCTATGGACAGGGAAAGACAAAAGCCATCTGAAGAAAGAGAAACTGAAAGATTACAGTAGAAGAGCCCACGACAGACTGCCCAGTCTGACAAAAGATACAGACGTCGCTTTCCTAACACAGATTAAAAATCTGTCACAGAGAAAAGCTATAACAGTAATGGGCGCACTTCCGCTATAAAGACATCTGCTAGAAATCTCATTATACTAAAAAGCTGAGCATCAGACAAAATCTTGACTTGTCTTGCTGACAATTTCATCTCTCAGAAGGTAGTAGAAGCAAAAAATGGAACTGCCTCTTAATTCTGACCAGGAAGAGAGAAGTGGTTGCTACTGGGCGGTGAGAAGAAAAGTCGTCATGGTCTATGCAGTCACATGGATTCATACCTGCCTGAACAACACACCTAATGTGTTTGAATTGGTGTATATGCAGATTCTGAAGTGAAAAACACAAACAAACAAAAAAAAAGGCTGTAAGTCCAATGACAGTAGATGACCACACATTCAACATACACTCAAATTCTGAGTAACCGAGAAGAGAGGGGAGAAGAGTGTTTATTTTGAACTGTTTACATCTTTGAATCAAGAATTTCACTTTGGAAATATCTGCACAAGATATCTCTCAAAAATTATGAAAATAGGTACATAGGGATATTTGCAACAGCATTATTTGTCATTGAAACAAAATGTGAAAAGTACTTAAATGTCCAAAAAAGTCAGTATATTCCCTCCATCAGCCATATGCAATCATGATGGTAGTTAGAAAGAATTTATTATAACATAAAAATGCAAATGCTTTCAATAACCTAACATGAACTAAAAAAAATCAAAATTTTACTAATTCTGTTATATATTCAAAAATACAAATGTATATACATAAATATTTTATCCACTCCTTCAATGAATTTTAATTAAATGCCTACTAATATATTCTAGGTACTAATCCAGGCACAGAATGAGCATCAAAAAAAATAAATAAATAAAAATCCTGCCCCCAAACAGCTTCCTTTCTGGTAGGAAAAGGCACAAAAGATCCAGAGAAGTTATTTTTGGGTAGAGAAACTATGGGTGATATATGAGTCATTTTTAAAAATTCTTTTGCTATACTTATCAAATGTCCTCCAGTGAACATATACTACATTCATAATGGAAATACAAAATACTATTTTAAAATTAGCTGAAATGCATGCATATTTAATAAAAGTGTTATATCTTGGTTTAATAAATGTGTAATGTCCTAATCAAGGAAAGTAATACATTCCATTATGTGGTTTTCAGATTACACCTGAATATTACACACACTTCTACATACCTCGTTTTAATCAGAAAATTACCAGTCAGGAATGCTTTCAGAGAAGAATGACCTGAATTATAGGAAGTCTGAGTGTTATGTCAAAAGTGACAGAGCTGAGGGAACTGGAACATTTAGACTAAAAACAGACAAAAACAAACAAAAGAGGTGTGGTGGGAAGAAAAAGAATTAGAAAATCTGAGGTTAATTTCTCACCATTCTCAATAAACCTCAGAAAATCACTCCCAGAAAATCATTCCATCCCTCTGATTCCAGGTGTGTGTGTGTGTGTGTGTGTGTGTGTGTGTGCACATGCTGGTGCAGAATGAACAGAACATCTCCCCTATCTGTCTTTAAAAATAGTTATGGGGCTCAAGACCAAAAGAAACTAAAAAAGGATAAAAAGATCACATCTTTGAAAGTACATGCTAATTAGAGGGGCAAAAGCATTTAATATAGAATTTTTTATCAAGAAAAAGTGTTTCTATAGTACAATGCACAACCACTAGTAAATTTTTATGTAAATCCTGCAGATGTCTATGTACATGCATTCATACACATGTATGTTTATATAACTTATAACCAAAATGGGATCACAACGTAGACAGCACTTGGTAATCTGGCTTTAAAACTTGAATAACTACCATTAATTACTAAATGTGTTGTTCTGAAAAATAAAATTTAGAATAATGCATCAGATACTGGACTCAATCTGAGGTGTACAGCAGTAAAACAGAATCCATCATACGTAAGCGCAAAGCTCTCAGTCTCTGTGTAATCTTCAGGCAGTTACTAAATGACCATCTGATGTGGACATTTTGGCCGGAGCTCCCTGGGGAGGTTGGACTAGAAAACTCTCAACCCTTTCCCACTGTAAGACTCTTATGATTTTATTTTGATTCCATAAATTGTCCAACCGTGGCCTAGAAATGGTGAAAGGAAGAAAATTAACATTTATTGAGACTCCCATGCCCTTTGAGCTTTGCACTGACACATTATCTCATCTGCTGCTAACAAGCCACGTAGTAATTATATTTTATAGCGGAGGAATATAAGGCTCAGAAAAACTGAGCCATCTGTCCAAAGAAAAATAACCCTTGAGCCACAGAATCAGGGTTTTAACCCTTGTTTTCAGAAAGTGCTTACTGTTTACCCTCTAACAGTTCTGTGGAGATGCCTAAGGGGCTGCCACAGGGATAAAGGGGCATCTGAGAAAGCATCATTCTGGGACATACGCTTGGCTTTAATTACAACAGCCCCGATTTATGTCTCAACTATTAGAGCTCATTTGAATCATTAATCTCCTTGACTAAAAAAAAAAAAAAGTTTACAAAACACTGCATTCCACCATGTGTCTTTTCCTGTGTTTGTCAGGGAAGCCTGGGCAGGAATTCCAATCACATCTAGGAAGTCAACAGACTGAACTGAAACCAGTGCTTGGACAAGTAGAGAATTAGGGTGCCATGGGGTCAAACAAAGCCGAGACTCAGTCTAGGAGTCTAGGAAGTCTAGACCAGCACAGGCAACCCAAGGGTGGCCAGTGAGTTCAGGAGAAGCAGGCAGACAATGACCAAGTAGAGACCAAGACCACATCTTCTAACAATGACCAAGCGAATCCTGAGTTATGCTTGCAGGCAGGTGTGTGACCTCTCACCCCGCAGCTACTTTCCTGCAAACTAAGGCATTGCACCTTTTCCCACTGCATTTCTCATTCTAAACTTTTCTGAATGAACTCATCCTCTCTCATGTTTTTTACCTATGCTTAAAATCTCTGAAGCCCTGACATCTATTTGGAACTTCAGACCTCTATATCCAATTTCTTGCTTTTGTAGCCAAATCAATGTCCCTTAGTCATCTTGCATGCAATTCATCTAATATTCCTTCTTATATTTGCCTTAAATCTCCCTCTTGTCCTTATGTATTTCCTGTCTCTATAAGGCAGAATCAGGAGACAGTCTAAGAGTTTCCCCCTCCCCCTAATACCCAACCAACTACTGAGGTCTACCAGTTTTGCCTTCTAAATTTTTCTCAGATCCATCTTTCCATTTTCATTACCAATGCCTTGAGCCCTCATCACTTGTCACCTGCACTGGCTGGGGTGTCCCTCACCTAGACGGCACAGAGTCAGAATTCCACCCTGTGCTTTGCATAGACCCATGTCCTGAAGACATCTTATGTAGGTCCATCTCCCATTCTCTTCTAGATCAATTCCAAAACTCACTTCTCTTTGCCATCCTCTTTAAAGAATTCCCCAAAAATCTCAAGTTGGCTTAGTGGACTTTCACTATACTTTGTGTACTCTGGAATGGTATGCAGAAAGTTATAATGCAGGCTTTTTGTGATGTCTGTTTTGAAGACAGAAACTGGATTTTTCTTTTTTTTAAGGTCTTATTTATTTATTTATTTATTTGGCAGAGAGAGAGAGGACAAGTAGGGGGAGCAGTAGGCAGAGGGAGAAACAGGCTCCCTGCTGAGCAAGGAGCCCAATGCGGGGCTTGATCCCAGGACCCTGGGATCATGACCTGAGCTGAAGGCAGACACTTAACCAACTGAACCACCCAGGTGCCCCAGAAACTGGATTTTTCATCTTCGTATCTCAAGAGACTAGGTGATAACTAGATTTTCAATAAAATGATGTGAACAGAACTACACTGACACACATAAAAGCAAGCAAAGGTTGTTGGATGAGGTTTGGAAGCAGGGGCAGAGTCCCAGAACTACTGGTTCTTTCTTCTTACCTCAGGTCCAGGGAAGTGAGTTCTCCTGGGAGCTCCTATATTCAGTTTCATTAGGTACCTTATAGAAATTATAAATACAGTGTGAGAAGACCCAGTCCCTGTGGTTAGAAGCAAAACTCTGATAGACTAAATTCTGTCCCCATTTGTTATCCATATTCGGTATTAAGTCAGTCTTGTGTTGCGCCTGGGCTGTGAGAGATGCACTCTGAGCTCAGTGCCGGCAGTAACCACCACCCTGCCAGGGTGGTGACTTGTAATAGGACCCACCCACTCCTGTCCCTTGGTCCTTAAAGTCTTCTTATGTTCTATTTTTAGCTTATATTCCATGAGCTGATAGTTGTGCTAATGGGGAGGGGGAGTACTGGTTTATCTTCTTTCTCCATCTTTCTTTTCCTAACTTGTGCCCTTCTGGGGAAAACATTTATCAAAGATATTCTTGATTCAGTAGTAGCCCTCAAATCATTTGTGTCATCCAATTCTTACCTACAACACTGGAAGGTAAGCAGTGGGAGGTGCTAGAACCACAGATAACACCCTGTCTTTCCTGCCACCAAATCTCAAGGTTGGGACAAAGTCAATGATAGGTTGAAAGGAAAAGCTTACAAATAAGGAGAAGCCTGCATTTGCTCTGCTTAATGTCTCAAATAGTTTTTCTGTAGTTCAAAAGCTCAAGGAGTCCATGTACCCATATAACTGTTACCCAGAATAATTGAGATTATGAATGCATGATATATACAGTGACTTTAAAGTAAATTTGGCGAAAATAACAATTTTTCTTCTCTTGTATAAAAAGTCCTCCAAATGAACTATAGTTAACCAAAAAGGGTTTAAATAGTAAAGACTGATTTAACCATAGAGTGATTTTTAAAGGCTACACTCAGCTAACGTGTTGGTTCCCAAGATGGTTGCAATTCAGAAAATCTGGAGCACTTCTTTTAAACCATTCCCCCTAGGCCCCTTACTCTGGGGAAGTGGTACATCTGGGATGCAATCTGGGAGTCTATATTTATTTAATCAACACTTGATTGATGCTAAAGCAGCTAGTGTTTGGAGATACCTCTTAAAATGTTTGTGAAATTACAGAAAATGTTGGTGACTGTGAACAGGAGTAGAGCACTTTAGATTTTTAGAATTATATTGTGGGATCTCAGTTCATGTACAGAAGAATCCAAGAATTATTGTTTTACATAAAACTTCATCTCTAGCCCCTGCCCCCGTTCTGCTTAGATCTTGAAAACTTCACCTCAGCCCTTCCTGGAATCCTTCCGGGGTAGTGGACCAGTTCTAGGTTCTTACACAGGACCAAGGAGGGCAGAAAGGTGTCCGTCTGGCCCTAGTCATCAGCGCAGGTCTTTTGGCCTGGCCACACGGCCCAGCACATCTCAGAGCCTTTTGCTGCTTCTTTAGAGGTCTGATGGAGGCAGGAAGACTTTGTATGGCTATGCATGACTATTACTATACAGCTATTTCCTTCCTGGAGCCTTGTCGCTCTGCCCCATCCCCTCCCCCAGCATTGCTTTCAAAATACAGGGCTTAACTGCCCCTCTGTCTTCAGGGGATGTCCTACAAGCCTCTTTCTTCTCCACTTTCAACAGCAACATTTTTGTAGACTAGAGAAAGTCTTTCACACTTCATATTTCATAAAATCCTAACCCCACACCCCCATACAAACACAACCCAGCCTAAGGCTTCTGGAAACCCAAGCCAGCAACGGCAGTGTTTACACTCACCCCCTACTTCTCCTATGAGACAACAAGGTAGGTACTTGGTGAATGGGAGGAAAGAAAAGGAAAATACAGGAGAAAAGGTACATGTCTTAAAATATTATCAAAACCACAGTTAAAAATGAAGAAATTCGATATAAAATTAGAATTTCATTCAAATATTCTCTAATTTCCTGGTGGTATCTGATAGTCACAGATATTTTGGGATAGACATCATTCCCATCTGATGAAATATATTTTACCAAACCTGGAACATAACTTTATAGTGTGGGATCATTTGGCTGAAAGGATCAAAAACTCTGAGGTCAAGTAAGAAGGAAGTTATTTGAAGGTATTATCAGAGACAAGAAAGGACAAAAAAAAAAAAGAAGAAAAGGTAAAAGCTTGGGCACGGGAAGGCTGGAACTATGAGTCAAAAATTAAGAACCCTCTTTTCTCTTATAATGTATAGGGTCCCTCATCTTTGATTTTCCCCGCATATAGCTCTACTATTCTACTTTCTGTAAAGACTGGCTTATTCTGTTTCTGTGTGGATTCCAAAACTTGAAAATGGCTTTAATGTTCCATTGTATTGGCATCATCTTTGGCTTATCATAAATCTTCACCTTAAAGCTCTACCTTTGTTCATTTGATTAAGCCCCTCAGTGCCCCCATCCCAAATGATCACAAGGGAGAATCAGAATATTTCAATATCTTCCCAGTGTCCATTCAGGTCCAATCAACCATACCCCAAGGAATGGTTTGTTCATCTCCTCCCTCTGGATGCTGTGAGTAGAATAGGTTCTCTATAAAAAGGTATTTGGGTAGGAGGCTGTGTTGATGTGACCACTAAAATTAAAATCTCCAACATTCCTGAATTCTGAAAAAAAAATTATCTGGCACTTTTAAGCCTTCTATATGCTATAAGGTTTCACTTTGCCTACAAAATGATATATCTTTTATTATATTGGTAATATTATAATTAATGATAATTAATTCTGAGATGGCATATCATCTCTAAGTTTATGCAAATCCTAGATATGTAGCCCTGACGTTAGAAACCAACAAACCCACCCAACAAAAGAATAAAAATAGAATAAACACTGTCAACCCTAGATCTCTTTCAGTCATAATGCATTATCAGTCAAACCAAATGTCTCTCTAGTGTTGAGAGTAAGAGACAATCTTAGTTAATGTCTATGACTGCCACATAAATTTTGTCTTAATTTTTATATCTTTTAGGTGACGATCCAGCAATCCATAAATTACTTTTCATTACAAATTTTCTAAAAGACGAGATAACTTAAACGGATTTTAAAAGCCCTCTGCCACTAGGTGGCACCAAATAGCCGTAATTCATAGATTGTATCCTAAAACCATACATGGGCCATCTAAGGACTATATTTCTTTGCTTATAATTTATAAAAATTAAAAACAAATTAGTTGTTCTCTTTCTGGAATAAGCTATAAAAACTATGATTTTTTATGAATAACTAAAATTTACTATTATTCCTTTTTAGGAAATTGAAATGTATTCCTGTAGGCTGTTAATAAATTCATGGTAACATTATTTGTTGGATTTCTAAATATGTTATTCTGTTTTTCCACTAAGTGATTGCAGCATTAGAAATACTCATTTTTTATTTTATTTAGAAATATGTAAGATGACCCTTTCTTGAGATTTGTGTGTGTATGTAAGATCTAGTTTTACTAATGTAATCCCTGTCATTACGGAGTGTGCCTTTATTTTAATAGTGACGTTCTCAGTCCAAGGATGCATTTGGATTATGATATAGGTGCTGTGGCAAGATATGCTTCTCCCCACCTACACTTGTAAATTTCCCTCTGTAATACAGGGCTCACCACACTACTTTAGGTTTTTGTCACCTCAAGTTCTGACTACTGTCATGTCCTCTACCTTGGTTGACAGAGGAAAAGCCCCTGGAATATTCAGCTAGTACAGAATGTGACAGCTTGTCTGTTTAGCAATGTCAACCACACAGAGCACATTATACGGATGCTCTGTGCATAGCTCTGGCTTCCAACAGTCATTCTAGGTGTTCATTTTAATTTATAAAGCTCTCCATGGCCTAGTACGTGTAAGTAAGTTATACGACATCCTCGTTCCCTATACTGGCAGTTAAGGAATTTACCAGGTTGTCCTAGATGGGATGATGAACTTAAAGTTAGAGGTCCTGGACTTTACCATTTAATCTCATTTTCTGGCTTGAAAAGAACTGTATTCTTCATGATATAGAATTTTCTTGAAAATGTGGGTCCTTAATTTAGAGTCTGTAAATAGTGTTTATTTGTGTAAGAAGGAGACAGGGACTAGCGGAACATAGGGTCATTTCAGTTTTGTCTACTGATGGAAATAATATTCTAGCAATAGGTATCTATTACAAAAATTACATGAAAAATGAAATTAACAGAATAGCATAAAACCAACTTAAATGTATCACAGTTCCTCATGATTATCATTCAGCAAACATTTATTGAATGTTGAGTATGATTAAGATACTATATCAGAGACTGCAAGACACTTAGCAGTTCTATAAATAGAGTTATTAAATGGATAATTGTAATAAATATAAAACAGTAGTATTGAATGACAAGGTGTTTATTGGAATTATAGAATATTGTTCCAAGTAAGTTTTTGCTTTGGTAGAATATAAAATAAAGACATAAATATCTCAAGATAACAAACTTGCCTGTATTTCAAACAACTAAAAAAATCTGGAAACTAAATTCATATGGATAAGTAAAAATAAATTATCTTGAATATTTTTAACACATAATACATACATATTGTGTGTGTGTAATTTTCTCAATCAGAAACTACTGATTAGAAGAAAACAAGAGCTTAGCAGGTGTTCTATTTCAAATCTGTGCCTTTTCCAGAGGCATGCATTTCAAATTTCTTCTACATCCTGAAAAAGAAAAGCAGGTCAATTTGGGTATTTTCCCCTGATCAGAATCTAGCATATCTGGGAAAGACTTGTGCTTTCCTACTTCCAAACATTAGTTAATTAAAAGGCTCTACATTTACCAATTAAAAAAATAGGTTTTAAAATAATGGCCAGGGAAACCACAGTAAGAGAAATGAAGTGTTAATACATACACGTTTCCTTTAATTATAACAGAACGATGGTTTCTTTAATCAGTAGTGGTGATAGTAAACAGTGAGAATGACTTTTACAAAGATTAGAACTTTAAGATGGAAAGACATTTTTGCATAAACAAAAGCAATGTTTATTTTAATAAATTTTAATTATTCTTTTAGGTTATTGTACAACCAAAGAGCTCTAGATCTGCTCTGAAGTCCCTTCTGTTCACTTGCTTCGACAATCTCTCCTTCCAGTATCTGTCATCACTTGTGGTTTTTTCTTTCCTGAATCAAAAATAGGTTCATATCTGATTTTCTGATTATCTCCAGCCAAAATGGTCTTTCAGCAGTTGCTTCTCCAGGAGTGATGGAAATGCTGTACCCACAAAATGCATCTTTAAGCACTTCCGCCTCATGTTTGGTAGGATACCCAGGTGATGGAGTGCTAGGCTTCAGTTTGGGTGTCATCTGTGTCCCTCATACAGCTGACAAGAAAAACTAATAATGAGTATTGGTTTCACTGGCCAGTGACCCCTTTTTAGAGCTGCATTATTAGAAGTAATACATTGCACGCCTATAAAAATGCATGGAAGCAACAGATGAAATTTGTTCTGCGGCAAAGTCAGTAGTCTCCAAAGCAGCCCATATGCTTCACTCCCATATTTTGCCTATAATGTATAGAACTACCTAATACTCAGACAGCTGCTAAAAGGAGGAGGGGGAATTTCACAAACACATCATCTTGAATATATAATTTTCACATAGGCAGATATCTGGCACCGTTGTTGACCCACTACAAAAATAACATGGGTTTTGATTAAAAATGTATCAAAAGTGTATCCAGACATGATTAAAGCAAATCCTTTTGATTTAGTTTTATGATCTTAATTTCAAAGGAATAAGAATAATGGCTAATATTTTTAGAAAATTTACTCAGTGTATCAGAAACTACACTAAGCATCTTACCTCCATTACATATTATTATTTTGTAAGATGCCATCAGTACGAACTTATTACACACAGATCTTGGGCAAGGTCACACAGCTGACTGTCTTAGATTTGAACCCAGACAGTCAGAGAAGAGAGCCTGGATTTTAAATCATTTCAATATAGGGGTGCTTGGGTGGTGCAGTTGGTGAAGCTTCTGACTCGGTTTCTGCTCAGGTCGTGATCTCAGAGTCTGAGATCGAGCCCCAAGTCTGCTTGGGTTTCTCTCTGCCCCTCCCCTGCTCTTTCTCTCCCTCTCTAATAAATGAATAAATCTTTAAAAAAAAATCATTTCATTGTAGAGCTCTGTATTTAATAGCTTTTATTTTAATAGCATAGCTTTCATATCAGTAATTGATGTTTTTAACCAACAGATAATGCTTTATTTTTCATATTATTATTGTTCATCACTATGAAAACTCCATTTATTGGCTTCATTTTGTTTTATCTCAACTATTCCTTTTATTTATGTAACAATTCATGAATATATCCTTATTGGAAAATATTTAAGCAAAAGGCATAAAAGATCAAAGTTGCCTCTCACTTCCCATCCTGAGTTCCCATCTGAAAGACAACATATGTTAAAATTCTGCTGTATGCCCTTCCAGTCCTGTTGCTAAGAACTAACACACATACACATAGAAATATTTTATGAAACCCAATTGTACTATGCCCGTTCTTCAAGTACCCCTTTAAATATTGAACACACATACATATGCACACACAGAAATATCATTTTCATGTATTCATAATTATACTATACCCATTCTTCCAATATTGTTTTTTAATAGTTATACATTTTACACTTTCCCTGTAAATCTTCCACATTTTTTTCAGCTGTTGTCCAACATTTCATAATTTGAATGCTACACATTTACTGAATTCCTCATCTACTCAACAAATAGATTATCTACACTTTTCTTTTGCTATTGCAAATCTGAAAGTGACATTTTAATACATATTACTATTGTACAAAGTTCACCTTTTATTTCCTTTCTCCATTAACCCAATGAGTCACCAAGCCCATTTCATTTGAAGTGGAAAACATGGTATTGTCAGATGATTCCTTCCAACAATATATATTCTTTAATCACTCCTTTGGATGTGTGTGTCTGTGTATGTGTGTGTGTGATGATACAAATTGTTTTAATGTATGACTGATATGCGATTGAGAGCTTTTATTTCTATGTGTAACAAAAGAATAGACTAATACCAGATTCAACCAAAGACATTTAAATTAAACATTTTCACTGAAGTCGATGTAATTTTTTAAGGCTGATACTGATTTTAAAATAACAAATACCAAAAATATTTTAGCCACTAGTTTAAAATCTCATAGACTGTTATATACTCACTTATCCCCTTAATACCTTAAACAATGACCTCATTAAATTATAAAGTACCTTTCTCCAATGGTTTTGTTCTGGTTTGTTTTGCAGTCTCCATCTCACAAAAGACACGTGGCCCCAGCTGTCCTCTCCTATGGCATGTGAAGACACAGGAAATTTCCCTTGTATCTGTCAACCGAAGTTGGAGGTTGGAGGAAAATTCTCTCAATGGTGAGTAAGGGTGAGGAAGGCAAGCTAGAGCCCTGCCATCATGCGACTTACATTCAAATAGGAGAGAGAAATAACTTGCACACATATACTTGTTGAATTAATTAATTAGCTAATTAATGAAAATATTTCTGATAGTGATAAGATGCTATGAAGCACAGGAAAGGGACTGAGAGATGAGATGGTGTAGGGAACAGAAAACAAGTTAACATTTTGAAAATTATTTTACTTAGCTCATTTTTTTTACAGAACGATAGGCACCATAATTCTAGAAGGATATTTATAAAGTTGAGAATACACTTACACAAAAGAAATAAGATGGCGAAGGGTTGGAAGAAGATGCCAGATAAGGAATGGCTGAAAGAAATGGTGATATTTGGAACGCACAAGAAGATGGTCCAAGGAGAAGCATGACACCCACGTTTAGATATTTGGAAAGCTGTCATAAAATAAAAGGAATGGAACAATTTTATGTTTCACATAGGAAGAACTAGACTAGGAATAATAAGAGAAAAGATAAAATTAATATGTATTGGATCTTCACTATGTACCCAGAACTTTCTGCTGTTTTACAAATATTTAATATTGTTATGATTCTTTTTAGATTTTTTTCTTTTCCTTTTTAGCAGAGCACTTAGGGCCATGAAGTTAAAAAACACACTGAGATTCACACAGATAGTGAATGGTGACGCTGGAATTTGGCCTTGGACCTTCTCCAAAGCTAGTGTTCTTTCCTCTGACACTCTGATCCTTCTTGGTTTGGGCTTAATATAAAACAGAGCTTTCTAACATCTAAAACTGCTCCACCTGGTGAAGAAGTGGACTTCCCATTACCGAACTGTTACTGAGGTACTTGGGGGGAGATTCCTGCACCGTGTGGAAAGTCACCCCAAGGGTTCCTACAATCCTCAGAGACTGCAATTTTCACTAAGTGAATAGTCTCCCGCACCCTATCCAATTGGTAGGAACTACACACATCAGCACAGTTTACTTCACAGGATTAGCAAATCGTCACCTATTAGAGATCTGGTCCCTGCAGGATCTGGAAGCCTATTCCATACATGGGAAACCCTGAAACAGAATGAGACTACTGTGTTAGACACCAAGGGGAAGTGAGCTAGCCCCAAAGAAAAGCTGCACCTGCTTCACAGTTTTGAGTAGGACCAGGTTGCAAAACACCTGCCAATTCTGGGATGTTTTTCATTTTCCAAGGTTGTAATTACCTAGTGAAAGCAGGTCTAAATAGTGGAGACCCAGCAAGAATGAAAAAAATATTTTGTAATATCAGGGATTTTTGTTTTTAACTTTTTTGGTAAACATCTCCTCAAATAGGACACACACAGGATATTTCACATTTCACATTGCTTTTATCTGTCAGTAATGACTGGTATTTCCACCTTAGGTAAAATTATTAAAAAGCCGTAATATCTTCAGTTTAGTAACTAGTTCTTTTGAGTTGACAAAACTTAAAACATACCCTTTAAATCTTAGCTTTAAGTCAGTTGTGAGTTTTTAATTTAAGCTAAAAATAATGTTTAAAGTCATTTCAAAAATCTAACCATATGGGCGCCTGGGGGGCTGAGTGGGTTAAGTGTCTGCCTTTGGCTCAGGTCGTGATCCCACGGTCCTGGGGTCCAGCCGGCAGCAGGCTTCCTGCTCTGTGGGGAGTCTGCTACTTCCTCTACTCCTCCCCCTGCTAGTGATCTCTCTCTCTCTCTTTCACACACTCTCTCTCTCAAATAAATAAATAAATAAGTAATCTTAGAAAAAATCCAACTGTAGACTTCAGCACTAAATGTTCAGTGGTTAAGAATTTCATGGTTTGATTTTGTGCTATACTGACACAGATGTATCTCTTTTTATTGGCTTTAAATGTATAGGCCATTAATATCCTCCAGTGACTGTTATCAACATGTTATTGGATTGGTTCAAACCAGAGACTAATCTGGGGCGCCTGGGGAGCTTATTCAGTTAGGCATCGGACTCTTGAGCTCATCAGCTCAGGTCTTGAGCTCAGGGTCATGAATTGTGGAGTCTACTGAAGAAACAAAAAGAGGAGACTAATCAACTTTTACTACATTTTTTATAATTTTATTGACTTTTTAATTTAATTAACTTTTTAATTTAATTTTATTTACCTAAGTTCTGTTTTGCAAAGTTAAATAATCCTAGTTGCCGCAGTTTCTCATTTTTGCACATGGGAGTCCTGCAGTTTTGCCTTCGTTGGCCCTCTTAATTATATATTCAAAGTAAGACGAGCAACACTGAAGTTGGGCCTCACATAGCTAACGAGATTGGACTAAATCATGGCCCAGGGTAAGTTGGTTTGCTAATTTCTTAGAATTAGTAGTGCTAGTCTAAAAACTTAAAGAGTGATGTAAAAGAGGGAAAATTAAGGTAGTTTGCCTTTAGTTCCACTTGAGTTCAGGAACCTGGCATTAAAGAGGACAACTAGAATCCAAATGAATATTAATTTAACAATTAATGAGCAGAAGACAGAATGGGGGGAGATCTTCAGAAAGACTATCAATGCATTTTCGTACTTTCTACCATTCTCCAAACTTTAATTTGTGAGGACATGTTTCATCACACTTTCAAATTAGCCTAGATTCTATAAATTTTTCTTTTTCATTAATTTTGCCTGCAAGGTATACAGCTGCCAAATATTTCATGTAACAATTTTATATCATCAATTCACGTATAAAGAAGAAAAATAGTATTCTTCTAATCCCAACACATGCATGCACATACACGCACACACATATATCTAGTGATATAGAAAAAATGTTTTTGCAAAGACTATCAGCAATATATCATGTTGAAATTATTAAAGTATAATAAAATAATGTTCTATTATTAATATTTATACTAACCAATAATAAAAGACTAACACTACATGTATGAAAAATAAAGTCATATTACCATCCTTAAATATGCAGGTGATTTTACCAATAGAAGCAGTATAAATATAAGGAGCATAATGCAAGAAATATCGTTACCATTCATTAAATCAACAATTTTTTTTTCCCTAGATGCTCTGTTAGGTTATGGGAACATCTTGATGAATAAAACTGTTCCTGCAATTGAAAAGCTTACCTTCCAGCAGGGAAAGAGACATAAACAGATGATTTTGAAAACCATGTGCGATAATGGTTCTCAAAGAGTGGTCTGCAGACCAGCATCATTAGCATTCCCTGGGAACTTAGACTTGCAAATTCTGTTTGCACTGCAGACCTACTGAATCAGAAGCTCTGCACATGATTTTGATAAAGTTTGAGAACTACCTTGCTACACTTTTTTTAAAAAGATTTTATTTATTTATTTTAGAGAGAGAGAGTGAGCACTGAAGCAGGGAGAGGGGAGAGGGACAGAGGGGGAGGGGGAGGAAGAGGGAAAGGGAGAGAAGCTCAAGCAGTCTCTGCATTTAGCATGGAGCCCAACCCCATGGAGTGGGGCTTGATCTCATGACCCTGAGATCATGACCTGACCCAAAACCAAGAGTCAGATGCTTAACTGACTGAGCCACCCAGGTGCCCCTGTATCTCACCTTGCTACACTTTTATGTAATCTATCGTGAGTAAAATTTATGATTACAGGTGCTATGGCTTAGGGGGACCTTTAAAAGTGTGACACAGGATGTATCTAGTCTCTCAAAAAATGCTGATCTATTTTCAGCTCCTTCTTCTGATGGGATGAGACACTTTCTGACATTGGGAATATAAGGGAAGCATTAAAGTAGGATATGGAGATGCCCAATCAGAAGAATCCCTTCTAAGATGGGCAGGTGATTGGAACCAGGAAGCATATATCCCAGTGTGCTCCCTTGAGGTAGTTACCTGGGTTTATAAAATGAGTGGATTTTGGGGACTTTCAGCAATGCATAAGTGGACTGAATCTAAATACCTTCTGAGGCACAAAATGCCGATAAGAACTGTTCGGTCTCACAACAAGACAGACAGAGACCACAGATGGTGATGGTGCAGATGCCTCAGGGAGCAGGCCCAGCACTTCAGTGTCAAGTCAGACTGAAGCCAGTAGTCCCTGGAGGCTACAGATGGACCCTGACAGGAACAGTCACCTATTCTGAACCGGGCTTTGCTTACCTGGTGGTAGATGCAGATCCTCAGAGTAATATTGAAGGACTGGAACAGAAAATACTGCATCATTTTGGACCGAGGCACATCTCTTCAGACCAAGAAGCACACTTTACAGCCCATAAATGTCCAACAATGGGCAAAGAAATGTCATCCTTCAAATAATGGTTTGATAGATAATTAGGAAGGATAACTGAAATATTTGTTGTCTGGTTGGCCTCCTACATGCCAGGTTCCCAAACTCAAGCCAAACTAAAGACGGGAAGGGCAGGCTCACACACCTTCCCAAGTGTGAGCTCACACTCAGTATAGGGGAGGGCTGGGAGAGGATCCCCATTAGATGGATTCCTCAGCTGTTCTAAAGGATCTGAGGAAGATGAGGTGGGGGAGCATACTAGAACAATTGCACAATCCTCCCGCCACTGGGAGGATAGTGGGATAATAATACTTTTCTCATTTTCCCCCACAGCACTTCAAGTTTCTTTTTTCCTACCAGATGCAGTAGTAAACCAGGGCTGTCGCTGTGGGTACTGGAAGGAGGGATGATCCTTAAGTAAGAAATTGGAACTCTACCTTTTAAAACTTATGTCAGAATTCCTAGGGCCTGATGAGGGGAACTGTGCCTTTATCCCATCTGGCAAAACTGGGTTGACAGTCACTGGGGCTTTCTTACCTAGTGGTCACGATAGCCCACTAGTTCCGTACTTATTCACCATGAGCAGAGGTGGACTGAGCAGCAGGCACTTGCTGGACTAGTATTGCTACTGCCGTCTGGACTGGCATAGTGCCCGAACCTAACATCCCTTCCAAAGGTGAAAAGATTTAGATGTAAATGTACAGAAGGAAGAAAGGGCACTAAGGGTAGAAGAATGAACAAATGGATTATTCAATGAGGAAAATCCAGTATTGTATTGCTTCCTCGAAAGGCTCATAACAAGAGATGATATCGTCTCTTAATTTAATTATGCCACATGTCTGAAAGGGTGAAGCCACTTCTGCTTTTGGAATACTCCATACCAACAGGGCAAAGAATAAAGAGCTGGAAGTCCAGAGGATATGCAACTATGTTTGAGGGACTTCACCAGGAGCTTTTGAGGGTTATAATGACATTTGTGTGTATGTGTGTGCACGTGTGCGTTCAAATGGCAACTCTATGCCAGAGGAGAAGTTGTATGTGGCTTCCTTGGATCTGTTTTGTTTTTTTTTTTTTTAGATTTTATTTATTTATTTGACAGAGATAGAGACAGCCAGCGAGAGAGGGAACACAAGCAGGGGGAGTGGGAGAGGAAGAAGCAGGCTCATAGCGGAAGAGCCTGATGTGGGACTCGATCCCGGAACGCCGGGATCACGCCCTGAGCAGAAGGCAGACGCTTAACCACTGTGCCACCCAGGCGCCCCTGGATCTGGTTTTAATGAGTAGCTACAATATATAACATCAGTGAGGACAATTCTTGGCAAGACTTGGACAAGTCCCTTAAGCCTACTTTGATTTAGTTAATTGGGATCGTATCTCCTCGGCCTGCCAACTTCAACAGTGTTGTTGTGAGGCTCAAGTAACACAATGTCAATGCAATGTATAAACTGAAAAGCTCCATGTAAAAGTAAGATCCTAATATTCTGTACCTTTGGCAGTGCGTCTCTCATCTGCTTTTCCCAGTAGGAAAGCTCTCTGGAACCCTAAAATGGCCTCACCTACACGCATTTGAAGAAGCTTGCATTCTTTGACCTCATTTGTTTACACTTCTTAGTGGGTTTTGATTTGAAGGAAAAGTTCGGCTGCTTTCATTTTTTTTAAACATTTTTTAAACATTCTGGACCAAAATGTGGCAGATGATTAATATTTATGTAACTCTGTTTTTAACCTAAATCCTCTTCTTTCAGCACATGTCTTTCATGAATTGTGGCTTTTTTCTGCAATAGGCTTCATTTAACAAATTTTATCCTATGTCTATATTAAAATATAGTATCAAGTGGCCTCATTCATTTATTAAAATGCATTTATTCAATACATATTTATTAGGTTCTGTCCATATATGACAGACAATCTATGAGGCCTCTAGAGAAACAAAAAGAATCGGTCCCTGTTCTAAAGGCACTTAGAATCTAGTGAAGAGAAAACTACTCAGAGAAATACACGGAGATATTTTCTTTAGTGGAATAGAAGCAAAGTACAGTGGGGCCCTGGGAGGGATAATCAAACCTGCCCCCAGGTCAGCCAGGAGAGAGTGCAATACAGGCAAAGGATATCATGTGTGTGACAATTTCTAGAAACTACAGGACAGTAAGGATGAAGAGTAAAAGTCTTGGTGTGGAGGTAGGAAGAAAGGATAAGGCATAGAAAGGGCAAAACTAGACCAGAGGTGGAAGCAGCAGACATAATGGCCTTTTGTGCTAAGCAGATTTTAGATTTCATTCTGCATCTAGGCAGAGCTATAGGAGAATTTTGAACATGATAGTGATTCCTTCCAAACCTATTTGGGTTTCAATATGCATAATATAAATCAATATCTTATGTGTGAGATCATATTTGTTTTCAGCTGCAAAAGTGTCTGTCAAATGAATGGACGGATGGACGGATGGATGGATGTTGTTCTCCAGATCTCAAACCTGTTCCATGATCACAGGATAAAGTGCTAATTACTTTGACTATGCTATTCACCATAGCATTAAAAAAAAAATACTTAAGAATAAATTTAATCAAGGAGGTGAAAGGTCTGTACCCTAAAAATATAAGACTTTGGTAAAAAAAAAAAAAAAAGAAATTGAAGACATAAACAAATGGAAATATATCCTGTGTTCATGGATCAGAAGAATTCATATTGTGAAAATGTCCACAATAGAAGAAATAACAAGTGTTGGTAAGGATGTGGAAAAAACGGAACCCTCGTGCGCTGTTGGTGGGAATGTAAATCAGTGCAACCATATGGAAAACAGTATGGAGTTTCCTCTGAAAGTTAAAAATGGAACTACCATATGACCCAGCAATTCCACTTCTGGGTATCTGTCCAAAGGAAACGAAAACATTAACTTGAAAACATACATGCACTCTCATGTTCAATACCGCATTTTTGACAATAACCAAGATATGGAAAAATCCTAAGTGTCAATGGATGGTCATAGATACAGATATAGATCGTTGGTTGCCAGAGGCGAGGAAGGGGGTGGGAAAAACGGGTGAAAGGGGTCTAAAGTTACAAACTTCCAGTTAAAAAATAAAGATGTCATGGGGATATAATGTACTGCATGATGATTATAGTGAATAATATTCTCTTACATGGGACGCCTGGGTGGCTCAGTCAGTTAAGTGTCTGCCTTCAGCTCAGATCATGATTCCAGGGTCCTGGGATTGAGCCCCGCATCAGGCTCCTTGCTCAGCAGGGAGCCTGCTTCTCCCTCTGCCTGCTGCTTCCCCTGCCAATGCTCTCTCGTGCTCTCGCTCTCTCTCTATGACAAATAAATAAATAAAATCTTTTAAAAATAAAAATAATATTCTTTACATATTTGAAAGTTGCTAAGAGAGTAAAGTTTAAGTGTTCTCACCACAAATAATAAATAGAAATTATGTGAGATGATGGAAATTTTAACTACACCTCTGTGGTAATCATTTTGCAATATGTAAGTGTATCACATCAACTCGCTGTACACCTCAAACTAACACATTGTTATATGTCAATCATATATATTAGTGAAGCTGGGAAAAATAACTCATCTTAAAAAATTCATGAGAATTTGACATTCTAAAGCATAGGATAATTAGCAATAATATTTCAGTTATTTACCACATGATAAAATTCAGGTTTTAGAAAAATGTGTCCTATTTCTCTTATGCTTTAAGATGCCCTTATCACCCACCCCAAGAGACACACATGCACAAACACACACACAAATACACACACACACACACACACACCGACTTCTGCCGAGAGGTTACTTGCTGTTCAATTTGCGAAGCATAGACCTGCGCTTTGGCTGGGCACTGGGGTAAAGGCCGCTGCCAAGGTGACTTTGCCCTCCTGTTACTCTGACCACAGTGAGGCTTTCTCAACCATCCAGTAACTTTCTGTTATAATTGCATCATCCCTTCCTTTCTTTGTGTTCAAGGCTCTGGCCACTGATCACCATCTGTAAGGAAAAAGCTTCATTTTTCCATTATTATACACACAGCCCAGTCCCTTTCTTCTTTTTTTTTTTTTCAACGTATACTCCCACTCCCCCTCACCCTTTTTCTCACTCTTATTGTCTCTTCTTTTATCACAGTTCCTTTTTGCCTGACAGTGTCTCATAAAATTCACTGGGGTTAAATCCTTTGATGATTCTTCTTCAAGTGCTTTCTCTGCCCAAATTGTATGACATTTTTGTCTTAGATTTGTTTTACATTTTCTCTGGATTCGAAGTCTAGTGAATTTTTCACATTGCCTTTCTAGTATTCTGTGTTTTTCCTGCCCATTTTAATTGCCTGATTATTGAACAAATCTTCTTCAATTAAGCCTTTCTAAATCCATCTGGCATGGATTTATCCCACTGGTGCCTTCAGTGGGATAAAAGTGAACATTGGTAGAGATTAGATCACTAGAAACTGCTTGCTACCGATGACAGTGATGATAAAGTGGGAGACATAGTTCACATTCAGATTTTAGGTTTCCTTGAGTTTCTTAAATTCTATTTTTCATTTGTCCCACATAAATAAAGAGTTCTCTGATATTATCAACGTTTGCATTGATTTGGCTTCTCTGAGATGTTTGATGGGTTGCCCATCCTTTATTAGTTTTTAAAACATGGATAATAAATCCATACAATTGAATTTATTTTTTTTAATGTGACCTAAGACAAATTACTTAACTTCCCTGAGCCTTAGTTTTCTCATTTGGAAATGGCAAATAAGGTCTAGTTCACCAGTACTTGGAAAGGACTAAATCAAAGGCATTGTACAAAGCACCAAGCTTACTGCTTGCAATATTTTAAGCATTCAGTAATTGTTAGTTTCCTTCTGTCTTCTTTTTCAATATGATTATTATTATTTTTTTAAATATAGAACATTTAGATTCTAAGAATGTGCCTTCATCACTATCTTCAAATTACTTTCATGGGTAGCTTTACGATTATGTTAATAATATTTATCTTTTAAAATGACTGGCATTGAGAAAAACACAGGATTTTAAAATTAATTTTGAGTCTATCAGGTTTTTTTTTTTAACACGTAGCTATCAAAGGCCCAGATGTGTACCATATGAGTTGATGAAAATGTACATAGGAAGTTGTGATAAAAGCTTTTCTTTTTAGTCTATCGTATCTCAAATTCAAGGTTACTCTTACACAGCTGGGATATATTAAATATAATATTTTCAGTTATAAAGAATGGTTGGTCTAAAAAGTACGGAAAAGTTGTAGAGAGGATTGGGAACATTTCTTCCTGGGACACAGTGAAGTTGGGATGGAATCTTTGTATTTCTATAGCATCTCTTCAATATGGACAAGACATCACAATTTGAGAAAAAAAATATTTGAAGAATTACATTTTACCCAAAATGTAGACTTTTGCTCATCTACAGTCTCTTTTAAAACAAACAAATGAGTAAAAATTCATCATTTCCTGGCAATATGGCATATACTAGTAACGGTGTCCTTGGAAAAAGTGCATCTCTAAAAATACTTGAGAAGATACAAGTTAAAAGAGACCTCAAATAAGAAAGAAACAGAAGTTAATAAGATCAAGGGAAGTGTGGCAAATACTATTTGTTCCATATCTATCAGCCATTCCCTCTAATCTCTTTTCTAACAGAACCCTAATTTGTCTCACTTGGCAATGGACTCAGCCCCAAGTGCTGAAATGTGATTGTTTCAGGGAAGCCAATCATTAAAATTTTGCCTCTTTCCCAGCTGTTCTTGAGCTAGTGGTGGCATTATTCAGAGCAATGAGACATGAGGGGAAGTCTGCTGGGGAGCTTTGGCCAAGCTTTTCTTTCTTATAGAAAGGTACAAGAGAGAACATTCTGAAACTGGTCCATCCCCCCCCCCCCCCTTTTATTGCTTTGAACATAAGGCCTGAAGTTTTTGCAGAAAATCTTGCAAGCATCAGGTTGCAAATATAAACTGAAGAGTTAACACACTAAGGTTGATAGAACAAAAAATAAAAATGATCTGGGTCACTGATAACATGTTTAAGCCCCTGGAGCAACACTGAAAGTATGCATCTTCAGATTTCTTAAGGCACAAAAAATACTCTTATGGTTTAAACCACTGTTGTTCAAATATGCTATTGCTTAAAAGCAAAAAATTCCTGAATGACACAAGAGTTCTCTTTTTGCTTTGGGGTTTGTTATTATACTTGTTGCTGCTGGTGGTCTTTTGTTTTGTGTTTTGTTTTTTTTTAATACAATGTAACATAAGCACAACTGTTTGAAAAATGAAAAATTCAGAAACCCCAACCTCCAAAAATTGGAAGCAACCCAAATAGTCATTGACAAGTGAATAAGGAATGGTAGTACATCTGTACAGTAGAATACCACTCGGCAATAAAAAGGATTGAACTATTGATACATATAACGTGGATGCACTTAAAATCATTATGCTAATGAAAGAAGTGAGACATAAAGGACATACATATATGAGTCAACTCACAGGAAGCTCTATAATAGGAAAAACTTATCTGCAATTTGCTTAGACACCAAGAAATAAGCATAACTATGTTTAACAAGGAAGGAGAAATTTTTTTTTCTTAAATACTATCCAGGGACATAAATGGACTGTTGGCAGTCTTTGCCAGCAGCTCTCTCTCCTGGCTTTATTACAGTCCATGGTCTCCTCTTGTAATCCTTGGCTCTCTATGTCGGTTGTACATATGCTTTTAACTTCTAATTTTAAAAGAATGATATGGCCGCAGGAAGATTAAAAAACACTACAGAGAGGTTCTATGGACTCTTCATCCAGTTCCCCCAAATGCGTACATCTTATAGAACAAGAGTTTAACATTAAAACCAAGAAACTGACATTGGTTTGTGTCACAATGTGTGTGTAAAGTTCTGTGACATTTTATCATGCATGTATTTGTGTATCCACCACAACAATCAAGACACAGAACTATTCCATCACGGTGATGATCTTTGCTTCGTAGTCACATGAACTCCCCACACCCCAGGGTCCTAACCCCTGGAACCCACTAATCGTTCCTCATCTCCACAATTTTGTTATTTTGAGAATGTTATATAAATGGAGTCATACAGCATGTGACCTTTGAGATTGTTTTTTTGCAGTCAGCCTAATGCCCTTGATCCAACCAAGCTGTTGTATGTATCAGTTGTTCATTCCTTTTTATTCCATGTAATCCATGGTATGGGTGTAAAACAGTTTGTTTAACCACCCAATTATTGATGGATATTTTGGTTGTGTCAAGCTTTGGAATACTACAAATAAAACCTCTATGAAAATTCTTGTATAGGTTTTTGGTGGACCTAAATTTTCATTTCTCTGGATAAGTGCTCAGTAATGAATGCAATTGCTGGGTTGTAGTAGTGTAAGTTTCATTTTTGAAGAAACTGCCACACTCTTTTCCAGAGTGGCTGTACCATTTTACATTCCCACCAGAGATAAACAAGAGGGCCAGTTTCTCCACATCCTTGCTAGCATTTGACATTGCCACCATTTTTTAAAAAATTTACCCGTTCTAATAGGTGTGTAGTAACTAGCAATGGTAAACATCTTTCATGTGCTTATTTGCCATTTGTATATCCTCTTTGATTAAATGTCTCATGTCTTTTGCCAATTTTCTAATTGAACTGTTCTCTTTCTTTCTTTTTTTATTCTTAAGTTTTGAGAGTCCTTTATATGCTCTGACACAAACCTTTTTTTCATATATGTGGTTTGCCAATATTTTCTCCTAGTCCACAGCTTATCTCTTCATCCTTCTTAAACAGGGTTTTTCACAGAGCAAAACTTTTCTAAAGTTTTGATGAGGTTCAATTTACAAATTTATTTCTGTTCCTTACCTTGCTCATTCTTTGGAATAAGACCAGTAAGCTTGTTCCAGTAAGTGTGCTCAGTGGTTGTTTTCTCTTCCAGCTGAGTTAGCCTTGACATTAGAGGAATCTTTCTGAGGTATCAAATCCTTGATGAACCTGATTATGGCAGAGCTAAGGTTCTCAGAAAAATCAGTGTAAAGGATGGTTGCTAAGCAAGACAACCACAAGGTCTACCTTATCCTCTATCCAAAGCCAATAATAAGGAGGCAGTGCAAAAGCGAGGTCCCTTAAGGGAAGTTTGACCCCAGACTCTCTTCTAGAGGGATCAGACTTAGCTCTATTATAAACCTTTAGGAAAAAGTAAACCTTGAGGAAGCTGACAGGTGGAAGTCTGGTTTTGTCTGGAGGACAAGGGGAGTAGGAAGGGCAATCTTCCAAGAAATGAGTATGTCTAGCTTCAGTATAGGCTACACGTTTCCAGAGGTAAGCTGCTCAGTATGCAGTCAAGAAAAGCACTGAGGACATTTAATCTGCAATGCAAGAATTTTTGGAAAGAGCTTGGGCAGCCAGTCACTTCTGGACTCTATTTCCTGACTACCCTTAATGAAACGACTCCAAGAAATACCACTTCATAACAAAAATCCATACCCAAATTCTTTAGGAAGAATCTTGGATTAGATGACCTCTAAGCCTCCATCTAACCCAAAGATTATGATTCTAAGATATTAAATATTGACAGACAAATAATGTGGACTCAATAAATATTTGCTGGAATTGAAGTGAGTTGAATTCAGGAAGTAAAAGGGTCTATATTTTATGACGGCAGGTTATCTAATTCCCACAGTCAAAGAGCTGTATGAACTTCCTTTCCTTTGAAAGTCTTACATTTGTTCACCACATTTCCCTGCTAAAATCTGTGAGGTAGAGCTCATCTTAATACCATATTTTAGAGGTCAAATTGCCTTCAATGGTTTATTTTAGAGTGTCCTTTCTCCAATATTATTATGTCCCAACATAGAGTTTTCATATCTCTTATCTAAAAATAAATTACCTGAACTTGATTGCATATAGGATCATGGACTAATGAACATGGATTTTTGCTTAACAGATACTCAATTTTTTTCTAGTGAAGAAACTTTATGATTTATGATCCTTAATGACCTAGTTATTTGAAAAAACCATGGAAGGTATCAATGAGTTTTCTTCAATTGGTTAAAATATCATACATTTCTTTCACCAGTCCAGACATCTTTGTCTTTGATCCTGATTCACAGAATTTAGTGAGGAGGTGGAAAAGAGGATTGTTATAGAAGATGAATCAACAACACGATGGACAAAGGATCATAGAAGTAATGAAAAGATTTTTTAACTTCAAAAAATAAGTCAGAAAATGTGAGAATCTTTGGATAGGGAAATGAAATCTTACTTTAGCAGAAATTTATCTAATACATACAATATATTCTTACGAGAGGAACCATGTTTATTTATGATCATGAACCCAATGATAATATTCTATATACTATTTTCCTAAAGTAAACTCAACAGTGCATTTGGTGTTCACACCAAATATATTAAGAATATAACCCCAAAAACTAAATAATTAATGTACTCACGGTATATATCCCTATGTCATGAAAATTATTTTATATACCTACTTTATTTTATCAACTTCAAATTTACAAGGCAATCTAGATATTATGAAAATTGATTATGCAAAAACTATTATCAGGATCCAGAAATGGCTTTGTATGGTTTTCCATGACTTAATTTTTTTAAGAAATCAACTGAGCATAAAATTATTTTGAGTTTTTATAATATGAAGACAGAAGACATTATTATGAACAGATTAGGCAATCCATTTGTTTTAGCATGTTTATTGTAATTCAATAAAAACATACTTATTGACTTGCTAATTTTTGCTAAACTAATTTAGAACTTGCTTTGACCTCCTCTACTCAACTACTGTAACTGTGCTATAACCTAATTAGGAAAACCTCAAGAGACAATGGTTGTTTCTTATGATTAAATATAAAGTGAGAATCTAGTTTCACTTTATCAGTTCACAGTTTGTTTTTATTCATTTACCTGGAATAAGACTGAAAATACTTTAACAGTTATCCTGTTATATATAATCAAAACAGAAACGTCTTTTACCTATATGATTTTTTGATTGGCATATATAGGAAGATGCTACGTTAAAATACATTATGTTGCAAGTGATTTTTCTAAACCTGCAATGTCTTTTCTCAGAAACAATGTTGTAAATGGTGTTCAGATACCCAGCTAGTTCATGAAATGTACGTATCATTTGTGGATATGTTTATTTGTATTAACAAAATGTAGAACATCACTCCACTAGGTAAATTTTAAAAAGTAAAGTTGAAATATAATTTCATATTTAAGTTATGCTTGAGATAAATATAGTTTTATTAGAGAGTGTTGATTGGGGGTACTAAATTTGTGGCAATTTTCTAAAAAGCTCTCTAGGGCAAGGTCTTTTCAAATAAAAAATGTAAAATAGTTATTTAATAAATTATTTACTTTTTTCCAGTTATATTATGTCTTTACTGCAGAGGATTTGAAAATATGAAAGCAGAAAGGAAAAATAAATCACCTGAAATTCCACTGCTTATATATAACCTTTCTTATTCTGTTTATGTAGTTACCTATTGCTGTGTAACAAATTACCCCCCAAAACTTACAGGCTTTAAGTTAACAAACATAGTTCCTGAAGGTCAGAAATCCAGAAGTGGTTTGCCTGAGTGATTCTTGCTCAGATTCTCTCATGAGGTTGGAATCGAGCTGATGGCCAGCGTGCAGCCATCATAAGAAGACTCAATTGGGAAAAAAGGATTTGCTTCCAAGTTCACTCACATGGTTGTTGGCAGGCCTCAGTTCTTCTCTGGCTGTTGCCCGGAGACAGCACTTCCTCACCATGTTGGCCTCTCCACAGAGCTGCTCACAACATGGCAGCTTGCCTGAGCAAGTGATCTAAGAGACAGATCCAAAACCCTAGACAGAAGTCACACAGTCTTTTATAACCTAAGCTCAGAAGTGACATGCCATCACCTGTGCCATATAGATGGACCCTGGAAAAATGTGGGAGGGGACTATACAAGGGTGTGACTACCAAGAGGTAGAGAGGATTGTGGGCCAATTTGAGGGGAGTTGCAATAGTACATTTCTTTCTGGTCTTTTTTTTTTCTTTTTCTTTTTCTTTTTTTTGGATATATTTTTACATACTAGTTTTCCACCATATAACAAAAGCATTTTATATGTTATTAAAACATCCCATGATATTATTTTAGTGGTTAGACTATATTATATATTGTTGACTGTAATCACTTCTAAATATGCAGTATTGTAAATAATACATATTCTATGATAAGCAGCTTTTGCATGCAGCTTTTCCATCTGCATTTCAGATAATTTCTTTTGGATTGCAATCTAGCTAAGGGACTAATTTAAAAAGCTGTAACACAAGTTGCCAAATTGCTTTCCAATTGGATCGTATCAATTTAACTCACAGAGGGGTTTAAGAGTATTTCACTGCTCCTTTATCTGGGGACTTCAAGGTTTTGAAAGCTAATAGGACTAGTTTTTAAATTTTTTTTATTTTCATGTTAGTTTCCCCATTTCTTGATTTCTTACATTACTAGCTCTGCTCCTAAGTGTAGCAACCATGATTGTGTGTGTGTGTGTGTGTGTGTGTGTGTGTGTGTGTGTGTGTGTACTTTTTCTGGGAAGAGTGGGAAAGAGAAAAAGAGAGAGACAGAATTAGGAACATTTTCCTGAGTTAAGTGAAAAAGAGTCAGAAGAGGGAGGGAAGGAAAGAATTTAGAGAAGAGGTAATGTATAACTGAGAAAGTATGGCCTAATGCTATATTTACTGAACTGGGAGTAGTGTTAACAAGAAAAGGATAGCATGGAACCAGCATGCCTCGATGGGACAGAAAAAGGCAATTGGCATGGGAAAAAGACTGGAGAATGCAATATCCTCTGACTGTCCCTAGGGGACCCTATGGGGCCAGGATAACTGCTTTCCTCCTCTGAGAGTCAGAGGGGATGCTGAGAGAGGAAAACATGTGAAGCTCTCCCTAAACTGGAAACATTTATGTTCTCTTACTTTTTTTTTTTTCAGTTCCTGTCTATAATGAAACTATTTTCCTGTGGTGAAATCAGGACAAATTAGAAGTAATCTTTTTATCAAAGTGCATTCTGTATGCAAGAGTGACATGAGACAATTCAGGGAACTGCCTCATACTGCCTCACAGTCTTAAACCCATGATAGAACCATGTTTTTACCACAACTTCATGCTTTTACCCAAAGATTGTGAGTTTTTTGAAGCTGCTATGTGGTAAATTTAAAATTTTGGATTAAAAGATGTATAAAGAGAGAGAGAGGTAAACCAAGAAACATACTCTTCACTATAGAGAATTGGTAGTTACCAGAGGAGGTGGGTGGGGGGATGGGTGAAGTCGGTGAGGGGGTTAAGGAGTACACCTGTTGTGATGAGTGCAGGGTGACATATGGGAGTGTTGCATCACTATATTGTATACCTGAAACTGATATTGCAATGTATGTTAACCAACTGGAATTAAAATAGAAACTTAAAAAATATAAAAGAAGCATTCTTATATTTGTTTTTTAAGTTATCATCATAAACGAAAAATAAACAATAACTTGTTGGTGTAGCCTTAAGAAATATTTTCCCTGGTCTCATTGTATCCTGGATATACCTCTACCCAATGCTGCATTGAAACTCATGTTTCACTGAAATAATTCACTTACGTATCTTCTATCTCTCACTAGAGTGTATGTCCTGGACAGAGACCTAATCTTATATATCTTTAATTCTTGGAATGCCTACCACAGTGGTTTGTATATAAATATTTGTTGAGTCATTAAATAATGCAGTTGGGAATTGGAATGCCAGATTGAATATACTTTTATATCTATCTGGTAAGTTCTTTCGTATGAAAAAATAATGAAAATCTTCAGTTATAACTATTTTAGCCAGATGATTGGGTACAAAGTAGACTAAAAGATCTGCTAAAAATGATACACAGCTAAAAATATATCTGACAATGTTCTGAGAGAATATATTTAACATCTAAAGTACATTTGTCTGGGGCATGACATTCATTCATTCATTCCAAGGAAGATGATTAAATATCTCATATTTGCTAGGCATATTTGCTCTGTTGGACTATAGGACTTAAGATTCAACTCCACTGGCTACAGGGAAGCTTGGCCTAATTCTAAGTGACATGTGTTTTAGATGCGTTCTAGAAAGCAGTGAGGAGGATGAACTGGAACAAAGAAAAACTGAAAGTAGGGAAGGTGATTAGAAAGTTATCAAGAATGACCAAGTGAGAAGTGATGAAGACTCAAGTAAAGCAACACCATGGCGATAGATGGAAGACAACGGGAGATAAAAGAGGTAGTAACGAATGAAACCTAATGCACGGATTGTGAGAATGTGGAGGAGGTAGCATATGTGACTTGGGTCTTCTTGGCTTCAGGAACAGGTTGGGTTGAGGGACTATTACCTGTTAAACAGGTGGCATGAGGAGTAGCTGGCCAAGGAGAAAAGGGCAAATTTTTACCTTGTCACAATTCATATGGTGCTATCAATAAGCAATTGATTAAACACTTCTGGAGCTTAGGAGATAAACATCTGTGGGGAATTTTGGAAGTTGTCATTGTGAGGATGGTGATGTGGATAATGGCAAAGGGAGGGAACAGAAGGAGAAACATAAAGAAGGAGAATGAGAAGAAAGAGGAGAAGCAGAAGATAAGGGGAAGAGGGTCGATGTTTGAACTTTTATATGATTTGTTACAATTAACCACTTCAATACATTCTTTGGGAAAACTACTATGGTTACTAGAGCCATATGGTTATTAAATCAAAATAAAAATCTACACTGATGCAGGTTTTTGATACAGTTCATTTTTGCTTATAGCTTTAAAAAAATCAATGTTATATTTTGTCTCACAGACTCGTGTTAGCCTTTATTTCTTGAGTGTAGTGAAGACAAGCTGCTATTGAGATTATGGGTTTCGCCCCCTAGGAGTCCCTGAAGATCATTAACCCTGAAAAACATCATAAACCGTGGTTTGTGTTAGCACCTCTTGCCATCAGTTTTTCTATAATGAACACTTGCAATCAACAGTGATGAACCTCTTTACACTATTGAAGAAATCTTGCAGACTTTAATTGACTTTCAAGAGAAACAAGTCATCAGACTTTTTTTTTCCTCCCGTGTATTACAGTGGACATGACATGACAGTTAACCATCTTTAATACTGTACTGACATCCAAAGGTATTGCCGTCACTGAGCTGTATCATTTTCAATGAATGTGAAGAAAATGTAAAGAGATGGGGTATGTGACAAAAATGCCTTTTGTAGAGTACGAGGAAGGAGGATGACTGTATGTCTAAGAAATATGGGATAGTTCAATAATAATTATCAGTTTTACTAATGAGATGTAGAATCTTGCTGTCATCTCTGGATCTTTGCTTTATGATTGGTAAAATGAAGGGGCTGGATGAGAGTATTATGAAGTTTCCTTCAGCTCTAAAATTACACCATAACTCAGAGACATACAAACTCTAAGACTGATTTATTAGCAGAAACATCATCAAGCAAAGGGCTCTTGCATCAACCAACTCAATATATTTAAATAATGTGTCAGGAAGTAAACATCAGGGATTTGACAATTTGGCTATGCTTGCTTTTACAGAGATAGACCACTTCTCAGAAAAATGTAGGTATTAACTTGAGCCATATGAAATCATTATTTGTGTGGCTCCAAATTGACCAGATATAGTTTAGTATGATTCAACTTAATATTATTATTTCTAGTGAGTACCTTACCAACATAAGCAAGCTGTTACATTTTTTAAAAATTAATTATTTTCCGGAAAATAGAAATTTGGTACTCAAGTCTCTAACATGGAGGGGGTGCCACCTTATCGATAGCGAGGTATTTTGAGATCCTTTAAAAAAAATAGGTCTAATAGATACCAACTATACCAACAAAATGGTGCGTGAAAAAGATGGAGTCCTCATTGCTTGATGGAGGCTTTTGGGTCAGCATTAGAATTCTTTATCCAGTAGTTGGCCTTTTTCTATATTCATTTGGATAAAGCCTTCCTTGGCAAGACTTTATCCCAGAGCAATTGATCTTTATTTTTGCAGCAGTATTAACCAGAACTGGAACTTGACATTAACTGTCTTTCCAGCAATTTTTAAAGATGCTCACAGCCAATCTCTTAGCAGAGATATGCTGTGTTTATATGTTTCCAGAGTAGATATACTAACAAAGAAGTAGATTACATTCGAGAGAGAATTAAAAGTACATTACTGGCCCCGGGACACGGGAGTGGAGGTCCTATCCCTTCTATCAGCAGCCTACTAGAGGCAAGGGCAGGGGAAGTGGTGACTGAAACCTGTAGTCCCACAGCTGATTTGAAAAGGCTTTATCTGGAGGCTGGCAGATGTGGGGTACTTATTTATTTTTTTCCTGAAGATGAGATGACTAGAGAATCTGGGTAGAAGCATGAATTCATGAATACATATTTATTGCTTTAGGATTCAGGTACATTTAGGGCATATGTTATAAAAATCCAAACGAAACGTATAGTCTGTGGTTTTTTTTTTTTTTTTTCTTTTTAAGAAAGTTGGGAAAGCTCATTAAGATTTATTATAGGTCCCAAATTTTGTAGTCCCGAAGCTTAACGACAGATGGTGGTGTAACTCCACCAATTTTGCAAGGTCTACATTCAATTTGACTTTGTAACATAGATTACCCTTGATTTGACTTCCGTGAAACTAGAATTTTCTCTTTTTCCTAAAATGTGCCTGGGAGGAGAGTGGTGATAGGAGAATGTCTAAAAGGAGTCTGTTTATTTGCTCATTTTCAGAAAACTGTAGAGAACGGGAAAAATAGGAATCTGCTATGTGCCCGTTCCAGTGTGGGAAGGGAAAAATATTTCACCTTGCATTTCAAGAAGACTTTTGTTTCAAGCGATCTGAAGTGAGTAATACAACTTTGAAGATGGTATCTCTAAGAGGAAAAATATAATTTAATAAAACGTGCCCCTTTCCCTTTTTCCCAGCGATGTCTCCAGTCTAATTTAAGTATTAGTCGCAATTACACCAGTGAAACGGCTCTGAAGGGGAAAAAATGTAATTGTTGTTTAACCGAAAATTTTGGAGAAAATAGACCTAAAGGTATGAATAATTATATTTTTATAACAAATAACTAAAATTTAAGCAGTTCACACGGAGAAGCATTGAACCGACATTTCTTACACGTGTCACTCGCGTACATTGCTCTCCTTCATCCTGGCCTTAGTTAGTTTCATTTGGGGAGGGTTATTTCGCGCAAGATGCCCTGGCAGAGACCATATCAAACGAATTTATCTTCCGCCTAGACCGTAATAGGGCAGTGGCTTGGAATTTGTTGATTTGCGGTGTCATCGTAAAATAAACTTGAAATCAAATAAATTTTCGTGGGAGAACTTCGAGGTTCAGTTGGTGAAACTCCTCAGTTACTTAGTAGCCCCGTTTAACTTTCCCCTGGAACCTTTCTAAATGACTTTTGCAGCCCCACGTGCTGCAAAGGAGACTCGAGCTGTGGCTGCGACCCTGCGCGGCGACTACAGGGACGGAATTTGGCTTTCCCCCTTTCTCTGTTAGGCAGTGTTTCGTTGCAAGGCTGCCACGATCCAGTGGGCTGACTAGTGACTTGTGCAAAAGAAAACTATTCGTTCGCTGTTTGCCCTTTCAGCGTTTTCCTCGGCTGCGGAAACCCGGTTTTCCTATTATTACACTCCAACTTTTTTTGGAGTCTGTTAGCACAGAGCGCTAAACCCCGGCCGGCTCCAGCAGCAGCGAGGCGAACAAAGCCCGCAGTGTTCAGGGCCATGCTGGGGCGGGGGTGGTGGGCGAGTTAAAGGAATTGCAAATAAATATATTTTATGACCACCCATCAACAAACTACGTGCCACCGTGGCAGCCCTTGGTAGCCGGGCTGTGTCTGCACTGTGGCCAGGGGCGGGGGTTGGGAGAGAGGCGACGGGAGAGGGGCAGCGAGCGGCGAGCCCCGGGCCTGAACTTTCACCTCTCGAACCCGGGACCAGCCCATTGGCTGCGGGCTAGGGGTCCGCCGGGGGCAGCGGCTCCTGGCAGGACTTGCTTTCTCAACTCTCTGGGCGTCTTCCCTGCGGGAAGGGTTGGTGGGCCGGGGAATGGCAGCAGGCGAGGAGATAATGGGGCGAAGTTAAGCGGGGGCTCCAGGAGGCTGCGGGCTCAACCCCGCTTAGAAAGACCCCTGGCAAGGGTACGCGGCCCATTTAGAAAGATGTGCTTCTCCGACTGAGCTATCCTTTTGCACCTCTTGGCTCCTGGCTATTTGTACTCACAGGAGAGAAACGTCAGAGGCTGCGAATTTCACCAAAACGTGTCTTTGTGTACAGAAAAGTGAAAGGCTAACTAAACCCTCTCCTGTCCAAGTCTTGAGAGCGTAACCCTCTTTCTCCTCGTTGGGAACTTGAACTTCTCTTCCAAGTGGCCCAGACTCTATAATAAACCTTTCTCGCTCACTTTCTTGAGACCCCTGGCAAGAGAGGGAAGTAAATGGGGTCGGTGTTTGTGGCGGAAGAAGAAGAACGGGAAAAGTGGGACTCTGTAGCCCTTTGGCTGTTCTGTTATCTTCATTCGCAAACCTTGTGGAAAGGCACATCCTCGGCTCTCCCAGGATTTCGACACCGTTTGCTCTTTTCTTTTTCAAAATAGTTTCAGATTAATTCAGAGAATCCGCCTTTTATTTAGGCTTGTCAGTGAAGCATAAACGCAAATTACTTAACATGAAATTATCCCCAATCTTTCAGAAGGGCAAAGTAGGGCCATTTGGGTCTGGCGTTTTCTAATTTTAAAGACTGCTCTCTCCTCTCCCCGCTCCCACCTTGAAAAAATCTGGGTTATTTGTCCACTATTCAGCCTGCTTTTCGAGAAAGACCATTTTAAAGAGAGTGAGAACACAATTTATAAGCAGAACACTTAAGGACTACCTGGAGTTTAAAAGCTCACAGAAAGCACCGCAATTCAAAGCCCAACTCTACCTCGTTCCTCGTCCTCCTGGCAGGGGCCGTCTTCCCACGACCAGCCCCATGGCTTATTGACTTAATTGGTTTCACTAGAAAAGCTGACGGTGTGTTTACAGATGTGGGTGCCAGGGCTGCTTCCTCCCCGGGAGAACTGCGGGTTCTGAAGGGAAGAGTTGGTGCCAAGTGTGTGTGTGAGCTCGCGTCTGCCCTTTAGAGAAAGGGCGCGCTGCTCTTTGAGGAAAAGAAAGACTCAAAGGCAGAAGTTAGTGCTGCTCGCCCGTCTCCCCGGTCACCCCCCCCCCCCCCCCCGCGCCGCCACTTCTGCCACCAGAGATGTTAAAGTTGGCCGGGAAGAAGCCGGGGGCCAGGCTCTGTTCGCAACGGCCTCTCGGCTGCAGCTATTTGGAACAAAGTTTCAGCGCCTTTCGGAACGCCACGCTTCGCGACTGATTGTCAGCTGAGCGGCGGGCTCAGGCTGCAGCTCGCCGTGACGGCGGCGGGTGGAGGGTCGCGCAGCCAGCGGGCAGCCGAGCGGCTGGCGGGAGACGGCGGGGAGGAACCGCCTGCCAGGAGCGGGCGTGGGGAAGGGACTCCCGAGGAATCCCCTGCTCGGGTCCCGCGTCCCATCCAGGCCCGTCTGGTCCTCCCTCGGCCTTTGCCTGGTCATCCCTTTGGTCCCGCGGGCCACGCTCCACCGACAGGAGCTGGGACCCGGGTGCCGGAGGCTGGGCCCGCGCATCCCCCGCGCCGGCGCCTTGGCTTTGAAGTGCGCGCGGAGCGGACTCAGGCAGTTTCTTCTTTCCTTTCATTCCGGGTACTTTTGCAACCCTCAGTCACTGACAGGGCCCGTCTCGAAAGCCTCAAACCCTAAAAGTCCCAGCTCGGCGGGCCCCTTCCTTCCAAGCTCCGCCCCGGCCGGCCCGCAGCCCAGCCTCACGCCAGCTACCCGGGCTGAGCGACCACGAGGAAGCCCAAGAACTCCTGGGCCCAAGTGAGACAGGAGCCACGACAACAATGAAGAGTGAGAAAGACACTCGGCCTCTCTCCAGCCCAGGCCGCAGAGGCGCGCACCGTGAAAAGAAAGGCCAATCAGCGTTTTAACGCACGCTTGGGTCTCCCTTTCTGACTACCATGCACTTTTAACTCCCTGCCACCGAGGGCTTTGGATCCCTTCGAGGCTTTCTGCACTTCACGTGGAATCCCCTGTTTCATTTGCCAGCAGCTCCGTCTGCTGAGAGGACGTACTTTGGGGACTGCCAAGAAGCAGCAGACACAACTCGGCTTTGCCAATACAGCATACGGTTTTGTTCTCTCCTCCCTCCCCACCCCCTTCCTCGACGCGCCGTCTGGGCCGAGCGGGAGGAGGCGGAGCTGGAGGTGGGGAGAATGGTGGGGGTGGGGGAAGATCTGGCGCAGAACAAACAAGTTCTCCAGCGAATTGTTTACATAGCAGGTGGACCTGACGTCAGCCAGGAGGCTCCACTGCAAATCCGAACAATATTCTGCTCTGCGTTTCCCCCTCCCTTAAAGAAGTTGGGGCACCGGGGGAGATAGGTGGATGGGGGCGACAGGCATTCTAACCGGCTGGTTCCAAACCACTTTTGGGAACAACAGCAACCACCAACAATAACAACGCAAAGTGAAACAAAACAAACAAGTGGCCCAGCAGTACTTTAGAATCCTCCGAGGCGTCCCTTCCCCCACCCCGCCCCTCGGAGGAGAGGCGGCTCCGAGCGCAGTGTGTGTACAGTTTGCATTGCCAACAACACGCGCGCGCGGCCGGGTGCGCGCGCCCGCCAGCGCACACTCACACACATAGACACACATACAGACACACACACAGATCCGGGTGGGGGGAGCGGCAGCGCGAGACAGCGCGAGCCTCCGAGAAAGCGCGAGACACGCCGGCGCGTGCAGCTCCGCGGCGGCCGCTGCGTCCCGGCTCGAGCCCCGCGCCACCCGCAGCCCGCCCGCGAGCGCCGGTCCCTGTTATTTATGCGGCGGCCGCGTCTGCTGGCTGCGGCTTCCTCCGCCCCCCCCCCCCAGGGCGCGCCCCCCACTCGCGGCAGCAGCTGCCGGGACTCGCTCGTGGGTGTGTTGTTTGGGGGCTTCTGCCTCGGCGCCGCGGGTGCCACCTCCCGGGACGCTGCCCAGGCGTCCCAGGTCGCGGTAAGTTTCTTCGCCTTCACTCTGGCGCGCTGCACCTCCGCACCCCACCCCGTCCCAGCCACCTCCACGCCGGGCCGGGCTGCGACTTTACTCTGCCGCGCGCTCCTCCCGCGGCGGCGGCGGCAAAGTTTCGCCCCAGCCGCAGCGCTCGGTGCGGCGGGGCGGGTGTGACATGTGTCAAATTTCGGCTCAGCGTCGGGGTCGCCTTCCGGACCCTACATCACCACTTGTTGTTCTTTTTCATTTTGCATTGTGATGGGGGAAGGGAGAATCGACAGAAGGGAGATTGCCGTTGGCTCACGTATGATTTTTAGTTTTGAATATGCAAAATATTGCCTCGTCCAGAGAGACCGCGGCTGGAGGAGAATGTGTGTCGAAACACCAGATGTGTGTTTGTTTACTCTTTTATTTTTATTGTTTGTTGTCTCTTCCTTTGCCTCCCTTCCCCCTTCCCCCTGGGAGGAGAAACAACAGTAAAAACATCTGGCGGTTGGAAGCACACACTTTATTGATCCAACTGCTGACCTTTATTTACTCAGTTGGGCAAGTGCATGCAGCTCGTCCGTCTCTAAGTTGGGCGCTTCAGCGTTCATTTAAGAAGTACTTCCCTGGGAACTAGAGGCGGAGAGGGGACACTCCTGTTTCTAGAGTGAAGAAACTCCTGGCCCCTAGTGATGCTTCGGGATAATGGTGCATCTTGACTGCTGCCCCCATCACGCTCTTTCCCTTGTCCACAGTTAGCAGGACCCGCTTCACCCGGGATCTCACCTAGTCTTACTTTTACTGTGCTTTGGAAAGGTCTCCTCACTCTGTGGGTGGGTTTAGGGTGAACTCGCACCTCCCGGTTCTTTAGGGAGGGAATGTGGGAGGGGCGCGGGCACCTTGCGGAGAAAGGGAGGGCTTCTCGGTTGGCTTTTACCTGTAAGTCCGTGGAGGCCCCGGGCGAACGGAGGGCAGTCGGGAGCTCGCGGTAGTCTGTGACCCGGGCAGAGCTCGGGTCCCGACGGCCCTTCGCGCGCGCCGCGGCTCACGTGCGGCGGCCGCACGGCGGGACCCACTGGGTGGGCGCGCGCGCCCACCGCGCGTCTCCCGCGTGTCTCCCGAGCGCCTCTCCCCGCCCCACAGGCCGGGACGCGCCCAGGCACCCCGACCTCACTGCGAGCGTCGTCGTGGACCCTCGCTTGCTGAGGGCGTTTGGGCCTGTCTAGAGCAGGGAGGAAAAGTTGTCCTACTCTCCTCAGACTCAGATCTCGTAGGTAAGTCTCTCAGGGCACCTGGCGCGTGGGGTGGCACCGGTTAGGGGGAACGGGAGCGGAAAGACACGTGCGAGTCCGGGGCTTTTGAGCGCGCAACCGGTGCGAGTTTTACATAGGGACGACTCCGGAGAGGCAAACTGGACACTTGCTGAGGGGCTCCTCAGACTCCGGAGTCGCCAAGGAACTAGACCCATCTGTGTGTTTGTTTATTCAGCTTTTTAACCAACAGATTTAAACCACTTCATGGACAGCTGCTGTCTGTAATGCTTCCCCCGCCCCCCCCCCCGCGTTTTCTCTCACCACATGTTGAAATCCAGTCAGTTTCTGGATCTTGAGGATTATTCCTCGAGTACTGTTTGCTCCCAGGTGGGCAGGCGTTCCGGACGTGGCCTGGGTGAGTGCTGAGACCGGCCCAGAGGGAGAAAGGGTGTGAAAGACCTGTGGGAGTGTGTAAGATGTGTACATATATAGTCATCATGGATTCAGAAGTGCTTAAAGAGCTACCTCCCCAACATGCCCAGGGTCTACTTGGAAGAATAATTAAGTAGGAGCAGGTAAGCCGAGGGGAGAAAGTGACGCCCTGGTGTCAAGTAGCTGAAGTGGACGTTTTCCAACTGGAAGTATTTGGAGAGATTAACTTTTAGAAAACAAAAGTTGCCTGGAAGGCACATCTTTGCTCGCTCTCCTAACTCAAATAGTTTGGCTAGGCAGCAGTGGAGACAGGAGGGGTGTGTTTAATAGCAAGTCTGTGTTAGAGGTCAACACTGAAGCAAAGATGAGCTTTCAGATATTTTCCTCTTCGATCTTGCATTGTGGCGTACCTCGGGAAATGTTTTAAGTTGTCAAGGGGCCTGTTTATCTTTTCTGTCACTATGAGTTATGGATAAGTGTATTCTCAGTGTAGTGGAATTTTAAAATGTAGTGTTTGTTTAGTAGTCTTAAACAATTAATTTACCATTTTGATTTATTTGTGTATACTATTAATAAAGCGGGTATAAAGTTATATACATGATGATCGTTAGGGTCATAAAATTTCATTTTAGTTTTGAAGCTTTTTAAAAGTCGTTTTTTCTTTCCTTCTTTCCTTCCTTCCTTCCTCCCTCCCTCCCTCCCTCCCTCCCTCCATCCCCTCCCTTCCTTCCTTCCTTCAATTTTTATTACTTAACTAGACCCATGTTCAGTAGTTGTTTAATTCAGTGCTTGCTTAAGAACCCCACTATTTCATTGTTATTCAAAACTAAGTGAAATAAATGTTTAATTATGATTAAGTTACTAACTTTTAAAGAGGAGACTGGAAACCTGATGATACATCCCTGTAGGTAAGGGAGAGAGGACACTCAATTTTAAAAGATCAACGTAAAGTTTGCTATTAAGTATAAGAATACAAGAATTTTTAAGAGAATACTTTCTATCATTCAATTTAAACAGTACAATGCTTTCTTTTTATACATAGATTATTAATATGTTACCATTGCACTACAATGGATACTAGAATAATCAAAGGAAATTATATACAAATAACAATTATGAACTATTTTTAACTGTTTATCAGAATTTCTCAACTTGTATTTTGGGATTCAGAGTGATGGAAATTTTAGACTTGAATATTGTTTTCATAGAATTCATACTCTGGGTGGAAGGAGACCTTTAATTACATTAGGACATGAATAGATTTATTAATGGTTGTGTCTAAATAAACTGTCATCGAAGTTTTATTTCTTTGCACTGATGATAGTACAGTGGTTTTGCTTTTACAAATAAAATAAATCATTGTAATATTCTAGAAACCTAAGTAGGGGGAAATTGTATGTGGCACACCATAAAAATAGCAAAAACGTGAACATTAAATTTACAGATAGCCTGTAATGAGAAGTTCTATTCCTTTTGTACAAGCACGAATTTAAAAACACAGACCGTCTTTGCATAGCTATTAGAATTATACTTTATGAAAAGTATATTTAAATATGTGAAAATAACTTCATGGTTTGACTGAAACTCATAGGGCATATAACAGTGTAATGAACATAGCCAGACAAATTTACCAGACATTTTTATTTCAAGAGAAAATGTGAGGGATACGGAACTCAATTACATAAAGGGCATATTATTTGTGATATTTTTAAGGATTTATAGCTGGCTCTGCCTCATCACCCTTGTCTATTTCTGTGTTGATAGTCTCATGTTAGATCAGCTATTAGTTATAATACTGATAGAAAACTGAATGGTGGAAGTAGTCACATATTTTCTGCCTCTCTAAGTCAGAAAGAAGCCATTGACTTGTAAGAAGACAATGTCACCGAGAAGTTCTCTTGACATGATTGTTGCTAGACAAAATTGCAAATCACCGTTGAATTCAGAAATAGTAACAATCTCATTACAATTACTGAGTACTAATTCTTGACCCACTCAAACTATTTTTTTCTTTTTTTAACTTTGTGATAGATGATAGTACTCTTAGTGATAAATGAATGGATCCCAAATGTTCTAACCAGTGCCCAGATTCATACTGCCCTTTGAATAAAGAAAGCCTGTTTCTAAAATCAGGCCCAGTGAGAGCTTAAGATTTACATGGATATTCAAAGTGATCTTACTTAAATACCCCTAATTCATGGAGTTTAACAAACTTGATCAGATCCAACCCAAAATGACTGTTGCATATTTTCTTAAGGGTCTGAAAAAGTAATCCAGGTGCTTTCAACTTTCCTTAAACATATTCCAGTGCTTATGATCCACAGAGAATCTAATGCCTAAATCAAATGTTGTATGCCATAGTTTACTTTAGTTCTATTCCTTCTTTAGATGACATAAATATTTTCTTAGATCCAACTGTGCATCTCTTAATATACTTGGCCTCTAGTCATGTCACTTCCATAGTCTTTATCAAGTAAAATACTTCAGGTTCTTAGACTTCTCTCCTCTTCTCTTCTCTTCTCTTCTCTTCTCTTCTCTTCTCTTCTCTTCTCTTCTCTTCTCTTCTCTCCTCTCCTCTCCTCTCCTCTCCTCTCCTCTCCCCTCCCCTCCCCTCCCCTCCCCTCCTCTCCTCTCCTCTCCTCTCCTCTCCTCTCCTCTCCTCTCCTCTTCTCTTTTTTATCCCTCATGAGGCTTAAGTCCTTTTCATTGTTTTTTATGGAGTTGTAGAACTTTAGCTTCTTCATTAGTTTTTCAGAACCTGCAAGTGGACCCCATTAGTATTTCTTTCAGCAGCCTAACTAAGCATAATTTTGGGTGGGGCGTGGTGGTCTAAAAATACCATTACTTTTTTTTTTTCCTAAGCTCAGCATTGCTTATGTGAAAATTTATTACTATTGAATTACGTAAATTCTCATGTAGTAGAATATTCTTTCCTGTGGAATATTCTTTCCCTGTGGGTATTCTTACCTATTAAAATAAATGGGTACTTACTTCCATTTGCAGACTTACTTTTGCCTTTTCATTACCTCTGATGTATTTTTCTATATACTCTTTTGATCTGCTCAGTGTATTTATCTGTACCTCACCCCCAGTTTTCCCGACAAAACAAACAAAAAAGAGAGTAACTTTGGTGAAATGTGAGGAACTGTTGTGACTAATTAAAAGGTTAAAGTTAGAACATTGAGATGCTGGAGAGAGGTCCTTGAAGAAGATTTAGATGCAGTATGTTCCAACACTAGTAATATTAAAATGAAAAAAGTAAACCTATATGTATGCAGTGACTTATTTTAAGTATGTATTAAAACTATTTTTCTCTATATAGATGCTTCAGTAATTTGCTGTTTTCTCAAATGTGGTATTATTAAGTATTGTTCTAATTCTTAGGAGCGTAATCTGAATTTTGTAATTGGAGTGACTGGGAATTTGTGTTTATCTATACAGTTTTTTGCCAAGCGGCCAAATTAAGAGTATGAGGGCTTAAAAATGAGGTATACTCTTATCATCCCCATTTCATTTTCAAAGCTATATTATATTTTAACATTTTGCAGCTTTGGATCCTAATCCTTTTTCATTTTGTAATTATGAACTTTGTTTACTCTTTCTTCTATTTCTTCACCTGTCCAATTTGCTTTCTATGAACAATTGAAATTCTAAGTCACTTCAATTTATATAATTTTACCTAAAATTTTATTTAAAATGCATTTTCTCCATAAATTATCTATGCAAGCCCAGGTTCAACCTTCTAAATTTCTTGACATTTGAAATATGTGTTCTTGGACCTATACTCTACCAATTTAATTCAATTTCCCATTCAGTTGTATACTTCCCTCTTCCTACAATCTAGCAAGGATCTCTAGAACATACCTTCCCATTATATTGATAAATATGTCTTCATTCCTTTCTCTATAGCAAATTATTTTTATTAGCAAAAGCAAATAAAATGTAAATGTTGTAAAAGCACATTGTTGTGAAGCAAATGAATCCCCAGGGGTTTAGAAGCTCTCAGCATTTTTAGTTTATTAATGTTCCTTAATTTCTCTTGATTTCTATCTTGGAAGGCTTAAAATATACTTTGTGGAAGATAATTTTGCTTTAAAATTTATTTAAGATTTTCGTGTTTCTTTTTAAAGATCTTTCTAACATAAGCCTAAAAGATTTATACCATGAGAATGTTATACTTTTTTAAAGGAAGTCAAGGAAATTAACTTTGAATTCCTCAAATAAGGCATGCTACTAGAAATAGTGTAAAGTTTCTGTGGTATTCATTTCTTACTTCTCAACTTTTATAATGGCATTTTCTGTGAGAGATTTTTGTATTATTTTAGTTTTGTATCATTTTGGTACATATACACAACTACAGCCATCATTTTGCAACTTTTTCTCAATTTAAGAAAATAACGAACTTTCTTAAAGTGTATTTTAGGGGGTAAGAAAAAAAATCAGTGGTAGACATATTTCAGAGAAAGCATTTATAAAATTTCTCACTGGCAGATAGCGAGGAGAAACTTATAGTACACTAATCCAAATAGCTTAACATCTTAGCATATGTAGACTGTCATAAAATCATCTCATTTAAAAAAAAAGATCCCCAACATCCTTAAGAACTATTCCTCACCATTACTTCACCCAAAGTTATGTTCCAGGATTTGGTTGATCTATATCTGTATGCCTCTAGCTAACTCTTTACTTTCTTTTTTGTCTCCCAATATTTTTTCCCTTTCTCCGTTTGCCTTTAGTTTAGCTAAGTGCCCCCCCATCTTCTTTTATACATCTAGTTAGTACCACCACTGCTACCAGTCTGATCAGATAGACCATCATCTCCTCCGTTGCTGTAGCTATTTATCTCCCCTCTTCTCTCTCTGGGCACCACAGTCAGTTTGTTCCCCACACAGCAGAGCGATCTTTTAAAAATATGTGATTATGTCACTGTTCTCTATAAACCTTCCAACAGCTTTCTTATGTCCCTGAGAATAAAAGACAAAGACCTTATATAAGTCCATGTTATTTGACCCCTGCTACCTATTTGACATTCTTTCCTAACATTTTCCTCTTATTCGGTCAACTCTAGCCACACTGGCTTCCTTGATATTTCTCAAAACAGGATAAGCTGATTCCCACCTCAGAGCTTTTCTCCGTGTTCACCGTCTGAAATGCTCTACACTTGGATATCTTCATGAATTTCATACCTCTGCTCAAACATATCCTTATTAGAGAAGACTGTCCTGTGTAAAATAACAAATCCTCATAGATCTTGCTTTGCCACCTTTACCATACATTAATTTTCCCCACAGCACCATCATCAACTGACATTTTACAAAGTTGTTTATCATATGTCCTCCTAATGAGAACGTACATTCCGTGGAGGCAGGGATTTTGTTCTGTTCAGTGTTACAACCCAATGCTTAGAACAGTGCCTTGCATTAAGTAGCAACTCTAAAACTAAATGAAAGAATGAATGAGTTGTTGGAGGTCCAAGAAATTACTTCTGTCTAGATCAATGCCTCACTTTCTGTGTGACTGAAATTACTTTTTCACCTTACTTTTTCGTCTTACGCTTATTTTATACTGTATCACATTTGGGAAAACTCTTCACTACTGTATTGACCAAGACGTGGCTCTGCTCTCTGGTGGATATACTTCAAGTTCAGTATTTTGTATCTCTTTCTTATTCTGATCTGAGAAACAGTATTATACTTAACTTTTGAAAGGTGTAAGTGGATGTTTATGTTTCTGGACAACAACAAATGCTCAATAGTTGAATGCTTCAATATAGTAATGCTTAGTACAGTCAAAATGACATTTAGTCATACATTTCATAATTATATCTTAATATGAATAGTGTGAATAGAGTCCGTAGATATTTCTAAAGGCTACACTGTGGATACACCATTGGCATATGAAGCATTTCTGGGATTGTCTGTGGGGAAGATGGGGGGAAATGGGTTAAGCCAAGGTCCCTTTTGAAAACCTTTAGATTTAGATGGCTTTCCTTCTTTGCATTGGCACAAACACCGTAAGTTTACAACTTCTCTTTTGTCTCATTTTTCAGTATCTATCCTTAAACAGAGCAGATGGAGGATTTATGATTTGATGGAAGGTCCATCTCTCCAAATTTAAAATCTCACCCTTGAGCTTGCTCAAATTGCTTTTGGATACCCATAACTAAGGTATGGGTTTGTAATACAGCTTTCCATAAAACCTCAAATAAATACAAATATTATTTTCTTTTTAAGTTTTTATTTAATTAACATTTAGTTAACATACAGTGTAATATTAGATTCAGGTGTACAATATAGTGATTCAACACTTCCGTACATCACCTGGTGCTCATGACAAGTGCTCTCTTTAATCCCCATTGATTATTTTCTTATAAACCTAATGCTCTATAGATCTCCCTCTCACATATTATGTCCATACTTGAAATATGCACTAACTTGCTCAGCAATTTTATTTTAAATACCTTGAGAGTAGGAAAAGGAATCTCTAATCTCTTATATTGATAATGAAGGAGGAGGGCTCTCTTCTTTGCCTCCCTTCTTCTCATTTTTCTTTTTCTCTCCTCCCTCCTCCAGACTGAATTATGAAGTATTTCAAAATCATTCTGGTACTTTATTATACCATCAGTGAATGTGTAGCCCTTGGAAAACTGTGAAACAAGGCAAAGTGGGCTTTTATTACATAATTACCCCACTTTTCCCTTTTTAAAAAATTACTAACTTACATCTTCTGCTACTCTTCTCTGGGTCCTTAGACACCCAGTGCCCTCCGTGTTGCATCAGGCTATTTCAATGTATTCTCCTTCCCTTGTTCTGAGTTGGAAATTTTGTATTAAAGCACTTCTTTGGTAATAATGATGCATGTTAGAATGTGAATGAAGATGGATCCTTCTGGAAGGTATAATTATTATTACAGCTAGTAAAATAGCTAGTTTGGTTTACTATGCAGAGTTCTGTGCTAAGTGCCAGGAGACTTGGATTTTGGTACTTGGTCTGTCTGTAACTATTGTGTGATGTTGGGTAGGTTATTTTCTCCAAAATTAGAAAGAGCTTGGATTAGTTTTTAGATTATTTTCAATTAAAATCTTTTTTGAAATACACAGAACCAAATTTGAAGCTATGAACGTGTTCTCCCTTTACTGCCATAAACACACACATAAATGAAGGAATGGAAGAAAAAGATACTTCGTAAAATAAAAACAATTAAAACTAACAACAGTTACCACAAATAACTTGGCTTATGCAGCTCAGGGGGACTCAGTTAAAATTCAAAAGTATTATTCTTCTATTACCTCAGCCCACTGGATATTTTCACACCACTCCTCCTCTGACAGGAATGGAGCCTCCCGTCGTTTCACCAGAACACTGAACCAAGCAGAGAAGGTAGAGTGCACATGGGGTTGATCATGTTTGGGTTAAGAAGAATAAATAACCACCTGGCATTCTCTCCCCTGAAGTGCGTGTCCTTAACTTTACAAAATATTAATTTCTTCACAATTTTGCTTTGGTCCTGTGCTCATTCATATATTTAGCTCGAGGCGTCACCAATCCAGAAATAAAGTGTGGAGTTGGATAAGCTGTTTGATAAACTTTGTCCTTTAAAATTAGAGCTCCCCTTTTTGATGGACTTCACACACACAGACATACATTTTTAGAACCCACATAAAATGTTGGGCTGCCACATGGTCCAGCCTATGCATTGTGCTGCTTTAAAGGAAACACAACTCCCAGCTACAGGAATACTACATATCTTTGCTGTAGTTTGGCTTAAAGGGAGTGACACGGTTTTGTACAGTGTGCCACATAGGAAGTTTTGCCCCAAATCTCTTGAGGCATCTTTCTTCTTCTCCTGGGTACTGCTAAAAAGTTTTTAGAGCCTCGTCTAGATCAGTCCTTCACTGCTTTGCTGCCGCATCCCCCAGTTGTGCAACACATACAGTCATACCAAGTGTACACACCCCATGAAGTGTGCCCCCCCGTCATGCAAAGTGTGGTTTCTTTCTTTATTCTGGCTGCTTTTTTTGTGGCAGTCAAGGTTTGTCCTTATGCAGACAAACAAGGAGAACAGCAACAAAGATTTCTTCTCAGGAGGTAAGGGATTCTGCATTGTGGGAGTTTCTAGCAGTGATGTAAGCTTGCAAACATGCACCTTGCAATGCACTTTACCTTGTCGTATGTTATAGAGAATGTATATTCCTGTTACTAAAAATAGAATTCATTGGACAGCCTGACTTTGTGTTGTCCCCAATAAAATAATTTTAAATCTATAATTTTGGTCAATTTATAATATTTACTTCCAGAAAAGTATGCTTTTAAGTTATCTTATCCTTCTAATTCTTTGCTCTTTCGTAATTTTCATAAATGTCAAACTATCCCTTACCCTACATGTCTTTTGCTCATACTATTCCACAGACAGAAGAGAGGCAACGTGATTTGTTACGTCTAATTGATTTTTGATTTTACAGATTTGCTCTCTTTGATAGCCTTTTAATTGTATCCTGAAAATACATCATTTCTACTGGGCCGTAACAATGCCAGATTCTAAAATATGACTAAGTACCTGCTTACTCATATTGCTATATTAAAAGAACACTGTTATAAGTTTTGTCTTCATTTTGAGAGACAACTTGTTTTTCTGACTATATTAAATCAAATTTTAAGTGCAAATGTACAATTAAAGAGAGTATATAGGTAACAAGCTATGAATATATAACTACGAAAAATATTTAATGTTTATTTTCTTATTTGAGGATTATGTTTCTTATGAGAGGATATTTAAGAAATGGAATGTGAATGAATAATTTTATTTTTACATGTTAACTATTCATGAGACAGTAAAAATATATTTGGTTATTTTTAAAACACTTATTTGGCTATACATTTGACATTTCATTTTAAAATAATATATTGGGGGGCGCGTGGGTGGCTCAGTCGGTTGAGTGTGTAACTCTTGATTTCAGCTCAGGTCATGATCTCAGGGTCCTACGATTGAGCCCCACAACACACTCCGTGCTCTGCAGGGAGTCTGCTTGGGATTCTCTCCCTCTCCCTCTGCTCCTCCCCACTGTTCACGTGCTCCCTCTGTCAAATAAATAAATCTTAAAAATATATATGTATATATTGGCTATCATATTGTAGAAATGATTCTGGTAATTTTCTTTTATTGTGTCTATTTAATGACAGAAACCATATTTTAATTACTCATTATAAAATTGTTTTAAGCTCTTTAATTTCATTCCTTTTTTATTGAAGATAATTTATGTACAGTAAAATTCACCCCTTTTTAGTGCAAAGTTCTGTAAATGTTGACAAACATATATAGTTGTGTAATCACCACCATAATTAAGATATAGAATAGTCCCATCATGCTACAAAATTTTTCCATATGATTTTAAGCCAACCTCTCCTTTTATCCTCCAGGCCCTGGTAACTGCTGATCTTTTTTCTATCCCTATACTTTTGTCCTTTCAAGTCTCTTTTTTTCCTGGCAAGTTTTTACACTGTATAAATTTATGGGGCCTAGTGTGTTACTTTGATACATTTGTATATTATAACATGATTGCCATTGTAGTGATAGTTACCATATTACATACTTATAGTACCATATTGTTATCTATATTCATTATACATTAGATCTCTATGGCTTATTTACAAGCAAGTTACAAGTTTGTACCCTTAAATAAGGTCAGTCTTAATCTCTAACCCCTGTCCCTTGGTAACCACAACTTTACTTGCTGTTTTTAATAAGTGTGACTTTTTTAGATTCCACATAGTAATATCATACAGTAATTGGCTTTGTCTGACATATCTCACGTAGCATAATGTGTTCTAGGGCCATCTATGCTGTCACAAATGGCAGAATATCCTCTCTTCTTAGGGCTGAATAATATTCCATTGTATACACACACCACACTCAAGCCTGTCTTATAAATAGAATCACAGAGTGTGTAGCCTTCGGAGTCAGGCTTCTATCACTTAGCATAATGCGTTTGAGATTCATTTATATCGTTGTGGTGTATCATTTTTTTACCTCCGCAATAATGTAGTTGCTTGTTCCTGTCATAATTTCTTAGGAGTTTAGAATTCTCTCCTTTTCCATTCAAATATATTTTTATATGGCCTCAGATTTTATTTTGCCTTATAAATTGGCATGTTATAAACAAGAGACTTTACTGGTTAATCATTTCTAAAAATTAATTTTGGGGTCTTTACCATAGTTCTCTTCCCTCATTCCTGCTCCCACCCCCGGTCTCTCTTGCTTTCATACTTGCTTTCCTTGTTCCCACAGGTGTTTACTCTTCGTGTCTTTTAACTCCTTGTCATGTGTTTATTTGGAGTATATGAGATCCATTCAGGTAGTCAGCTCTTAAAGAAGAAGCTCATCATCAGTTGTTTAATAATGTTTTTTCATTCATTCATTCACTTGTTTATTCCTCAATCACTGATCATCCAGCAATTTCTGTAAGTGGCAAAAGAAGAAAGAAAAATTGAAGAACCCGAGAAATGAAAAGAGGCTTTGAGATCATGAAACTAATTTTCCCTCCTCCCTTCCAAGCCAGATGGGAGAAGGGGCTAGGGCTTCTTAACCAGGAGCGTTTGTCAAATTGTCTATGGGCTGCAGTGTATGGAAAGGGAATGATCACAGAGGTAAATCAAAAGGTCAGGTGGGCTGCTAAAAACAAATTGTCGGTTTGAAGGGCCTAGCTGGGCTGAAATGGAATAGAAACCAGGGAGTGAAAGATAGGAGTGAAAACAGAAAAGAAGCCTGGAGAAACTTCCGGTGGATTGGCTTTTTTAACAGACAAGGATTAAGCAGTCAAAAGACATCTGAATGTGAAGGAGGTGACCCCCATGGACATAATTCTAGCTAGTGGCTTTCGAAAACTTCCATGAATGAAAAATTTTTATCTTAACATCCAACATTGGAAAAAATTTAGTTGTTTGGAAGTTCTTCCTTACACTAAATTAGAATCAGCCATTATTTCTAGCTCTACCCTTTGAATTTACACAAAGTATTTCACATCGATAACTTGGTAGATGTCTGAAAGCTTTCATTTCCAAAAAATCTTTCCTTTCTCAAGCTAAAGAAGTCAGGTTTTCCTCATATAAAGTATACTTTATGTACTTTATATACTATATGGACTTATTTCATTCTTCACAGTTCTGATACCTTTTCTCTGGGTATGCTTCTGTTTGCCAGAGTTTCCCTTTAAAATGTACCGAGAGCTAAATACCACACCAAGAGTGCGGCCTGACACAGAAAACGTTGAAAATTTACCTCCATTTTTTTCTCTAACATAATAGCAATTCAGTTTTTAGTTATGTTACATTGTTACTAGAATTGTAATTCACTTTATATAAGTTGCCATGAATATACAATTTGAATAGTTTACCTTAAAAATAGGATTTGTAAAATTTGTAAAATTTTTGTAAAATTAAAAATTTCTCTTTTAAATTCTTGTTTTACAGTTTAGTTACTCAACGTGTCAAGATCTAAACAAAATCCTGATTCTGTTCTGTGTTAGTGATTGTGTCATCCATAATTCGATTCATACATTTCTATAGCTCTATTCAGTTATTTATAAAAACATTGAGCAGAATAGGGTTAAGAATGGAGGCTTTACTAAAGTTAGTGAATGTGGATTCTTTTGCTTGTCACTAATCCTTTGGATGTGATTGTTTACCTACCTATATACATTTGAAATTAATCTTAATAATGGGTGGTGTTCATTGAGCAGGTAGTTTAGGCATTTTCTAAGCCATTTGTGTGTGTTAATTCATTTAATCTTCATAATACCTTTATAAGGAGGTACTGTTATTTGCCCATTTTACAAATGGCAAGCTGAGTGGTGAAGGATCTGAAAGTTCACACTACCTGCAAGCTAACAAAGTAGGCAGCACTGCTTCATGGATGATTGTGGAAGACACAAGACTTTGGGGTCAGAGACAGAGGACTTTATTACCCCTGGTACAGCAAGCAGTGTGAGCCTCTTGTTTTTCTTTGCCCCCCCCCCTCCCCCCTGTCCCACGGGAGTTCTGCAGAGTGGCTGAGATTCATGCTGCACACAGTGAGTTGTATCACTGATGCGGAATGCCAGGTTTAGGAACCCAGATCTTTTATAATTGGCCGTAGGTAAACTTTCCCTTTGTTCCATAGGGAGATACTGTTTCTGTCTTCAAAGGCTATTTGCTCTACAAACATTTTGTGGAGACAGTCCAGAATAAAAGCTGCCAGTACCTTTGCTCACAACACATGTAGATACATGAGAGACCCATGAAATTTGCCTCTTATCTCAGATGTTAAGAAATTTCCCCAAAGTTACACAAATAGTAAGTGGACATACCCCAAGTTGGCCATGAGAGAATTTCTCTATACTTTTCTTGGTCCAGCTATTATATAGCTACTGAATTTCTTTGATTCACTCATCTAGTAGCATGTCAGAAAAGGAAACAAGGTTTGGCATGGCTTATTTTTAACAAATCCATGGCAGGTTTTTTAAAAAAAAAATTTAAGTGCTCACAAACCATCTGTTTAGTAACCTGTTCTAGAATTTTGTTGAGGAATAATGTCAAGATCACTGATCTTCATTTTCTAGAATCCTTTTATCTTAAGAAAATAAAACAGCATTTGCCCCTCTTACGTATTATGTCTGCTCTCCTGTTGTTTGTAAGTCTTCAGGGTTATCAGTATTGTTCTGTTATAACATTTACTTTTAATACCCTGAGATTGCCATCCATTGGTCATGAATACCTGAAGTTATTTACAGTGTTTCATTGTTCTCTTATTAATTCCTGAGCTTTGATTTTCTTACTAATCATATATGATTTTCCATTTTAGTTTTAACACTTTCCTTTTTGGTGGAGAATGTAAAACCACCTAAGATTCATCTCAGTTATCTGATAATATACCATTGTCGCCAGACAGTAGGCTCACGTCTTAATATTTTTCCCCATACCTAAATAAGATCTTGAAGTGTTCTTAGATTTTTGTGGGGGGAGGAGGAGGTTGCTTCAGCCATTTTAAATATTTATTAAAGCTTTGAGTCATGTTTCTGTACTACTCCTTGCCATGTGATATTACTTCTGAGGTCAAATAATTCCTGTGTAACTCTGTGATTTTTTTTTTTTTATTAGCTGTTCTCTAATTTTTTTTTTTAGTGCCTTCTTAGGCTGGCCGTAGGGTCATAATTTCACTTTCAGTAATTCATCATTTCATAGATATTTATCCCAAGCCATTTTTTATTTTAGATCTTCATGCAAAGCCATTAGAGATTAGGGGATGGCAACTTTTTTCTGTAAAGGGCTAGATAGTAAGTATAAGTTCAGTGGGCCATAGGTCTCTGCCACAGCTATTCAACTCTGGCATGTAGTTTAGAAGGAGCTATGAACAATACCTAAATGAATGAATGTGGCTGTGTGACAGTAAGGTTTGTTGATGGACACTAAAGTTTACATTTCATATAATTTTCATATTTCACGAAATATTCTTCTCTTGATTTTTATTCAACTCTTTAAAACTACAAAAACTGTTCTTACCTCACAGATCATCCAGAATCAGGCAGTGAGCCACTTTTAGCCCATGGATCATATTTTGCTACACACACACACACACACACACACACACACACATACACACATAAATATTCATATAAATATAGACATAGTTTTTTTACTTATGTTACTAAAATCCATGCCACATTTGCTCACTGGCTTGGAATTATGAGCTTAAAATTGACATGGACTTCTAAGAATTTTGTGACAAATTCTTTCATGAGAGTTCTTCCCTTTTCACTGCTATTCAGGCCAAAATAGTAATTCTCCTCATTGCTTCTTAAGCTGTCAGAAGAAATTATTTGTACACCAGTAATTTATTAGATGCTCAACTTTTGTCATTATGAGTATCATAGTATAAATCTGGAGAATAAAGTACAGTGGCCAGGTGAGTCATCAGAGGTCTAGATAGTGAGCCAAGAATGTCTTTCACATGAGTTTTCCAGAAGTCAGGGCAATACAAAGAAGGTCCCAGACAGGTTGAAGAGTCATGAAGCATCACAACTTTAAGTATGAGACAAAACTTTGGCACAACTCAGAGCTTTTTATGTATGCTAGCAAGTGAGGGTATGGGTAGACCAGAGGCCCAGGGTATGGTTAGATGAGTGAAGTATCTGGCTGGAATGGGAAATTTGAAAAGTATTCACACCAGTGCTCTCAGTCAGTCAGATGGCTGTTTAACTAGGTTTGCTCCTGTGCCTTTGCGTAAAGAGGATCTCCTTCTGTATTTACTGATGATGACCCTGTAGCTAGGTTTTTCTGTTTATGTGTTCTTGTATTTCTTTATATTTTTTAGGTTAACTAAAGCCAATCTTGCAGAGTCTGTCTTGGGGAATGTTCCTATTCTTATTTTTGATATTAACTTTGTAGATTATATTGTCTCAGCTCTAGGAGATGGGATGATGGATGAAAAGACTAAGAATGAGGAATAGTTCTTTCCCTTGATGTTCTTTCTTCCTTGCTATGGGCAAATCCATAATACTCAGCTAGCTAGACTCTTTTTTTTTTTTTTTTCTCTCTCTTCAGAATACACATCTTTCTTTTTGACAGGCCTGATTTGAGGTAACATTTGTTACTTTATTGTATGAAAGAGTTGTATTTTGAGCAACATCATTTCTGTTTTTTTTTTTTTCTTGGAATTTTAATCCTTTTTTGCTTTCACTATTCAATGTGTTGAATAAGTGATTTGTGATTTTTGATGCCCACCTAACTCATAATACCCATTCCTCCTAACCTTTCCCTGTGAACTCATCTTGAATTTTCCTTGTTTTCTTTGACCTAAGGGTACTTATGTGAACTCTTTTCTTGTCATTTTAAAGCTCAGAAAACATGCCTCTGTCATATAATACCGAATTTTCATGTGAAATATTTTAGTTCAGAACTATATGAATTTTGTAGTTCTGAGTATTAAACATTTTTGGTTCATTGGCCTGGGTGGCTGCGATCGGATTGAGGGAGTGTCGTTTTTACAGTGTAGTATGTGCTACTTTACGAAAGTCATCATCAGAATCGCTTTCAGAAGAGAGAGGTTTCAAATAAAGCAAGAAAAATACAGGCCAATCTCTTTTAGAGTTAAGACAGCAATAAATGAAATATTTATGAGTCAGGGCTTGGCTGTATGAGAAAATACAGACAAGCCTGTGGTTTCATTACATTACTTACAGTATTTGTGTGACCTAAAAAACGAAAAGTGCAAAAAGACCTAATGCAGTCAGGTACAGGGGCAGCTGAGATATGCATCACTAATGAACTGCTCTGGCCTTCCTCAGGGAGCCAGGTGCTCTTTTTATTTTTTTGAAAATGTTAATAGCACATGAGGAAATACAACCAGAGGTAAAAAAAACCAAAAACCAAAAAACAGAAAAAAAAAAACTATTGTTTGATGACACAGGAGATATAAATTGAAGAAAAGCTTAATTGAAAAACTATTACTATTACTATGTCTATTTGTACCCCTTATTTCTGTAAATAAAAAGCTATACTGTTATTGGTCATTTTAATCACATTTCAACAAGAAATTGATTTAGAATATAAAATATGTAAGTACTCCTATGAGGATAAATTAATAATCTCCAAAGATCTAACAAATTTTTACTTCCGATATTTTTATGGATCCAGCGAGCATTTTGAGTTACTATTAATCTAAAAAAAAGAAGCCACAATGTCACCTATAGAAAACAAATTGCAGAAAGGAGAGAGTACTATAAGCCTCCTTTAATTAAAAGCAGAGACAAGTGGTGGGGAAGAGAGTGAGAGAGAGAGAGAGAGAGAGAGACAGAGAGAGACAGAGCTGGTTGTGTGTGTGTTTAAAGCCTGGGATATTTAAGTCTGTCAAGTTGTGTGTAAGTTGCTTCTGTGACATTTCAGTTAAAATAAAGTTTTTGGTTTTCGTCCTCATTGCACTCAACTTACGCGTTATCATAGCGGTTGACTTACAATTACAGCAAATAAAATGAAGATTATCTAAAGTATTTTAGTAAGGCATTTTCAATCAAATGTATTTGAAGTGTAGTCAGCCTTCCAAAGTTTGTCAGTTGGCTCTTTGGAACTGGGAATAATTCTTCCCACAGAGAGAGAATGTTCTAAATATCGATTAATTTGCAATGGGAACATTGATAGGAAATTGTGTTCTAATACTGTATTTAATACAGAGAATTAATTTAGCTTATTTATTTTAAATGCTTGTGGTTGGTACAGCCTAACCTAGTTCATGAAACTCTTCCCAGCCAGCAAAACAGCTGGTTTTTTTTGTTGTTGTTTTTTTGTTTTTTTTGCAAATTCCCCACCTCCTTAGAGAATGTCTTAATTACCTGGTTTCTGAACTTAGTTCCTCCAATTTCCCTCAGGAAATGGGTCTTCTCATACAGTTGACAGAGTGCAAGAATTTGCAATTTGAGGTACAGCTTTGGGTTTGGGGGTGGGCTAGACACTTGAGTGTGACGTTCTCATTGTAAAAGAAGGCTGATGAATACTGTAGAAAAGGAAGGAAAGGGGGAAGGAAAGGGAAATAGGACTACCTTACCTTTTGCCTAGCAGTAAGCATGCTGCCTGGACAGGCTTGGGGTGCAGCTGTAGCAAGGGAAAAGTGGTGTGGTCATAGACGCCATCTTCACAATACAGGTAGCTGGACTGTGCAGGCGGTACAGGGATCCAGAGCCAGAAACCAGATGGTTAATGCTCTCACTTGTAGAGCATTAACTCTTAACAAGCCAGGAGAAAGCAAAACAAAAACATGGGGAAACAAAAGTGAGTCTGCTAATCTTTTTATTGCTGAACTCAGATATCTACCCAAATTTCTGTAATGACCTGACTATGGACACTTGAATAGCAGTAGTAGCATTTCCTATTTGTAAAACATTTTATAGCTAATAAGGCTCCTGTATTACCTAATTGGATTGTTAAACTAATTCTGTAAGATAATTAAGGCAGATATTATATTACAAGATCTCTGCAGATGAGGAAATACTAGCAATTCTTATTTACCTAAGGTTATATTGCCACTAAATAGTGAAGCCCAGGGCGAGTCTGCTCCCTCTCCCTAGACTAGTGCTTTTTCCTCTGTGTATACCACACTGCTTCTCATGGATTGGGCATCCGAATCTTCAGAATGCCTGTTAGATGTTAACTGCGTGGAGGGCAGAAGCAATGTCTTCTATTCCTTTTGTAGTTCTTTGTAGCATGGGTGCACACAGTGGAGGCCCAGCAGGAATATTTGTCAACTGAGATGTGGGTTTGACACCATGGCAAGAGGAGGGCTTGGCATTAAACAGATGGAGAGCAAATCCTAGGTGCAGCCACATGCTGGCTGTGTGATCTTGGGCAAATTATTTGATCTCTGAACTTAAATTTCTCATCTGTAAAATATGGATGAAAATTCTTTTTAAAGGTATTATTTGTATGAGTTAAAAATAATATCTCTAAAGATCCCCACATAGTAACTGCCAGATAGTAGATGTCCTCCCTTCAGTGATGACTGTGGATCTTATAACTGTCTTTTTTCCTAGCTCCCCCCCCCCCACTATTTTTTTCCTGCAGAATTATTTTGTTTGTCAGCTTTGGTTTGTCTGTTTTTCATCTTAAAAAAACAGTGCCAAGGTTTAGGATTGGGGCGACCCGTTCTGCTATGGGAGCATCTGTCATACTGGGCTCTGTGAATTCTGAGGAATGGGAAGAAAGGAAAATACACAGTTTACCAGAAGCAAATATATCATGTTCCTTATTTTCTTGCCCCCTTTGGTCAGGCAGTTAAGTTAGAAACAGCTGATGTAGGAATATTCTTTAGAGGAAAATCTGCCTTTGTAGATGTGCTCAGAAGTCAAATTCTATCTCTGCCTGAATCAGTGTATCCTTGGAAGCTTGAAACCTGAAACTTAAAAATTAATTTTGAATTTTGTTTGTGGTATTTGCAAGTGAAGTTACAATTGTTTATTCATGAAGTTCTCTGAAGCTATTAGATGTGGCAAAAGTAGATGTCCATTTTATTTTAAGATTGTCTCAGTTTTATAGTGTTTTCTTTTTTATATTTATCAAAGCCTTAGACCTTATTGATTGGCTTTAAATATGATGTTTTTAGATTAATAGATTCATCATTACAATGGAGTCTCATTTTCTGGAGAAATATGTTTTATAAGCAGTCATATAATAAATGTGAAAGGTTTCTCCTTTCTAGGTATTATTTTGGCTCCTGTTAGTATTTTTTCTTGCATTCCACTAATGGATTTGGATGAAGTTATTTCCATATCATTAAATTTGGCATATTAGGTAATTTCTTTTGCAGGACTGCTGCTCTTTGTTCAGGGGACCTCTTCCTGGGCCTACCACTAAGCTGGGAGCTTTACTCAAACTTGGCTATGTTTTAAATCTAGGAAGAAGTCAGTTTTCCTGGTTCTGAAATGAAGTAATTTTCTGTTTTTATGATAAGGCTAGTTAATTACCAGTTTTTATTGGAATTGGCATCCTCTCCTTTGCATCTAATGGCCCAGACCATTGTATTCTGGGATGTGAGCTCTCCACGGTGTACTGTGTGATCCTGTAATACACTAGCCTCCATGTTTTGTCAATTATCATTTTACATGTGCAAATTGAGGGAATTAGTTTGCAAATGTTGGACTTTATAGGTTTCAGGCACTAAGGAAGCAGTAGGAAGGAGTATTTTGAAGATACTTCATACTCATGTGTCTTCCCTCTTCTTCAGTGGTAGGAGAATACATTGGATAATTTAGTCAAAGAAGCACAATCCCCTTTCCCATTTGCCTGGAAATAATTATTTACTGAGGCGATACTTGCTTAGTGGAAGAAAGGTTTGGCAAGTGGTACATACTCCTTAGCTCATTTATGTTGGGAACATGTGTTAGTGATCCTGTAATGAAAAGCACATGCTCAAAAAGTGGTTACTGTCTGTGTGTACACGAACTATTCTTAAACAATATAGTGTCATGGAAGGGGCTTCATTTCAAGTGGGAATAATGGATCAATTTAAACCAAAGAAAAAATTTTGGAATGGTATTTTTAATACCTAGTCTTGCCCTAGAAATATCTATTCATAAAATATGGGAGGTTGGGAGTCCATTGTACTTACTTAGAAGTCATCATCAGTAAAATTTTGAAGTAAATATATGATGAAATTAGTGTTAAGTAATTTAAATGTCAATTTAGCAAATAGAGAAAGACAAAAATAAAACTACTTAGACACAGTCACATCACCTGATAAAAAGGTCGATATATTTTGCTACTTCTTTAAAGTTCTTTCCATTTACTTGCCACATTTATTATTTACTTGATCCAAAAAAATGTATGAACCAGGTTGAATGTTCAATAAGAGTTTAGCATTATAATGTTTATTTTGGGGACCTAGTCTCTTTTTTGTTACTCCAGGGTTGGTCTGTTTAGACTTGATTGACTTGACTTTGTAAAGGATTACTTAACTACAATTTAGACATGAAATTTTATTTCAGGACCAAGACCAGTGTCTGGTACTAAGTGGGGTGATGTTCTGCATGTAGGTAATCTTGTCCGTCCTCCACTTAGAGTCTGTCTCCTCTAAAAGCAGCCATTTATGATCTTAGCACTTCAGTTTTTTGCTTTTGTTAATACTTTTATTGGCAAGATATTATGATTTCTTTCAAGTTTTAAGAACTAGTTTTTGTACTCAGCCATATACTCCTTCCCGCCATTAGACCTGATTATTCTTCTAGTTTATATCTTAGAATTAAGGCATATAGGATTGTATCAAAATGCAGATTGTTCAAGTGTATTTTGAAACATAAGAATTAGAAGGTATGGTTAAGGTAGTCTCTATATACAGAATTTCATTAGTACTATTAATGTACCAATATTAAGCAATCATAATATTCTTTAGTTTCCTAGTTTGCATGATAAATTTATCTACTGAGGTTATATGTTAAAATTGTTTTGTTGAAAAGTTACAGTTTATCAGCAGACCAGTGTTATTTAGAAATTATTTTCTATATATCTAAATGCCTATATTAGTTTAAAGATGTTTCACTTAATTGCTCCATTTAATCTTGTTAAGACTAGGTTACACACAATGATGAACTATATCTAGTAATATTTGTCTGCCCTGTTTGTAAGGAAAACAAATAGGCCTGCACATTTAACATATGAAGCACTCACAAGATAATATTTAATGAAACGATAAACAAGAGAATACCAAAACTTTAGAGAAACAAGAGAATACCAAAACTTTAGAGATTTTACTTGATTTTTTTTTTTTTAAGATTTTATTTATTTATTCGACAGAGATAGAGACAGCCAGCGAGAGAGGGAACACAGCAGGGGGAGCAGGAGAGGAAGAAGCAGGCTCATAGTGGAAGAGCCTGATGTGGGGTTCGATCCCATAACGCCGGGATCACGCCCTGAGCCAAAGGCAGACGCGTAACCGCTGTGCCACCCAGGCGCCCCTTTACTTGATTTTTTTTGAGGGAATAAGCACTTTGTATTCTTCATCCTATTTGAAAACTGACCAGTGGTTTAAACACCACAAAGGTGCCAAATCTTTTGTTTTCCTTCAATTTAGTTTGCTCCATAAAATTAGGACATTACAAAGAACATGGTGAGTGTTTTGCTGTGTGATGATATTTATTGACTTCATTAATCTGTTTTAAAATAAGTCTAGTATTTCTTAGTATAGTTTAAATTATATATATGTCATCGATAAAAGTGGGGAGAATTTTTAATCAGTTATATTTTTCATTACAGTATCATATATTATGTGCATAGCTACCTTTAATGTCATGCATTATATCTCATCATCATAATTTGTAATACTATAAATCAGAATAACAATATAAGTTTTGTGGAGCATGATTGCAATCATAAAATGAGAATGCATTGTGTTGAAGTACAAAGAGTACGTTTTGAAAGTTTGTCTTTCTACAAAATTGAGACTGAACAGACTTTACATTGATTTTATGAAAGAGCAAGTAGATGAGTCATCTAAATTTTATAACTTTAGGAAATCAAGAGCTATGTTAGTCATTATAGAATTTGAAAATGCTGTATGCTTTAAATGTTAACCTTTAATCATAAATGTAAGTCAACACATTTATTCACACTTTAGCTTTTCTCTTACAATTTATTTATTTTTTACTAAAAATGATTAAAAGGAAAATTCTCCAAAATATTGTTTTTTAAACAAGGTGTATATAATTTATTTGTTAACTGTTAAATACCAGTCAGAATAGTTATAGTCTTAATTTCATCTGAATGGAAATCTCATATTTTAAGATAGAGATCTCTTTTATTTCCATGAGAGCTTTAAGAATTTAGGATTTGAGCATTTGCTGTGACATATGGTGCATTTTCTGTCCTATTTTGTATACCAGCCCATTAAGAAGAGAAAGTGAAGTAAGTAATCTAAAAATAACTCTGCTGTTGGCCTAATTTAACAAAAAAAAAAAAAAAAAAAAAAAAAGTCTTCTGTGCATAAGTAAAGTTCCACATTTTGTCTCCCCTGGTGGAAAATCTCTGAAGCATTTTGCCACCTATTCACAGAACAACATCTTGTTTGGCATCATAATTGCAGCCAGAAGGGCTGTTTTGACTTTTTTTTATAATTATGTGTGCTATCCCTAGTCATAGTGCAAATCTTGTCAGTCCAAAGAGACCCACCTTACCTGTTCAGCCACCCCTCAAAGCACATGTACACATACCTTTTTCCAAAACACATTGATTTTCACAAAACCTTACAGTCTTGAATTGAAATTGAATTGGCGTTTTTAAAAAAGTTAATGGGATAAAAAGTACATATCAGAACTCATCAGAAGAGGTATAGTCATGTCTTTAAAAGTTTTTTTTTTTTCCTTTTCAACTAGTCTTTAAATTACCTTTTCATGGGACATCTTAAAAATAGTTACAACTTGTAAGATGAAACAAGTTAAATGAATTTCTTTGATCTTTACCCTTTCTCTGGTGATTTTTGCTATTTTGTTTATATTTTTTATTGTTCTTTAGGTTAACATTTTTATACTTCTCAGCATCTTTTTGTCTTGCTGTTTGGAGCACTTTGTGTAGATATAGGAAGATAATGGTTCTTTTTCTAACTTTAAGATTCTACAGATTTTGGATCCTTGTAAGATAATACATTCAGTATTAATTAGAGGTACAAAGTACCTCTACCTCAATAACTTGAGTGTGGGACATCAACAGTGGAAAGATGCATTTCCTCATGGTGGGGTAACTGGCACTAATGTTTTTAAAGGCTTTTGCACTTAAATTTAAAGGAATTTTTATTTCTTCCATGAGAGCTTTAAGAATTTAGGAGTGAGCATTTGCTGTGGCATATGGTGCATTTTAAATTTTAAAATACTTTTGAATCCTACATAAGCATTCATTCACTGATATGTTGGACTAGTATGAGCTTAGAACACCCATAAAGGATATTTTAGCTCTTAAAAAGATAAGATATGGAGCAGATAGGAAGGAAACTTCATTAAAGAATAACATGCTTCAAGTATTAGAAGGATTGGAAGAAGAAGTAATAGGCCCATTAGGGAGCTGCTATCGTAGATTGTTACATTCATGGCCTGCAATGAATCACTCCTTCCAGTATCCACACCCTTCCATACTAACTCTGGTTTTTGTGTGTGTGACTTTGGCCAGTGGGACATAAGCAAATGTGATGCAGGTAGAGAATTGATAACTGCTTGCCTGTTGGAGCTTGCCTTTTCGGGAAGCTCCTGCCACCATGTGAAGAAGCCTGGTCTAGTTTCCACGAAGATGAAAGACCAGGAGATCTGGCCTGTTCAAGGCCCAGGAGGCTCGAGTGAGTTCTGCCCCCAGCTGGCCCCCCCAGGTGAATGCAGCTGCACGAGCCAGCCCACGCCAGATCAGTACAAGATTGACACAGCTAACTTGTAGAATTATGATAAATAAGTTGTTTGAAGCCACTAAGTTGGGGGTTGTTTGTTATGAAGCAGTCTAAACGGTCATAGGAGCTTATCCAGGTACATGAAGCAGTATAGAAAGTCAAAGCAATGAAAGAGTACCACCAAAACCAAAGACAGGGAGACCTATGCAGTTAAGCTCCCATTTTGCCTCTGAGATTCCTGGTAGTTAAAGTGGAATGTAGTTAGCTATAGAATATCCATTTTGAAAAAGAGGGAAGAATAGCATTCTTTAGAAAAGGGAATGTCATTCTGTGAACTAAATTCTAAGAGATTTCTTTCTCATGTCAGGCCTTACATGGGAGTAATGAGTAATAGAGAGGGCTGTATCCTCGCCAACATTCCAGCAACAGATTTTCTGAAGGATCTCTTGTGTCTGTTTCTGTAAAGCCCAGAGATACATTATCAAAGCACAACTCCGAGCTTGATTATGAGAGGGACTAAGATATATAGTACTCTTCCTGTTTCATTGTTACACGGTTACCTGTTAGACTTTATTTCCATTTCAGTTAAATCCTTTGGAACAACTACAAATTTATGTTTTTAATCCCCAAATTCCCTGTTCCTCTGTAGGTGAATGCTTACGATGGTGTACTGTGCATCTCTTCGTAAGTATTCTTTCTTCTTTTATTTTCCTGGTTGGAATGTGAGATTATTCTTTATTTCTAGGTTGACTGTGTTATTTCTAGCTCCATAATGCCTTATGGTTATTGATGTTCAGCTCCCAGAACAAACCCAGTAGTGATGGTTAGTGGACTTGAGTCTGTTTGTCTGAAAATATGGAAGTTATAGAATTCTAAAATTTTGACTTGTATTAGAGAATCAGAGATTGGAAACAGTAACCAAATAGAAAGACTTGAAATCATGGAAGAAGAGCTGAAGCAAAGAAAAGTGAATTGAGTCCTCTACCTTAAACAATTGAAAATTTATAAACCTTGTATGAAACAGAAGATAATATAACTTATACAGTTGTGTTGTTTTGTCTTGAATCACTGACTACTAAATGTCAGTTTACTTTTTAAATATTATCTGAGTCAGTCTCCTTTTCCCTATCTCCAGTACCACGATCAGAGTAAGACACTTTCAGCTCTCACTTGTCCTAATGCAATAGTCTCCCAAAGTATGTATTAACTGTACATATTTCTGGTATGTGGCTTCTCCTACTTTATCTTTTCTCCCCCTGCTGTATCTGTGCTTATCAGAGTGCAGGCACATGGTAGTTGCTTAATACATATTTGTCAAATGAATGAATGAATTCTTCAGGGACACTTTTGTATGTCTCTAGCAGGTTCTCTAGCGTAGTGGCCAGAATGATGTTTATAAAACGTTTATTTTCGTATCATCCCTCTGGTTATAATAGGCCCTCATTTCTCTTAGGGGGATGACCCAAACTCTATTGGTCACATATTTTGGAGTTATGAATTTTAAAATACACACAGTGGATAGTGTCAGAAGTTAACAAACGGCACCATTGGAGCAAATCCAGATACCATTTGCAGAGTGAGCCTTATAGTCTTAGAGGAGAGAATTGGTCTTTGGGTTAGCTTTGTCTCCTGGGTGCATAAGTTTCTTTGGAGAGCCATCCAGGACTGGACCAAAGAATCTATTGGGCAACCAGAGTGGCAGAAAAAGCACTTGTAAGGAGGAAAACTGCCATCCTTTTTGGCTTATGATGGCTTTCTTTACTTTTAGCCCTTTTCTGAACTTGCCTTTTGCTGGCCCTAAAAATTTAAAAACATTTGAGACATTCAAAATTATTGCTGTAAAGACATTTAAAATGATGCTATAGATGAGAACAGTAGGGGGAAAAAGATGAGTACTCCAATTCCGGAAAATAAGGGTAAGAGTTAAAAGTTCCAAGAATAAGTGTGTGACACTTAAACAATTGAAGCTAGAAAGTGAGATGAGGGAATATAGTATAAAATAAGCAAAAATAATAGTAACGTATGAGATTCAAATTTAAAAATGCATAAGGTAATTATGATTAAGCATTAATTTGGAAGAAGAGTAATTGGAGGTGATGTGAGCAAGTTTGGAGAGAGATTGTCTTCATAGAGTCCTCTTCTCCTAAAGGGCCTTCCAGTCTTTGATTCCCTGAGGGTGCTCATCCTTCCACACTCCCTGTTCTCTGAGTCTCAAGTCCCAGTCTAAGATGATCCTTTGGGGAATACCTGTGGAAGTTGGGCCCCTCCCCATAATTTTTTTTACATTACATGCCCTTGGAATAGATCACAACAGATACAGCAAGAACCTGCATCCAAATAATGCTTCCCTAAACCTGGCAGGTGAAAATAATTTTATAGTCCCAAGGAAAAATTTTAACTTTGGTTTAACAAGTATGGATTCTACTTTGGGGCAGATCCCCTCTAGTACCTCATTTAATATCATAGAATTATAATAATGAATGCTGTATGAATGTCGACAATGTACAGTATATGCATTACTTTATTTGATCTTTATAGCCACCTATGGGACTTTCCTTATTCCCATTGAAAGGGATCGTAAGCATCTTTTACTTATATTTTAGAGTTGGGGAATCTGGGGCCTTGGTAATTTAAGATATTTCAACCAGTATTTATTAGTCAAGCTGAGATTAAAGCCTGGATCTTTTGATTCCCAGGATAGTTCTCTTCCTACCATAGCCTGTTGCCATATTTCCACTGACTATTTCTTGACTTCACAGTGGTTGAATGTTTTGTAACATTTATGAATGAGAATGGCAAAAAAGAATGTGAAGTCTTAATAGAAACTGTGCTCTCATTCCAGATTATGAATGAATTAATAGAGAATTTATGCCACTCATACTGTCCTTATGCATAATTTCTTATTCTCTGTGAAATTTGTCATCATTAAAGTGTGATTTTCAAAATGGGAAAAATTAATGGTTTTCAAAATGACTGAAGATAGAAAAAGTATGTGATAAAGCTAAGAATAGACAGGTATAGTAAATGACTGGTTATATATCAACCTAGAATTCTTTTGACTACTCCTTTCTTTACCTAGTCAGAATCAGGCTTTGAAAAGATCTTGAGAGGCACAGAAGTTACCATATTATTTCACTACACCATAAGTACAGTTATTGAGGTTTGCACAGGGTGGTCAAAGAAGACAGAGAAGGGACAGCTATCTCAGAATGGGGGAATAGGGAGAGGAGAGGTTTCCCAGAGGAAAACTCTGGATTGCCATGGGCAGTTTGACTCATGTACAAAGGTTAGAGATGATGAAGGTGGTTCTTCTCTTTAGAGCAGCAGTTCTCAATGTGGTTGGACAGGGACAGTCTGTTTTACAATTAAATTAATCCTTGAATACAAGTTCAATTTTTCATTCTCACAAGTGAAAAAAATATGTATGGGTTTTTACTTCCATGAACAATTAAGGACTACTTACAGTACGCTGTTAGTCATTAAGGTTTACTAAAATAGAGCATTCATTAAGAAAGTCCAGCTCATTATGGGAGTCTACTAAGGATTCTAATAGTTTATCAGAAGTCAGAGTGTTACAAAATACTTAGTAAGTTGTAGCTCCAACTGCTCGTGTTCTAAAAACAGGTGTCGGGAATGACCAACATTTTCTTACAGAATGTTTTGTTATCCGCATATAGGCTAGGGTGCCTTAAATTGGTATGGTTTTTAAATGCTGGTATTTTACTTATGAATTATAAAGGATTGATTTAGATTCGTCATTATAATTTTTTCAGGATTGTATCCTTAATGTGTTTTGTAATTCATATTTGTATCAATAGTATTTTTGGCTCTTGCATGTAAGAGTGAAGACTCTGTCATGCATCATTTTCATCAGAGCTTCTTAAATATTGGCATGAATAAGAATCACCCGGAGAGCTTGTTCCAAAACAGTTTCCTGGGCCCACCCCCAGAAATTCTAATTCAGTAGGTTGGTGCAGGGCCTGATAATTAAGCTCCCAGGTGATGCTGATGCTGCTGATCTTCCAACCACACTTTGAAAAGTGTGGATCTGAATAGATTCTTGCTAAAGCCGGTGCGTAGGAAATCCTTGCAAATATTCCTGTATAATGGCATCTCACATCATTTAGTCCCTTTCAACTGGAAGGTAAGCAAACATAAGACGGGGTGAGTAGGTGGGTGGGCAGTAGAGTCTCAGAGCATTTTTGGCCAACCTCAGTAATTCACTTAAAAAAATAGATTGGCTAGTTTTGAGCTAGTTCATGTTGGTCAGTCTGACTCAATCACATGCTAGAAGAACATAGGGGATAAATGTGGTCAGAGAAATTTACCTGATTATCTAGGGTTTTGTATACTGTGCTCAATAATTTGCATTTATCCTGAGGATGGTAGTAAACCACTGAAGCATTTAGAACTAGGGGATGGTGTGGTGCTTGCGTGGCTCAGCTGGTTAAGCATCAGACTCTTGGTTTCAGCTCAGGTCATGGTCAGGGTCTTGGGATCGAGCTCCGTTGTGGGCTCCATGCTCAGCAGGGAGTCTGCTCCCGGATTCTCTCCTTCTCCCTCTGCCCCTCCCCTCCTCATGTGATCTCTCTCTTTCTCTCTCTCTCTCAAATAAATGAATAAATCTTTAGAAAAAAAAACTAGAGGATGGCATGATCAAAGTTAGGAAATAATTTGTTGAGAAGAGAAGCAGAGACAATAGTTTTGAAGGTGTGACATTAATGTAGATAAAAAAAAAAAATAAAGAACCTGAACTAAGTAGTGGTGAGAATGATTAACAAAGCTGGGATACTAAGCAGGTGAAAATAATGATTATCATAGCAGCCGACATTTATTATGCACTCACTGTAGGTTATGGCTGATTACTCTTCTAAGCACTTTACATGTAGGAATTAATTTAGTGCTTATAGTAGCCTTATGAGGAAAATACAGGCATACTTTGTCATTTTACACTTTGCATACAATGTTTAAAAAAAAAAAAGAAAACAAATAGAAGGTTTGTGGCAGTCCTGTGTTAAGCAAGTCTTTTGGTGTCATTTTTCCAAAAGCATTTTCTCACTTCGTGTCTCTGGGTCACATTTTGGCAATTCTTGCATATTTCATACTTTTTCATTATTATTTGTTATGATCTGATCTGTGATCCATGGTCTTTAATGTTACTATTGTAATTGTTTTGGGGTACCACGATACCAGACCACGATACCAGACGATACCAGAAGATCAAACTGGCCATGACGTTCCCTTAAGCCAAAGCCTAAGCCAGAGCACGTCCCTAACTCTTCAATTCTCTGAAGGCTGACAGAGGTGAGGAAGGTACAAAAGAAAAGTCGGAAGCTAGCAGAGTTTGGTTCATGAGGTTTAAGGAAAGAACCCATTTTCATAACATCAAAATGCAAGGTGAAGCAGCAAGTGCTAATGGAGAAGCTACAACAAGTTCTCCAGAAGATCTAATTAAGATAATTAATGAGGGTGGCTGCCCTAAAAAATAGAGTTTCAGTGTAGCCAAGATAGCCTTATATTGGAAGAAGATGCCAGCTATGACTTTCATAGCTAGAGAGGAAAAGTCTGTGTCTGGCTTCAAAGTTTCAAAGGACAGGCTAACTCTCTTGTTAGGGGCTCCTGCAGCTGGTGACTTTGTTGAAGCCAATGCATATTCACCATTCTGAAAATCCTGTAGCCCTCAAGAATTATGCTAAATCTACTCTGCCTGTGCTCTGTAAATGGAACAACACAGGCTAGATGACAGCACATCTGCTTACAACATGGTTTAATGAATATTTTAAGCCCACTGTTGAAACCTATCCCTCAGGGAAAAAAAAGCTTCTTTTCAAAATATTTTGCTCACTGACAATGCACCTGGTCACCCAGGAGCTCTGATGGACATGTACTACGAGATTAATGTTTCCACGCATACTCATACAACATCCATTGCTCTGCTGTGGATCAAGGAGTAGTTTCTACTTTCAAGTCTTGTTCTTTAATAAATAAATTTCATAAGACTGTAGCTGCCAGACATAGTGATTTCTCTGATGGATCTGGGCAGAGTAAATTGAAAACCTTTTGGAAAGGATTCACCATTCTAGATGCTATTAAGAACATTCATGATTCATGGGAAGAGATCAAAATATCAACATTAAGAAGAGTTTGGAAGAAGTTGATTCCAACCCTCCTGGAAGACTTTTTGGGGTTCAGGATAGGGAATGAAGTAACTGCAGATGTGGTGGAAATAGCAAGAGAACTAGAATGAGAAGTGGAGCCGGAATTGTGACTGAATTGCTACAATCTCATGATAACACTTTTATGGATGAGGAGTTGCTTCTTATCAATGAGCAAAGAAATTAGTTTCTCAGAAGGGATCTGCTCTTGGGGAAGTTGCTGTGAAGACTGTTGAAAGGACAAGGGTTTTAGAATATTACACAAACTTATTTGATAGAACAGTGGCAGGGTTTGAGAGGATTGACTCCAATTTTGAATGAAGGTCTGTAGGTAAAAGGGTTTCAAATAGTCACATTATACAGAGAAATTGTTGGTCAAAGAGTCAGTCTATGTGGCAAAGTTCACTGCTGTCTTATTTTAAAATATTGCCACAGGGGTGCCTGGGTGGCTCAGTCAGTTAAGCATCTGACTTAATTTTGGCTCAGGTCATGATCTCAGGGTGGGGAGATCGAGCCTGGCATCAGGCTCTGTGCTGGGCATGGAGCCTCCTTAGGATTCTCTCTCCCCCACTTCTTCTGCCCCTCCTCACCCCCTCTCTCTCGCTGTAAAAAACAAGAACAAAAAATTACCACAGTCACCCCAACCTTCAGCAACCACCATCCTGATCAGTCAGCAGCCATCAACAGCCAGGCAAGGCCCTCTACCAGCAAAAAGATTATAACTAGCTGAAAACTCAGATGATGGTTAACATTTTTTAACAATAAAACATTTTTAAGTTTAGCTACGTACATTGTTTTTTGGTTTTTGTTTTTTCCGACCTAATGCTATTGCACATTTAGTAGACTACTATAAATATAACTTTTATATGTACTGGGAAAAGAAACAATTTATTTGACTTCTTTATTTTGATAATTCACTTTATTGCAGTGTTCTGGAACCAAACCCACAATAGGGCTGAGGTATGTCTATATTATTTCATTTCATTTGCATCTTACAGATGAGAAAACCAAGTAACAGAAAGGCTAGGTTACTTGTCCAAGGCCACACAGCTGGTTAGGGCAGAGCAAGAATTGAGACTCTAGCAGTTTGGCTTAGAGCCTAATTCTTAAATTACATGGTCTATTTGATGGAATGTGATGGTCAGTTGGGTGATAGATATGAGGGTGAAGGAGGAGGGTAGGGTGCTGGCAGATTTGTAGCCATTTCTAGTGTAGGCACTGGTATAGGAAAATGAGGAGGTAAAGCATAATGGAGTGAATTGAAGTCAAAAGTGAGAGGAAAGAGGATTGATTGAATTTTGGACATTTTGAGTTTGAGGAGTTTGTAGGAAATCCAAGAGAATGTGTGTAGTGGGCAGTGAATATATGGATCTTGACTGTAAAAATCTAATGCAAACTCACAAAAACATGGTGGCTGCATTAGCCTATGGAGGGTGCTGTGAAATGGATAAATCATATCTGCAGTACCATATTCAGTTTTCACACATTTTCACTGAAACTAACGTTTATCTGGAGATAATCATGGTATCAAAGGATTGGGGAAACAATGACATAAGAAAATTGGGACAAGGAACTGCTGGGTTGTTCACCGCAGAATTCAGGAGATAGGGAGGCTTGAATGGTGCACAGTGTTTTAAAGAACAGTTGTGTAGAATAGGAATTTATTCTTTGTAGTCTCATTAGTCAGAATAGGACCAAATAGATGCAAGTTATTCAGGCATAGATGTGCTGAGAATAAAAACGTGCCCAAAATGGGAAAGGATTGCTTTATGAGTTAATGCCTACGTAAGGAAATATTGAAATATCAACTGGAGTGCCACCCGAAAGGTGTATTGTAGAGGTAATTCCTGTTCGGCATGGATTATTAAGTCCCTCAGACTGGATAGCTTTGTAATAAAATGCTTTAGGTTGTTTTAAAATTTTGCTTATGAATTATTAATTTTTGCTGTTAGTAGGTCTTTTCTGAGTTTTTCTTCATAAAATTTGAAATTGAACTAAATCATTATTTTTCTACACATCAAACACACAAGCCATTCCCATCTAACATGATAGTTGTTGGAAATTTGCAAGGATTTTCCGTAAACATTAATCCACCTCTCATGATTGCTCTAGTTGTTTTAAGCAGAATGTAGTTGTTTAGTCGCAGAAATGATCGGCCATACAGTGATTCCAAATAAAGGTAGCAGAGTTTTTTAATTCCACTTAGAGAAGAATGTAAAAATAAAGTATAGTTTCTCATTACTGGATTTATAATCTTTGTATCTCCTTTTTTTTCTTGGCCACTGGGAGTTTTGTTACCAGCAATGAAATACAACCTTCACGCTGTACTGTGCAGGATAGATACTGTAAATTTCTGGTCTTGCTTTTCCATTGATCTGGATTGCCATCTGGGAATCCTGTTCAGCTGATCTTTATTTCCTGAGTCAGAAATTCTGTTTTACCCATCTTTGGGGCTTTCAGCACTATTCTCCATGGACTGTCAGGTATTGCACATGAAAGAGAAGGTTCAAAGGCAGAGAAAGAAGGTTCAGGGCTGAAATGTTTACACTGCATTTTAAAAATTTTTACAAACATTTTCTAAGCTGATGGATCAGCATGAAAGCTTAGCAGATCTAAGACTTTTTACATGGCATCGTATAGGTAACATTTGAATACACATAATTTTTAAGGAGTGATATGGTAGTCATCAGTTATAAATGTGTTACAGAAATGACTCGTTTGTGAATTTTCCAGTAAGCATAACTAACAACATTGTGATTAATGTTGTAAGTTTCTTGTTTGTTTGTTTGTTTTTTACAAGTTTATTTATATCTTACTGTTCTGCTTTGTTTTGTATCTGGCAATTAGTATTGAACTTAAGTTCAGTTTACAATAAAGAACTTAACAACTCACTAAAATTTTTATAATAAACAGGTATTTCTGAGGTTTTGCCACTTTTTGTGTCATCAACTGCATATATTACATAGTAACCAAAATGTTGAATTTTTTAAAAAAGGAATGGAAGTACAAATATGGAAAAGCCAACTATTATACATTTGTCATTTAGTTAATAAAATATATTTCAATGAGAAAGATGATCTGTCATCATACACAGTAGATTGATAGCATAGTGTTTTTTAATGTGTGAGTAGCTTGTTTGAACATAGTTTGGTTCTCTGTGACTGGTTGTGCATTAAAAATGTTAGACAGCTTTGCTACTTCTTTCAGCTTTGTGTACAAACAAAATATTCAGCATGGAATATAAAAGTTTCGTAAAGGTCTTGCGTTTATCCTTATGTACACAAATGTTTGTGGAGCATTTTAAAAAGCATTGTGAAGTATTTGAATTTTCTACCATACAGAGCATTTTCTTATTAGATTTTTGACATTATGTTAAGCTATAGCAGATTCTATGCATCTGGGAAATTTACATACATTGAAAAACTTTTTAAGAAGATGAAATTAGTCTTCCATATGGAATTATGGGATAATTTACAAAGTGAGCATACATGCTTGGCAGGTGACGTATCAAAATATTTTTTACTTGATTTTACTTTTATGGGCTTCTCTTCCATTTTTATTCAGTTTGTGTGTATGTTTGTAAAATTTGTGTAATGTAGACATATCTTTTAACCACAAAGTGGGTATTTTTAAAAAATTCCAGTTTTATTGAGAAATAATTGATATACATTTCTCTAGAAGTTGAGGACACCTAACATGATTGTTTGATTTACATGTATTATGAAATGATTACGAACCATAGGTTCAGTTAACATCTGTCTTCTCACATAAATATATAATAAAAAGATAGGGAAAAAAAGAAAAAAGGAAAGAAATTATCCTTCTGATGACTTAATTTTTGTGAGTGGTATAAGATAATGGGTCCAGTTTCATTTTTTTATATGTGAATATTCAGTTTTCCCAGCACTATTTATTGAAAATGTTTTCTGTCTTCTCTCTATTGAATGTTTTTGGCTTCCTTGTCAAATATTAGTTGACTACATATGCTTGCATTTATTTCTGGGCTCTTGATTCTGTTCCACTGGTCTATGTGTCTGTCTTTATGCCAGTACCATACTGTTTTGATGATTATGGCTTTAGTATAGCTTGAAATCAGAAAGTGTGATGCCTTCTGCTATGTTCTTCTTTTTGAGGATTTCTTTGGCTATGAGGTCTTCTATGGTTCCATAGAAATTTTAGGAGATTCTTGTTTGTTTGTTTTTTATTTCTCTAAAACACACCTTTGGAATTTTGGTAGATTGCATCAGAGTAGTTATTCAGAGATAGTTTGGCCCTAGGGAGTAAGTAGATTTATGAGGAAAATACTGGGAACGCAGTCTGTTCTCTCTTACTCCTAACTACAGACAGGGCCACTTTCATGTTAAATGCTATCCATGCCAATTTAGAGATTTGAAAAGTGACAATATAATAACTAGCACATTAAAAGCAGTTGACTTTTATTCTAATCATGATTTCATTAAAATCATTCTATAATTTAATTTTAAAATCCAAGTTCTTTTTTGGGGGTGCATGCTCAGGGTTCCTGGGGTTTCTTATAATATCTGGAGATTTATTGGTTATTTGGTTGCACTGGTCAGTTGCCTTTTCTAGGCTCCCAAAGGACTCTGATTTTAATCTATATTATAACATGGCACAATTTACCGTTATAGACTCTTCTCAGTAGACTTTGAAGTCTTCATGGTCAGGGGTTATGTTTTATTGGTTTTTGTCCAAGGCCAAGTGGTACATAAAGAGGCAGTGAGCTAAGAGTATAGTTGTTACAGGCATCCTTAGAAGAAGATACATTCTCTTCTTCCTCCTCTTCCTTCTCTTCCTCTTCTCTTTCTTCTTATTCTCTGTCATCATCTACTCCTCCTCCTTCATCATCATCATCATCGTTGTCGTCTTCCTTACCTTGTATGTTGAGTATGTGCAGGAAACTATGATAATTGCTACAATTCATGATTACCATAATCCCTACCACAACTCTATGAGGCATATATTTTATGGATGAAGACACAAGGATACAAACATTAAAGATTTTATTTATTAATTTAATTAATTTTATTTATTAATTACAGAGAGATACAGCCTGCGAGAGAGGGAACACAAGCAGGGGGAGTGGGAGAGGAAGAAGCAGGCTCCTAGCAGAGGAGCCTGATGTGGGGCTCGATCCCAGAACGCTGGGATCACGCCCTGAACCGAAGGCAGACGCTTAACGACTGCGCCACCCAGGTGCCCCAAGGATACAAACATCAAAATAACTTTCCCAGTGGAGCATAACTAATAAACAGTGAAATCAGAACTCAAACCCAGGTCTAATACCTAAATTCTGTGCTCATAGCCACTACTGAATATAATCATGAAATCACAGGTCTGCCTTTAGTTAATTTGGTGGATTTCTGTCTCTAAACATGCATGACCCAGTATTTAATTTGTTTAGCCATCTCTCAAACTGCTTCATATCTAACACTAAGTATAAGTTTTAATAAATGTGTAGATGACTGAGTGAATGGCTTTCATATTTGTATTTAATTAAATAGCCCATTGGTGTGGTTAAAGATCTCTTGACTTACTCAATATTTTAAAAAGTAAGAAATGCATAGTTTTTCCTAGTCAATATGCAGAATGAATGCAAGTTAATCACTAGACAGTATTACTCTGTCTTCTTAAATAGCTGCGTACTTTAGGTGGAGTGCAAATCTTCTCTTCTGGACTTGGATTAAGCATGTGCATTATTTTAATCTAAAATGTGAGCCCATAGTAGCAGCAAAGGAAGCTGGACCAGGCCTAGAAGTTTCCAGGAGAAAGAATAATAACTGATGACTGTAGAGTATTCAGAGATCTTGAAAATCCTGTGAGAAACTTAATCCTTCAGAAATGTTCTCTGGGTTATCTGATGTTGCTGTAGATTACAAATCCTCAGCATAGCTTGGATCCTGGGCGGCATTTAATGAACAAGGATTCCTGCCCTTCCTCCCCACAAGCCTCTTCCTCTACACAAAGCCCAACCACTTCTCAATTTTAGAGTAGGTTTTCCAGTAGAGGGATTCCCTCTTTTGGTTACACATTGATGGCACCTTTGGCACATGACCATCAGTGTTATCCATACGTCACAAAAGACTCATTAATATGTACTATGGTAGTTGTACATACAAAACAAAAGATATTTGGTTCTAGTGAAGAATGTTACCTTTCTTTAGGAGATTTAATATGAAGAAATAACAGTTCCTGCAATGCCTGGGTAGCTCAATCAGTTAAGTAGCCAACTGTTGATCTCATCTCAGGTTGATCTCATCTCATCTCATCTTAGGGTTGTGAGTTCAAGCCCCATGTTACTTAAAACAAACAAACAAAAACCAGTTTATTTGAATTTCATATGAATTCCTTTAAAGTCTTAACTGCATGCAAGGAAAGTACTGTGCTATGTCTTTGGGGGATTTAAAGATGAAGAGGACATACTACTGCTCTCAAGAAACTTAAAATATAGTGGGGGGAGATATATGTGTAAATAGCTAAGTATAATGTAAGATCAAATGAATTAAATAGATAACCAGCAGCCTATGGGAATGTTCTATTCTAATATGAGTCTCAGAAAAAAAATTATGAAGGAGATGACATTTGACCTGAGTTTTGAATGATGTACAGATGCCTGATAGGGTTTACTTATGTAAATATTAAAACATATAATAGCATGCATTCTCAGTATGAATTTATATGTATATACATGTATGTATGTGTGTATATATATATGTATGTATAGTCAGTGTAATGTAATATATATGGTGTGTGTAGATGTGTGTGTATGTGTGTGTGAATGCATAATCACAATGAGATTAGCATGTACTCTTTCTAAAATACTTTCATTTCCGTGAAATGTGAAAATGTAGAAAGGTTTATTTATAAAACAACTCTTTCTTAATTGATGTTACTGGAATATTATTTTGACTTGCATGTTGGGTTTAGCAACTAAAACTATTGGTAGTCATTATTAAATAGTCTAGTAACCTGTACAGTTCTTATAGTGACACATGGACATGTGCTAAGGTTAAATAATTGACAGATTTTTCTAATTACCTGTTTATGAAGGGACATACATAATTTTGCAGTGAAAGCTCCTAAGTCCAGCTTAGTGTTTGTCAGCTGTATAGTGTTCAGACAATAATTGGCTTCACCTGGATTAGTCTGGATGAGTAAGGAGCTGTGTGGAGATCATATATTCCTACTCTTGTCATTTTGAAATGCTTAAACCAAAATAACCCTCTAAAATCAAAATAACTAAATAACCTACTTGCCTTTATAAGTAGGTCCTTTAGATGCTTCTAATTTCCTCTCCCCAAATCTCTTTGCTTTTTTGTTGATGATGTATGAGGTATGTATTGTTACATAGTAAATTACCAGATTTAGTGGTTTAAGACAATACATTTATTATCTCACAGTTCCGTTAGGTCAGATATCTGGGCATTGCTTAGTTGGGTACTCTGCTTCATGGTTACTCACAGGCTGCAGTCATGGTGTCAGTTGGAGTCGCAGTCTCATCTGAAGGTTCAGCTGGGAGATGGTCAACCCCCAATCTGATGTGGTTGTTGGAGGATCCAATTCCTTGCAGATTGTTGGACTGAGGGCCTCAGTTCCTTGCTGGCTGTTGACTGGAGGCTGCTCACAGTTTCTTATCATGTAGATATCTCCACATGAAAACCTTCTTTATCAAAGTCAGCAAGGGAGGGGATTCATAGGTCTGCTAGCAAGATGAGGGTTATAGTTTTATGTAACATAATCATGGTAGTGGCATCCTATCACTTTTGTCATGCCCACTTAGATAAAAACAAGTCACAGGTCTTTCCCACATGCAAGGGGAGGGGAATTTATGAGGTCATAAATACCAGGAGATGGAGATCATTGAGGGCCTTACAGTCTGTCTGCTACAATGCCTAAAATTTCTTTTGGGTAGAATAAACCTAGCCTATAATGATAGATAAAAGATGTAGAATTCAGAAGTATGAAACTCATCAGCAGTTACTTTTGTCAATGAACCGTTGCAAATGACATCAGATCTATTCCTTTTTTTAATATCCAGAGACTATAAAGAGACAAAGAAGGCATTGGGTTGATAAAATAGAAAGAAGTGATTGCCAAAAGGACAGATGTTTTTTGAGTTTATGAATTTTATTGGAAATATTCCTTGCTTTCTTCAACTGCATAGAGATTAGTAGAAGTTTTGTTCAGAGATGTTTTGTCAAGTGACTATTTGTAATTACAACTTTATTGGAATTTAAAGAGAATTTAAAATCATGGTTTCTTCTACCTTTCCTTTTCTCTTTCTCCTTTCCAGGGTCTTCCTTATTTGATGTATCACGGTAGCTGCATATGTGTATAGTCAGTACTAGAAAATAAAAGTAAAAGAAATATAGAAATAAGATGAATATATTTCTTGTTAAATATCTGGTGAATACCAAAACAGTAATGATATAACATTTGTGGCTGGTTTTGGCAATGAGAATTGATAGGTACATGACCTACTTATCTGCTTATGTTAGAATATTAGGGATGGGCCACTGGGTTAATGACTAAGTTAGTTTAAATGATGAGGAGAGAACTGCATGTGGTAAATTTTCTTATGCTTGTTTTTCTCCTTTGTACTTTTTACAGTTTAAGGATATTCTATCATTACTGTTTTACCATCAGAGGCAGTAAAAGGCCTTGGCTTTAACGTGCAACTAAATCTAAGGGATTTTCTCCAATTCCTCATCAATGCATAACATAATTGTCTTTAGTTAACATAATCATCTGTGGTTGATCATTAAGCAATATTACCCTGAAATGAAAGAAATATAATCGTGAAGCGCAGGGAATTCAACTTCAGGTTACCACCTCTAATCTGAATGTAAACTATTATTAAATAGATCTTCGTAAGGCTCATTTCCCCCCCTGCAGTGACTCACCTTTTGCTTATGATGCAGGTTCTTAGACTTGGCCTTTCTTATATCTTCAGTGTAGATCTTCTATTATTAAATTAATTTAATTTTTTAAAAGATTTATTTATTTATTTTAGAGAGAGAGAGAAAGCACGAGTGGGAGGGGCAGAGGGAGAGGAAGAGAGAATCTCAAGCAGACTCCACACTGAATGCGGGGCCAGATGTGGGGCTTAATCTCACAACCCTGAGATCACAACCTGAGCTGAAACCAGGAGTCGGATGCTTAACCCACTGTGCCACCCAGGTTTTGCTATCATTAGATTTATTTTAAAAACTTTATTTTTAGTTCAGAAAGTTTTTTTTTCCTCCTCAAATTAGTAATCTGGGATGAAAATTATTCTAAAAATTGAATTTTTAAAAATTTCTTGGTTAAATAGATTTAGTCTCCCATCTATATATTCTTGAACATGTCCATTTTAGTGTTGTTTGACACAGATTTTTAAAGCCCCAGGGATTCAAGGACCATGACTATATGTCTTCTTGTGTAGCACTTCATACAAATAGGCACTCAATAAATGCTTTCTGATGATGAAAACTCAGTTAAAAGTTCTCTGGGGAAATCCAGAATTCTTAAACAACCAAATATAGAATCATACTATTTTAAAGATTCTAGTCTTCTGAAATGGCTTCCTTCTTCATAGCAACTTTAGACATGTTGGTTTTCATCCTCTGTCTTTCTTATTTGAACATAGAAAACACTCTGTGCTTCTGTTGCCTGAAATACCTTGGATGTTCGGCTGCCAGAACCTTTCCCTCTTGACTTGGTTATGTTGGAGATACTACATCTTCCATTCTCATTTGTCCTTTCCATTCAAGAAGACGGGGAGGAAGCTGAGCACATAGTATGTTAGAATTATGGAGCAAGAAGTTCCTTAGGAATAACACAGCTCAGCCTTACAGGAGTGACTTGTCAGAGTTTACACAGATAATTAGTGGAAAACCCCAGACTAAAATTCAAAGGTTGGAACTCAAGTTCTATATTTTATTGTTAGTGAACCAGGATAGTAGTATTATTTCATATATGTTGCTTGCGGTCTGTTGAGACCTGGAGACACAATTGGTATCAACTTGTTTGTGCATTTTTGCCATGATCACACATATTGATTATCGGGTATTGAAGTGCTATTGCAAATACTCAGTATGTTAGCTACTGGACAACTTTGAGTCAATGCCATGTGGCAGACCTTATTTTGACTGGTAAGGTGGCCTCAGACTAAAAAAAAAAACATGTGTTTTTAGAAAATCATAGTAAAATTGAACTTTTACTACTCATGTGTTTTCAGAGTATTTCTAGTAAGTATACTTTGACAATGTCTAACCGTGAGTCCTGCCATCTGACTTTTCCTATGAAAGCTTGGAAGCCATGCCAGTCCTTTCCTCTTTTACTACTGATTAGCACTACAGAAGAGGCTGAACCTCGTAATTTAACCCTAACAGTATTTTGCTTTGTGTTTTTCTATAATTGCTTTCCATACTTTCACTTTTCTGTCATCAACTAGAATTCAAGTTTGGCCAAGGCAGAACTTTCTTATTCTTCTCTTGTACTCTACCTAGTAATCATCTTACTTCTGGGAATATGTTAGGCATTTAATAAAAACTTCAAATATTACTTTTTAGTCTTAAGTTATATTTTTTGGATGTCATTAAATGCTTTTCTTGAGAAAAATTTGGTCAAACTTTTAGAAAATCTCTCTCTAGAATGCACCAGAAAGATTAGCTCTTAAAAATTCCACACAATTAAGTATGTATTTAATCAGATTCTGTGAACATGTTATTCTGTACACATGTCTATAATGTGATTTTTCCTCGGTACTTTCATAGATTTCTTTCTTAAGAAAGCAGAATTAAGAAAAATAAAGTTTAGGGGAAAACCATTCTTAGTATGTTATCACCACAAAATGAAATGAAATTCTTAAAGGTTAATAATTGCATATCATTGATGTGAAAAATTAACTTAGAATATTTAAACTTCTGCTATACTGGGATTTTTATGTTAACATATTTTATGTGTTGATTTTTAGTGTATGAAGTAGGTATTTTTATAAATCACATGCTATAGAAGTAAAAATATGAAATACTTTAATAAATCATATACTGCAGAAAAAGAATACATCAGAGTAGGTATTTGAGAAAATTGGGAGTTTATCTTTTTTCTGGGAAAAAATTTAAACTGCCATTGAATTTCATTTTCATTTAATTTTTTAAAAGGAAATGTTAGCATTGTTATGCTAGATCATTATAAGCTTTATTTATACTACATTTTATCATAATGCACACTGAGTATAAATAAACTCTGGTATGCTAAACCTAATAGCAATTAAATTGGAAGTGTTTGTATTTCATCACTGTGAACTTCGCAGAAATGTTTCCATGACAACCTCCATGCTAGTTAAGACAACCAGAGGTGATCAACAGTTTACGTATTTTTTTCTCTTGTAAGAATGGAATTTGTGTTGACAGTTTTGGCCTTTAATGGCACTTTTGTTCTGTGTGAAAGTATTTGTTTACCAGATCATATGTTGTTAACTGTCAGGCTGAGGCAGAGTGACTGCTTTTGATAAAAGGCTGCATTAGAATTTCTAGTCTGTGAGGCTCTTACACTCTAATTATCCCCATCAGTATAGAAGAGTCCATTTGCTTCAGTACTCTACAAATTACACTTTATTAAGACCGAGTATTATGGTGAGTAAAATTGGGAAGATCTTGATTTTGTTTGACCACCTAAAAATGGAAATTCCTTTTAACTTCTTAATGAATGCCCCCCCCCAAAATAACCCGCTACGTGTGTGTGCATAGTCACATGTCGTCACTCACACAGACACATACACTCACAAACACGCACACCTTGCAAACAACATCTGAGTGACCTCTTTGGAAAAGGTTATTGGGGCAGCATTAGTGATTTTTTCTTAACTCACTTCCCTAAAATATTGTAACTATATCAGTAGAATCTGCTACCAAGGATGTGCAGAAAGAGAAATGTCCAAAAAGAGAAAACAGAATTTTGCAGTTCAAACCAGAATTGCCAAGCTGATCATTGAACTGAGGACTTTCCCCTGTTTCCTCTCAAATAGAGGCATGTTACAAATGTGTCTCCTTTGAGATTCTAGGAAAAAAGCATTTATATACGTGTACTTAGAAGACTGGAATTGTGAAAATTCTCCAGAGCTACGTGAGTTGTATGGGGGAGGAAAGGTATCACTTGTTGAGGGACATTGTACTTGTCCTCTTCTATAACTGTGTCTGTGGTCTCCTGGCCGTGTTGTCTAGTACTTGCAAGATAGAACTGAGTGCAAAAGGCATGTTAAATATTTTATATGATTTATATATGGAAGAGTAAGCGCATTCCTTTCACAAATGAAGCTTGAAAGTTTTCTTGGCGAGTGTGACTATGTAGATGATAGGCTTCATCACATGTCTTCTCAGAAAAAGAAATTTAAAAAAATAATTAAAAAGAAATTTAAAAATAATTAAAAAGAAACTTTGATTTCCATCAGCTTTGTTGAATTGATATTAAATCATAGCTTGCCATGACCAAAAATTATCCTTGTTCTCCTTCAAATTACCTATTAAAATGCACTAACATTAATAAAGTTGACATTTCTGTAAAATTATACATGGTTTTATCTTATTTTAGTTTAAAAACATAGCCCTGGTTTTCTTAATTTTTTTTTCTTTCAGTCTTTGTCTTGGCATCATCCACTTAGTTGCATAAGTGAAGCTTATAAACATCCCTGAAACCTTCTTTCAGTCAGTCATTCACTCACTTACTTCTTCTCATGTACTGTAGGCACTGAGGATATAGCAGGAAACAAAACACACAAAAATCCCTCCTCTTATGAGGCTGTAGTCTCTTGAAGGGAAGCCAACAATAAAATAATAGAAGATGAAGAATGTGAAATGGTGGTAAATGCCACGGAGAAGAAAAGAGTGTGTGTAGGTGTGTGTGTGTGTGTGTGTGTGTGTGAGAGAGAGAGAGAGAGAGAGAGAGAGAGAGAGATGGAGAGTGGGGTTTGCAATTTCAAATAGGAGCCAAGGAAGACTTTATTGAAAAGATGACATTTGTACAAAGATCTGAAATAGGTGAAGGCAAGAGCTGTGCTGTTATCTGAAGGGGAAGGGATCAGCAAAGGCAACTGTCTTGAAGCAGAAGTATCCTTGGCAAGTTTCAGAAATGGTGAGCAGACCAGTGCAGCTGGTGCAGAACAAGCAAGGGCAAAGAGTAGTGGGCAGTAGAATTGGGGACCGAGGAATACCGAACATAGGACCTGCAGACAACTCTAGGCCATTGAACAGATGAGTAACACCACACGGTTTACCTCAACATAACCACTCTGGCTGCTCTGTTGAAAATAGCTCACAGATATGTAGGGATGAAGGCAGGGAAGGGACCAAGGAGGAAACCAGTTAGGAATTTATTGCAAGAATCCGAATGAGAGATGGTGGTGGCTTGAAGAGTAGTAATAGTCATGGTGGTGAGGGAGGAGAGCAGATTCTGGATATATTTTGAAGGGTTAGCCAGTAAGATTCCCTGACAGATTGAATGTGGTGTTTGAGACACAGAGAGAGGAGTTAAAGTTGTCTCAGGGTTTTTGACCTAAAAAACTGACAGGATGTTACTTCCTTTTTCTGACTTGGAGAAGACCGTAAAGGGAGCAGGTTTTGGGGAGGAACATCAAAAATTCAATTTTGGCCATGTTTGAGATCTCCATTGGACATCTGACTATAGATGTTAAGTAGACAAATAACTATAATATCCTGGAGTTTGCAGCAGATGTGAGCTGTAGGTAAACATGAGTAAGTTAGCATTTAGACATTATTTGAAACTATGAGACTGGTTAAGACCAAAAGAGGGCTCCAGAAGGGAAACAGTCCAAGGACTTCTCTTACGTAAGGTCTGGCAGGGTGAGTACCTCACAGTGTGCTAGAAAACTCCCACTTTATGTCTGGTCCCAGAGTAACTAAGAATGTCCCCTTCTCTCTCTACAGGGAACCTCTGGGAGAATAAGTTACATGATCACACGATGAGTATCTTTTATATCTACTCTTCTTTATATCCACTGCTTTTTCTCTAGTTCATTAATCCAGTGGCCTCCCATCAGATTTCTTACCTTCTCTCTATCCTCAACTTTTCCCACCAATTTTTGCTCTATTTCCAGAATAATCATTCCATACATAAATCTAATAATACTTTTCCCCTCACTAGACTTTTCCTGTGGCTTCTAACGTTTAAAGAGCAAAATACATTCTTTAGTATGAAATTATAAAATTCTTTGTTATTTAATTCTTGCCTCTGCCCAGCGCCTTTTCTTGCCATCTCTCTCTTCTCCCTTTTCTTCTCACTCCTAAGACAAGAAATTGATCTCTAGTTCCTTAGAGATGAGGACTTTTTCCCCCCCTTACTATTTGGGAGCTGCCAGGCAGCTGCCAGGCCCCCAGAAGCTGCTCTCCTACAGTACAGAGCTGTGTAGGGATGGGAGGCTGTGCTCTGTACCGCCCCTCCCGAATCTTCCCTACCTACAGGGAGTTGGGGATGGGTGAGCAGGCACTGCCAGCCAGCTGCTACCACATGATTGGCGTAGGCTTTCTGCAACACAGAACTGTGGAAAATGAGATCACCAACATTCGCCGATGTCTAAATCCACACAGAAGGGGGGAGATGGGCACTGTTCCTTGGCTGCCATCTCCTAGAAATACAGAGCTGTGTAGGATGGGTGCAGTGCCTGGCCGGAAAGCCACACACTCCCACTGTTCTTACTGAATTTTCATAGATTTCCATGAGTAAGTTTCTCTGTTGTTACACCTCTTTTGATGACTCACCAGAGGCTAAATAATTTATTGTCTTTACTAATTTTCACTAGCTTAATAGATACTCCTTAGTGAGAGGTTTCCTCTAATTTCTCACACCACAATTATAGACATCTTATCTCCTATACCATACCTTTTTAAAATACTTAACATATCATAAACACTTTCTGCGATTGTATGAACTCTAAGTATATTTAGTGACCAGCAGGTGGTCATTACACCAAATATACTATGTATAATATACACCACAGTTACCTGATTCTTTCCATAATCTTAGGTTGCTTTTGGTTCTTCACCATTATAAATAAAACTATTATTAACAGGGCTTGTGCATGTATTTCTGCCCAATTTGTGAATATTTCTTTAGTGTATATTTCTAGAGGTAGAATTATGGAGTAAAACATCGGGAACATTGCCAAATTTCTTTCCAGAAAAGTGACACAAATTTCTGATCCCTCTAGCAATGTGTATTTTACTGATTTTCACTAGATTCAGATATTACTTGGTTTTTAATCTTGCTGCTAATTTGATGACCAACTAGAAACTTAACTCATGATGAAAGCATTTTAATCTTGTGCTTCTGATCTTCAGTGCCATTTTTTTTTCAAGTTAAGACTAAAGCCTATTTTGTAGGTAAAGGCAAAATTAAAAAGAAAAAAGACAAAGAAAATCTGAGTGGAACCAGAATAACAAATCAAAGGTGCTATTTTCATTGCTGTTGGCTACGCAAGGTGTGGTATGGATTTTTTTTTCTTTGTTATCGTGAACAGTATAGGTTTTAGAATACATAGTCACTTCTCGCTCAGCTCCTTTCACACTTTATTTTCTAAAGGTAAAGTCTCAAGAGGAAGAAATAAATGTTTACTTAGATGAAAAATGTATGAGAAATTTAATGATGATCTAATATAGCTTGTTGGTAAATATAAATGAGAACAGCTTTGAAATTTAAAATATATAAAGCAGTAGATTCAGTGATTCAAGTAGTGTTATATATGAGATCAAAGAGAAATCTGTGATGTTTTAAATCTGTCTCTGATTTTGAAAAAGTTGGTTATCTGTACAGTCTTTGTTATTTCATCTACAAAATGCTGGCGTTCCCCATAGATTTGTTGTGCCATTCCTTGAATGTGGAGAAGCTCAAGAAAATTAGTGAAAAAATGTCTTATTTATGAATATTTTAATGGGACCATGTGTTAATCAAAATTTTAGTTTGAAATTTACAGATAAGCAAGGGAAGGAGACTAGAATGATCTTGTGGTAATGGCTTAGAGTCAGAGACACCAGGCTTAGATTTAGCTTCACGAAAACTTGAGCTTAATGTAGATACAGATGGCTACGTATAGAAATATTTATAGCTATGTGTATATACACTGGTTAGTATACACACACGTATTTCCTTCCTTTGTTAGTTGAGAGCGCCTAAAAGTGACAAGCATACTTAGCACCCATATCTTGGTTTCTAATACCATTCTTTAATAAAAGAACTAGGGATCCTTGGAGAAGTGGGACTTACTCTTGGATTGGGGCAGAAAATATACAGGATGAACCTGGAGCTCTTGTAATGCCAGAAAATAAAGCTATATTCAAATAAAAATATAATATGTGGAATAACCATGAGTTCATACAAGTGGGAGAATACTGTACAAGTGGGAGAATAATTTCCTATGTAGAAGAATTCCAAGTAATTTAGGTAGATACTTTACCCTCAAGGAGGTGGAACGTAACTCCTCACTCCTTAATTGTGGGCTATGGATGGTGACTTTCTTCCAAAGCGTACAGTGTGGAAAGGGGGAAAAGAGTTAATTTATATTAGAGAAACTTGACAAACCCATCCTCAGCTAGCTCATCAAGGTCAGCATCAGCAGTGATATGTCATGGTCGTAGTATGTATACTTGATATGATGTTATGAAAGTGACAGTGTACCCATACGGTCTTCTCCCCTCACCCCCAAATTTCATAACCCCAGTTTAATCTTGAGGAAAACATCAGACAGGTCCCAATTGAGGGACACTGTACAAAATACCCGACCAGTACTCCTCAAAACTGTCAGGGTTATCAAAGACAAAGTCTGAGAAACTGTCACAGGCAAGGGGAGCAATCCTAAGGAGACATAATTACAAAATGTAATATGGTATCCTAGATGGGATCCTGGACAGGAAAAGGACATTTGGTAAAAACTAAGGAAACAGAAACAAAATGTGGACTTTAGTTAATGTTAATGTTTTAAAAAATTAATGTTAACATTTCTGCATCTCTAGGCTTAGTATGGCTAAATTGGGTATGATGGGGAGTTAGGGGTGGGTAAGGACTTGTGGCACTGTTGAAAATAGAAATATCTAACACTATTTAGGACTTACTGTAGGCCAGGCATGCTTTTAAGTACTTTAGATGTTTTGATTTTTAAAAACAAGTCTTTGGTATTTTTATTCTCATGTTTGAGCTGAAGAATTGAAAGATTAAATAATTTGCCCAAGATTAAGCCTAGATATTCAGGCTCTGGATCCTCTCAACTATTGGGCTTTACTGAGAACGCTTGCTTTAGGGGGAAGCTGCAGGGAACAGTTCCCGTCTGTCACCAGGTTTGGCTTCTGCCAAGGTATGTAGGGTATAAAACATAACAAGACTTCTTTTATGTGTGTGTGTGTATATATATCTATGTATATCTATATATATATATTAGACAAAACCTGAAATTTATATATATATATATATTAGATGAAACTAGAAATGTTATTTCCTTAGATTATAGTGTGTGATTATTTCATGCTCATCTTCTTGATACTTCTTATCCGCTTATATATCAGCTGTACTAAAATTATTCTACATATTGCTGGAGTCCCCAGCTCACTAGTTTTTTGGTGACTGGGCAAATACTCTTTGCCGCTATACCTTAGGCCAAGTACCCATTATTTAACATCGCTGTTGTATTACAGTATTTAAAAGTCTTTCTCTTTTTTAAAATCCATCCTTTTTTATAACAACATTTGGATTTTGTTGGCTTTGTAATCCTCAGGAAACAGATAAAGTAACTGAGCCCTGAGAACACTAAATCAAGGTTGTATGACAAGTTTATGTATGATAAGCTCCAAACAAGTAATCTTGTAGACTTCTGTTGTGCTTTTCTTCCACAAAAATCCCGTGAAGTTAGTTCCCAGCAATTCTTCACTTTCTAGAGCCTAGCTTACAACAAACTCAATTTTTTTATTTTTTATTAAAATTATTTTATATTTACATAATTATAACCCAAGTAGAGGCGATGCTAATAGGCAGAGACAAGTATCTGCCCAGAAACAAATATGTTCTGTCAATCGAGGTGAACTCTTTGCCCATGGCTTGACTCTTTAGGGTGCGCCACCATCCCGTTTCTTTATTTCCACATAGTAAGTAGTGAGGGACTCGTGAGATTTATTTGAGGACACAGAAATATTGTGAGGGTGTTTATTTGTTTGTGGCTTGTATTAAAATTCTATAATTTAACCCACAGAAAAGTAGTCTCTCATTTTATACCCACAGTCCATTATATCCTGACCAAAGATGTGCCATGCCGCTGGTAGGTAACTAAGCTGTTGCAGCTGAGCTTTTTTATTCAGCTACTACTTCGGTGGAAATGCCTCCCAGCCTCATTCCTGCTCTGACATACATAGAAAGTGATGGCGTTTGGAGAGCACCTTGGGTTAACCTGTGACTGGCGGTGATTGGCCTGAGGGGCCTGGCTGCCCCAGGCTCTTCTAGCCACCCTGAGGGCAGAAGGGATCAGCAGCTTGGCATACCTGTAACGTGTTTGTGACACTTCATGTGCTTTAGCAGTTTGTTCTGTGACGTGCAACGGTGTGTCTTCCCCAAGTGTATATAATTTCCGCACAGAGTTGTGTAAGACTTTTAGAAAACTAGTTATGCTGAAGCCTGGCTTATGTAGAAGACCGATAACATTACAGTTTCTTAGACTGATTTGAATCTTGCTGTTCGGAACTCCCGTCGGACAATTTCATTATGCTGGGTGGGGTATATCTCGTAAATGGCCCAATAAATCTCCCTTCTTTCCACCTAGGTTCTGAATTAAATGAGAAATAAAAGAGAGGACCATATTTACCAAATAGATGAGTCACTCTTCCTTCCCTGGCAAGAGGTAGTAAGGCACTAAGGGAAGACCAAGAACCCACAAAAGTTTGTGAGTGAGCTCCCTGCAAACTCTCAAGAAACAGCATGAGTGGGAAGGAAGCATTTCAGCCAGTGTCATTAAGTGATTTGCCATTAACTGGACAGCTATGAAAAGCAGAGCACTGTAACAACAGAGAAATAGGGCCTTATAAGGAATTCTTACTAGAGCCTCTCAAGAAAGGCGTTAATTCCCAAAAGAGGACCTCAAACTGAAATTTTTCTAGCTAATGACTTAGGACATTTATACGTGTTTTATAAAATCATTTAAAAAATCAGATTATTTTTCTATTTTCGGTGGATAGTTTTAACTTTAGGAAGCACAAATATTTCAGAAACAGTATAATTTGTACAAAAATACCATTTTTCTTACTGTTAAACTCCAAAGAAGCATTATAACTTAAAAAATAAAAAATAAAAATAAATAAAAATAAATAGAACTTAAAAAATATATGTTATGAATTTCAAATCAGGGCATGGATGAAATTTCAAGTATCCGGAAACCTTTAGAATAGTTTCCAGAAGGTCCATTTCAAGTAGAAAAGTTTGGAAAAGTAAGAGCTTAAATTTTGCATGGCATCATACCATTTATGTTAACTTAAAATCTCTTCAAAAGGAATTGGTTGGCATCTGTTACATTATATCCACCTTAACTCAAAGCACTTTATTTCCCGGTGTATGGCTGTGTCTTAATAAATTGTATAGCCTTCTTTTCCTTTCTCTCCATGTTGAGTAGTAAATCATACATAGGCTGAAGTATTAGGCAAGTACTGCTGTTAATGAAAGATAAAATTAAATATAACTCTGAGGTATCTTTAAGGACAAAGCATTCTGAAAGAAAAATTAAAATACTATTTTTAAAGAGCCCACTTCCAGCTTGGATAGAGAAATCAAACTATGTTCCACAATATCCCCAAAATAATGGAGAATCTTTTTATCATTTAAAAATATGCTTGCTAGTACTACTCTAAAAGACATGATTTATCAGAGTCATATTCTAAAGCACTATGATTAGATTCTCTTGAGATTTAGTTTCCTTTCATAGTTTACCCTTACTCCTAAAAATGGAATGATTTAAATTAAATGATTTAAATTAAATGGAATGATTTAAATAATTACTGCTAAATACTAAATACTAAATAAATACTCCTAAAAATGGGATGATTTAAATAATTAAAATTATTGGGTCAGGATAGTTAGGTATGTTTTCTGCCCTCTGCACAAAACCATATCTCACTACAAAAGATAACTGTGGTTGCACTTGGAGAAGAGAAACAGTATATTTAATATACAAAAGGTTGTCAGAATGAAAAATAGTACCTTATAGCATTTTATAGTTTGCAAAGCCCTATAACATATTTTATCTTTTTTGATTCCCATCACAATGCTAGCTTATATATGTAGAAAGCTCAGAGGTTAAGTGACCTTGCCAAGAATAAACTAACAAGCAGCTGATTTGTGACACAAATCCAAATCCTCAGATACGATGTCCAGTGCCATTTTCTCAATACCATTCCATGTAAGGACAAAATGTATTTTATGTAAATTCTGAATTTTTAGTTAGGGACAATAAGAAGTTTTAAAGAGCCAGATTTTTTTCTGGATTTAAGGAATCTCTTAACTACTAAGATTATCCAACTATATAACTGGCTACCATGACAAGTAACAATGATTAGAAATGGTTAGGCAGAGGCTAGATGGCCATCTGTCGAGCTTGATGTTGGACTGGATGACCTTTAAGATCCTTTCCAATTTGGAGATTCCATGACTCTATGGTGATAATGATGCTGTTTCAGCCTGTTGCCAAGTAACATGTCTATTGTTTTTCCTGCCTGTCACACACAGCAATGGCAATAACTATCGTTTTCCTTATATGCCATGACAAATTTATATCATAGTGTCATATTAACAATTAGCGTTCCCGAAGTTTCTGACCTTTATAATGTTCAAATCTATTCTAAAGATGCTGCCAAAATTTCATTTTAAAAGGTGTGAAAATAAAATTCCTTTGCTGAATGACATACCCTAAAGCAGTATCTATGATTCCTTCCTCTTTCTTTTCCTTTCAAGGTCCATCAATCACACCCTCCTCAATCCACCATTGCCTGTTACTGATTAATGGAGGGACGCGTTCATTCATCCACTCTACTCATTCTGTAAACATTCATTGAATCTATGAGCAGAGCACTATTTGAAGCCAAGAAAATACAAGATGAGATTCATAATCTTACTTGCTATCAGGGTGGTAAAGCAGAGGAATCCATTCTTGTCAATTCAACATGTATTCATTAAGCAGCTAACAGTAAGGTTATATAGTATCGAGTGCAGATCTACCATCAAAAATGACTGAGTTGGTTTCTGAATCCAGATAAATCAACGAAGTCTAGGAGGTACAAGGTTTACTTTATCTTACTCTTTGGCTATAATGCAAATGAAACTCACCACTCTGTACAAGCAACTCTGTATCAAACATAAACGCATACAAAGGCAGAAACACGTAAAGAATTTTGTTTTGCTACTATAAAATACTTTATTCTTAGCTCAAGAAAACTCAAGCCCCATGTCAGAGGTTTTGAATGGTTTCATTGGTTTTTGCTAAATTCTTGTGCTTGCAGCCAGCTTATGGCTGCGATTAACGAATATATGTGTTTAGTTCCAATATGAATATTGGTTGATAGTTTGTTGTTGTTAAGGGGAAAGATGTGTGTGAAATAACACACATGTATATTGGAACTTAACTAATTCTTCATTTGCGTAAGTGACTCCTTTGCTGAACCTGAAGTTTTTGTATGTTGGAAGAATATTTCTTCAGTTTTTTGTCCTATTCACGCAAAAGATGTGGGCCTATCATTTCGTATCCGTGTGGGCTTAACCATAGGGTAACAACATGACAACAGGCTTCCATCAGAGTGAGCACGTGAGAGAGTGAGAAAGACAGAAGTCCGTTATTTTGAAACCTAATCATAGAAATGATATCCCATCATTTGCCTTATTCTGTTCATGAGAAACAAGGCACAAGGTCCAGCCCACATGCCAGAGGAGGAGAGTACATGGGATAGAGAAACCAGAGGTGGGGATCATTGGTGGCCTTCTTGGAGGCCACGACCACAAGTATAAACCCTCCTAGAGTGTGTTCCTTGCTATATTCTTTAAATTGTTGAAAGACATGCCATTTCCATAAAACCAAGCCAAAACCCCTGAAAGCTGTTTTCAATTTTCCCTTTTTTGTTCCTTTCTCTTAGTCAATCACAAGTGAAATGAACATTAATTAATAAATATCTGTCACATATGACCTGTTCGTTTCATCTCCACTGCCACTATCTTAGTTCAGATTTTCATTCTTTCTTATTTGGATTACTGCTTTTTATTTATTTTTATACCTAAAATGTCTTTAATTCCTCTTTCCATGCAGTTAATATTTGACACCAATTGTTCACCAGTTCCACCCACCACCCTTGGCTTTCTGAAAGCCAAGTGGGTGCTGCATCATTGAATTCCTGGTGCTGAAGACAGTGTCTGGACATGGTGCCCTTGCAAATATTTTTGTCTGAATAATTAGGTCTTAGAGCAGAATGGGAATCAGTATTCAGAACTCCCTAAATATTCCAAAGCCACCGAATCTTCCTCATTTTTTCTTGGCATATTGGATGTTTCTCCTGATGGGAAAAGTGCTGAATCCATCTTTTTTTCTAGTCACATAGAGCTTCTTCTCCTTGTCTTTTTTTCTTAGTCCCAGTGTTTTACCTGCTGCTTTTTGAATATTGGTCTTGACTTTTTCTCTCCCTGAAACACCACCGTCATCTCACATATTATAAATAAACAATTGCCAAATATATACGATTATCAGCATAAGCTTTTCCATGCCAACTAATAAAAAAGCTATTACATAGTTCCACTATGAAAACAAACTAAAATAGTGCAATAAAGTCAAGTCTTATTTTCTTTACAGATAAGTGCTTTCTAGCACACATCTACAGTTTGCTGAGGTTAGAGTAACATTAGCAGCGCCAGCACCAAGAATTTCTCCTACTATTAATTCTTACCATGCTTTAAATATTTTTTATCTAGCTAACAAATTGCATTCATTAAAGTAATGAAGTGTTTCCATTTTTGCAATCAAATAAAAATAAATGTCAGCTGGAGCTTCTTGAGGTAACAAGTGAGACCTTTGACCTACCTGCTTTATGTAAGTATGTGTTAAAAATAAATTAAAAACAAAATATAACAGAATCATGGATAAAATTTAATTTAGTATCCATATCTCACATAAAAAATAATTTCCTTTGGAATTTTTGAAATACTAAGGATGTAGTAAACCCTACAAAGAACTCTGGTTTGAGTACTTTTGGTATATGCTCTATAAAATATTATCAGCAGCATTTATAAATAAGAAAGATTCAGGGATTATGGGAGTACCATTTAAAGTACAATTAGATTTTCTAGCAGGTACTAATTTAAAAAAAAAACAAAACTTAAACTGCAGTAAGATTGAGCAGATACATGAAGTTCCCCTTCTCTAATGATAAGCTTTAAATAGTTTGTTCATTTTTAATTTAATTATTAAAAACAGGTAATACATAATACCTTGTAACCTGCTGTGCTACAAGGCTGTGAAGAGATGTTATGTTTTTAGCCTCCCAAAAAGCAAGGGAGGTGTGGGACATCTGGCTCTCCATTTGTCCCAATGTGCCATACATTTGGTATTGGTTTCTATGTCTGTGCAGTCATAAAACAGTTTGAGAAGAACTGTCTTAAATATCCATTTCCCCCTCTCAGGAAGCAATCACAATAATCAATTTCTTGATATTTATCTAGAAATAGTCAATGTATATATAAACATATATGTGTCTCTATATGTAATTTTTTTTTCAGAGATAGTAATATAAACATACAGACTGTGATGCATCTGGCTTTTTCACTTACCACTGTACCTTGAAATGATTCCCTATTGGTACATGCAGGGCTACTGTATCGTTTTTTTCCTGCTGCTTGTGTTGGTTATTAAATAGATATATCTTCTTTTCACAAATGGTAAATTTTTGAGAAGCTTTGTTAATGTGTGCTTAAAATAGGTGTGTATTTTTTATGTCTGCTTCAACAAAAACAACCTGAAAACGTCTTAAAATTGCAATGGTTTATGTCACTGGTGGTCACTTTCCACTTTTGGGGTTTTCCTAGATATCAGTTTTCTCTCGTTGGCTGAACTATTGTGTTTCTAGCTGGGCTTTTATTGTACAAGCAGAACGTTTTTGATCAGATTGTATTTACACGACAGCCTGAAACTGTGGCATTCTGTCAAGTACATCGTACACATTTAAAATATTGTCTAAATATTTATTCACATGATGGATTACTGTGGCTCAGAAAAAGGCAGTTACAACCTATTGAGTAAATAATTTTAGTTTTTAAAAATTTGGAAGGGCTTTGAAAGGGTCGTAATGATGTCTTATCTCAGTTGTTAGAAACAGCCACTGAATACCCTTGCTTTTTTCTCTAAATGGTATTTTAATTCTTAAATGTTTAAGCAACAAGACACAACAGGAAAAAACACAAAGGAAAAATTCAAACCAGTTGCCTGCAGGTATAGACCTTCCTTCTTCCTTCCCATGATCAGATACCATCTCCCCGTCATTGAAACAACAAATAGACTAACAAAATCACAGTCAAACAAAGAAATACTATGGCGGCAAAATGTTAAGATTCCTTGACGTGAAACAAAACTTCAAAGACATACAGTTGAAATTGCAAAAACATTTAAAATAAGTGGGTCTATTTCAATCAAAGGAGAAAACTTAATTTTTGTAATAGATTGTGGTCTGATTTAAATTTGATTTTTGTGAAACTTCTGTTTAAGAAGTAGTTCATTATTTTTATGTCAGCTTGAAAGTTGTGTGCTTTATGCTGTTTCTGTTCTTTCGTAAAGGAGACATGGTTTGTGGTCTTAATTAAACTTCATGTACATGTGTGAGTGTGTGTGTGTGTGTGTGTGTGTTGTTTTCTTTTTTCAGTCATGTGGCACCAGGACCTTTTATTTATAAAGTTTAGACTTTACAAACCTTTTGCATTTATCTGAAAGTAATTTGTTATTTCTAAAGAAAGTGAGGGAAATAGTTTGCATTTTTTTCCATGCAATACTAAGTTTATCTAGACATTGTAGGTTTGTGATTGTAACATCTTTTGACAAGCAAATTAGACCGTAGAAAGAGCATCTAACTTGGAGCTTGGGGCGTATGGTGCTACCTTCTGCAAATATAACTCAGAAACAAGTCATTCTGTTCAGTGAGGGGTCATGTTTGGATCTGTTTCTCTACTTTATTGTACAAGGGGAAAAGTAGCCTCCTCTTTTAGAGAAAATTATAATCTCAGTAGAAAAATGTACCTGTCTAACTTGAAGCTGAAAGTAAGAAAGATTAAGAAACTCATGTGCACAATTTCATTATTTTTAAGATCTAAAAACCAACTTGAATATATAAAATAGTTAAGGAAAACAATTAGGGTAGCCTAAATCCAGTAGTGTAGTTATTTTAGTTATTATCCCAGCAATTAGAATTATTAATCCTATGAAAACTTTTCTGTATAATATATGCTATTATTAAAATTTAGTGCCTGGTGTGTTATAGTATGTAAGCATAGAGAAAATAATTGTTCTGAAATGATCAATTGAACACATTATTTTTGCATGTTGACATTCCTATTTTAGTTACCTTATCTAGGACTAATAGGTAAAATAGCCCAATATGTACACATCTTGGGATTTTAACATATGGGTAAAGATGAGGAAAGGTCTATTGATCAGTTTTTAATTCCTGTTGCCATTTTGTACACACACACTTCTACAGATGGTGGAGTTTTGACTGCCCATCAGAGCGCCAATACCTTTGAGACAGCTGTTTCAGATAAACCTCTTTTACATGCTTTAGGTCAAGAGTAGTCAAACTGTTACAGCACCTGCTTTTGCATATGCAAATCTGTTGTTTTGTCATTTCATTAAACAAGAAGAGGTAACAGTCTCTTGTGGTTGTAAATAAGTCTGGAACATCGCCTACATGAAATGAAATCCAGTAAAAAGACAACTGTGATTTCTGTTGTGTAGTCCTGGGAGGTTGCTACTGTTTGGGGCTTTATTTCTGGAAGACTGCCCGTAATTCGGAGGGAGGGTAGAGAGGCAAGTTTATGTTTGGAGGCAAGAACAGGGAAGGTGTTTGCTGTCATTGACTGTAGGGTAGTTGTGAAGTTTGACATGCCCAGAAGCTACCGAATGCCATGTGGGGCCCCTATACACTGCATACCTCAGTTTTCATCATCTGGTGAGCCTGCAGCAGGATTTCCAGGCACTGGAGTCGACAACATGTCTACTTTGGTTTGGAGCCGATTGATCCACGGAACAGAACATGCTTGTGGGATCTTCCTTTGCTATAGAATGACATAAATGATTGAAATGCTTTCTTTAGGAAAAAAAAAAAAAGTTTTATTTGTTTATAGACCTTACGGCTTATGGGAAAAAATTGTCAAATAGTAACGCAAGCAGAGTTTGCTGGAAACTTTCATTAATGTTTTTGAATTATTTTCTTATTCAACTTTGATACATTAGAAATGAAAGTGGGATAACAATTGGGGGGAAGAGTGGGTGGCAGGAAATTCTTTCCTTTTTTATTATATTTCTTAAAAAGAGTAGTGGCATATAATAAAAATGGCACCTCAGGATTTGCAAATTGAAGATTTTACTCTGTGTTGTCATAGTTTGCTGTGGGGGAAGAAAGGGAAATACTAGAATTGATGAACAAATGTTGCATGCTGTCATTTTAGATTACATTATTTTAGTGTGAAGTTGTTCCTAATTTTCATTGTGAGAAATTGTGTATATGACTTAGAAAGAAATGATAAAAATTTGTTAATTTTGTTAATTGTGTTGAAGTGTGTTTATTCTGACATGGATTTACAATAAGAAGGAGTAAAAGAATATTATTTTCTAGCTTTGGGGGAAAATTAAAAATTCTTCCCTGACCTTTTAACCTTGTCAAATGATTTCCCTGTTCTTGACACAGTGCATTATATTTGCAAAGGTTGGAAGTTAACTCTTCAAGGTACCAGACATCATTTTTATTGGGATATTAATTCTCAGAGGTGCTAATCTCATCAAGATTTGTAGGCATTTTCTTTCATAGGCCATTCTGATTTGTAGCTCTTTCTTTTCACAGCAGTATTAAATACCAAACCTTCTCTGATATGGAAGTTCATTAGAGATATGTCTTTGATGGCAGCCCTTTCCTGGCTTCAGTTTCAAATACCTTGATGTAAAGCTTAAGAAGCCATTGTGTTGTAAGCCCTCCTTGATGTGCCTTATTTAGATCTGCATAGTAAATCAAGGAAAGTAAATAACAAGGCAGCAGATGGAAGCATGGAGATAAGGCCAGTGAACAATTGTATTTGTATTTTGTTATGATGTTGACAGGAGCTAAAATTCACTAATCTAGTTCAACTGATCTGCATTTCAAAGAAATCTCATTTAGCAGCAACTTGAAGGTTTGTAGGATAAAGTTCTTTTATTGCAGCTTTTATTGCATTCTTTGCTAATTTATCTGGTCAAGATTTAGCCTTGCTTACTTAAAGCTGCAAGCATGTTACAAGGAGTCTTAAATACTATGAAAGCATTAATGTCTAGACTATGAACTGAAGGTAATTACATATCCAGCGCTGAATAGGGTACATTTAGAAAATACTGTTGTCCAAACTCAATTGTCAGGGCAATATAGATAAGGTAGTCTTTTTTACCCCCTCTCCTGCTTGTTTGGGCTGAGATTTTTTTTCCCCACTTCATAAATAAGCTAATATACAATCAACTACTCAGAAATTATGCATAAAATGAGTCGATCTCCTTTAAATGTATATCTATTGATGCTGATATTGGTTGTGCCCTTTTGAGAATGGAAGATTATTATTAGTTTTGGAAGTGTGATATCCTTATTTGACTCTGCAGTTATAAACATGTATACTACATAAGTGAAGTATGTGTAATGTGAAATTAAACGTGTTGTAATAAGCCTGCTTTGTAGACCACAAGTACAAAGAATATTGGTATTTTCTAATTTATAGATGTTATTTATATATGTAATTATATGTGTTTATTTAATAGAAATAATTATTTTATGTGTATATTTATGTATTAACTAAATTTTGAGTAAGTTTGGCTTGCATTGGCTCTGAAAGGAAAGACTACTGGATTAGGACAGTTATACTGAGCTCAGGTCCCATCTGTGCCACTTACACGCTCTGAGATCTTAGATAAATTACTTTCTTCTGTGAATCTCTCCTGTAAACTATGGAGGGGTGGGGTGAGCCAGAGACAAAAGAAGTCTTCCCAATTAGAAGATCTTGGTCATTCATTGATAGCTCATTTTATGTCCGGCATCATACTTGACCGAAAGTTCATGTAAATAAGTTCTCTTCCCTGAAATAACTCTTGTGTGAAGATTCCATTTTCTGAAATTTACTGCTAATCAAAGTAGAATTTGGAATATAATTTTGTACTTTTTCTAACTCTAAGTAACACCTTGAGTGACCCCAGATTTGTTGGGTATACTGGTTTTGATTTTACTTTCCATGAAATGCAGAGGTTTACTTCAGGAGTCTTTATAGGGAGATTTATTATATCATTTAAAATACATTGTCATATAACAGGATTTTCACCAAAAACCTGTAATCTTGTTTTGAGTTCTAAGTTTTAATGTTGATTTAGAACTTCAGAGCGGATATTTAAAACCAAATATTTTATTTGGCTACCTTAGTATGGTTTGTCTAAATGTGTTTTCTACAGAATAAGTCAAATAATGACTTGATAGTTCTCCATGACACATATTTTTGACAGGCTTTTCTAGAACTTGAAAATAATGGTAGTGAAAATTATTAAAAATTATTTCTAAGAATGACATATGAATAAGACATAGTCTGTTTTCAGTAGTTTTTAATTACGTGTGAAAAATTGGATATATGGATAGATGGTAGATTAAGTGAACAGTTTTCAACAGAGGGCTAGTGAGAAAATGCTATGTGAGCTGATTACTTCTGGCTAAGGAAATATGGGAGTGCTTCATGGAGGTGATGATAATTGAAATGAAGCTTGAAAGGTATAGTACAATTTGAACAAATAGAATTTGAGAAAGACAATCTAGATGGAGCAAATTGAGACTTTAAATGTTGATAAAGGCAAGCATGAAATGTTTGGTTTTGGAATGTAGGAGAGACCAAGAGGAACAATATACGGGAGAGACATTAAATACTATGATGAAGGGCCTTAGGTTTCAGGCTAAGAAGTTTTGGTTTATTTAGTCGATATTAAGGAACCCCTCCTGTTAAATGACACTAATTGATACGCTAGTAAGAAAAGGTGCCAGGGAAATATTTGCATGATTTGAGGTCAAATTTATTGAATTAAGGTATTAATGTGTTTTAGTCCTCCCCCATGTCAGTCTAAAAGATTATAAAAACATGTATTTGAAAAATCTTGTCAGAGATGGTGTATTCTGCAAATATTAATGGTTGGAGAGGTGTTTGAAGATATTTGGTGGATGAGGGCTATGAATTTGAACTTGTCATTGGAGAAACAGGAAGAGGACTGTTGTTATAGAGGTAGAAGAGACATTGTTTTTAGAATGCTTTATAGAGACATCTTTTGGTATATATTTAAGAAAACTTGAGTGCTCTTGAGTAAAGAAAAGGTTTGAGATGCAATTCTGAAGATATATAAGCCATTATTAATTTGAAGAAGGGTCAGAACCAGAATATTCAAGTGAACATGTTTAAGAGGCAGTAGAGGATAAAGAGCTGAGTCAAAGACAGAATGAAAAATTGCACTCACAGGCTGTTTCAGATAATGAAATTAAATAGCAAGCATTTCTTAACATGTAAATGGATTCTATATCAGAAGATTTTTTATTGGTTGGTCAGAACACAGACCACACTTTCTTTAAGAAACCATGTTATACATGGCTTTTAGGTCATAGGCTAGCCCTTCATTTTGACCTTGAGGTCAAAAAGGGGTGGTCCATGACCCTTATAGAGCTTGCAGATATTATTTGTTAATATTTACCATTTTTAAAAAAATATGAAACTTCTTAAATCTTAAAAATTGAATCTTTCTCTCTACATCTCTGTCTCTCTCTCTCACATACACACATGCTTTTCCAGCCTCTCTTGAAAATTCACATTTGGTAAGACAAAGCCTGCATTCCTACACAACAAATGAAGTAGCAAATACAGTCATCTCATGGGGGGTTAAAAACCACCTCTTTAGAGACTTTACCACAGAACCTACAACTTTGTCTTATTTTGTGCCTGGCTGCTTTATAGTTTTATTTTTGGGTATTTTATGAAAACATGTATTTGGAAAACTTTGTCAGGTTGGGTGTATTCTGCAAAGAGTAACGGTGAGAGAGGTGTTTGAAGATATTTGATGGTGCAGGGGTGATGAATTTGAAATTGTCATTGGAGAATTGGGAAGAGGACTATCATTGTAGAGTTGGAAAAGACTTTATAGAATCATTGGTACATATTTAAGAGAACTTGAATGCTCTTTTGTGAGTGATATTTTCTGATCCTTATGATGTATTTGTCTACCATATTATTCTTTCTAGTAATATTTGTCTTGAAACCTTACCACTGCATGCAATAATTTTTAAAAGTGAGACATACTTGGATTACAAATGAGATAGCAGGAATAGATTCCCTGGATTCTAGTAGGCTTGGATATCCCCCCTTGTCTTCTGTTGCCTGTAAATACTCTGCAGGACTTCATTATTCATTCCCTCCTTAACTGTTGGTTATTCCCTTGGGCTAGAAAGAATATTACCAGATTTACATTTCAGAAACCAAACAGAAAGTAAAAAACACTTAGGTTGTAGTGTGGAGTGTGGGTTCGAGGGAGTTAAGACTGGAGCAAGGAGATTGTATATTCAGTAGGAGCTTTAAATCTGAGGGTCAGGAGAAAGGGGTGGACTGGATATATACATTTGGAACCATTAGCAACAAGTAGAGGTTAATCCTGGAAGTAGAGTGCCTGTTAAGAACAGAGGAGGAGCAGAGTGAAGTCTTGAGAAAAGCGACATTGAGGAGGTACCTTAAGAATAGGAACTAGCAGACACTGAAAAAAGGTCTGAGAGGTAGGAGAGGAATCCCGAAAGAGGGGTGTCATGTAAGCCAAAGGGAGAGTTTTAAGAAGGAAGGAGTGAAAAATAAGCTGAGTGAATGAGAGAAGTTAAGCAAACCAAGAATTAAGAATTCACATTTGGATTTGTCAGCTAGGAGGTGACTCCTATGCTGATTATAAAATGTTTAACTTCTAGGACATGAGAATTTAGTAAACCTTTGACCATCTGTGTGAATTTGTTAATGTGAAAAGAATGGAATCTTGTTTATTCTAATCCCAACAAAATATTTTTTCATGTAATAGCATCATGGAAAAAAAGAAAAACAAAAATTTGTTGATAAAAAGAAATAATCAAATGATGAATGAATAATAAATTAATGATACTTCCAGTGAATATGTAGTTATCATCTAAGCTGGGATACTTTTAAGAAGGAAAGGGATAACCATGAATAATTACAGTAAGTATGAACCTCATCTAGCCCAGGTAATCGAGGAGGAATGCTCACCTTGATTATAGTTCATGTTTATTGAGTGCTAGCTATTAGCCGGACACTAAGATGAGCTCTTTACCAGTTTATATGATTTCATGACAAAGGTTTTGGTTGCCAACATTAATAATTCTGTCTTTGTATATACTGAATTTACTGACAAAAAATGCTGTATATAATTTTGATGACCTTATAGAACTTAACTCTTTATTTAAAAAAAAAAAATTGGTACCTACTGTATACCAAATTATGTCCTAGGGAATGGAGAAATGAAGATGATTAATACACTGTTCTCACTGCTAATGATCTACCAGTGTAATTGAGAGACTCTGAGAACAAAATTTCAGTATAATGTGGTAAAGTGTCATGATGATAGTATAGTTTGTGAAGGCCACAACTTGTATTTTATAATTATGTCCTGTCGTTTTTAGAGTTAAGTTTATAATGTATTTGAACTTTGTAAGGTAGAGTTTGGTTTTTGTTAAAAAAAAATTCACTGATGGAAAAGACAAGGTATAGCTGATTGTATGTTTCAGTGAGGTTTTTCTTTACCATGGAAAGTATGTTCTGTGTATGTGCACACGTGTGCATGTGTGTGTATGTGTGTGTGTGAGAGAGAGAGATTAGTTCTATATCACAAAGGGATACATTTCCATATCTATAATGTAATTTTAGCCACACTCAAGCTATATTCTGTGAAGGGTCTGGCATATTTCTCTGACACATCTGGTAGATATGTGTGGCATTAATTAGCATAGGTATTGCTGTAAATGACATGTCAGTCCAGGACAACAAAAAGTATTTGTTACTGATGTCAATCATTCATCCTTTGTCAGTTCAAAAGGCTTCCCTAAAGGAATGCACATTGATCTTCACTGATCCAAAATGCAGCAAAATCATTTCTGTGTTCTAGAAACAAAAGTGGAACTACCTATGTTTGAAAAACCATATGGAGATATTCATACAGAAAGTGCATGTTTATAAATTTGAGTAGTAAAAAGACTGTTAAATTAGACCAAGATTAATTGAATCTTTTGAAAAGAAAACAGCTGTTTTCTGTAATCCTAAAATCTAGTCTTGTGTATTTTCTTTCTCAGAGCTTTAATTTTTGGTAGCCTAATTTGTGTTTTTGTTTCACCTTGAAATAATTTTGAGGTATGCCAAGTAAATGATTGCAGGTGTCCCCTACAGTGGTTAAAAACAAAGGTGATCACACAAGTATCAATCTGTGACTATACTGATGGCTTAAAGAGGCACTCTTCTGTCTACATATATCTGGTTTTTGTATTTGGCTATTCTGCTATAGATATCAATTGACTTTGTTTACTATAATCCCATCACATTTATCTTTTTGTAATAATAATCACAAGTGTAATACTCTTACATTTCTGAGCAAAAGCTGGCTTTAAATGTATTTCCCCCAAAACATCTATGTTTTATTTCCAATTTTTCTCCAAAAGCTCCCCTATGTTCTCATTTATTATTTAATGGAAAGCTTTAAGATAAGGCAAGAGAGTGTGGTCTAGGGTATGGTACAGTTGAAGACATTTATCTTAATATTTCATTTTAATGAGGCAGAAAATATCCATTATTAGAAAACTATAATTTGATAAAATTTATAGAATACAATTAATTGTCTTAAAATTATGAATGTTCATGCCACCAAAGGGCAGATAACTGGACGTCACATTTCTGTATCCTTGTAAAGGTAGTATGTGTTATATTTTACATCTTATAGATTTGCTAGAGAATTAACATGAAATTGGATTTAGGATGTACCCATGTTATATACTTTAATTTGATCAACATACTTTGTTTAAGTAGCAGTTCCTAACATTTGTACCATCTTTAAAATTTTTACTCCAGAGCTCTTACCCTGCCTACAGATCCTCTGCTGTCTGTTTCTAGTCTGTCTCATTCTCTTGAAATCATCTTTTTTTATTATTCCATTAAAATTTTTAAAAATGGATTTTCCTTTACACTTTTCTAATCACCCTGTAATTCTTTAGCTCTAAGACATTAAAATGAATGAGTAAAAATATTTGATACCTAATCGTCTCTGCCAGTCCATTCAAACTCATGGATTTGCAAAATTATGTTAAAGTCTTTTAAAAATACATTTGAGTAGGCTTTTGTAGTCATTTGGATTTTGAATATTAATTTTCTCTTGCTATGCTGCTTAGCCATAAAAATGAAAAAGAAGATAGATGTGGGTTTCTTTTAGTGGTGTTAATTTAAAGTACTTGATTTATTTATTATAATATTCAACAATGGCAATTCCTATTTTCTCTGTTCACATCAGATCCAACAGAAAATAATGAGAAGCCCCCACCCACCAGCACAGTAAGAAAAAGTTTGATGCATTTTGTAATAATTGATTAAAAGTATAATTTCCCCCTAGATCAAACAAATAATAGAAGTCTGTTGAAGCTTTGTCCTGACCTATTCTGGAAGTAGAAGAATACCCTGGAGAAAGGAGCATTGTAAGCACAAAGAATAAGACTCCTCAATCCTGGGAGAGCGAAATAAAGTCTAACCCTCCAAATGTAAGTCATCTGTACTCTGTATTTTCCATCCCTCAGATTTTGTGGCTATTCAGGTATTAGCTGAAAAATATGTGATAAAAATATTTGGATTTTTTTTCTGTACAAAATATACAGGTGTTTTGGTTGGTAACTTAAAATTCCTATTTGTGTTAACATTTTCTAAGTAGTAACATAAGGTAATGATTTGCAATAATAATATTTAATGCAAAATAGATTAGTTTTAGTTTTATCTTCTGGCAGAGAACTGTTCAGAATTTTGAGAGTATTCTGATAAAAAGAAGGTAACTTCCTTTGATTTAATATCTGCAGTTGTGCCATCATAATCCCTTTTTGCTCTAAACTTTAGTTCTTTCTTTTTCTTTTCTATTTCTTTACATCTGAGAATAAGACTATCGTAATATATCTATTTAAATCCACCTTCCAGTAAGAGAGACATTAAGTCCTTTTTTTCACTTTGCATAGTGAAACTGAATTGGAATGAATTTTTATCCATAATCCACTACAAAAATATATAAATTTTGTCAGCTCAGTGTACTGGAAAGACTGATTCCCTATCTTGTTAGGATGAACTTAAAAGATGTGTTTTTGTGATTATATAGAAAGGCAGAATTCAGTTGCTGTTTAGAAATTGGTAGAAAGAATGATAAAGGCAATACTTGTTTTAGGAAAATTATTTGGAAGACATTTCTTGGCAATCACGACTTTTATCTGAAAAGGTATTTAGTGCATCATCCCTGTGATAAGGCACTTGATATGTGATATAATGGCTTAACTGCCAGAAATCTGACTTTTGCTTAACAGTCAATAACCCTTTTCATTCTTCAGTGAAAGAATCAGTGAAAGAGTATTGTTTTGATTTTTAAAAGTCTGAACCATGAAAATCAGTACTTACTAGAGTTGAATACAACCAAGTTATACATTTCCACACCCCAATTATCTTAAAAATTGAAACATGAATTTTTATAGGTTTTGAATGTGATATTCTTATTTATCGATACAGCATCTGACAAAGTTGTCAAAGTAGTCTGCAGTAAGAAATCTTCATAATTTCTAGGTTCACATTTACTCTTTTGTTTAGAGCATCTGATAGAGTCTTGAAACACTGTGGCCATTCCCAACAGTCTATAATTGTGAGTTAGGATTTTTTAACTTAGCAGAAACCGTGTATAAAAAAAAGAAACGTATTGGTTATGGTCTTAGACATTTAGTTCTAAATTTTTCTGTCATTGGACTCAATAGAGATACCTTGGAGAAACACTACAAACATTATTATTCCTTTCACTGACATGAAACAATTGTCTCCTCATTTATAACTTTAATATTTGTTATTGAAAAGTATGACAGAACTTTAAAAAAGTTATTTAAATTTGATGAGCGAGTAGTGAATTCTTATTTACAGGTCTGAGGTTGATGAAGGATTGGAACATATTATTGTCTACAGAAAATTTTTGCTGATCCTCTGCTCTACAGCAATAAAAATGGATAAAGTATAGCAATAGTAACACAGTTGAATCCCATAAACCTAATGTTGAGTAAAAAACCTAAATATGTATGTGTGATTTCTTCTTTATAAGGTTCCAAAACTAGACTACAGTGTTTAGAATGCAAGAAGTGATTATAACGAAATTAAAGATACTAGTTAAATTCTAGGTAGGTGATAGAAATTGGGGCGGAGTTTCTAGGAGCTTCTGGTGTGTCAGCTACATTTTATTTTTTCACTAGGCTGGTGGTTGCATGGATGTTTATGCTATGGAAAGCCATTAATGAAAAGCTAGGTGTGTTTCTTCTAAGATCAGGCACAAGGCAAGGATGTCCTTACCATTCCTATTTAATATCATATGGGAAATCCTAGCTAAGGTAGTAAGGTAAGAAAAGGAAATAAAAGGCATACAGATTGGGAAGGAAGAAATACAACTGTCTATTTGCAGATAACATGATTGTCTATGCAAAAAATCTCAAAGAATCAATCAAAGAAAAACTGTAACCAATAAATGATTTTAACAGAGTTGCAGAAAACAAGATTAATATACAAGTCAGTTACTTTCTAAGTACCAGCAATGAACAACTGGGATTTGAAATTAAAAATACAGTACCATTATATTAGCACCAACAAACCTGAAATCCAGGTATAAATCTAATTATTAGGAAAATTAGGAAAACTACAAAATTCTGATTAAAGAAAATCAAAGATCTAAATAAATGGGGAGATATTCCATGTCCCTGGAAAAACATACACAATATATGATTATAACGTCATGTCTTCCTTTCCTGATCTATATATTCAACACAACCTCTATAAAATCCCAACACGTTATTTTGTGAATATTGATAAACTGATTAAGTTTATGTGAAATGACTGAAGACCCAATGTAATATTGAAGAAGAACAAAGTTAGAGGACTACACTCCCTGACTTCAAGACTTTGTATAAAGCTACGGTAATCAGGACAGTATGATATTGATGAAAGAATAGGCAGATCACTGGAACATAAAAGAGAGTCTAGTAATAGACCTCACAAGTATAATCAACTGATGTTTGACAGAGGTACAAAGGCAATTCAATGGAGAAAGGACAGTCTTTTCAAAAGTGGCACTGGAACAACTGAACATTCATATGCAAAAAAGTCTAGACTCAAACTTTATACCTTTCACAAAAATAAATTCAGAGTGGGTCATAGAGCTAACTGTAAAATGCAATATTATAAAACTGCTGGAAGATAACATAGAAGAAAATCTAAGTGGGTTTTCTTGGGTTTGGAGATGATTTTTTAAATAAAATGGCAAAAGTACAATTCATGAAAGAAAAAATTGAAAAATTGGACTTCATTAAAATGAAAAACTTACACTCTGAGGAAAACACAGCTAAGAGAATGAAAAGACAAATCACAGACTGGAAGAATATATTTATAAAAAACATGTCTGATAAAAGGACTTGTAGCTAGAACGTACAAGAGAACTCAACAATAAGAAAGCACATAATTAGTTAAAAAGTGAAAAGAGCTTTAAATAGAGTTAATGAAAGAAGATAGAAAGATGGAAATAAGCATATGAATATATGCTCAACATTTATTTCATTAGGGAATTGAAAATTAAAACAGTGAGATACCACTACATACCTATTAGAATGGCTAAAATCCAAAACATTGACAATACCAAATGCTGTCAAGGATGTAGAGCAACAAGGACTCTGATTCATTGTTGGTAGGAATGCAAAGTGATATGGCCACTTTGGAAAATTTTGGCAGTTTATTATGAAGCTAAAATGCATATAATACTTACCATGTAATCTAGCTATTGCACTACTTGGTAATTACCCAAATGAGTTGAAAACTTATGTCCACATAAAAATTTGCAAAAGAATGTTTATAGAAGCTTTATTCCTAGTTGCCCAAATTTGGAAGCAATCAGTTGAGGGATGAATAAACTAGCTCTGATACATACATTCAATGGACTATTCAGTGATAAAGAGAAATGACTTATTAAGCCACAAAAAGACACGGAGGAAACATAAATGAAGGTTACTGAATGGATGCAGCCATCTGAAAAGACTACATACTGTATGATTCCAACTATATGGCATTCTGGAAAAGGCAAAACTATGAAGTCTGAAAAAAATCAGTGGTTTCCAGGGTTGAGAGCAGGGACTGATGAATAGGTGGATTTTATTTTTATTTTTGTTTTTTCGAATAGATGGATCTTTAGAGTAGTGAAACTCTTCTGTATAGTAATGTAAGGGTAGATACATGACATTATGTATGTGTCAAAACCCAAAGAGCTGTACAACACTAACAGTGAACCCTAATGTGAACTCTGTACCTTAGTTAATAACAGTGTTTTAAAAAGTTCACCAGTTGTAGAAAATGTACCACACTAATGCAAGATGTTAATAATAGTAGAAACTGTATGTATTCTGGAGATAGGGCAGAGAATGTATATGGGAACTGTCTGCACTTTCTGCTATGTTTCACTGTAAATATAAAACAGCTCTAAAAAATAAAATCTTTTAGATAATTCTTGCAAGTCTAATATAATTTTAAAAAATTAAAAAGCAATCTCAATGATTCTGTTAATTAGAATTCTGAGAAAAAGTGAGATAATTTCAGATTTGATCTATCTACACTGAATATTCAAAGTTAAAAAGATATAATTTAAAGTCAATATTTTGTGACCTCACAAAGCAGTATGTTTTATTTGGGGAAAGTGCTAATGTCCATAAAGGGAGTTCTCTCTACTTGAATATATTTAGTAAATTTTTATTACAATTTATTTATGTAACATAAACCTGTCTTTAAGATAAACATTTCAGTTTTGATTTTAAAAATAGATATTTTTTTCAATAATATAACCCAACCTCATTCTGTAATAATGAAATACTCTTCTTTATTGAGTTGTTCATAACTTCTTTCCTTAAATTTTAATACATTTTATGTAGTGGTCTATCATCCTCAGAAATGTTTTTTTTAAGTGGGACTTTAATTTGTTAATTTTAACATTAGTATGTTGTAAAAGAAATGGAAAACACAGATGCTCTTTGTATTCCCTTTTTTGAATACAAATTTTCAAATACAGATTCAGTTTAAAAATACCAGATACGGACTTCTTCCTAGTCCCTTTTAAATTTTTTTTCCCTTTCTTCTTTCTTCTCATCTTCCTCTTTTTCCTTTCTCTCTCAATATATTCTATTGTTTTATTTTCCAAGGAGTGACTATAATCTTATTTAACTGGTTGACATTAACAGAAACCAGGAATTTATTATTCATAAAAATGAAATAGAAAAATCCCCCTTTTCTTCAGATGCTGGATATAGCTAGTCTCAACACAAATGTCTAGGGAGAATGCATCTGTTGCTATTGCATTTTTTTTGTTTCTCTGAAAACTTGGCATTTGTAATGTATCTATGATTTTGATTTGTCTTGGCCAAAACCCAGATTACCAAGGAATTACATTTTGAACATATTCAACTAAGAATTATCTTTGTAGCAACTTTTCCTTTGCCATATTGAAATTTTGGGAATAAAATCAGATTTTGTTTCAGAAACCAGCTATGTTTCTTGATAGTGCCAGAATGATTTTTTTTTATGTTAAAGAGACATAAAGCAATACTTAAAATCTAAAACTTATTTTAAGCATACCATGTAGGAAAGAGTCCCATTTTTGCATTTGACAGACCTGGGTTCAAATGTTTGCTCTGCCATGTAATTTTTTATATGGATCTTGGGTAAGTGTGGTATGTGAGAAAAAAAATAATTTCTTTATAGGGTTAGATGAAGATTAAATCACCAAACACTAAAAATACCTGGCACATAGCAGGTACTTAATTAATGGTAGTGGTCTCTCTCTTGCTTATTTTCTCTATATGTAGAAGTGGGTGTATAAATAAATGTGTATGTATGTTTATATGTATGTATGTGTTTATATACATATATGTGTATTTGTCTCTGTGTTTCTCTTTCTGGTTCTCTCTATATATCCATCTATATATCTCTATCTCTATATACAGCAATGTGCAATATGTAGTCATTTATTTCACTTGTTAAGTTCTGAAGCAGAGAATTCTTCTGGAAAGGATATAGTTCTGGAATTTAGGAAATATGAATTCTGTCACCACATGGAAATATTTAAAAACTTATTATTTCTTTGTTCCCTAGTATTTCCATAACTTTATATTAATCTACCTAGAATGTTTATAAAGTTTTAAAAGAAGATCTAAAAAATATGTTTCCTTTATAAATTCCCAGCAGACAACAGAAGAATTCTTTTTTTAATCTCATTCAGTGTGTAATTCAGAGAATGATGTATTAGTACATCTTGATTGGAGCACAAAAAGATGTGCATTGGTCAGTTTGAGATGTATGGGAATGTGGAAAACAAAACGTATTGAATGTCTGAAAAGAGACATGTCAGTTCTAACAAGACAAAAAATGCAAGGTGGGAGTTGAGTCTTTCTGAAAAATTGACATTTGCTATGATTTAGTTTTCACTAAATAGCAAGGCACCAGTTTCTTGGGGTAGCTTTGTATAGCTGTCTCCATAACTGATCTGAATCTTTGTAGAGTAGAAATTCAACAAAAGAAAGTGTTAACTCTCCGTGTGCTCTTACAGTAATGTAGACTTTTTAGTGAAAGCAACTGTTAATATCTTAAGAAAGTAGCTCATATATCTTGCCTGAATATCTTCCCTGAATTTGTGTCTTATGACTTCTGAATAACTACCTTAAATCTTAACTAATTAGCGGCTCCCAGACACTGAAAAAAGTGTTTAACAAAGAACAGAATGCTTAAAGACGCAAGAGTGAAATCCATCAGGCTAAGTATTTAGCATGAAAGCCTGACATGTTGTTTTGAAGTGATTATTATTTTTAAAAAAGCAAAAAAACTAGTTAAAACTTTTTTTCCTATACCTCTTCATATTTTAAAGACAAGATGGTGAAGGCAAAACTTCTAGTTAAACCCAAAGTGGATGGTAGCCTCCAAATCCATTTGAAAGACCAGTTAGTTACACATTGAATCCACTTCCAAGTTAATGATGCAAAATTATATCTGGGACAAGGGCCTCAGTATTCCTGGGATGAATAACTTCTTTTAGTGTGTCCAGCCATGATCTAGTTTTGTAGAGTTGACAATTCTACCCTTGCAACCACTATTACTTATGTGCCCCATTTTGATTATAGCTCTGTGGAACAACATAAAGGAGCAACAAAGTGGTCTTGGATCACGTATCAAAGAATAGTTTGAAGGTGTATGTTCTCCACAGATAAGATCTAAAGGTCATTTCTGCTGGACCTTCTTAAATGTTTAATGATTTTATTATTGTACAGCTTAAAGGACCCAAATTCTCTTTTGGCAAACCAGAGTATATCATTTTTTCTATACATGGGCCATATTTTAGGTTTGTCCAAAAGGCATTACATTTCCTAAGACTTAATACCTTTACCTAAAGTAAACACCCATCAGCCATCTCAGATAACTTAAGCAATATGAAAACATTTGTTAATCTGCTGATCTGGGCAAATGTGTTAAGACTGTTTTTCACTGAAACATATTTTAAGTATTCCTTTACTCCAGAATCCAAAGTGATAGCTTTCTTTAAGATTTTTATTTTAAAATATTGTAAACATTCAGAAAATAACACAATAGGCTCCCGAATATCCAAATTTGACATGTTAATATCTTGTTATATTTCTTTCCATTTCATTCTTTTTTAAGAAATACAATACCACAAATAGAGTAAAAGCTATGTGCATTCATCCTGTTCCTTTTTCTCTCTCTCAAGATATTTACTACACTGAAGTTGGTGTTTATCTATATTCTTATACTTTTGTTTTCTTTTTTTGTTTTTAAGGTTTTTTTTTGTTTGTTTTGTTTTTTAATTTTGAGAGAGAGAGGTGCGGAGAGGGACGGGGAGAGAGAGAATCTCAAGCAGACTCCACACTGAATGCAGAGCTGGACGTGGGGCTCCATGTCACAACTCTGAGATCATGACCTGAGCTGAAATCAAGAGTCAGTCACTTAAACAACTGAGCCACCCAGACCCCCCACACTTGGTCTTTTTGTGATTTTAAAATTTATGCAGCTGGCATTGTACCAAGTCTGCCCTTCTGAAAATTTTTTTCTTTCAAAATTATATGTTAGGGGGTCTACCCATGTTGATATACACAGGTCTGATTTTTAGTTTTTTAAAGTAAGCTTTTATTGACATATATGTATATCGTATATGATATATATAGAGGGAGAACATTTATGGTTTTTGCATTTGTACAATGAAAACTGCAAAAGTCATAAATTATATCTTGATGAGTTTTCACAGAATGAATGCCTCTGTGTAATGATTACCCAGCTCAAGAAGTAGCACATTACCCTCACTGTAAAGAGCCTCCCCATCCTCCACCAGGGAAACCTTATCCTGACTTCTCACACCATAGATGAGTTTTATCTGTTTTTGAACTTTATATAAATGGAATAATTTAGCATATAGTCTTTTGTGTCTGGCTTCTGTTTTTCATACTAGGTTTACGAGCTTCCTCCATGTTAATTGTATGCATCTAAGTATCTATCCTAAACGCTACCTAGTATTCCATTACATGAATATGCCATTGTTTATTTCCATTTTATTTTGGGGCATTCAAGTTGTTTTCTGGTTTTTAACTATTAGGCATAATACTACTCTGAAGACTTGTGTACACATCCTTGACGTATTACGTGCATCTCTATAGCCAGGAGTAGAATTTTTGTATGCTAGGATAGCTACATCATAATGTCAATCTAGTGTCTGTATCGTAGGTTATCTGTATCATAGTGTCGACATTAGCAGACACTGTAAGCGGTCTTTGAAGTACTTGTCCCAGTTTACCTTCTCACCATCATTGTATGGGAGCTCAAGTTGCTCCATGTCTTGTCAACACTGAGGTTGTCTTTTTCCATTTTTGCCATTTGGGTGGGTAATTATTAATTAGTTTTAACTGCTTTACAACATTCCATGATTTGAATAAAGCGTGCTTGCTTTAAAATCCTTTCCTTGGTAGATGAACAATTTGATTGTTCTTCATTTTTTACCATTTCAGACAATACTATAGTGAATATATCTGTATATATCTCTTTATGCACGTTTGAGATTTTTGCTAAGATTATAACTTGAAGTAGCATGTGTGAGTTTTATAATGCCATATATTTATTTTTTCAATAGAATGCTATATTTCTCTCTAATGGGGTTATACTATGAAGTGATAATTTTAGTTTTATTATGAATCATACTCATCAAATACAGAGAATAAATGTTGCTTACTCAAAAGGCATTATGTAAAACTTAATATCCTAGGATTTGGGGAAATATCAGTGGGGAGAGATGAAACATGCTGCATAGCACCTGGCGTATAGATTAAATAAAGCTTCCATTACTGTTTTCTCTGTTAAATTACTCATGATTATATTCCTATAAAATGCTCATTTGAACGTCCATGCAATTCATGTAAATTCTCCCACCATCCACTTAAAGGTAGCTTCTTTCAAGCTTTGAAATTTCTTTCTTTACTAGAGTTCTATTTTTCCTGCATACTAGAGTCATTGCATCCATTTGATCTTGATTTTTGATTACCCAGCAGCATATATACTGAGATAGTTTGGGAAGTTTATATAAAGTTGAAAAGTTTATATGATTTGATTAATAGATTTACACATTTATGACATTCTTACTGAAGATTTGATCCTGAGCAAAATGGTAATATGGAGCCCAAATTTGCTTTATTTTTCCCATTGAGATTTATGAAAATAGCATGTATTTTTATAGTTTTTAAGGGATTATACTAAGATATTTATATTTTCTATTAGTTGCAAGAACAGAGAGAGTCAATGTTGGTAGAATGACCAAAGCAAGACCCTTAATTTAGATTTTTGAATTTGATACTATCAGTGAGGTGGGTCAATGTTTGTCTCAAAGGAAGGAATCTAATTAGTTTATTTGTTGCCATTACTTTTTTTATATATATACTTTTCATTCCTGTCATGGAAATTTTTTTCCATGATCCTTAATTAGTCTTGATCTAGTCAACCCCTAGTTTCTCTCTTTAAATGAGAAACGCGTATTGCTAGACAGAATCTCTTTTAGTCACTATTCATCCCTCTTGTTCATCATGGACATCAACACTGTTTTCACTAACAAATGTGTTTTGAATTAACAAACCAAACTTTAAGAAATCCCGTGTTTATTTTTCAGAATAAAATTGTACAGGTAAGTTTTATCTAAGAACTCAATTTTTGTCAGTTTCTTAATTTTTCAAAATCTTTTACACTTAATACTTACTAGTAGGCTAGTGCAAAAGACAATTTTGGTTTTGTTGAGTGGTTTTAAAATAATATTTCTATTGCATTCCTGTTTTTATGAATATTTTCTTGTGGTTAAAGTGATCTGAATTTGAATTTATCAGTTTTTCTTGTTTCAAATCTAGTTATATTTGAATTTATATCTACATAGATCATGAATTGAGGTGCTTTAAGAAATATAATTTCTCAGTAGTTTCATTGTAGAGTTGAATGCTAATGTATATGCTTTTTAAATGCAAATACCTGAAAAGAGTAATTTTTGTTCTCCACTAGATTTTAAGAATCAATGTCTAAGGCATTTCCCACTCTCAATATTTCCATGCAGTATTATATAAACTCCTATATGCCTTCTTCAACCCTGTGTCCCCAGTGCCCAGAGTGGTGCTGGTATACAATCCTCATTTAATAAATATTTGGAGAGTGGATTGATTTTAATGTTCTTTTTCAGAAAAGGACATTGTCTCTTCATCCTGCACTACTACGTGACTGTTAGCCTTCTACCTTGAGGTGCATAGTCTTTGGAAGGCCAGGTTGAAATGAATATGAATTATAATGGCTGAGCAGTTAACATCCTTGAAGGCTGTGCTTGAGGAAAATGATTTTTTTTAGTGAGCCAAAAATAGTTCCTTTGAGTTAAAAAAAAAGTGCAAATCAAAAACTATCATGTATTATGGTGGGTTCTTGTTTAGCTTTTCAAAAATATAGAAATATAAACATTGCTAGTGTAAGTCTACTCTGAGGGAGACAGGGACGATGTCATCAGTGTTGAGAATTTTTTCTAGGGTATGACTTCTGTGTAATTTCCCTTCAACATTTTTTTTTTTTTTTTTGACTCCTGGACCAGTTTCCTGATCTACAAGATGGGGATTGAATGATTGAATAAAGTACTAATTGATTTCTTGACCAGCTTTCATTGAGGATCTGTGCTGGACATGTAGTACATACAAAGATGTGTTGGCATGTTATAGTGAATCCCACCTCTTCTGTGATCTTTGTCACGGGTTCATAAATTTTTACTCTTGTATTGGCATTATATGGTATTATGGGTATAATTGTATATGTTTAGACTGATAGGCTTAACTAGAAGTCCTTGAATGATATTGTTGATAAATCTATAGGACAGTTTTTTTTTTTTTTTTTAAAGATTTTATTTATTTATTCAACAGGATAGAGACAGCCAGTGAGAGAGGGAACACAAGCAGGGGGAGTGGGAGAGGAAGAAGCAGGCTCATAGCGGAGGAGCCTGATGTGGGGCTCGATCCCATAACGCCGGGATCACGCCCTGAGCCGAAGGCAGACGCTTAACCACTGAGCCACCCAGGCGCCCCTATAGGACAGTTTTAATCACTTACCTTCCTTGAAATATTTAACACTGTTGATTGTTTCCTCCCGTATCATCTCCTGTTCTGATGTCATGTTCTCTCACTTATTCCTCTTGCTAAGTCTTCTTTGTGAGTCCTTTCTTTACCCACCACTTAAATTTAGGTTTTTTTCCTGTGTTCTGTCTTTATCTGCTCACTCTGTATGTACATTATTCTAGATGAGCTCACTTATTCCCAAAGCTTGGAGTTTAGTGTTGGGACTTCCACTTTTGTATTTCTAGCTTGTAATTCTCCTCTGAGTTTGAGATCCACATTCGTAAGTACCTTCTTGATATCTCTACTTACATGTCCTATAGGAATCTATCTAAAAGTAAGCTCATTGTAAGGGATGAATCACACATTCTCCTCCTGAAACCAATACTACACTCCATGTTAACTAGAATTAAAATAATAATAAAATTAATCTCATTGTCAGCTCCTGTCTCACCTATTAAAAGTATGCTCTTATGATATTTTCTATCTTAGCGAATAGCAAGCACTCTTATACAGTCAGTTGCCTGTGTCAGAAATATTGGATCACCAATACTGGGTCACCTGGACATCTCCTTCTTTCTCATCTTCACTTTCCTAGGTCTGTTAAGGCTAAATAACCTCCAGATTTGATTGCAAATTTCTTTCTTTCTGCACATCCCACTGATACTACCCTATTCTAAAACTTTTACTTTGACAACTACCATGACTGTTCTCAATTCTCTATGCCCTTTCTTCCCTTAACTCACTAGGTAGCAAGACTTAACTTTAAAAATAAAGATTAGATGATTTCTGTATTCTTACTAAAATCTTACATTTGTTTTTCCTTGAATTTAGGGTAAAATGCAAACTAACCCGTCAGAGTATAAGTCCTTGCAAGAATTGGACCATGCCTGCCCTGCTAGCATCATCTTTCTCTACTCAGCATATTTCTGACTCTTCTTTCTTACTTCACTTACTCTGGCCTATTTTATTAATTGATGGCTTCAAGTTTTTTTGTGCCATGTGGCTTTTTGTACATGTTGCTCCTTCTGTGGGACTCGGTAATGGATGCATGGAGTAAAAGATCAGGATGATCCTGAGATTTCAAACTTGGTAATCATGTTTCCTTTTTCATAGACTTTATCCTAGTAAATTAATATACATAAAATCAAGCATGGAAGTATAACATGCATATAAGCCCCCTCTAGCCTAACCTTCTACAACCTAAAATTTTTCAGAACTCCTCTCTGTGTAGTGAGTCCCAAAGATATCTTGCGTTCCAAGCTTCTCTGCATGTTCTGGTCTCTTTGGAAAGTGCTTCTCTGCTTATGTGGTAGATGAACTCCTGCTGTCCTTTAACACCCAGTGCAAACACAGCTCCTTGGAGGCTATGAGCCTTCACAGTTGTAGATGGCAGCGTCCTTGATGTCACCTGTGTGTATTTTGCAGCTGTACCTGAGACTTAGCAAAGTTAAGGACCTTGTTCAGTTACTAAGTGACAGAACCAGGATTTGAACCTTCTGACTTGAAAGCATAAGTCTTTAACTATCTTTTGCTAGACACTGCCATTATTTAATAAATACTTATTAAATACATAGTTAATAAAAAAATAGTATATGGCCAAATTAGTAAGAAAAGCTTTTATGGCATCAATGAGAAGAAATGACTCTACTGACATTGAAGATATAGATTTGGCAGGAAGAGAAAAGGAAACCATATCTGTAGGATGGTTCAACTTCTAAGCCAGTTAGGTTCTGCCTTGCTTTGTAACACCCTAAGATACCTCTGGTTCTCAAAAAAAAAGGTATGAGGCTAAACTTTGGTGAAATAGGCCATGAAATGAATAAATTCGTTTTCATTAAAAGTGGCAAATATATGTCATATATATTCTCCTATGTTTTAATTGCTTTATGCATTTGTGTCTTGTTTCCCACAACTTGATTGTTAGCTTCTTTTGAACAAAGATATACCTTATCTTTTCTACTTGATAATTATTTCTTCTGTGTGTGTATAAAATAAATGGTCGTGTCTTATCTCTTTTAGGGACAAAATTTCAAATATTTTCACATAGAGTAATGCTGCTGATAATTCATTTATAGATACCAACAGTTGGAAACATTAATGTACATGAAAATTAGAACTAACTCTTCACTACTGGGTTTAATATCTTTTTGAGAAAGAAGAATACTATGGTATGCATAATGTCAAGGACATTCTCAGTGAAGAAAAGCAGTTTATGTTGGATCTAGGCTAGAAGAATGCTCAGTTCTGGCATTTAACTAGTAGGTGAGTTTAAATATCTATGCAACTCTATCTTAGGCCTTTTTTGCCTTTTACTTTTCATTTTCTTTTGAATATCAAAAGATATTCACATTTGGAAGGACATATTCTTATTAGCTCTAATGAGTTTTTTTGGTAAATGAATTGAATATAAACAACTATTGTGTTTGTCTTTTTTTTGTAAGAAAGATTTCAAGCTGAAGATCCTAGTCATATAATTAAAAGGACTAATCCCATTCAATCCTCGAATCCATCTATAGAAATAGAATTCTTAAAACATATACACAAAAGGGAATATGGTGCCTGTTGAATTTTATATTATGTTCAGTTGAACTATTATACTTCTAAAACAAATTTAATTTTGATTAGGAGAAATGATTCCCTTTTTTGTGCATTTATAAATGTAGACATTGTAGATCATGCCGACACTAGGGAAGTTAAGGAGGGGGTAGAAGTAACACTTGTATTATGTTAAATCAGAGAAATAATTGCACTTGGCAGTTGTTGTTTGCAGAATGCAGGAAAGGCTGAGGGCTTTTGTACAGTTCAAAGAGCACATTCCACAGATACAGCAGTTGTTGGTTGCCTGCAGGGGTCGTCAGGATTGGGGGTGGTGATAGAGGTCTGTATCACAAAAGTCCAGGCTGTTGGGCTGTGTGTTTGTAAAGAGAAAAAAAAAAAAATGCTTGCACCTTTTTGAAAAGTTGTTTAGAAATTGCCTCCTATCATTTATTTTATTTTATTTTAAATATAGTGCTTTTGCCTCAGAGTTTAATCTGTGCAATAATCAGGTGGCATTCTTGGGTAGCCTTTGCTACCTCTTGTTCTTTAATCATCTGTTTTCAGATTTAGGTTTGCATGTTCAAACGTGGAAGCATGGAGCTGCTGACTGTTAATCTGTCAGTTAAACTCCATAGAAAAGTATAACTAAATTGATTATATTTCACAATCATGTATTCAGCTATCATTTATACAACAAGCGTATTAAACAGTTTCAACAAGTTAACTCAAGACTCTTAAGAGAGCCTTCTTTAACTAAAAATATGCCAATGGCTAGCTTTTTCAGATGGTGTGTTAAGACTCACGCTGAATTAACACCTGTATCATTTCCCCACAGAGTATGCTAGTTATAGTTTCTACTGTGAACTGAACTAATGTAGCTGAAAAGTTCTCTGAAGGCTATAAATTGTAGGGCAGATATAAATTAGCATTATTAAGTTTCTTGAAATGTCCAGTTTACATGATATCATGTAACTTATGTGTGCTTTATTTTTTTATATCAAGTTTTGGCAAAGTATATCAACATAGTTTCATTAGCTATTTTCTTGGATTAAAAAAAAATGGTCAATTAGTGATACTCTGCTATAATCTTGGTTTTAGGAAAAGCCCCCAAAGCCTTATCTTGACCTCGTCTTGAATTCATAAGAATTTGGGATAAAGTATTTCGTTGCATCCAGATGTGTTTTATCTAAACTGTTCTACTCAATTGCGAGAAGATTAGTTAATGTGGTACAAAGCAAGACAGACATCAAAATTAGAATTATCTGCTGAACAGCTTTTGTGTCCATTGTCATAATAACTTCTTTGTTTTTCACCTTTTAAGATTTGTTGCGTTCAGGTGAAGAAATCCTGAAAACATATCAGAAAGGACAGAAACTAATTTAGCAGAATCCATGTACCCACTGTTCAGATTTAGTAGATATCTCTGTTTTGCCATTTTAATTTTAGATCTCTTTATTAAGAAATTCTCAAAGATCAAAGCCTTTTTTTATAGTGTTGAAATACCCATTTCCAAATTGGTTATTTGACAGCAACATCACAAGGTTCTTAACTGAGGTCTTTCCGGTTTTAGGATCGGGCTTGTTAGTACAGTCTCCTCAGAATGGCAACAGCTCCTTAACAGTGTGACTTAAAGAAGACCCAAGCCGTTCCGCCCCAGAATTTCTGCTTTCCTCTTCATTATCTCCATAAGACCTGAAACTGTTTTATTTTTCAATTTCTAGCTATGGGACATTGGGGGCTATTATTAAATATAAGTGCTTTATGGAGGGAATAACACATTAAGCCATTATCATCATCATTCAGAAGCTGGGGTGATAGAGCTGGATACTGAGAAGAGAGTGGCTGGGAGGAAGGGGGTGCTTCGTGTTGGGTCCACCTACAGCATTTCATAGATGTGTGAAATAAGTCCCAAATGAACATACAATGAAGAATCATATAATACATCTCAGACATTTTCGCTGGAGCTACGTGGGAAAGAGAAACAAATGACAGCAACATTATGTGTGGTCACTTGACTTTTTGCAAAGTTAAGACCCGCAGTTTCCATGCTGTTTAGTAGATCTGTGAAAATGATACGGGAGGCTGCTTTGGTTTGCAGCATGCATTCCTGTAATTTCCTAAGTAGATGGTGTTAAACCCATTTTACCAGTGAGAATATTTAGAAACAAGGAGATTACGCAGCTTTCTAAAATCTTATAGCTAGGAGTTGAAAAATCCAGAATTTCTGCCAATAAGTCCCTCTATTGACTATTCCCTAATACTTTGTGTGATTCATTGCCTTCATTACCAAAATGTATTTCTGCCCCTTGAAGCTTATCTAATTATCTAGTTTTTAAAGAAACAGTTCAAGACATATACTTTACTTAAAACATGCCCCCCCCCCATTCGATGCTGTCCTTTCTGTGAATGCTTACAGTACAAAAGTAAGCATAGACTTTTATGGTCTACCATATCCACTAATGTATGTGTGTTTGTTGTCCTTTGAAACTGTTTGCTTGGCCCATTAGGATCTGGTTGCTGGCTTATACTTTTTTGGGTTCCAATTATTGCCAACACAGCACTAAGCATTTAGTGAATGCTCAGTAACGCCTGCTTCTGGATTTAGTTCAGGGCTCCATTCCCAGTACTGACAATTACCAGCTGTGTGGTATCAGACAAGTCGCTTACTATCTCTGAGCTTTAATTCCCTTGCTTGTAAAAAGGGGATAATAATAAAGCTTATCTCAAAGGGTTGTTATGGGAATTAAGCCAGATATTGCAATATATAACACGTAGCTTAGTGCCTGGAACGTAATAGCATGGTAAGCATAAACAAGTAATCGTAACTCAATAAATGCTAGCTCTTGTTATTGTTGATCAGTGTAATCAATCAACACTTACAGGGTGAAGGATTGCCCGTAAGAACAACTTCTATTAGAAAACTTCTCTGATTTCAGCTTTTGGGTCCCATTTGACAAAAAATATCCCTCTTTAAAATAAACAAATCCATAGTTCATAGAAGTTTGACTGAGTAAAGAGAACCAAACACACACATACATACACGTACCCTCACACAAACACATTTTATCCATGCTCAGAAATTTGGACCTTACTTAATAGGCAAACAACCCAGAAATCCCAACTTTTTCTTGAAGTCATCTGTCCTGTCCGTCTCTACTGCGATAGCCTTCTAACTCTTTACTTTCACTCCTGTCCACTAACAGGAGTCCTTAACCTTGGGTCCTTTGCCTCTAATGGTTCATGATAGAACTGAATTTCAACATAATTAGTTTCCTTTGTAATTCTGTGTATTTTATTTTATGCATTTAACAGTATTATTCTGAGGAAGACTGTGTAGGCTTCATTAGACGGGCAGGTCTCATTGCACCCACATAGCTAAGAATCTCCGCCAGAAATTGAATTTATTTTCTACAGAGCATGGTTATGGTGCTCTACTAAAAAATGTAAATCAAACCATGTCACTCCTCAGTGTTAAAACCTTTACATGTACTTGGAATAAAACAGAAGCTTCTTTCCTTGGCTTGGAGAGGGCCTGCTGCCTAGCCTTAAATCATCTCTTACCACTGTATTCCTTGCTTACTCTACCTGTCATCAGTGGCTTTCTGTCAGTTCTTGAAACCCTTCCTGACTCAGGGCCTTTGCACTTGCTGTTTCCACTGTTTGGAATGTTTCTCTTCATGCCTTGCCTGCCCTGTTTACTTCAGGTGTTAGTTTAGGTGATGCCTTCTCTGGGGGCTTTTGCTGGCCTCCCTACTTGAAGGAACTCCCCACTCCTCTGTTTTCTTGTTCTTTTCCACAGCTCATTTCATTTATTTAGTTACGTATAACAAATGAACGCCTTTGTGTATGCCTATTTTCATATTGATTTATAAATTCCACGGAGGCGTTGAATATGTAAGTCTTATTTAGGCTGCCATTTAGCATAAAGCCTGACCCTTTGTAGACCAGTAAATATCTATTGAATGAATGAATGAATTGGGAAACATGAATGGTCTGCTCTTTGGAATATACGAACTCATGTGTTTATTCATAAACTCATTTATTAGACAAAGAAAAATGAGAGACGAGCTATAACATTTAAATTCTGAATAGCTTTCAGAGTAATTCATGAGCTACAGATGAATGCTTTAATCTCCTCGGTTATTCAGAAATGAAATGTAATAGTTCATTATATGACAAGGGGAACCACCCAGAAAATCAGAATTCAAAAAACGTGCTTAACTTCTTTTCATATGTTACACCTTCCATCTGCCATACCCTAAGCCTATACCCTATTAACTCTATTTCATGATAACTTTATCTTATGATTGACTCACTTGATTACCGTATACCAGAATCATGTGTGCATCCATTGAAACTGCTTTTCCATCATTTATAACGTTTATTTTTAAAAATATCTTATCATTTGTATAGAAAGTTATATCTCAAAACATGATAATTAAATACTTCTGGTCCTGTTGCAGTCAGTCAGTATAGCCTTTTATTATTATTCTCTAACTTCAAGTATATTTATTGAACTGATTCTTCTATTAAAATGGAAGCTTCATTTCAGTGATGTATAGATTTGAATAGTAACCCTTTAATATATGTGGAAATAAACCCCACAAGCATCAACTCTTTATTTCCCACCTCTCTTTTGGGGGAAAAGTATTCTTTTGTAGAGTTGGAGAAGGAGTGTGTAGAGTAGTTTCTTTCTCTAACTAGGTCAGTGACAACCTGAGAATATCTTCTTTATTATCTTAAATAATCAGTGGTTATCTCATCCTAGGTGATCTTTTGATCTATAAAAATAAAGAAAACAACAGAATGTAGTTTATACCTTGGTCATTATTTAGAATTACCTAAAAAGTTAGGTAATTCTTTTCTTGAAGAGAAAATGACTGTTTTTTCCTTATTACTTTTATTCCTTTACTTTTTAAGAGGTCTCTAAAGACCAGGTGGTTCCAGTAATGATTAAGGCTGTTCTCTTTCCTTAATTCACTTGTAGCTCAATCTAATCTCATAACTGATTGCTTTTAGTGTTATTATTTTCTTGGGTATACTGACTTTTTTAGAGAGTTTCATGCAAATGAATAAATGTTTATAAATGCATATTTATCCACTTGTTTTTTAGGTTTTGCTTATGAGTGAAATTGTATGGTATTTGTCTTTCTCAGTCTGACTTATTTCTCTTAGCACAATAACCTCTAGGTCTATCCATGTTGTCACAAGTGGCAAAATCTCATCCTTTCTTAATGGCTGCGTAATATTCCACTGTATATCTCTGCCATAGCTTCTTTATATGTTCATCTGTCAGTAAATGCATATTTATTGAGGAAGCTTTACTTTAGGTTAGTTGGGATATAACAGGAAGTAGAAAGAAGGCATATGCATTTTTGTGATGTATTCCACTATTTCTTTTAGGATGCTGAGAACACAAGGGCAATATTATTATGCTACTACTTAAATGATAAATGCCATCTGCTCCTGCTATTTCCCTCCTCATCACTGAACACAGCTAAGTTATTTCTGATCCCAGTTCTGAATATTTTTGTGTTTTACCTATTTCCTGCCTGTGTCCCTCCTTTCTTCTATTTCTCCTCTCTGCCTTCTTCCCTTTCTCTCTCTAGTCATTCCTATCCATTTTCAAAAAAGATGTAGAATAAATGAATTCATTTTCAGAAAATATAAGGAAACAAACTCATCAATACAAAAAGGTACTACAACATCAGTAAAATTAGTTTCTCCTTGGGATAGAGAGGGGTGTGTCTAGTTATATGGAATTAGGGGAGGGGAAACAGGAGAGTCTAATTCTTCTTAACTGTCTTCAGTCTTATTCCAGATGTACCTAGAACTGCAAAGTTTTGGGCTTCTGCAGTATGGGTTCGTAGCTTCTTGGCTTGTCCCTGGCGTTGGCCAAAGATTCAGCTTTTTCAACAAAACTTGTTCGCTTTCCAGCTTCTAACATTTGTTGCTATTGTCTTCTCTTTGAACTTTCTAACCTCGTAGGTTTGTTCCTTTGTTGAACAGTCCTTAGTTGTCATTTTTGTATGGTTTATAAAGGGATAAATGCATGTGGTCCATTTTGTTTTGAACTGGAAATTCTCATTTCATTTTTGACAGAGATATATGAGGTATCTGTTTACACATGGAAGAAGAGAGAGAAGCTCTCTTGAATAATAAAAAAATCCCAAGAGATACCTTCTGGCCTGATAAAAGTATGTAACTTCTCCTATTATTTCCCTACCTCCCTAGAGTATGGTTTGAAGTGAGGATGAGGTTTAAAAACTGAGTTTTCTCTAGAGGCATGTACGCAGCGGGACACGTAAGCACAAGTACTTAGGGGGCACAGGGTATCAGTCCATTCATAAAATTTTTGCATTGAAGGATTATGAGCATATAACCTGATTTATTAACTTCTTTTTTTTTAATTAATAGACTTTATTTTTTGGAGAATTCTTAGGCTTACAGAAGAAATGAGCAATTAGTACAGAGAGTTCCCTTTTTTACCCACTTTCCCCAAAATAGTTTCCTTCATTAACATCTTGCACTAGTGTGGTGCATTTGCTAGAATTGATGAACCAAAATTGATAAAAAGTGGGTACTATTATGAACTAAATTCCAAAGTTCACATCAGGTTCCTATTTTGTGTGGTATAATTCTATGAGTTTTGACAAATATGTAATGTCATTTATCCATCATTATAGTATCATACAGAATAATTCCACTTTCCTAAAAATCCCTTGTGTTCCATCTATTCTTTCTCTCTCTCCCTTACTCCTTTTCGAACCCCTGCTGACAACCGATCTTTTATTATCTTTATAGTTTTGCCTTTTACAAAGTGTCACGTAGCTGAAATCATATAGTATGATTTTCATACTGACTTCTTTGACTTAGCAATATGCATTTAAGTTTCCCCCTTGTCTTGTCATGGTTTCATATGATATCTCATTTCTTTTTATTGTTGAATAACATTCCCTTATATGGATGTATAACAGTTTGTTTATCCATTCACTTGTTGAAGGACATATTGGTTGCTTCCAAGTTTCAGCAATTATAAAGCTTCTATAAACATTCTTGTGCAGATTTTTGTGTGGACATAAGTTTTTAACTCATTTGGTGAAATACCTAGAGTGTAATTTCTGGGTTGCTGGTAAGATGGTAGGAAACTAGGAAACTGTCTTCCAAAGTGGTTATACACTAACTTGTTTTCATATTTTAGAAACAGTGTAGATTGTTTTATGGAGCAAGGTATATGGAAATAGATAGTAATTTGTATTTCACTTACCATTTTTACACAAGTATAAAAAGTCATTGTAGAGGCTTTATGATTTTAGTATTTACTGCTGCATTACTATTTAATGTTGCATTGACCCTGACATTGCTAGAAGAGAGGTTTTAGTTAAAAGAAGGTGCTGTATAAGTTCAGTCACATCAGTATACTTTTCATATAGTGAAAGCATTCCCTATACCTTCATAGACATAAGTATATGTTAATGGAGAACTGTGGGCTATGTTAGAATGATGATGTTTTATTTGCTTTACACTTAATTTACTCATTTAGTAAACATTCCTTGAGTACCTATGGTCCCTGATCTTAGAGGCTTAAATAAGTATAAACATGATTATACCTAAAAGAAGGTTCCCCAGGAAGTTGCAGGACATTTAGCTTCGTTCACCCTTACGTATTAAGTATTCGTGGTTCTTATCAATTATTATGACAACTAAAAGTGCCCTCTCAAATTCTTGAAACTCTCAGTGGTACTACTGTGTTGTGAAAGACCGTGTTTGATTATTTATAGGTGAGCCTCTTTGTAATTCCATTTTTCCTTTATGACGCATTTTATTTAACCATCAGTAAGTTAGTGGTTTCAGAAATCAGAGTCAGTGATGGATTATGAATAAAGTCACAGCATTTACTTGGCTACGGACATTAGAAATAAGGTGAGAGTTGCTCTAATATTCAGCATGGAAAATTGAAAGATGTCTTGTGGGACAGAAAAGGTAAGTTCCTTTTGCAACATCACAAAGCATGCTAGTGGCAATGCACTTTTTACTGACTTGGGCTGTGTCCCTGTACATTGGAAATACTGTTCTTAATCTCCTATGTATTAAGACTGATTATACCTTTTTAAATCAATAACAGAGCCAAGAAGATGAAAAAAAAATTAAAGCCCATTAATATTGTATCTTTCCTATATTGTGTTTAAAATTAATTTACAACTGCTTTTATTTTACTCTCCTTTTTTCTCTCTTTTCATTACTTCGAGTATCTTTGCTTTGGTACTTGCTATTCCTTTGTCATCACGGCTTGTCTTTTCTTTTTACTGGCTTCTTAAATCCTGCTGCATTGCTTTTTGCCTTTTCTTCTTTAATCTTTTCTCTTCTGTTTAATTTTTAAATCCTTTGCCCTTTATCTTTCTTTCAGTCTTTTTAGCTGCTCACTCTTCCTTTGATTTCCTCTTAAACGTTATTTCTTCTTAACATTGTGTTATTTATTGATTTTTCTTTTTGTTTTATCTTTTTAATTTTATGTTTTCCTTTGTATATAAGGAAAACCTACTCTGCCTACCCATACTGAATTAAAGAGAGAAATACTACTAAATCCTCCATACCCCATGGAAAAAAAACAACCATATTTATTCAAACTTACTGTGTGAATACTGAAAGATTTATATGACACATTTTCTCCTCTTTTTTTATTCTTTTGTCTTAAATCAAAGCCCAAATAATTGATGTGCTGATAGATAGCAAATTCAATTATTTTCCATCTTTCTAATATGCTAACTTCAACTGTATACAAAATATAACTTTTACAATGTAAACATTTGTTTGTAGCCAGACCACAAGTAATTTTGCCTTTTATTAAATCTTTGGGATTAACTGGAATACATTTATAATACTATTATGAGCACGGATCAAGGGTTATAATAAAAAATAAGAGATTATAATAAAATTGTAATTCTTCCACAAAAGTACTTTGTCCAAATATCCTATGAATTTGGTTTAATATATACTAGATTTTTAATAGTAATTTTATTTGTAACCCACTTTTCTTGGAATTTTAGAAGGATCTGAAGGAAATACATTACAGCTTTGTGCAGTGGTGGTATCAGAGCCAATGAGGTTTATCCAAGATGCAATTATTGCTAATTGAAGGAAATACATTAACAAAACTACACTAAACTGGGTTGGTTTTTGGTGTATGAATGTCCATAGGACTCTAATCAGTAACTGTGAGGTGGAGATGTAGATAGTCACTTTTCACGGAGGAAGAGGAGGAGATAACTATTATAAGGAAAAGCAGAAGAGCATGAAATCGTGGGTGTATCATTTCTGCTTCAAGCAAGAAATTTCTTCAGGGACATTCTCTGGTTGAAGAGAGACCAGGACAGATCAAATGACTTGCTTTAGTTCACACACAGAAATGGCAGAGCTAGGAATGGAATTCAGGTTTATCTTATCGGTCATCTTGCTTCTCATTGATCTTACATATTTATACATTCTGTTGATTACAGTTCCTATCCATACCCAAGTTTAATTTTACTTGTAGTTCATTCAGTAGACAAAAATGTAGTATTCTCAAAGTCTCTTCGTTGCTATTTATGATAGCTTTATATACATATATAATGAGTCATATGTATAAGTAATATATATTATTCATTATATGTAAGCCTATTATTGATATTTTAAACATTAGCTCTCTCATCCACTAATTTCACTGAACAAATATTACTGAAGCTTATTATTTTTAAGGTTAACAGTTGTTTTTCTGTTAGATGATCATTTTAAAATTCTCATGTGCTTTTTTCGATGATGTTGTTGCTGTATCTGTTGGTTTCCCTCTGCCTAGGGTTAGACTCGTTTGCATTTATCCTTGCCAAGGAAGAAAGGGCTTACTAAGTAAATGGGTAATGTCCACAGAATTTTAGGGATGTATCTCAAATATATTTAAAATTACAATTTTCTGACAACTACTGAGTTTAGAAATAAAAACTTGGTATTTTAATTGTATATTTCATGTTAAAATTTTGAAAGGGCCCTTTACTAAATAACATTTTCTTAACCTGTTTTTTCTTTTGTAACTAGTTAAAGGAATGAAACTTACTTTCTTTGCTAATTTGATAATTTTAGACTATTAATTCCCCAAGCCTGATGAAAATTTTGACAACTTCCTTTTGCAAATATGTCTCATTCAAAATACCCAGGGTGAAAATCTTAGAAATCCAGTCTGGTATTCTGTGCAAGTGTGTGTGTGTGTGTTTAAAATGCACTTGTGATACTCTTAATAGATTGTGATTTACACTTTCGATCAGTTTATATCACTCATTTACAACATATGGTTCAGCATCATTATCGTCTGAGAATTTCTGTTAGAAATGCCAACTTTTTGGCCCCAACCTGGACTTGTTGAATCATACACTGTGGATGTGGGGTCAGCAATCAATCTTTGTTTACATGAACTTTGAGGCAATTCTGATGTAGTCTCATGTCCCAGTTCCACTTATTTACATGACCTTCCTCTTGGGTTAGTACAATTTTACTTGTTTTTTAAAATAAATTTTCTTAATGTGTAATCTCTGAGTGGGTTGTAATATTCAATAATACCCAATGTGTAAGTCCATATGTTAGTTAGTACTTGCTGCCGTAAAAAATACCGTAGACTGACTGGGTGGCTTAAGCAACAGAAATTTATTTCTCACTATTCTGGAGACTAGAACTCCAAGAATAGGGTGCCAGTATGGCTGAGTTCTGGTTAGAGCTTTCCTCTTATATTGCCTTCTCACTGTATCCTCACATGGAGAGAAAGAGAGAGAGATCTCTGTTGTCTCTCTTATGAGGGCACTAATCCTTGATGAAGGCTCTACTCTCATCACCTCATCTAAACCTAACGTAGATGAGGTTACATCTCCAAATACCATCATATTGGTGATTAGGGCTTCAGCATATGAATTTAAGATGGGGGGACAAAGCTCAGTCCACAGCAGTCCAATTTTGTTGGTTTTATTCCTTGTATAAAATAAGAAGTGATACTATAGTTAAAAGACTTCTGAAGTATATTCCAAATTTCCTCTTTAAGTAATAGTGTACCTCTTTAATCTTAATTTCTTCCTTTGAAATTATCATAAAAATGTAGGCAATATGTAGCAAAGGATTATTGGAAAATTAAAAAGTAATGGATATATGAATGAATGGTATTGGGATAAACATTATATAACTGTAATAAAGGTTTTAATCAATATTTTTTTTTGTTTTGTATGTTAGCTGCCTGTGTTTCAGTCAGTATCTTACCAGCCCATCTAAGCAATGACCCGTATGACACCCAAAGAGTGTAATGATTGGAAAGATCACAGAAATCATTCAGACTACCTTCTACCTGATAAAGAAGTCCCTTCTAGAGCAAGCCAACTTTGTCTTGAATGCTTTCAGTCCCTGTAATAGGGTTCCTCAGAGAAACAGAACCAATAGGATATCTGTGTGTGTGTGTGTGTGTGTGTGTGTGTGTGGAGAGAGAGAGAGAGAGAGAGAAAGAAAGAGAAGGGGGAGGGAGAGAGAGAGAGAAAGAGATTTATTTTAAGGAATTGGGGTTGGCAGGTCTGAAATCTGCAGGGCAGACACACATGCTGGAGTGGAGATCCTGAGAAGAGTCAGTGTTGCAGTTCATGTCTGAAGACAGTTTAGAGACAGAATTCGCTCTTTTTCAGGACATCTCCTTCTTTTTGTCTTTGAGAGTTTCAACAGTTTGGATGAAGTCCACCCACAGTATGGAGGGTAATCTGCTTTTCTCAAACGATGATCCCATCTAAAAATCACCTCCACAGTGACATCTAGACTGGTCTTTAATGATATCTGAGTACCAAGGCCTAGCAAAGTTGACACATAAACTTAATTATCACAGCATCTTTTAATATTTAGAAATCAGTTCTACTTTAAAAATATTATGTAATGCTTCTAACTTTCGTATGATATGAACATAATATATAATAAATATATATGTAAATGAATGAATGAAGAAGTGAATGAATAAATAGATAACTGCTAGCCAATACCAGATACATTACCTTTACTTATTAATAAAAAAAAGATTCAACTCCCTTTCAACTCTGGAAACTTCAGCTAACAAGTGTGTGTAGAGCACAGTGATTGATTCACTGACACAGTAGTGAATCACAGAGATCTTTGTGGTAAGGTTGACCTTACTTGGTATGGTTATCATATTAAAGTAGCTGCTGTGTTGAATGTCTGAATCGAGATCCAAGAAAGATTTTGGTGTAGTGGTGTGAGAATAGGAAGATGAAAATTAATGGGATGAATATAAAATCTTGTTCTTAACTTTCAGAAAAGTTGTAAAAGTGTGGATACAAAAGGAACCTTAGAAATACACCAACTCAGGGGGTGCCTCAGTGGCTCAGTTGGTTAAGCATAGGACTTTTGATCTCAGCTCAGGTCTAGATCTCAGCACCTTGTGTTCAAGCCCCATGTTGGGCTCCACAACAACAAAAAAGCAAAAACAAAAAAAAAGCAAAAAACAAACAAACAAACAAAACACCCAAACAAACCACCAACTCAAAATACCACAGATTAGAGGAATTGGTAAAACAGATTGTATCTTTAACACAGCTGTTGCCTAATATGGGACTAAAGATAGATTTGACACATTATAATCTACTCTTGGTAAAACTTCTTATATTGGAGAGAGAGAGAGCATGTGCCTGCATTGATTGAGAAGGGACAGAAGGAGAGGGAGAGAGAGAGAATCTTAAGCAGGCTCCATACCCAGTGTCAATCAAAAAAATTTAAAAAAGGTTAGCATTGCCATTGCCATTGGGGTGCCTGGGCGGCTCAGTTGGTTCAGCGTCGGACTCTTGATTTTGGCTCAGGTCATGATCTCGGGGTTGTGAGATGGAGCCCCACATTCGGCTCGCTGCTCAGTGAGGAGTCTGCTTGGGATTCTCTCTCTTCCTCTCCCCCTGTTCTTCCCCCTGCTCACATGTTCTCTAAATAAATAGATAAATAAATAAAATCTTTTTTAAAAAGTTAGCATTGCCAAATAGCTTTGGGAACAGTACCTTCATGTGACATTCTCCAATGATAAACTGATTGGTAAGATAGCAGAACTGCAATCAAGCAAACAAGTTATTAAGGGAGAGGTTTTGGTGGAATATGGCCTAAAGAATCTTCATCAACCTGTAACTCTTTATAGTTTTTCTTAAAACCTCTTCTGTATGTTTCTGAGTTTTGATCCTGACACATATAACATTTAACCCCTTGAACAATTTATCCAAAGTTATTCTGAACCCTCCATCATGTCCACTATAGTGGGTATAATTGGAGAACACATTGTACTGAGGTGTCTGAGCATTTCCATATGGTGAATAGGGACACAGGAAACACTGTAAAATGAATACATTATTACATCTTGATCTGTTCTTTTGTGAAATTGTCATTTTTAAATCTCACAGTGCCTCCAACTTCTGTAAAACCGAGATGTAGAACAATTTAGTTAATACCAGTATTGATAGGCATATTAGATTAGAGGAATTGCCAGTACACAGTAGGAATTTCAGAGTTGATATCATTTGACCAAGGACTGTGAAGCAAGGTTATATTTTAGCCCCACATCCCTTCCGAATTCATTTAAATTACAAAATTTTTAGATTATGCATCTTGGATTTTTCCTTCAGTTTGTTCTTATAAATCACTTCTTTTTCTCTTTATAATAATCTGACCTTACTACTTAAAATGTTTTTTTTTTCCAAATATTGATCATTTCAAAGAGGCATCTTTAATAATTAATAGAAAACCTAATTGAAGGAATTTGAAAAAAGACCTAGAAACTTGGAATTGATAATTTTACTGATATATTTTTGTTTGCTTCTTATTTAGTTTTACTTTATGTTGTTCATAAAAGAATTATAGTTGTTTTCTGATGGATATATACAGTCTAGGGTTTTAATATTATTAAAGGTATTTCTGGAACCATACACTTGATAATACAGTGCTAGTCAGTATAAAGGTTGCAATCATATTAGATTTCTCTTGAACAAAAGGTGATCTGTTGGGGCGCCTGGGTGGCTCAGTTGTTAAGTGTCTGCCTTCAGCTCAGGGCGTGATCCCGGCATTCTGGGATCGAGCCCCGCATCAGGCTCCTCCGCTGGGAGCCTGCTTCTTTCTCTCCCACTCCCCCTGCTTGTGTTCCCTCTCTCGCTGGCTGTCTCTCTCTCTCTCTGTCAAATAAATAAATAAAATCTTAAAAAAAAAAAAAGGCGATCTGTCTACTGTGTCCAGCACTAAAATTGTGTAGTTAAGCAATGGCTGAAAATTCTATAAAGAAAATTCAAAAAGGAAATAGGGCAATTAACTTGTTATAAATCTGAAAGCATATTTGATAGTACCCTAAAGCAGTCAAATATTTGGGCTTACATGCCTCATCAGTTCTGAGTCAAAGAATTTCAAAGAATATGGTCACAAACTTTTTAGGAAATGGAACATTTTCCAGGAAAACTATTTTCTTTCCCTCGTCTCTTTCTCTCTCTCCTTCTGTGTATATCTTTTTCTTTCCTCCTTCTTCCTTCTCCTTTCTTTCCCTTCATGCCACCCTCTCTCTCTCTATTTTCCTTTAAGAAATATTTAATTTCTTCTCCATGCAAGGCACTGTGCTAACACGTGCAGCTTACAGGGTTATAAGACATAGATCCATAAATGTCATTACCTGTTTCAGGTCTAGCACAGGTATCCTGATAATTTTGCAGAAGAGCCATTTTATTGTATATTCACAACTGAACACTGCATCTGAAAATTTTAAAAATTTCCTCATATCTTGTTACCTTTTATTATCCCCTAATTTTTTTCTCTTAAAAACTTTTTTAGAGCAGTTTTAAGTTCACAGCAAAATGGAGGGGAAGGTACACAGATTTCCCTTTTATTTCCTGCCTTCACACATGTGTAGCCTCCCCCATGGGCAGCATCCCCCACCAGAGTTGCAATAAATTGTAACATGTTACAACTGATGAATCTACTGAATGTAATCCTAATCATCATAGTTTACTTTATAGTTGAGTTTTGGTGTTGTACATTCTATGGGTTTGGACAAATGTCTAATGACATGTATCTATCATTATGGTATTGTGCAAAGTAGTTTCACTGCCCTAAAAGTCCTTTGTTCTCTGCCTATTTATCCCTCCCTGCAAACCCCTGGCAACTAGTGATCTTTTTACTGTCCTTTTAGTTTTGTCTTTCCCAGACTGTCATATAAATTATTCCAGAATAATTTTTTTATTTTAGTAGTATGCATTTAAGATTCTTTTCATATGTCTTTTCCATGTCTTTTCATCACTTGATAGCTCATTTTTTTAGCACCAAATAATATTCAATTGTCTAGATGTATTATAATGTGTGTTTCCGTCTCAAATTTTGAAACACAGATTTTAGACCTGGCATTGGCAGGAACTATTTTTGAGATCTTAGATAGTTACTTCAAGCTCTTTAGGCCTTGGTATATCTTCATTTCTAAGAAAGATGCCTTTTTAGGTTGTAACAGAATGGAATTTCAGATTGTTAACATTACAGTGACATTGGAGACCTGGTTAAATGGCTTGGGAAAGACAGAAGTGGATTTGAATCATGCCTCTGTGATGAAAGGTCAAGTTACTTAATCTCTAATTTGCATATATAATATGGGGATATATAATTATACTCACCTGATTAGATGTCTTGAGGATTAAATGAGAAAATGCATATAAAATGTTCAGCCAGTGGCTGGTACATAATAAGAGCTCAATAAATTTTATCTAGTTTTACTACTATTTAATGGATATTCAGCACCTCTTACCAGTCCTTTTACTGCTTCTAGCTCCCTCCATTCCTTTCATTTCTGTGGCCACTACAAATTCTTTTTTATACTGTTTTCAAGTTCCCTATCCATTTTCACTCCTTCAGGCTCAACAAAATATCATCACTTTATTTAAATAAAAATAAAGATATGATGTGCCCAGACTTTGCTATCACCTCTTTCCAAATTACCTGTATCAGTATCCATCTTATTTCCTTCAGTTTCTCAGTATAAATTGCCACCTGTGTCGTCATGAAAGATTTCTCAATTTTTGTGTTTCTTTTTCGGCTATAAACAATGACACCAAATTAAATAATGGGAGTAAAACACTTAACCAAATGTATGGAACTCAATAAATATTAGTTTCTTTCCCTGACCTTCCCAACTTTACTTCACCCCAGTGTACCTGTGTTCTAGACAGTGAGAGCTATCTTTAGAAAACAAATCAGATTATGTCCCTTTCCTTCTGTGATTCTCCAAGATCTTTTGAATAAAGGTAAAATGTCTTTTCTTGGCTTACAAACCTGGTACAGCTACCCCTTTTTTCTTCTTTTCTTCCCCATGTTTCATTCAGCCACTATTTTTTGCTGTGTTGCTATTGGGTACACTTTTCCTCTCTTTGTGTTGCCTTCTCATATTTTCCTTATTTCTCTTTATTCCTTAAGATGTAGCTTAACACCCTAAATATAACAACATCCTTGAGGTTATGGATAGAGTTGACCTTTGTCATCATAGTGTTTTGTATAACTCTGTTACTGAATCTGTGTGTTACATTGTAAATTGTTCTTTGTATGTTCACGTTTAAAAAGTCGAAGTGTATATGAGAATCTAAAGACAAATTAAAATGTAAAAAATCACTTCTTCCCTTCCCTCAATGTCATTCTGCAGCAGAAGTATCCTTTCTTTCCTTGTCTACCTTTTCCTATAGATAAATCTGCCAGATAGACATACAATGCAAGCCACATATGTAATTTAAAATTTTTGAATAATCACATTCAAAAATTAAGCAGAATTGGTGAAACTCATTTTCATTGTACATTTAACCAATATATCCAAAAATATTATCAACATGGAATTGATATAAAAATTACTGTTGAGTTATTTTGTATTATTTTTTCAACATTCTCCTTTGAAATCCAGTGTGTATTTTGAACTTACAGTTCAACTCAATTCAGACTAGCCCCATTTCAGGCGCTCAGTATCAACACATCTTTGACAGCTGTCGAAGAACTCTGAGAACTGAGTTAGTAAGGCAAGGATTTGACTCATAGCTCTGGAACTTTTATTAGCAATATGACTTTGGATATGTTGTATATTGTCCCTGAACCTCATTTCCTCTCCCCCCATTTTTAACAGTATTTCAAAACACTGTTGTGAAGATTGAACAGTAAAGGCTCCCTGTGGTCATCTGATTTTTACTGGCTTTCTTATACTTGGTTTTCAAATACACTCCTTTAGTCCAGGAAATTTGTATATGCAGAAACACAGAGCTAAAAGATTTTCTTTTTTGTTTTCTTTTGTTGAATGCTGTGTTCTAGGCTCCACGTGACACACTGAATATAAAATTTCCCACCCTCAAGGAACTCATGGTCATATATTACTTGATTGCCTGGCCATTTCAGAAACACTGCAAAAATTATTTTATGACGTAAAGTGAAAATATGGACATGTATTTCCAAATTTAGTAAAGAATGTGCCAATTTTAAATCTCTGATATCCTCTCTTTGCTCCATTTTAATCTTCATAACTGACATTAAGGATCACAGTATACCTTCTTTTTGCTCTGGAAATCTCGCAATGGCCTTCAGCAAAAGGCAGTAAAATTCTGATCTGGGCTGAAACTCCAGAGAAAAGACCCTTTCAAGAATTTTCTGCAAACACTACCAACAGTAAACTCTAAGTTATTTAAGACATAGAATACTTTGAGGATTATTTAGGGACTTTGGTACTTCTGACTTAGTTCCCTCATGTTGCTGCCCTTTAGCCATTTCACTTATGCTTTAGAACTTTTATGAAATAGGAAAAAGGTAAAACTCATTATTTAGCAGTCTTGGAAAATTATTAGGCAAGAAGAGTACACATTATGGGTTAAATGGGGTAGATTTAAGTGATACATTTCTTCCACCACCCTGAATAATTGAAATTTGATTATATGTTATTCTTGTGTACATCAAATTATTTAAAAAACTACATGCTTTGCAAATACAGAGAATGACCCTTGTTTGAAAGAATAGAATTGCATATGCAAATTTTGAATGTTTTTCTGATTGTAGGAAGTAATGTTCCAGAGTAATAGAAACATGGTGCTCCACTGAGTTTTACTTTTGATTGGTATAGAGTGAGATACTAGGTTGCAATTATAATGGTAATGGTAAATAATGTTTTGTCTTCTTATCTACAATAAATGATTAGGAAATTTGTCCACTTTTTTCTTAGGTTCTTCAAAGTGGTTAATGATACAATTTCTTTCACCATTTATTATATTTTTTACTGTTGCCTTTGCTAAAATAACATTCAAATGTGTTTATAAACAAGAAATTTAATTAAAATACATGTAAAATTAATGGACTATAGTAAAAATGTCATAATTTGCAGAGCCTAACTACTTTGTTAGGATTTTTTAAAGTGGTGTGTTATTATTTCTAGTTTATTAGTGTTTATAAATTGACCGTCTTTAGAAGGTAAACTGAGGACCATGTACTGAGTTTTATTAAACCAGTGTCATAGTTTGAGTTCTCTGGGAAGCAGATTAAGAGATGGGGATCAGCATACAGTACAGTGTTGAGAGAACACTCTTGAGATCAAAACTTTTGGGAGGAAAAGAAAGGAAGCAGGACTGCGAGCGGGGATGTAGTATCAGTGAAGACATCATGCACCTCATGGGGAACCCTGGAGCTGGATGGCCCTTCAGGTTGCCCTTCATTCAGGCGTGGGGCCAGCCTTTATACCCCTGCACTGATTGCTGGATAAAGGCTGCCCCAGGAGGTCCCTTTAGCTAAGGCTGTAGCTGGAGAAAGAAGTGCTTCATCCCAGAAGTGAGTTTGGGCAACACATCCCAGTATCCACACGCTTAGGTAGGTTAGAACCTGAAGTGCTGTATGTAATTACCTAAAAAGAATCCCAGTTCTGATACAATTCACAGGTACAGTCTTGCCAGGACTACAGTAGAACCACCTGTTTGTGCTTTCTGTTTCTGTTATTGCTCCCTTATAATCCATTCTCTGCATGATGGACAAAGCAAGCTTTTAAAAATGTGAATCAGATAGTGTCACTACTCTGCCTAAAATGTTCCCATGGCTTCCAGTTGGAGGAAGGATAAAATCCAAATTCAGTACTATGGCCTCTGGGCTCTGCCTGATTTAACTCTTGTCTATTTCTGCAGCATTATCTTATGCCACTTTTCTTCTCACATATTATGTTTTAGACACACTGGCCTTCTGTCAGTTTTTTAAACATGCCAAGTTGTCTCCTCATTGAGGGCATTTACACTTCCTATTTCCCCAGGCAGGCAGGCATGCCTCCTCACTTTTTATGCAATTGTTTCCTTTTTATTCTTCAGATCAAATCCCCATAGAGGCTTTCCCTGACTACCTTGTTTAATGTAAGCCTTTAATAGTTTTTCTCTGTCACATCGCTCTGTTTTCCTTCATGGCCCTTATTACAACCTGTAATTATCTTGTTTATTTGTTTCAGTATTTTCTGTCTTCCCCTGTTGGAATGAAAGCTCTGTGAGTCATTTTCCCACACTGTAAATCTTCCTATAATAGGTCCTAGATAAGTTCCATTATTTGTTACTGAATGATTTCTGATTATTTTTATGTTCTGGCTGTTACAAATAATGTTGCAATGAACATTCCTTTTCCTTTTTTAAAAATTTTTTCTTTTGTGAACATGTGTTTTCAGTTCTTTTAGGTATATACTTAGGACTTGCATAATACCTATGTTTAACATTTTGAGAAATTGCCAAACTGTTTTTCAAAGTGGATGCACCATTTTATAATCCTACCAGCAATATAGAGTATTCCACTTATTAAAGTCTGTGTTTTAAAAAATTCTTACTTAATTTTTTAATTTCAGTGTAGTTAACATACAGTACTATATTATGTATTTTGTTTATTAAAACTCTAGCTTTCTTAGTAGGCGTGGAGTAGTATTTCATTGTGTTTTTTATTTTCGTTTCACTAATGACTAATAATGTGCTAATCTTTTCATGTGCTAATATTGACTATCTCTTCTTTGGAGGAATATCTTCTTAAATCTTACACTCACATAAAAATATTAGGTTGTATCCCTCTTATTGTTGAGTTTGTAAGAATTCCTTGTATATTTTAGATACTAGTCCTTTATCAGATACATGATTTGCAAATATTTTCTCTATTTCTGTGGGTTAGCTTTTCAGTTTCTTTATCTGTTTTTTCTTATCACTTGTGTTTTTGATGGCATATCTAAGAAATCATTGCCTAATTCAAGGTCACAAAGATTTACCCTATGTGTTCTTTGAAGAATTTTATAGTTTTAGCTCTTACATTTAGGAGTCTGATTCAGTTTGAATTAATTTTTGTGTCTCTTACAAGGAAGGGGATCCAAGATCATTCTTTTGCATTTGGATATCCAGTGGTTCCAGTCCCATATGTTGAAAATACTATTCTCCCTTGTCAAAAATCAACTGACCATATATGTAAGGGTTTATTTTTGTACTTTCAGTTTTATTCCCAGGTCTATATGTCTGTCTTTATGTTGGTACTGCACTGTCTTGATTATGTAGCTTGGTAGTAAGTTTTGAAATCAGGAAGTATGAGTTCTCGAACTTTGTTCTTTTTCAATATTGTTGTGGCATTTCCGTATGAATTTTAGAATCAGCTTGTCAATTCCTGAAAAATAAAGACAGCTGGGATTTTGATAAGGATTATGTTCGTTCTGGAGATCAATTTGGGAGTATTGCCATCTTAACAATATTAAGCCTTGAAATCCACGAACATTAGATGTCTTTCCATTTATTCAGGTCTCCTGTGATTTCTTTTTCTTTTTCTTCTTAATATTTATTTATTTATTTGAGAACAAGAAAGAGAGTGAATAAATGAAGGGAGAGGGAGAGGGAGAAGCGGACTCCCAGCAGAGCAAGGCCTGATGTGGAGCTCGATCCCAGGACCCTGGGATCATGACCTGAGCTGAAGGCAGACACTTAACCGAGTAAGCCGTCCAGATGCCCGTCTGGTGATTTATTTCAGTGATTTTCTAGTATTTTGCAGTGTACAAGTCTTGCACTTATTTTGATGAGTTTATTTTTAAAGTATTTTATTCTTTTTGATGCTATTGCTATAAAAAATATAGTTCACTTTTGTATGTTGATCTTGTATCTTACTACCTTACTTGTCTTGTGTCTTACTACCTTGCTAATAAACTCATTTATTAATTCTAACAGACTTTTTGTGGATTCCTTAGGATTTATGTAGATAAGATCATGTCATTTACAAAAACAGATATATTTACTTCTTTTCCAGTCTTGAAGCTTTTCATTCTTTGTGTGTGTGTGTGTGTGTGTGTGTGTGTTGATAATTGCTCTAGCTAGAACCTCCAGTACCATGTTAAAGAGATGTGGCAACAGCTGGTTTTCTTTCTTCTTTCTGATGTTAGAGAGAAAACATTTTATCTTTCACTGTTAAGTATGTTGTAAACTGTGTGTTGTAGGTGCCTTTTATCAGGTTCAGGAAGTTCCTTTCTATTTCTAGTTTTCTGAGTGTTTTTAACATGAAAGGGTGTTAGATTTTGTCAAATGTATTTTCTTTGTTTATTGAGACGGTCATCTTAAATTGTTTGAAAAAGAAGCAAAGCTAATTGAATACACACACACACACACACACACACACACACAGTGAAACACACTCATGCATAACCAAGAGCAAGATGATAGCTGTTAGTTGTTGGCCAGTTCAGCTACATCTTCTTGCTGTGTTTAGTATCTCATCTCTTTAATGAATAAAATGAGTTAACCCCAAATGTGAAGTCACAAAAGTATAAATCTATAATAAAATGCATGCACACATATTTATAGTATTCTCTGGTCTTGATCAAGGTAGAGCGTGTCACTATAAGGGTATTTTTTGTAAGAGTTTATTAAAATAATCATTGCTTTACTAAAACTACAAGGTTGCCAGGGCAAAATCTGTAGTCTCAGAAATTTCACTATAATTGTAAGCATGTATTTCTTTCTACTAACATCATATCTACCTTATTTTAATTGATGCCAGTATATCTTATCCACCCCCTACCACTCCGCTTCCAATGCTGTCCAAAAAAACAAACAAACAAACAAAAAAAACCCATTCACGCTACTATAGAGATAATTCCTGAAATAATAGTTTTACCTAAGTCCAGGTCAGATGTTTCTCAAGGCAACAAGAGATTTATTTTAACAATAAGTAACTATTACAAACAGTTTAACAGGTATATAATTCTACTTATTTTTGTACTGTTGAAATATGTTATTTTTGTTGAGAAAATGAGTAAAATAGTTTTTATCACTACTTACCTCCTTAAATTAAAAAAAATCTTGGATAATTTTTTTTGAAAATACATATCCCTAAGTCTTATTAGATCATAAGACTGTTTTATTGGCCATAATACGACCTTCAGTTCTAGTACAGTTAGACTAAGTTTCCCTAGTAGCTGGCCTGGACTAATCTCAATGTATTTATCTAGAACTTTGACAGCCGTATCTCCAGACCCCTTAAATAGCTGAGCCATCAGCCAAGTAGAGGCTCTGTCCTAGCCCCTGGACTAGACTGTGGTTTTGTTGTTGAGTGAATCTACTTGTTTCAGGGCTGCCTCTTTTTAAATATGTCAGTTTACAGGAATAAATGAAAATAATAATAGTATTCTAGAAATGAAAGTAATTTTGCAGGTCATCTGGTTTATCATTCAATTCTATTCCATATAGGTATTATCTCTGAACAATCTTAAGTCATTGATTAATTAACCATTTAAAACAGTTTTAGTAACAGGAAATAGGCTGACTCGTGGAGCAGCCTGTTGATTTCAGACAGCTCTTATTTTTAAAAAATGTTGGCTCTTATTTTTAGAGAGTTCTTCAGTATATTGATTTCTATTTGGATTCTTATAATTTATTCTAATTAAGATCCGTTAGTCTTAGTTGTCCCCTTAAGGGTATATTTCATATGTATACAAATACATCATATGTTACATAGATGTCAAGTGTTTGAAAATAGTTATATTTTCACTTTGTCCTCTTTTTGGGTTAAACATTTCAGGCTACTAATTCATTGATTAATCATTGCAAAATGGTTTATGGCTCTAATTTAGAACTTTACATGCTCAATGTCTGGTTGTTATTGTTTTATCTTAACACCTTAATGAGGTGTAGTTTTCATACCATAAAAATCACCCATTGCAATTATATATTTCAATGATTTTGATATATTTAGATTTGTGTAATCATCACCAGATCCAGTTCTAAAACACCTCCATTACCGCCCCCCCCCCCCCCAATTCCCTCATGTTCATTTGTAGTCAATCCCTGCTACTGCTCCCAGCTAGGCAACTGATGATCTGCATTCTGTGTTCATAGATTTGCCTTTCCTGGAAAATTTTTATAAATAGAATCTTACATTATGTAATCTTTTGTGTCTGGCTTCTTTCAATTAGCATAATGTTTTTGAGATTCACCAATGTTATAATGTGTTTAGAAGTTTTTTCCTTTTATTGCTGAGAAGTATTATATGGGTCAAATTTTGTTTATTAGTTCATCACTTGATAGACATTTGGATTGCTTTCTGTGTTTGAGTAATGCTGCTATGAGCATCTGTGGACAAGTCTTTGTGTGGACATATAGATAGTTTTCAAGCAGTATAAATGCAAGGTTCAATGATAAGTCTATGTTTATCCATTAAGAAACTACTAAACTTAGTGGTATTTGGTTTGGTTTTGTTTCGTTTTGTGGGTGTTATACATTCCCATCAGAAATGTATAAGAATCCCAGTTTTTCCTCATCCTTGCCAACTTTTCTGCTATTTTCAGCCTTTTTTGAAAAGAGCCATTCTAATGGGTATATAATGGTATCTCAGTGTGGTTTTAATTTGTATTTTCTTAGTGACCAATGATAGTCATGTGGCCATTCGTATTTTTTCTTTGGCAAATTGTTCATTCAGTCTCTTGCCCTTTTTTTAACTGGGTTGTTTGCCTTTTTGTTACTGAGTTGTAAGTGTTCTTTATATATTCTGGATACAAGTCCTTTATCCGATATATGATTTCCACAAATTTTCTCCTAGCACATGGTATTTTCTTAATGGTGTTTTGGGGAGCAAAATTTTAATTTCGATTAAGCCCAATTCACCAACTTTTTTTTTTTTTTCTTTATGGATTATCTTTTTGGTGTTTTATGCAAGAAGTTGTTGCTTAATCTAAGATCATGAAGATTTTTCTATTGTTTCTATTTTTGAAGTTTTATAGTTTAAGCTCTCATATTTAGATCTGATCCATTCTGTGTTAATCTTTGCATATGATGTGAAGGGGTCGTCTCTTGAAAAGACCACCCTTTATCCTTAAATTGCCTTGGCTCTATTGTAAAAAATCAGTTAACTGTACCCATTAAGGGCATATTTCTGTACTTTCTCATCTGTTTCAATGATTTCTATGTCTATCTTTATACCAGTACCACTGTTTTAATTACTGCAGCTTTATATTAAGTTCTGAAGCCAGATTGTGTAAGTACTCCAACTTTTTACTTCTTTTAAAAATTGTTTTGGGTATTCTGAGTTCTTTGAATTTCCATATACATTTTAGATTCAGCTTGTCAATTTTAACAACAACAACAAAAAGCCTGCTGAGATTTCGATAAGGGTTGTTTAAAATATATAGATAAATCTGGGGCGACTTGCCTGAAAGAGTTCTTCACAAGTGAAAATTATTATTGGTATCTCAGGATTTTTTCAAAAAAATTTTCAAGGAAATCTTGAATCCTATTTTGTAACCCAAATATACTATTTTTATATAAAAATGTTTGTTGATGATTTTTCAAAAGTAATGCAACAGGAAAATGTTCATCTTGACGTTATTTATGTACCCTCGGGAGGGGGAGTCATGTATGTGCCCTAAGATGCAGAAGTTTAGAGAAAGTAATGAACTGTTTTTTATTCCTTAAAAATAAATACCTTTTTTTCATTCTGCAAGGTATTTGAAATTGGTGTAGCAACTGTAAGAAAATGTGGGCCAATTTTAGAATAAGCCTTATCTTGATTTTGTTGGTTTTAGTGTCTTAATTTTATCTGTGTTCTGATTTTACACTTGTTCTGTTTTTGCTATCAAGGCATACCATGTTTTTGACTGACATTTTATTGCAATATCAGTGTAATAGACTGCTAATGAATTTGTAAATGAAGGAGATAAAATTGTTTTTTGTTAAACGCTTCTTTCAGTCAACTACTTTGTGATATGCAGCCAAACTCCTGTGACATGGCTGTTTCTCTCTTTACTGACAGATGATAAAAACTGAGGTTTAGTGAGGGTCAGAATCATGCCTAAAGTTTCATATATATTGAGGTTGCATTAAAATCTAGATATTCTGATTCCAAGGCCAGTGTGCAGACTGAGAAGGAGTTTGACGTTTAAGATTTGACTTTCAAGTGTGTCCTGACTTTTATTTTTCTGTGTTTGTTTTTTTTTCCTTTTTGTGTCTTTATACCCTGCCTCATTGTAGAATGGTCTTAAGGCAACTGAAGAGTGCATAAAACACAACAAGATGGCATAAATTAAAAATAGGAATAAAATGAGACACAAAAACAAGGGTGGGGAAAGTCCTTTTCCCAGAAAAACAACAACAACATCCTGTAAGTGAGTATTGCTGGGAGACTGGAAAAAATTTGAGCTGGAAAAGGCTGTGGAAGTAACTGGGCTGACTTGGTGTGAGCTTTGGCATCTGCCCTAATCATAATACATGTGAGGAAGTGAAGTCGTATTTGCTTTTGCTTCCTCTAAGTGCCGAGCACAGTGCCTTCTACATGGTAAGCCCTTCCTCTAGGTGCCGAGCTCGATTCACTGATGAACTTGACAGTCAGCATTCCAATATTACTCAGCTGTTGGAAGTCTTTTTCTTCAAATAGTCAGGAAGTTTAGATTTCTCTGTTAGTGTATTTGTTGTAAGCACCATTTCATTGTTTTCTTGATCCATACTATATTTGAAAATGTTATTTCAGAAATGCTTAGAACTCATTTACACATGTACATCTAGAAATTGCCTCATATAGGAGTGTCCCAGAAAGACATGAGCTCCACTGGTTGAGTATGTCTGTAAGTTTTGTGCTTCTAAAGGCTGCACCATGATCATTTGCTTTCTGTTTGCAGTTGTCTCTACTGGATTTTAAAACCAAGACTGTACATTCTGGAGAGTTCAAAATTCATAAATATAAAACATTTCAGTTTGTAAGTGTGTGATAGAATATTAAGAGAGAGAAAGTTTATGTTTACTCAAATAATACTCATAATTTCATAATGTCTGTTGATGCCATCTAGATTACTGTGTGACCTCCTTAAATTGTAAACATATGTATTTAATTTCTTCCTATGGATTGAATTTTATCTCCCAGCCTCAGATATTTTCTAGAAAGTTAAAATCTATATTCAGGTTTATAGTAACTTAAATTTGTCATTTAGAAAAAGCATTTTGTCAGTTTGTCCTCACATAACTTTTCAATATGACCCAACTGTCAATTATCTGAATCAGTGTATTTATTTAGAGTCAGGTTCATTTGAATGCTGTGATTACAAATAACGAAGTAGCTACATAAAATGGTACATTTTCAAGTTTGAAGTTATTTCAGTGTTGACCTTAGGGAAAACCAATAAAACCCCAGCCAACCTTGATAAGCATAGACCTAGGTATTTGAGCTACACCAGAGAGTTCTCCCTTTGCAAAAGATTATAGTAAAAATGTACTACTAAACCATCTCAGTTAATTTTGTAGAGAGGAAAAGTAAGGGGTTAGGATGTGCTGCAAGTTTCTGTAAAATATGGTTGTTTTAAAACTATCATTTCTTTTTTCTGAAATGTTATCATAATGCTGGACTCTTGGAGATCATATCCCCAACTGAGATTTCAAAGATGAAAAATAATCTAAGGAAATCGCTGCATGAAGTTTTGCAAAATTTCTTACTCTTTTTCAGGAAGTCATCTTATATCCTCTTTATTTTGTCTACTTTTGAAGTTGAGAGATTTGTAATAAACTAGCATGCCTGTTCATAGTGCGTATCAACCAAGATGGCGGCAGTTAACAGACGAACCGTGGCGGTGGCGGGCATAAGCTCCACCTGGCATGGGGGACCTGAGTCTCTGCAGGCTGGCGCCATCTCTGCTGGGGTAACTGCCCCATGACTGCCTTTCTCCCCCGCTCCCACTGGATCCATTCTTTTTCCCCTGCTTACCTTCACTCCCTAACTTTAAATAATTCTTTACTGAGTGTACAATTTGAAGAATTTTGTTAATTTGCTAAGGAACAGAACAGCTCTCAGATTATTTGGGAAAATGCCTCCCCTTTTTTGATAGGATCCTGGTGATTATAATCTTTTATAAGTACAGAAAAGGGTTGTATTTGTGTCTTTGTTAGTTTGTGGTTAACAGTTTGTCAGGATTTTAGTCAAGTCTCCTGTTTTCAGATGTGTAAAGCATTATGGATATGGACTATCTTTGAAACACGAAAATTAACTATTTGGATTGACACTATTAATGATTTTTCAGAATTAATATTTGTAAAGTGCTTTAAATATGAGAAGCACTTTAGAAGGGATATTAATATTGTTATTAATATTAATCCTTAATAATCAATTGTATTAAAAGTAAATCAGTGTGCCTTTTGATATTTAATCTTTAATATCCAGTTGTATTAAAAGAACACTGATACTGCTTCTGTTAGTTTGTCATGGGAAAGGAAATGATATTATTACCCAGAATTGATAAGATCCAATCAGTTTGTAAAAGTAATATTCCCACATCAAGCCCTATTTTATCTATTTATTTTAAACCCTATTTTAAATTAAACTTTCTTTTTGTAATCATTAATTAAGTTAATTTTATTTCAGATTTTCCAACATTTGTATGGTCTTTTGTGTGGTTCCAAGAAGATAGAATTTTCTTGCTTATTTTTGTACGTGAAATTATTAGACTCAACCATATGACAGTTGCTGTTTTTGTGGGTCAAAATGTTTGACTCTCTGGAGTTTTATATCAGTTTTATATCTGCTTATTATTTTTTGTTGTAATCAATCTATTGGAAATACTGTAATTCATACTCTGAAATCCATGAAAAAGAAAACACAGATGTGTTCCTTTTCCTATTTCCTTACTGATTGACCTGTAGCTCAGTGGTGTGTGCTTAGTATTGGTTTCCTAAGATACTGGGTTTTGTTTTTTGTCCCTGCCGTGTTCCTATGCCTAGACAATACCTGGCATGTAGTAACTGACCAAATGACGAACAATAGGCAGTCTGACAGTATCCAATCGATGTAGAGCTCTACTTCTATTTTAGCAGACTGCTCTGTTGGGATTTTAGAGGTTGGGCAAATCATATTACTCACAACTCCATAATTTGGAAACTTCTGAGACAGACACAGGTGCCAAGCAGATGGAGATCAAAGTACCAGTTTTATCCCTGGTAGAGGCTGAAGTGGAGAACATGCTTTACATGTACACATAAAATGGGGGTCATCTCTGAATTAGGCATTTATGCCCTCCCAGCCACCGGAATGGCTGGACAGACATCCACACTCCTCTGCCATAGGGAAATGGATAAAAACAGGCCTGAATGCATCTTCTCTATGGGGTAGAACTGAACTGAGAAAAAGGAGTTGAACTGGGCATGTGCAGTATGTTCTCTTAAAGTTACCAACGAAATGAGTTTCTGCCCTCTTCATGGTAAGCATTGAAGGGACAGAATGAATCTACTAGCATTTCTTGATCAAAAACCTGCTCATGAGGGATGCCTGGGAGGCTCAGTTGGTTAAGCCTCTGCCTTCAGCTCAGGTCCTGATCCAGGGTCCTGGGATTAAGTCCCCATTAGGGCTCCTTGCTCAGCGGGGAGCCTGCTTCTCCCTCTGCCTGCTGCTCCCCCTGTTTGTGTGCTCTCTCTCTGACAAATAAATAAATAAAATCTTAAAAAAAAAACCTCATGAAAATAGGAAAAAAATAGAAGTTCCCCGTAAGACATTCTGATTAAGCATAAATCCCTTCATACCATTAAATTCTTCTGCAGATTTTCTGTTTGGTATTTTTAAGAGCCAATTTAAATTACTGTTATATACACCAGCATTTGCAAATCTTGAAAATGAATATTTTGTATAGTAGTCAACATAGGTAAACATTGCACTAATCCAGCAGAGTAGAAGCGTGGGCAAAATAGGTTTACCAGTAAAATAATAAATAAGAAAAGCATTTTCATCTTCCCATTTTTAAATATGATATATACAATATATGCATTCACTGCAATCTTGGTTTCTAGTAAAAATACTCTAAGATTTATCTTCTAAGTGCACATCTGTGATATGTAGTAGCTGAGTTGGTGTCACGTTTGGTGAATCACTATTACGAGTTAAAATATTTGGGTCTTCCATATTTTCTGTCTCTACATCTCAAACAAAATGAAACAAAATGAAACTTTATAAAGTAAATAGAATATATTACTAAAGACTACTTTTATCCAATGTCATAAGTAAATGATCCTTGCCAGAATAAAATCATAAGCATTATCATTTAAAAATATAACAAAAGCATTTTGATTTGGTAATATTAAAATAATGATTTTAACCTATAAGCATTAAAATCCCGCTGATCAGTTGACAACTAGTAGGCCTTGAAGATAATAGCACTTGTTTCTTGTCATCGTCTGGGATGTAGTCCTTGGCCTGTAAAATGGACTCACTTTCCTGAGGATAGACCCATGTTAACCAAGCTCATGAAATTAATGTTTAAAACTGAAAAGATTAGTTTGTTGGTTTATGATATAAGTTATTTTAGTAGGGACAAAATGATTAGAATATGCAGAATTTGTGAGTTCTATTTGTGTGTGTAAAAATTAAAATGAGGAATTTGGTTATTAGAAACTTTTTTTTTTCCCTATAGGCAGAAGAGTACTGAAAGCTAAATAATAATCACAATCACAAGGTTGCGTGGAAATTATAGAGTCAGAATTAGAGGAGGCTGATATATTAGATGTTTTACGGTATTGGAGGAAGGCAATCTGGTGTAGCTGTATTAACCATAGGTATGGTCTTGCTGCTGGAGTTAGAATAATGAAGTTTATTGGCTCCAACCCCTGCCAGTTAGGGGAGGAAATTTCAAATACGATATCTAAAATACTGTCTCCACAAATAGTGCTTAAGTGAACATTTTCAGTTATCTCTGTGACTTACTTGCTTCTATACTTTAATGTCTAGAAATGGGATCTCTATGGGAAAGGAGAGGGATTAAAAACAAATAAAAACTAACCTAATTTTAGGCAAATTATCCAAAGAGAATTATGCACTAAGTACATATTTTAAAAGTATAACCTTTGCTTTTCTGGCAGAATTATGGCATGCTCGTGTGATATTTTACTTGTACATCTTGGACAGTGTCAACTATTAAAGTTGGCCAACTTCCTTCCTGCCTTGGAATTTATATATGTGATTATGATGTAATGCAATGTAATTCTTACTAGAGTGTATGCAAATACAAAGCAGAGGGGGAACATAGGCAGAAGAATTAGTTCATTTTATTATATACTAGTTTTATAACCCAGAGAAGTCAAATTAAATCAAGATAATATCAAATAAATGTTTATTATAGCAAGGCTTTGTGTTTTAACTGGGGGTAAATAGAAGAATAACATGCTTGTTTTCTCTAGAATGCTTAAAACGATCACAGTACAGGCCAATTATGATGTGTTTGACAAATACCATTAAAATTGAATATAGAGAAGGAAAAACATATAATATTTAGGTTTACAAGGACTTTTCCTGGATGGGGCAGCAATAAAGTTGAATCTTGAAAGGTTGAAACTTGAAAGTTAAATTTTTTAGGTAAATATTAGGTTTGGGAAGGGAATGGTACAATGTGTAGAGGAAAATGTGAGCAAAGCAGAATCTTGGAGTCACTTGTGGGAGAAACATGAAGTGATCTGTTGGTTCTAGAGAGTAGATTCTTGAAGAGTAGGAAAAGAGGTAATGACCACAATGTGGAAGACTTGATGTGTGAACTGATGTAAAACTAGTAGACCTTACTGACCACCGAAGTGGGAATCGTGATCCATTCTGTGCACTAGAAAGATGAATAATACGCAGTTCTTGGCCCTTCCAGGAGTTCTCAGCCCAGGTGCAGGTTAATGTAACATACTGTAATACAAGTTTCACCATGAAAGTGCTTTGGGAGAAGGGTAAACACAATTAGGAACCAGGATGATGAGTTATTTTGGAGTTATTGGAGAAGGCAGAAAATGTGAACTGGGTTCTGTCAAAGAGTAAAATTTGAACCACTGTAAAGGCTGATAAGGTTACTAGGTGCATAGAAAGCAGGTGATGGAATGTGGCAAGGTATGATTTATCTGGACTGTAGGGTATATGGTAGGGAGAAGGGAGAGATGTGAAGCTGGAATGACTGGTTGGAATCTGAGTACTAGTCAGTAGGGAGTTGGGAAGCTAGTTGAGGCTGGAGCCAGAAACCTCCATTCAAATTCCATCCTTGCCATGTACTGTATTTTTAATCTCTAGTAGCTTTCTTAAATTAGGTTCCTAATTTGAGTAATGGGGATGATAATATCTATTTAGAGGTATTGTTGTGACTAAAAATTAATGTACATAAAACACATGGTGTGAAATCTTTCCAGTAACAAATGTGAGTCAATAATACTTTATTCATAGGGTTGCTGTAAGAACTGAATGGTAAAAGAAGACAAGCATGGGACACTGTTTGACATGGTGCTCATGCTCAGATAACGCTACTAAAAATAAAACTTTAAAAATTATTCTATGCAGTTATGGAACTTTGCTTTTATAGAGAATAATTCCCAGAACTCAGAAAAACTTTTATCATTGTCTATGTGAAACTTGGTCTTTAAACATATTAGCCCGTGTTGATTCTAGGTTCTTCTTCTCAGTTTAGGCCTGGACTCTGTGACAGTGGGTTTTATTGACCTGTATGATTTTAAGATAATAATTTGTGCATATATGCATGCCCTTATAATATATATATTACAATTAATTGTTATTTTACCCTTTTTCTCCATTAGACAGTGAGTGCTGTATCAATGCTTCAGAAAGTGTTAGGCTTATAAATGTTGGTTGAAATGATCTTAAGCTCAGAAAGGATTAACATGTACATGTATTCTTAGTGTGTATTATAAAAAGACTGCTTTTTGACTTTCATATTTAAAAGCCTTGGGTAATTGGATTGTACTATCCTTTACTTTCTGAGCATGACCTCTTTCTGTCTACACATTCCCAAATTCATGATTTTAGATTCATGTATTAGAGTAGTAGAGATGACCTTCAGCCTCACCCCCTGAAGAATTCTTCTCTCTACTACATCCCTGCTCACCAAGCAGCAAGAATAATAAGGCAGCTATTAAATATAGGTCTTGTTTATGGCAGTACAGTGTGCAAAAATGCCCCTAAGCCTTCTGAAAATAGTATTTTCCATACAATGAGAGGGACTCTTCAGAGCTGTGTAGTATTTAAAGACAGGAAGCTCATCAAGAAGACTACATTCTCCATCCCAACACATAATAGGCAATAATGGGATAATACAGGAAAGAAGATAGAATAAGAACAAATAAAAAATAACCTAATTTAAGTGAAATTGAAATAGCATCAAGCACTGAATATATTAACTACGAAAGAATGGTCTTCATTTGTCTGGCAGAATTGCAGCGAGGTTCTGGTGTGTGTTATTTCAGTTGCATATATTGGACAGTGTCAGTCATTAAGGGAAGTATTATTTATCCCGAGCATCCGCATTTCTATAGCAACAGTATACCTGTTTATGCAATTATTTATTATTATCGCAAATCATGCTTGATATATTTCAGTACCAGTTCCTGTCCTAAACGCACACAAATTTTGTATATGTTCACTGCCCATTGGAAGGGCTATCTGCCTTCTTTCTTGAGTCTAAGCAAGTAACACATGAAATGAAACAGTAACTTGAAATTCAGCATTTAGACTGAATCCAAACAACTCAAGTCTTGTTTTAATTTAAAAGCTGCTAGTTTTTGAAATAGATTAATTATACTAATTTTCATAAGTAGGTTATACACTAATCAAATTCTTAATGTTATAGAGTTTTCCAAATACAAAGAATTATATAAAATTTTAACCATATCATGTAAACAGCAGATTCATTTTATTTATTTATTTATTTATTTATTTATTTATTTATTTATTTTAAAGATTTTATTTATTTATTTGACAGAGATAGAGACAGCCAGCGAGAGAGGGAACACAAGCAGGGGGAGTGGGAGAGGAAGAAGCAGGCTCATGGCAGAGGAGCCTGATGTGGGGCTCGATCCCATAACGCTGGGATCACGCCCTGAGCCGAAGGCAGACGCTTAACCGCTGTGCCACCCAGGCGCCCCGAGCAGATTCATTTTAATGATAAAAATTCATTACCCAATAGAAGGAAGATCATAGGATTGATTTTAATGACAGTAAAAATAAGGGAAATAGTTTTTCATTATGTAATAGAGTTGGCTAAGAAAATATAGCTTTAAAGGGGTGTAATAAAATATGATCTTTCCCTCTTAGAAGAGAGTTAGCATTTTAATGTATATGCTAAACTATATTCTTTTCCCTGCTTTTGAGTTTCTCTTATCAGTAGTAATAGCTGTATTTGTTTTATATAATTGCCAGAACTTTAGAACTACCTGCTTTACCAGATAACACTTTTTCCATATTGCAATTTTGAGTCACCTTACTTTGTGAATATGATTTTTTAACCTATTTGTATTTGGTTTTATTAGCAAGACTCATTTTACTCATGTATAAAGTAACTTTATTAAAATTTCAAATCACTTTGATGGATGCCTTTTCTTTTTTTTTTTACCTCTCCAATATATTCCTCCTTCATTCATTGGTATTTGATGAATAATTTCTGCCTCTTATCTACCTGTTTATTTAGTTTCATTGTCCTGTCACAGGCTAATCACGTTGTAGTTATAGCTGACATGAGATTTCCATTTTTATAGTGCTGTGCTGAAGTCTTCTATAAAGTTTTATTGTGAAAGTTGGTGGCAGTAGTTTTTCTTCTTCTCCAAAAAATATTATAGTATAGAAGAAAAAATAGGAAAAATGTTGATAAACTTACACTTTTATGTAACACTATCTGTTGTCCATGTATTTACATGGATTCATAACTGCAATCTCCAAATACATACCATTTTATAATTCTAATCTTTCTCTTAACTTTATATTATGACATTATTTTGATAATCATTAATTTTAATGAATATGTGCCATTCCTTCTTATTTATAATGGGAATTTACTTGCTTCAAATGAACATTATTCCTAGTAGCATCATTTATCTGAAATGAACACTATTTCAAGCAACTTCCCTTTCCCTTTGTTGGTAGCCCTTATTTGATCTAATTCAGACCATCTCTGCTTAGGAGAAAAATAAAGAGAAAAACGGCAATTTAGACTTTGCTTTTCAAGCCGGTTTTTAAAAAATTAATTAATTAATGTATTTTTTACTTGAATGTAGTTGACATACAATGTTACATTAGTTTCAGGTGTAAAACTTACTGATTTGACAAGTTTATACATTATGTTATGTTTGCCAAAAGTATATCAAGCAGTTTTTTAGTCACACATCACCACTTTCATCACCACTACCACAATTGCAATAGAAATATATTTAATATTTACTTTAATTACGGTAGTTCTAAGGTTAATGGACTAATGTCATTTTTTTGAATGTCTGTTCTTTTTTTTCTTAAAGCACTGTCTATAGAAGGCATTAATTCAAACTTCTTTTGGTTGAAAAAAACTCAAATTCCTTCTAAATTATAAATTAAGTTAGTTTCTATTAAGTGGTATTGGGTGATCATCATCATCATTCTTATAAGTGGTAGTAGCAGTGATAGCATGATAGTATGTCAGTTTTAGGACACATTTATGATACAGTAAATTTGCAGTGTCTGCTGATTTTTATATGTCTTACAGTATATTCTATAATCAGTATTTTAAATATCTGTCACCAATCTGTGGTTATTGAATTTTAATTTATGATTTAAATGACTAAATTTTATGACTTTATGATTTTAGTTTTACTGACTTAGCCTTTCTGTCATTATTTTTTCATAACTTTAATACAAAGCCCTTAAGTCAGGATTCAACTCTGAATTATAATATTCTTCATATGGGTAAAAACGGTTCACTTTGTGGTTTTTTATTTTATGATGCAATTTCCAGGAAATTGTGGGGGGAAATGGGTACTGCCAAGACATTTTTTCTTACACTTCAAAATGTCCTAAAATTCATGGCCTAGAAGTAAATAAATAATTCCAATATTTTTTAAAGAAATCTTTGGATGTACTATACTTAGAGCAAAAAAGAGCCAACAGGAAAAGAGGTATAAGGATCAGTCCTAGGCAAAACAGTAAAGTAACATTTTTTTCATGTATATTCTTCTATTTTTTGCTTATCCCCTTTCTTTTTCTAGCCACTGGGTAGTGTTTCTTCCAAGTTCTCCACATGGCACCTATGGACCTATGGGCCCCCTTGTCTCCCTAGGGCTGTGCACTGTAATAAAGCATATCCTTCAGAAGTAGAATTTTATGCACTTTTTTTTTTTTTTTTTTTTTTGCTGTACTGTTTCTTCCTTTTCTCTACTTAGGCATATTTTTTGTGTCATTATTATGGGAACTTTTTGAACTGAATGACTTTAAATATCTGATAAATTAATGATGCTGTGAGGTCCTGATCTTAGGCTCCATTGGTAGAACTCCAGTCATGACTCAGGATAAATAACTATTCTCAAGACTTGTTGGATTCATTCTTCATGATCTTCTCATAAGCTCTGCTCCAGTTCCACTCTCTACCAAGACCAAGCCACTGGTTGCTTGCTCCTCTCAAGGATATACTACTGACTTTTTGAGTCAAATCAAAAGGGTTTATAGCAAAAGGAGATGCAGCTCTTTGTTCATGTGAACCAGAACAGCCCCTATCCTCTAGGACAGAAAGGGACCACTTCAGATGAACTTCCCAAGAGAATTTATGTTCAAGTGTTACATAGTGACTTGGAGTAATCCTTGATGTTTCCATACTTCATGTTCATTGATTCATCCATTCATTTATTCACTTTGTATTTATTTAAATTTGTATTAAATATGTACATATATGCACACACACTAATTAAATATTAACTATGTGCCCAGCAATATGTACCATGCTAGGGATATAAACAATTCTCTCCACCTTTCGCAGTTTTCTTATAGTCTAGTAAAATCACTAGACTATAAATGTCTATGGAAAGAAGAGATGAGGAAATATGTTCATATTAAGATATGTTTCATATTAAAAGGAGTTTTCATGAGTTACTTCAGGGCATAAAGGCAGTATTTTAAAGTAATCCCAAGGATGTGATGGTTCTGGAAGAAGGCACATTTGAGTTGACTGTTGATGGATACGGAAGAATTAGTTACAAGATGAAGAGGAAAGGAATCCCAGAGGAAAATGAGGGCTGAGATAATGTAATCTCAGAGAACTAAAAAGAGTGTAGAATAAACGGACAAAAGGATTACTCTCACTCGTAACATGTGAGAATGCCAATTTTCCTGCAGCTTTGCCCACAAATAACATTGTGATTTATCAAAATATTTATTGCTAGTTGAATGAACAAAAACAATTAGCTTTGATATCTAAATTTGCATGTCTTTGCTAGCAAGGATAAACATTTTTTTCCATGTTGTCTTCCAGCAGTACTATTTTGGTTCATGTATTTTTGGATTTTAGTGTTTTTAATTTGCATAATCTCTGAATATTAAAGACAGTAATTTACTGGGGTTTTTTTTCTGTACATACTTATTTTTAATCTACTTTTATTACTTTAAAATAGATGTTTTTCATATTAAGAAAAAGTGTTCAATTATTGCTATTTAGTATTTTTTTAAAGATTTTATTTATTTATTTGACAGAGAGAGAGGCAGCAAGAGAGGGAACACAAGCAGGGGGAGTGGGAGAGGGAGAAGCAAGCTTCCTGCTGAGCAAGGAGCCCGATGGCGGGGCTCAATCCCAGAACTCTAGGATCATGCCCTGAGCCAAAGGCAGACACTTAAGGACTGACCCACCCAGGCACCCCTATTGCTATTTAGTATTTTTATTAGAAATGTGTTTTAAAATTTCTTATGCCTGTTCATAGGCATATTCATGTGAATTAAGATGCTAAAGATACGTACATGTCATTTTCCCATCATACCTTTCTTTAGCCATCACTAACAAATAAAATAGGTCCATTGTTTTTCCTTTGAGAAAATAGTTTGCAGATTTAATTCCCTTTGGTTTTTGGGTATAAATCACACTCCTAATTCATCGCCTGTGATCTCTAGTATAGGTGTCTTTAAATCAGAGCTTTAGAACCTAAAAACCCTTGGAAAGCAATTTGAGGGTAAAATCCTTCAAGGTCTTTGTTATTTTTGCGTTACTTTTTATAGTTTCACATCCTTATCTAATTTAACAATAGTTTTTTTTTTAATTGACTTAGCTTTGTTGAGTTTTCCCAAAGTATTCAATTCAGTTTTTAAAGCATTTGCTCGTCTGTTTTTGAATCCATCTTTTATTCTAATACCTAATGTTTAATCATGAAATCACAATAACAAGTTCAATAGGAATAAACAAGTTCAAACAGTAGGAAATGGATGGCATACTCAGATTAATTCAAGGAGAGTTTAATAAAGGGCCCGTATACAAAAATGTAGTCAAGGTGTAGGGAAACCAGAAGGGATTATGCAACATCCAAGAATAGTTACCCTGAGCGCATGCCACTTCTTCTGACTTCTCACCAGTTGGATCCAACAGGAAGTCAAAGGTGTGTATTAATTTGTGTAGTGTAGCTCACTTTGGTAGGACAAACCAGAGAATAAGAAGAATAGAGAATAACTCTGGATAGGCAAGTGAGAGGTATCTGACACACTTGGGAACCAATGCAGTGGGTCCTGATTTAGCAGACTGGAGAATGGTATGTGGGTCACACATGCTCAGATACACTGTGCTATGGACATCAGTCAGAGCATTTCATAAAAGAAATGAGGAACGCCGTAAATGCAATGAGGCATTAAGAGTGCTTTTTCTCCATTTGGCCCCCTAAACTGTCAGTAACATACTTCCCCAAATTTGTTCTGGGTCTTCATATCCAGATTAATCTGAATTTCTGTCTTGATTTTTCTAATCTTCCCAAATTAGTGTAGCTTTCTTATTCTATAAGGCTCCATCTTCCGTATCTGTATAAATACTCCAGCAAATAAATCAGGCTGTTAGGATTTTTTAAAATCCTGTTCCAGAAAATTTCAATTAAAAATTCGGAAAAAGTTTTCCCTGGTGGTTTGGCTATTATATTCTAGGGAGTTCCTTTAATTATGGTTATTGGGTTACTTTCTTTCTCCCTGTTTATAATGTAATAGTTGTTACATACAAAAGAATATATGTAATGTTTTTGTAAGCTCTGAAACATAATAAAACAACTTGTGAATCCCCACCCACTAAAAGAATTAAAACATTACCAATAAAATGCATTAATTCATTTTTACTATTTAATATTCCACTGCATGATTATCCCACTGTTTACTTATCTATTTTATTGTTGATAGACATTTTTGTCTGTTTTGCCGTTGCGAACAACAATAAAAATTTTTGTTACGTTTCGTGTATACTTGTTGGTATACATAAGGAAGAGTTTCCGTAGAGTCTTTCTTTAGGAGTGAAATAGCTCAGTCATAGAGTATGCATATTCCCCTTTAGAAGACAATGTAACATTATTTTCGAAAACGATGCATCAGTTTACACTTCTGCCAGCACATATGAATGTTCCACTTGCTGTATGTGTTCACCAGCATTTGTAGGACAACTCCTTTGTTACCGTTTTTTAAATTACTCTGAGGGGTAAAAAGGTATCTCACAAAGGTCTTAATTTGCATTTCTTGGATTACTAATCAGGTTGATCACACTTTCATTTGTTTATTGGTCATTGGGTGTTCCTGTTTCTTCTGTCTTTTTCCCTTTTTTTCTTCTTTTGGGTTATGGGTCTGTTGTATATTGATTTGAAGGTATTCTTTAGATATAATACATACAAGTAATTGTTGGGTAAATGAGAGAGAGAATTAATAGATAGCAAAAGCATTCTCTTAGTTTGTGAGTATATATAGTAAATAAATTCTCCCAATTTTATAGTTTACCTTTTTACTTTCGTTAGGAGACTTTAAGAGGAAGAAGCTGGGGGAGAGGAGGAGAGGGAGAGGGAGAATCTCAATCAAGCTCCACACCCAGCATGAGCCGGACTCCAGGCTCATAACCCTGAGATCATGACCTGAACTGAAACCAAGAGTCAGCTGCTTAACTGACTGAACCACCCAGGTGTCCCTTTCTTTAGGAGATTTTTGATGAAATTCTTTAGTTTATCAATTTTTTAATGATTCTGATCCTACAAATCACAAAGTTATTTTCCTTTATTTCCTTCAAAAAGTTTAAAGTTTCTTAATTAAGTCTTTCTTCCATTGGGAATATACTTTTTGTGGATGATATGATGGGGATCATTTCACTTTATTCTATGTATCTAACCAATAATTCTAATTTTTGAATAGCCCATGTCGTCTTTGTCATATACTGTTTTCATTTATATATGGCCTTACTTCTAGGCTTTATCCTATTCTCTTGGTAAATTAGTTCATTTCTGAACCTCACTACGTTAATTACTGCAGATTTCCTAAGATTTCATTTTTCTTAGAAGTGTCTTGGCTATTCCTAGGCTGTTGCTTTTCTATATGCATTTTTCAATCAGCTTGTCAGTTTGCATGAAAGCCTTTGGGATATCCATGGGAATAACATTGACTCCCTAAATCAATATGGGAGAAACTCTAAGCGATATTTGGTCTTCCACGGATGAACATTTTATTCCTCACTGTACATTCTTTTAATAAAGTTTAACAATTTTCTTTATAAAGAACACGTACAAATTTGTAACTATCTATGTTTTTTAGAATCCTTATGCCTTTTTTAGTTATTATAAAATAGATTTCTTATGTTAACAGTTATATCATGTGCAAGTCACCACAGTGTTATTGCTTCCTTCCCAAATCTTCTACCTGTTATTGTCCTTTTTCTCAGCTGACAAGAACTTCTAGTGTTGAAAAAATCACTCATGGTGGGCATCTCTCTTTTATTCATGATTTAAAAGTAGCATTTGCAGTGTTTTTGGAAGATAGTCAATAAGTTTAAAGAAGTTCTATTACTAATTTTTAAGAGATATAAAAATCTGAATAGATGTTGACCCCTATCAAATGTGGGCTTTTTTTTTTGCAGTTGGGAAGAGGTTCCCCCTCCTTTTCTATTGAATTTAAATTACAGCTTTCCTGTTGCTAAATTTCCCTTGTGTATTGTGATTAAACCCTCCTTAATCATAATAGATAATCTATTGTTCTTAAATCCTGCTGACTTCATTTGCTAATATTTGTTTAAGATCTTGATCTATAATTTTCCTTTCTCATACAGTACTTATTTGAGTGAGGTATTAGAGTGAGAGTGGTTTTTGTTTTTGTTTTGTTTTGTAGCACAGTATGCAAGATTGGAAAAATAAGTTCCCTCAAAGTTTGGTAGAATTTGACTCTTGCCTGTAAATTCATCTGGGTCTTGTGTGGCCTTTTTTTTTTTTTTTTTTAAAGGAAACACTAACTCGTTCATCTTATTTTGCTTCATAATTTCTCCTTGAGCAAATTACATTTTTTTAGTAATTTTCAACTTTTCTCTAAATTTTGAAATATTTTATTATAATATTCATATTATTCTGTTATTTTTTCTCTGAATTTTTTGCTTGTTTTTTGTTTTGTTGTTTTATTTTCTCTTTAAATTTGTAGTAAATTCTTCATATGTGCCAGGCTGTCTGCCAGAAATCTTTACAAAAATCATTACGTTATTTTTCCCATTTTACTTATAAGAGACTCCAAGGGGATAAGTAACTGGCCTGAAGTCACATAGTTGGTGGTAGAGCTGAATTGCACTTGTTTTCTTTAAGAATCACACAGGCTCTTATGGGTAGAACATAATATCTATTTACTAATCCTTGAGTTGAAGGAAGTGAGCCATGACATTTGTCTAAAAGAGTCAAGTTGGAGGGAAAAAACCCCACTCATAAAATGTTTTGCCTTCCATCTGTGACTTTGAAGCACATTTTATTTTTTATTTTTGTTTAGTTAAAATGAACTCGGTTTATGTTTAAGAAGCACATTTTAAACCACTTCAGTTTACATTTTTATCCTTTATTGAAAATCCTAGTAAACTCGTTTTTGAGCTTTTAAGAAAATGTTATTATGGAAATATTCTTGTTGTAGCTTTTCCCTTTGTACACCAAATAAACCTCAGATCATTTGTTTGACTCACAGGAACCTACTGTGGTGACTCTGGATGCCTTTGTGCAATGACTTGATGGTTTTCTTCTCCCAAATATAGTCATTGGTAGTTCTCAGTCACTCCCTTGGAGATGGAAAAATTCATGTGAAACTTGAAACTCTTCACCACTTTTTGTATGTCCACTAACCTTTGGCACCTTTCTTTACAATGGCTAGGCTGTTTTATGTTCCTGTAAATATTTACTTGGTCTCATCTTCATTTTAATGTGCTTCAGTGAGAACAGCGTGCTCTTAGAATTTCTTTGTGTAGCAGATTAGAAACGAGAATTTCCACCTTTCCAGGATATTTAATTTGGAAGCATTCATGTTGCCATTTATGCTTTCAGCTTTTGAAAATTTGCCATTTCATTATCTCTCTTCCATTTTTTGTCAGACAAGATAGTACGAATATCATTATTGTGTCTGTCTTACTTATCTAAATCTTTCTTTTTATTGTTTTGATAATTTTTTGGCTTTATGCAGAGAACATCACTGGTATGTATTTCTCTTACAGTCTTTCCCAATATTGATTTCTGCTTGAGTTAACCTACATAGAAATTCTTACTTATTTTAGTAGTAAGATGTACTAACACAGGCTTCATTGAAATCCATTTTATTTACAGCTGCTTGATTATTTTGAAATTATATACTCCAACATGTTGAGCCACTGAAATCTTTGCAAGAAAGAAAAAGCAATCATTTTCTACCCTTGAATCTTTGGTTTACTACACTACAATGTTCTATGTCAGATTTCATGCAGATCGGAAATTTTGGTGATGCACTTGCAATAATTATTTGTTAATTGTAATCATTCATAGAAATAGGGGATACTGTTTAGAGTGTTTCAATAATTATAGATCTTATAGGCAGGCTACAACATTTCCATTATTTTGTTATGGTGGAATTGCTGTGAGCATGGAAGAAATTCAAAGGGTTTGTGGCCTGACTTCAGGGTTGAGGTTCAGTTCCCTTCTAGCTGACGTTTTATATTTTAAATCAGTCTGTCTTTATTTATTTTTTAGTGTTTCTAGGAAAAAAAAATTATGCTTGAAGCAAAGACCCCAAACACCCAAACAGTATTCTGATTTGTCTCTCTTCAAGTCCCCAGTGCATTTATTTTCCTGAAGCTTTGTGCTTTCTTTTTCTTTAATAAACACTTAAAAAATATATTGCTTGCAGTTGTAATTCAACACAAGGACCTCAGAGTTGCAAGCCTTTCATGAAAACTTGTCTTAGATTTCTGCATTTTACTTACATTGTAAAACTTCATTTTTACAAAGTTAGAGGACAATTTAATTAATTTATTTAGGTGGTATTTGTTTTTTGTTTCTCTTATAATAATTTGTTTCTACCTTTGTTCAAAAAAGATTTGAGTCATTTAGTACAAAAAATTATGAAGTGAAGAAATCAAGCAAAAGGAAAATATCAGTGCAAAATTAAAATGAAGAAAGGAACAAAAGTAATACAAACATGGGCAACATCAAGTCTAATATACTTCCTAGAGATGAGCCACATACTGAGCTCTTTCTAACCACAGATGCCAAAAGAAATACAATAATTTATATGACTCACACAGTATCTGAAATGCCATGTGTACTGAGGGTATGGTGAAATAAACACTTTCAATAATACCACTATCTTAAATACAATAATATGTTTCATTGTTTTTTTTTTTAAACATGTTCTAAATTTATTCTGATGGTGTATCAAAAAAGACTCATATCAACAAATTTAGTTCTTTGAAATACCAACTATTCTAGTATAGCACAATACAAATGATCATCTGACCAAGTCATTTGTTAAGTTTCACAGGATGCAAATATATAGTCTCCAAGGTGGGATGGGCAAGAGTATCTTTGAGTGTTGTTGGAATGACATATTAGGACCTTTTTTTTTTTTCGGCATTTTTATTTTGTTTTAGTTTTAATTAAAAAAATAAGCTTTGTTAGTACCACTACATAGATTGAGACTGGTTCCCTCAGTTGGTGCCTTTATTAGATTGTCACATGTCCTTTTAGTTCCAAGAGTTATCTGAGAGGAGAGGATGAGGCACGGGGTTTAATAGGTGTATCTTCACTATTTAGTTTATCACACTTAGACAATATCTGGTTAAGTGGATTTTTCAGAAATGATTAATTTTGTGTTACCTGAACTATTCATCATAAAATAAGTGACTTAAAGAAATTGTGGTGTGAAAGTAATAGTAATAAGTTAACACAGGCAAACAGCAAGAAGAAAAGAGCTACAGACTTCTATACTTAGCCCTTTGCCATTAACAAAACTAGTTATAAAACCATCTAAGTAATTCTGGCAAGAAGTCATCTAAAAATACCTGGTTATCAGAAAGACTATGATAAGTAGTCTCAAAACAGTGGATACAATGAATCCATTATAAGATATATGATACATTTAAAACTAAGTATCCAGAAGGTGAAGACAAATCACATTTTATTCAGTAGAACTTAGATTCAGTTGATATTCAATCAAGTATTGCACAAAATTTCACCAAACATAATAATAAATATTCAAAAGTTCTATTTGTGGTTTTAATAGCAAAAGGCAAAAAGCAACCCCTCTGGGAAATCTCATATCCTTCCTATTATAAGAAGTTTGCTATTTAATTTGATGAAACTACCAATGTCTCTAATGTACCTCAGCTTACATTATTTCTAAATTTTAAGTGTATTAATGAATGAGGAAAGACTTATTGGAAAAAAATTATTCTATAATTAATATATAATTTCAGAATGCTGAAAATGTACGTTGTTTTCAGAAACATTTTTGAAAATGTTTCCATCATTATAATGCTTTCTTGGGGGGTGAAAACAGTATTGTGTCATCTATAGAAACTCCTACTTCTGTACACTTAAAACAATTGAAAATAACTTTTCTAATCTATTTTAAAGATCTATGATATTAAATGTTTTCATGAGCTTTGAAGCCATTTGTCAAATATGTAAGTTCCAAATAGTTTATAAAATCAACTGGCTGTAGAAGACATGAAAATTCAATAGGCGAAATGCAGCAAAAACCTTTATGTAACACATGAAAGAGACTGGAAATCATGATCCATGTGAGTCATCTTTATAAATTATGTCATCTCATGAAACCAAATATGATATAAAATGTGAAATTAAAAAATTTAAAAAAACAACCGAGAACTGGTCCTCATATAAAGATACCCAAAAAAGGAAGCATGATTGGGAGTGAGGTAAGCAAGGTAGTGGAATAGGAAGCCCCCGACCTATTTTCCTTGCACAGAAACAAAGATTCAATGACAATATATGAACTAATTTCCTTTATGAGAAATTCAGAAACCAATTAAAAGATTCCTGTGCCCCAAGTAAGCATGAAATCAGCACACTTATGCTGATAGGAAATTTGTTGCACCCTCTCATTATACTCCCTCACCTTGGCATGGCACCATGTGATGAGGAGGAAACACCTAGCTCCCGGTTTCTCCCTGGAGAGGAAAATAAAAGGCTGGACCACACATCCAATGATCTGACTTTGGGGGGGGAGGGGGCTGCCAGAGAACTAGTTTCTGTTTCACCTGTCTCAGAGTGCTGATGGGACAAGGCATATGCTAGCTGAGAATACAAAAGAGTTCAGACCATATTGCTGCTCTAGAGAGCCTAGTACCATAGAGGTAATTGTATTACCTCTACATACAGAGGGCAGTACAATTCAGTGGTCTCCCCTGAAGAAGAAAGAGAACAGTGAAATGTATATAACCAATGTTCTAGCTTTTGGGGGGACTGCCTAAGGAACCAATTTCTGACTAGCTCAACTCAGGATGCTGATGGGATCTGGCATACTCTAGATGCCTGGGGGTGGTGCTGAGAACCAAAAAAAGTGGGTCAGCATGCTGCTGTTTCACAGAACCCACAGAACAAGAAACAGACACCAGAGGATAAGAGATTACAAACCTGCAAAAAAAAAAAAAAAATAAATAAATAAAAAAGAAAGAAAGAAAGAAACTAACAAATTCCTCTAGTTAAGAATCAGCAAACACAAATCCAGAGAAGACATATCCACAGAAAATATTTGAAAGGCTTATAGAAATTTGAGCCAGGGAGATTGGTGAAGGACTTTTCCCTGTACAAAATTAGTCTATAAAGACTGAAAGAGGTGGCTGTTTTTCCAAATACACAGACACCAACACAAAGTTACAAGGAACATGAAGAAACTAAAAAATGGCCCAATCAAAGAATAAAATAACTCCAGGAATGAACTGTAAGGAAATGGAGGTATATGAAGGACCTGACAAAGTATCCAAAATAACCATTATAAAGATGCTCAAGGAGATTAAGGAAACAATGCATAAACAAAATGAGAATTTCTGAATAAGCCTTATCTATTAAAGAAACTTTATCCATAATTAATAATCTTCCAAATGAAAAGCACCTGGTCTAGAAAGGTTCACTGGTGAATTCCATCAAGCATTTAGGGAAGAAATTTATCCAATTCTCTACAATCTCTTTCGAAGATAGAAGCAGAGGGGATACTTCCTAAATTGCCCAATGAGACCATCATTATCCTAACACCAAAACCAGATAAAGATATTTCAGGAAAAGAAAACTACAGATCAAAAGCTCTCTTGAACATAGATGTAAAAATCCTCAATGAAATAGTAACAAAGTGTAGCCAACGGTGTATGAACAGAATTATACACCATGACCGAGTGGGATTTATTCTGAGTGTATAAAACTGTTTCAACATTGTAAAATCAGTTAATGTAATCTACCACATCAACAAACTAAAGAAGAAAAAATCACATGATCATATCAATAGATGCAGAAAAAGCGTGAAAAAACCAAACACAATTCATAAGAAAAAAAACTCTCAATAAACTAGGAATAGAAGAGAACCTCCTCAGCTTGATAAAAACTTAAAGATAGCATTATACTTAATGGTGAGAAACCAAAATCTTCACCACTAAGATCAGGAACAAGGCTAGGATGTATTCTCTTACCACTCCTTTTCAATATACTGGAAGTCCTGGCTTACATAATAAAACAAGAAAATGAAATTAAAAGTATATAGATTAGGAAGGAGAAAATAAAGCTTTTTGTTTGCAGATAACGTGATCATCTATGTAGAAAATCTGAATGAATTAACAAAAAAGCTCCTGGAACTAATAAATGATTATAGCAAGGTTGCAGGATATAAGGCTAATAATTGCATACAAAAGCTAATTGCTTTCCTATATGCCAGGATCAAACAAGTGGAATTTGAAATTAAAAACACAGTATCTTTTACATTAGCATACCCCAAAATGAAATACTTAGGTATTAATCTAACAAAATATGTACAAGATCTAAATCAAGAGATCTGTAAACTCTGATGAAATTAATCAAAGAAGTAAAGAGATGGAGAGGTATTCCATGTTCATGGATAGAAAGACTCAATACTATCAAAATGTTAGTTCTTCCCAATTTTATGTATAGATTGAGTGTAATCACAATCAGAATCCCCTCAAGTTATTTTGTGGATATTCACAAACTGATTCTAAGGTTTATATGGTGACACAAAAGACAAAGTAGCCAACACAATATTGAAGAAGAGCAAAGTTGAAGGAGTGGTACCTTAAGACTTACTACTATAAAGCTATAGTAATCAAGGAAGTGTGGTATTGGCAAAAGAATAGACAAATAGATCAATAAAACAGACGACAGAGCCCCAGAATTGACCTGTATAAATATAGTCAACTGATCTTTGACAAAGGAGTAAAGGCAATTCAGTGGAGAAAAGGTGGTCTTTTCAACAAATGGCATTGGAACAACTGAACATCAACAGTCAAAAAAAGTGCAGCCAGACACATATTTTACACCCTTCACAAAACTGAACTCAAAATGAATCATAGACCCAAATGTAAAAAGAAAAACTAGAAAACTAGAAAATAACTTAGGAGAAAATCTAGATGACCATGTGTTTGGCAATGACTTTTTAGACACAGTAGCAAAGGCATGAATCATGAAAGAAAGAACTGATAAGCTGAAATTAATTTAAATTAAACATTTCTACTCTGTAAAAGACACTGTCAATGGAATGGGGGGGGGGAGCCATAGACTTGCAAAAGATGTATCTGATAAAGTCCTGTTATCCAAAATATACAAATAACTTTTATAATTCAACAGTAAGAAGACAAATAACCCACTTAAAGAATAGGGCAAAGACCTTAACAGACACCCTATGAAAGAACATATATAGATAACAGATAAACACATGAATAGATGCTTCACTCCATATGTTATAAGGGAAATGCCAATTAAAATAGTGAGATTGTCACTACACGATTATCAAACTGGCCAAACTTCAGATCCCTGACAACACCAAATGCTGAAGACAATGTGGAACAATAGTCCCATTCATTGCTACTGAGAAGGCAAAATGGTACAGCCACTTTGAAAGATAGTTTGGTGGTTTCTTACATACAATACTAAACATATTCTTACCACTTGATTCAACAATTACTTGCCTTCATATTTACCCAAAGGAGATGAAAACTTACATCCACACAAAAACTTGCACACAGATGTTTGTGGAAGCTTTATTTATGATTGCCCAACCTTAGAAGCAGCCAAGTTGCCCTTCAGTGGATGAATGTAAAAACTGTGGTACGTCCAGTCAATAGAATATCACTTACTGTTAAAAAAGAAATGAGCTATCAAACCATGAAAAGACATAGAACTTTATTTTTATTTTTTAAAAGATTTTATTTATTTTAGAGAGAGAGAGAGAGCGCGTGTGCATGGGGGGGTGGAGGGAGGGGCGGTGGGAGAGGAAGAAAGAGTCTTAAGCAGACTCTGCATTGAGTGTGGAGCCCAATGAGAGGCTGGACTTCAGGACCAAGAGTAGGACGCTTAACTGACTGCACAGCCCAGGCACCCCAGTGGAAGAATTTTAAATGTATGATAGGAAATGAAGGAAAGCATTCTAAAAAGCCTACATAATCCATGGTTCCAATTGTATGACATTCTGGAAAGGCTAAAACAATAGAGACAATAAAAAAGATCAGTGATTGCCAGAGATTGTGGGAAGAGAGGGATAAATTGTCAGAGCAAGAGCACAGGATTTTTAGAAGAGCGTAACTACTCTGTATGATGCTATAATGGTGAATACACATTATTATAAATTTGTCCAAACTCAGAGCATGTACAACATCATGCGCACACCTTAATGTAAACTTTAGACTGTATGCTAATGGTAAGCTAGTGTAGTTCATCAGTTGTAAGAAATATACTACTCTGGTGGGGGATGTTGATAATGTTTGAGGCTATGCATGTCCAGATAGGGAGCATATGGGAAATATCTTTGTACTTTTCTCTCAATTTTACTATGAACCTAAAACTACGCTAAGAAATAGCCTATTAAAAATAGCATCCTTTGCAAATTCAGTATTTATGGTTCAAAATGCTGCTTTTCAAACTTTTACATTCTGTAAAAATGCACAAAATTATTATTATTTAGTGACTATTTCCTAATGGTTGGGTGAATGGACTGATTCATCTATTTTCACAAATGAGACAAACCATTACAGCAACTCTTCTTTTGTTTAATTTTTAAAAGTGAGGGAGAAACAAGTTCTACATTTTTAAAGTTCCTTCTGTTTTATTCCTTTTGTCATTCAAAAGTGTTAACATCTCATGAATAAATTGCCACATTGTATTGTTATTAATTCTGCCAGATATTTTGATTTGGGAGGAGTTAGCAAAATATTTAGCATTACAATGGGTAATTGGACTGAGGCATCTTTATCATAAGGATATATGTCATGAATTTCAAGTAGTAGATATGTAGGTAAATCCCTGCAAATAGTTGTGTTGATGTTTTCATTCTAAGGTCAAAAACTTCTGTGAGGTCCACCTCCTTTTTCATGTTTTATGTGTGTATATATATATATAGGTATATATATACGTATATATATATATACGTATATATATATGTATTTTATTTGTTTTGGTAGAAAATGTTCATGTATTAAATGTGGTAGCAATTGGTTTTGAAACACTGGTTTCGGAAAAAAAAAACATCTGTAGAAGAAATTGCGTATTTGGTTTGGTTGAAATGTGGGTGGAAGACAGCTGCTTTTAGACTTTCTTCATCAGTCAGTCCCACCCCAGTGGATATAAAATGCTAGAGAGAATTTCAGGAACATGGAGATTGCCTACTCAGCCAAAAAAGCATAAACAAAATAGTTAAAAGATATCATCATGTTACCATAGTTACATGAGCATCTTGGTTTCAGAAGTTAAAAAAAAAAAATTTAAAAAAGATCTGTGTAAGAGTCTTCTACAAGGAACAACTCTCCTTACATGGAATTCTAAGGTCTGGACTAAGTTAAAATTTATTTAAAACATATTATATATTCTGTGACGTTCATGTGGAACTTTTTATGTCTGTATATGTCTGTGTATGGCACGCCTGATTTGGAAAACAAAATATACTTAACATGTATTTTGCAAAATACAGGCAAGAATTTAAAGGAACTGTTTACCTTCAAAGCAAGATCTAGTATGAAGACAGATGTAGCATTTAAGCTTTTCCTGTACTCATGCCTCCTTCATGAAATAGTCACATGATTGGGGTTAGAATTGTCCTATTTATCATCTTAATAAATGTTAAAAGACATATTGTCTTCCTTGCTTCTGTAGGAGCAAAAAAAAAAAAAAATAGCATTGAGAATTATGTACTTCACCTTTTACAATAGGAAAACCTATACTTTATTTATATTCATCCTGAGATTGTTAAAATTAATTCTTTTCAAATTCTGAAGTACATGAATTTTCCCTATATTATTCTTATTTTATTATATTTGCTTCGCATTTGTTTCATATATTACCCTGAAATATTTGAATTTTATATCTATAGATTTTTTATCAATAGAATAATAAATTAACAAAATGTGGATATAAACTCTGAAATGTGTTTTCCTTAAGAATTTATTTCCTTCAAAATACAAAAACCATGCATTTTTTTTCATTTTTGTTTGTTTCTTTTAAAATATACTTTTTATTTCATGGGTATTGTGTGCAGCATTATACGAGGGGTTGCTATGGGAATTGTTTTAACCATTTACTATTGTAGTTAAATTTGAGAAGAAAAATCACATCATAAGTTTAAGATCTATACCTAATTTTGCTGTAAATATTACTAAAAAGATTTCTTAAAAAATAGCCTTCTTTCAAAGTTTAAGCTGCTCTTCCCAGGCAGTAACGACTTTCAGACTTTAATCTTACTCATTTCCACTTTCCTTAAAGTTGATTTTTTCTTTATATTTTTTTTTGGATAACTGATGTTTCAGGACTTTCTAGCGAAATATGTTACATGAATATTTATATCACTGTTGATACCACTTCAGTGTTTGTTTTATTTCTACATTTAATATTTAAGATGTTTATTGATTATTCTCCTGCAAGTTATTGGCAACATACTTGCCAACATAATCACATAAAGATTTCAGGTATTTCTGTATTGGATTGTTATAACTTCCTCCATAGGATGATTTTGTTAATAAGTATTGAAAATTAGGTAAAATGTGACCAATGGATCTGGGATATTTAATTTTCCATCATGAACTTCTAATACTTTTGTAATATTCTGATGACATAAATGGTTGCCTTTTTATCATAACAGTTGATAATGAATTTAATTTTGAGATTCTGTTACCACAACCAAGCATTTCTTGTATACACTTTTACAGACTTAAATGCAAAGATAACAACATGTAAGACGTACTCTGCCTTTTAAGAGCTTTTTATTCCAGTTTAGGAGGAAAGGATGTTTATATGCCATTTTTTTGTTCTGTATATTCATTCGGTAAGGTGTTTTATTTTTGTTTTTGTTTTTTTTTAATACCTACTGTAAAGATGCCAGGTAGACCTGAGACTACACATGTTGGATAATACTTAATTTCTTCTCTCAAGGAGCCAACGTAAACATAGGTAAAGGATTAACTCTGCTAATTATTACTGTGTTAAAAATACTGAATTTGAGGTATACACAAAGCTATGATATTGCAGAAGGCTGAAGAATTAGTGTTGGGCATAATAATGGAAAACTCCACAGATGGTTTGACATGGGCATTGGCCTTGATATGAGTAGGGTTTGTCCTAGCACAGAATGTCGAGAAAGACATTTTAGGCTATGTGAACTTTAGGATCACACATCTAAAAATGTGTGAAAATACATGATGAGCTCAAGGATTATAAGAAATCTGGTTGGCTATAATCCTGGGTACATAGTAGAATGATGAGAAATTAAAACTGAAGACAGGGAGATTTGGAGCCATGTTAAAATATTTATTTTATTCTGTAGATAAAAGGAAACCATTAAAGGACTTTATTTTATTTTTTAAGTTTTTTAAAAAAATCTAGTTAGTTAACATATAGTATAATATTATTGGTTTCAGGAGTAGAATTTGCCGATTCATCACTTACGTATAACACCCAGTGCGCATCACAAGTGCCCTCCTTAATAGCCATCCCCCCGTTTAGCCCATCCCCCACCTGCCTCCCCTCCAACAACCTCCAGTTTGCTCTATATAGTTAAGAGTCTCTTATGGTTTGCCTCCCTCTCTTTTTTTTCCCTTCCCCTATGTTCATCTGTTTTGTTTCTTAAATTCCACATATAAGTGAAATTATATTTGTCTTTCTTTAGCTGACCTATTTCACTTAACATAATACGTTCTAGCTCCATCCATATCATTGCAAATGGCAAAATTTCATTCTTTTTTATGGCTGAGTAATATTCCATCATATATGTGTGTGTGTGTGTGTGTGTGTGTGTGTGTGTGTGTGTGTGTAATGTATATATACCACTTCTTTATCCATTCATCAGTAGATGGATGTTTGGGCTCTCTCCAAAATTTGGCTATTGTTGATAATGCTCCTGTAAACATTGGGGTGCATGTGCCCCTTTAAATCAGTATTTTGTATCCTTTTGGTAAATACCTAGTAGTGCAATTGCTGGGTCATACAGTAGTTCTATTTTTTGGTAAAGATTTTATTTATTTATGTATTTGAGAGAGAGAGTGAGTGAGAATGAAAAAGAGAGAGAGCATGAGGGCCAGGAGGGGCAGAGGGAGAGGGAGAAGCGGAATCCCTACTGAGCAGGGAGCCTGTCATGGGGCTTGATCCCAGGACCCCAAGATCATGATCTGAGCCAAAGGCAGAGGCTTAGCCAACTGAGCCACTCAGGCATCCCAGGATACATCTATTTTTAACTTTTTTTAAAAAAGATCTTATTTATTTATTTGTCAGAGAGAGAGAGAGAGAAGGAGAGCATAAGCAAGGGACTGGCACGCAGAGGGAGAAGCAGGCTCCCCGCTGAGCAAGGAGCCTGACTAGTGACTCAATCCTAGGACCCCGGGATCATGGCCTGAACTGAAGGTAGACGCTTAACTGACTGAGCTACTCAGACATCCCTATTTTTAACTTTTTGAGGAACCTCCATACTGCATTCCCACCAATGGTTTAAGAGGGCTCCCCTGTCTCCACATCCTCACCAACATCTGTTGTTTCCTGTGTTGTTAATTTTAGCCATTCTGACTGGTGTGAGGTGGTATCTCATCGTGGTTTTGATTTTTATTTCCCTGATGATGAGTGGTGTTGAGTATCTTTTTATGTGTCTGTTAGCCATCTGTATGTCTTCTTTGGAAAAATGTTCATTCATGTCTTTTGCCCACTTCTTAACTGGATTATTTGTTTTTTGGGTGTTGAGTTTGATAAATTCTTTATACATTTTGGATACTAACCATTTTTCAGATATGTCATTTGTAAATATCTTCTCTCATTCCATCAGTTGACTTTTAGTTTTGTTGATTATTTACTTTGCTGCGCAGAAGCTTTTTATCTTAATGAAGTCCCCGTAGTTCATTTTTGCTTTTGTTTCCCTTGCCTCTGGAGACGTGTCTAGCAAGAAGTTGATACAGCCAAGGTCAAAGACATTGCTGCCTGTGTTCTCTTCTAGGATTTTGGTGGTTTACTGTCTCATATTTAGGTCTTTCATCCATTTTGAATTTGTTTTTATGTATGGTGTAAAAAAGTGTTCCAGTTTCATTCTTTTGCATGTAGCTGTCCAATTTTCCCAACACCATTTGTTGAAAAGACTGTCTTTTTTCCATTGGCTATTCTTACCTGCTTTGTTGAAGATGAGAGGACCATTTAGTTGTGGGTCCATTTCTGGGTTTTCTATTTTGTTCCATCGATCTATGTGTCTGCTTCTGTGTCAGTACCATACTGTGTTGATGACTACAGCTTTGCAATGTAGCTTGAAGCTTGGAATTGTGATGCTCCCAGCTTTGCTTTTCTTTTCCAAGATTGCTTTGGCTATTCTGAATCTTTTGTGGTTCCATACAAATTTTAGGATTGTTTGTTTTAGCTATGTGAAAAATGCTGGTGGTATTTTGATAGGGATTACATTAAATGTGGAGATTGCTTTGGGTAGTAGAGACATTTTATCAATATTTGTTCTCCCAGTCCATCAGCATGGAATGTTTTTCATTTCTTTGTGTCCTCTTCAATTTCTTTCATAAGTGGTCTATAGTTTTCAGAATACAGATCTTTTACATCTTTGGTTTATTCCTAGGTATCTTATGGTTTTGGTGCAATTGTAAATGGGATTGATTCCTTGATTTCTTTTTCTGCTGCTTCATTTTTAGTGTATAAAAATGCAACAGATTTCTGTATTTTGTACCCTGCAACTTTGCTGAATTCATGTTTCAGATCTAGCAGTTTTTGATAGAGTCTTTCAGGTTTTCTCCAAGGAGTATCATGTCATCTGCAAATAGGGAAAGTTTTACTTCTTCTTGACAATTTGGATGCCTTTTATTTCTTTTTGTTGTCTGATTGCTAAGGCTAGGATTTCCAGTACTCTGTTAAATAATAGTGGTGGACATTCCTGTCTTGTTCCTGACCTTAGAGTAAAAGCTCTCTGTTTTGTCCCTATTCAGGATGATTTTCGCTGTGGACCTTTTGTATATGACTGTTAAAGGAATTTTTAAAATATGGAATGACATAATTAGGTGACCTCCATTAGTATCTGCCCAATCTAAACCACCAATGTTATTGTCATTACTGCTCTCCCTGATTCCATTTTTCCTCTCAACTGAAATCAGTCTTATGCTTGAAATTGTGCAAGGTTCCCATTGTGCTTAATGCAACAACTTTCTGGTTATTCTTATTTATGCAGAGATGATTTTGCTCTTATCTGCTTCTGTAGTATTTTAGCTGTTTTCCAACCCACTAAGCTCGATCCATGGAGTGGGGAAGTGTTGAGGTGGAAGACTTGTAAGACTATTGGAATACTTTAGATGAAGATACAGTGGGGCTAAATTTGAGCCATGGCAATAATGATGGGATTGAAAGGATGTAACATGAAAAATACAGCCTATAGATCATTGGTCAGAAAGAAAGATGAAAAAGATATGAAAGATGACTTCCATGATATGAAATAAGTTTAAACTAGGTTGCCAGAAAAAAAACTGATGGTTTCATTAATGAAATTAGGAAAGTAGGGTATAAACATTTAATTTGGGATTAAGTACCATATACTAATTGGGATGTCTGCTCTGCTTACAATGTCTTCTATAATTTGTCTGTGTCACTGCTGTACTCTCTGCCATAAAAGTTTTTTTTTTTTTTTAAGATTTTATTTATTTACTTGACAGAGAGAGAGAGAGAGAGAGACAGCCAGCGAGAGAGGGAACACAAGCAGAGGGAGTGGGAGAGGAAGAAGCAGGCTCCTAGCAGAGGAGCCTGATGCGGGGCTCGATCCCAGAGCGCTGGGATCACACCCTGAGCCGAAGGCAGACGCTCAACGACTGAGCCACCCAGGCGCCCCGATAAAAGTTTTTATAAAGGCAGAATCTTGAGTCAAATTTACTATTTGACCCTAACCCCATGGCTATTTTTTATTGGACTAGAAGTTAGCTTCCAGAATTTAAGACTGGGAAAATGAGTATCAATTTCTTTGTGGCTGGGACCATTACATTGTAAAGTTGGAGCTCAATGACTCCTTTAATCCACTAACTTTGTGAACTAACAACATTGCTAGAAAGTTATTCCCTAGAAAGAAGAATCAAAAAGTGAGAAACAGACCCCAAAAGAGAAAGGGAACATACTCTCCTCTCTCATACTTCTTGAGACATTGCTATATTGTTACCTCTAAATTTCTTTAAGTCCTCCTTTGCACTAAAGCTAGCTCAAGCTGGTTTGTGTACTTATAAATGGAAATGTACTGCCTAATGCAGTTGATCTTGGATTTGTCAAATCTGAGGTTCTGGTAGGATTCCTAGATTGGAGGATCTAGCACTTACATAAAACCACTGGGCTTAGAGTCAGAAGAGAATTCTGTTCTGGGTATAGAAATTTAAAAGTCATTCAGATTCAGATTACATTAACTTTTTTCAGGCATCTCCTATTATTGTCCTGGTGTTGTGCCAGTCATTTTTATACTTATCTATACAACAGTGTAGTGATTTTCTGATTCTCTAAGGGAACAGGCGTGTGCTGGTTGGGGCTGGGACTTAGGGTTGAGCTCAAGGTGTTGATCGGGACTCACTGAAGTAATAAAAACCAACGGTAGCTAGCTCAACCCACTGAAGATAAATGTACTGATCCATGAACTTGAAAAATACAAAAACAAAGGTGAAGTTTAAGGAGAGGGTGAGGGGATAACACATCCAGGATAGCCTTAATTTTTTTTTTTTTAAAGATTTTATTTATTTATTTGACAGAGATAGAGACAGCCAGCGAGAGAGGGAACACAAGCAGGGGGAGTGGGAGAGGAAGAAGCAGGCTCATAGCAGAGGAGCCTGATGTGGGGCTCGATCCCATAACGCCAGGATCACGCCCTGAGCCGAAGGCAGACGCTTAACGACTGAGCCACCCAGGCGCCCCTTGGACAGCCTTAAATTTACTTCTCATCTGCTTAGGTTCCTCTTGGCTGGACACATCGGATTTCCCTTTTACCGCCAAAATTATTTAGGAAAATATCTGTAATTTTCAACTGGTTGGGGCATTTTTTGGTTTTTATTCTTCCTATGGTATATACATATTTGACCCATATAATTTAGTTTTTGAAAATTGTTGTAATTTTCTTAGTGTCCTATGATATGTTCAATATGATAAAAGTATTATGAATGCTACGAAAGTATTATGAATGCTGGTTATTATATAAAAGATAAGACTTTTGATACAGCTTTTGTATATACATATAAATTTAACTTTGTTAAATTATTATTAAAAATAATAATATGTTTATTATTTATTTATTTTCAATTTGAGTGTAGTTGACACTCATTACATTAATACAATACTCAATACAATAATACATTAATTTCAGGTGTGCAACATAGTGATTTGACAAGTTTACATATTGTGCTGTGCTTATCACAAGTGTAGCTATAATCTTTCACCATACAACACTGTTACAATATCGTTGACTGCATTCCTTAATCATATTTATATTTATCAAATATTTTTATTCATTCTTATACATTTAATGTATAAGTACTGATATACTAATACTGGCATGTTAAAATTTTCCCAAACACTTGTGTTTCTGTCAGTTTTTCTTTGTATTTCTGATAATGTTTTATGCATGCATTTTATTTTATTCATTTTATAAACATTCATGATCATTATTTTTTTGTAATGGAATGTGCCTTGTTTTCTACTCTCTTGGTCCAATTTGTTTCCTTGTCTCTGTTTCTCCTCTGACAGTAATATTGCCATCCTTGCTTTCCTTTTACTCTACAAAGTGAATTCCACAGTGCCTTGAACATAATTGATGCTCAAATATGTGGAGAGCGAATGAATGAATATGTGCATATTTATACCTCTTTATAAGAATGCGAAAAATAGAAGGTGAATGCAGGAACTACATAGGCAATTTTCTATGGAAAAGCCAGCTGTTTCCACATATATGGAATATGTGGGTTTTTCTTCCTATCCTCTAAAGCCTCACACTTTTTCATATAACTGACTGTACTTCTAGGTTGAAGAAGCTGTGAATATCTGTATATCCGACCAAACATGTTCAGTAGCCACCATGATATGAAAGAAATAGAGGGACAATAATGTTTAATCATAACTCTTTTTCTCAACACTTTAAATGTGACTGTTGCCTGTCAGTGTTTCATTTACTTGGCACTTTTGTTTCCTCGCTGTTTTTTAAAAGTAATTCATCTCACAAATAAAAATGCATATTATTTATAACAGTGAAGATGGCATATGAGTTTTGTAACTGAAAGATTTTGTTTTCATCTTTATAAGACTTATACATATGCATAAGTGCATAATATCTATACTTATAAATGTTATAAGTGTATGAGATTTAGTCTATTCAAAAGAAAACAGGAAAAAAGGATTAACATTCCAAAGTTTTTTTTTTTTCCTGTGGAAGTATTTCATTTTCAGAAATACATTGGGACAAAACTGTGCTAAAGGGTTATTGTAGAAGAAATTGTAAGAATGAATCAAGAACACAAATATGAGCTATTCACAGACAGAATATAAAAGTGATTGCCCTCCAGCATTAAAAGAAAGTATAAAGATGGTTTGAAGATTCACTGAACATATCTACACAGGTACAGTGACATGATGAATTTGAAATAGTAGACAGTGGAAGCCAAATTGTTTCGACTCATAGAATGATACAAAGTATCTCTATAGGTATGATATTCAGAAATAAGCTAACTGGAGAGACTACAAAATATATTCTTAAAGTTAAACTAGTTTCTATTTTTAGTCAGGCCAAATTACCACCTTATTTATTATTTTAAGCTTATTTATTTTTTTAGTAATATCTACACCCAGTGTGAGGCTGGAACTCACAACCTTGAGAGTCACATGTTCTTCTTACCACTTTAAATGAGGATTTTCTTCAAAGAATATTTTAATCTGTTGGATTTAACAGATATTAATTGGATTAAGTCTTTATGCTATAGATAAAGTAGTGAACAAAATAAAAACATTATGCTTATCAAACTTAAACTCTTGGCTTATTCCATTTAATAATATATTTTAAAGCATACTTAGACTCTGCTTTAGGTATAATCTTTAAATCATTAAGGAAAGTTAAGGAAACAAAGTAAGAGAAGTAATATTAATTGGCCAGATACTTTACAGGACTTTATATATGTTTTTTATACCTTATTAAAAATTAAGGAATTTCCGGCTTATAGGCTGTTGGGTCCATTTTATGTTTAAGGAGAATAATGTTTAAAGAAGTCCTAAGTCATTTGTTCAGTGTATTCAAGAAATATTTATTGAGCCCTTACATTGTACTGGGCATAGTTCTAAGCACTGGAGATTCAGGTCACACAGCTAATAAGCATTTAGGCCAGGATTCAAATTCTTGTCTTATTCTTAAAACTTGTGTTTTTTACAGGATGCCTTTTAGAACCCTTGTTGAATGAATTGTCTTCATAATTAGCTTCTTTGTATATGTAGACAGAGATACCAGAGACTTGGGAGGACAAGCGCAGTAGATATGTTAACTACACTTGGAGTAAGTTACCCAAGCCTCATTTTTTAAATTCTGGTTGACCATCTCTTATTATGTAGAATTGTCTTTTCAGAATTCTACAGCCATATTTTATAAACACGTGGCTTTCTCCAAATATCTTTATATTGAAAGGCAAATTTGGAATCCTTGCATTTTATGTAAAGGTTTTTTCTGGGTAACATTTTTATTCTTGACCACTCTATCTTCAAAAATGATAAATTCTTCTCAGAATTATAGAGCTATAACTTTCCTCCAACAGGATTTGAGGTACAGTTTTCTTCTTTTTTAAAATATATACTTTGTAATATGGTTTTATTCTTAGGATACCTATTTTATCTATGAGTATTGCAGGACTTGCAAATATACATTTATAACTAAGAACTTTTTCTAAAGCTCTCTACCTGAGTATCTCACTATCTATGTATATATATGACACACCTTGATATCTGACAGACATAAAATTAAACCCAGTGAAAGTAGTAATCCATCATCTTTTACCGCAAATCTCCTTCTCTTCTGCCTGTGTTGAGAACGACAATGATCATCTCAAGTTTAACATCATGCCCAAGTCATACAATAACTGCTAACCACTGTTTCTTTCTTTTCACACACCCAGTTAGTGACAAAGTCTCATTTATTCTACTTCCTTAAGACTTTTTCTATCCCCCCACCCCCCTCTCCCTTCTCTTTGCTACTGCCTTAGTTAATTACCATTTCTATGTAGCTGTACTTTTCCCACTGGCACTCTCCCTCCTCCTTGATGAATCTTAGTCCCGAGTCCCAGAACGGATGGCGTCTTGTGTCCACTGAATATGATTCTAACTAGTACTCATTATATTGATGTTATACTGGTTCTGCGTGTTTACGATCCACTCCTAGGCTAGAAGTTCTTTGAGGATAGGTGGACGTCATGGCTTTGCAATCATTGCACAGTGCCTACTATGTAGGAGTTACAGTAATAGTTGGGAGAGGTAAAAGAATGAATAAAGGGTCTATCTTAAAACTTTTTGGAAGTGCCTTGGATAAAAATAAATAAAAACTGAAAAAAAAAAAGTAAAAGCCTAGTCATTCAGGTTATAGTTTCTTCATGCCAAAATTTGTTGTTACCATTTAATTGAGACCACGTTGAAGTTTTGCTTACTGTTGGCTATAAGTGAGTTTTACAAATAAATAAATATCCACAAAAAATAAGGCTAAAGAGAAGGAAAAGGAAAATATTGAGTTGGCTTATTTTTCAGTTCTATTCTTGTCCACAGTAAAGACTGCAGCTACATAGAGTTGACTTAATAGGCTTATTGAAATTGGTAATAGCTAAACCTTAATGTAACACTGTTTTGTGGCAGGCACTGTTCTAAGCGTGTTGTATGTATGAACTTTTTATCCTCACAAATAAGGCTGCTATTATTATTATTTATCATTAATTATTATTTCCAATTTATAATAAATAAACTGAGCCACAGAGGGGCTAAGTGTTTTTTCCAAAGCCAAGCAGCTCATACAGGATGAATTCAAACTTAATCCTGTTTCATTATTTAAAAAATATTTGTTGATTTTATCCTGTGTTCCAGGCACTCTTCTTGACACTGGGGATGCAGCAATGAACAAGACAAAGTCACTGCTCTGTGTGACTTAAATTATGTGTGTGTGTGTGTGTGTGTGTGTAGAGAGAGAGAGAGAGAAAAAATGTCAGATAATAATATGTTCTGTGATGAATGGTAAGCAACATAAGGGGAAAAGGAGTACCTGGATTGGGGGAGAGTTGGTGTTTACCATTATATAGAGTAATCAAAGAAGGTCTGTCTCATAGGGTAACATTTGAGCGGAGACATGAAGGAAGTGAGCCAACCAGATACACTGATATCTTGGCAAAAAATAGTCCAGGGGTATGGAATGACAAGCGCAGCCTCCCTTAGATAGAAGCATGATCTGTATGCTTAAAGAACAATAAAGAGGCCAGCATAGCTAGATCCCAGTGAATAAGAGAAAAAGAGTGGTAGGAAGTACAGCCAAAGGGATAGAGTAAAAGCCATATCCTATGAGAATTTCTAGACAATGGAAGCACTTTGGTTTTTATCCCTTAAGATGAAAGCTATTGTAGGAATTTGAGAAGGGTCTTGAAACATGATCTCATTTCTGTGTTAACATGATCACATCAGCTGCTGTGTTGAGAGTAGATGATAGGGGAAAGAGAAAAAACAGAAAGGCTATTAGGAAGCTATTGCAATTATCCAGATTAGAGGAGATGGTGGCTCGAACCTACTGGTAGTAGTAGAAGTAGTGGTGGATGGTAATTTGAGTTTTGAGCTATAGATACATTTTCAAGGTGAAACAGTGGAATTTGCTGCAGGATTATGTCTTAATCATTATATTATACTGTATTTGGTAAATATTTTGTGATTGTCTCTACATAGAGCAAGAGCAAAAGGCCAGGGATTGACCACTTATGACAATTATCTTGTGAGAAAGAAAGACAGTGTTATAGCACCATCCCTTCAACAGTGAGCATAGGGAAGCAGCACTTGCAAAGACTGGTGTGAAGTTCTAGGATGGCCCAAGTTTACCAAAACTGTATGAGAGAGTGAAAGAAAGGGTCCTAAGAGAGCAGTAAACACATTGTCAACCTACACATCCGGAAATATTAAAAAGAAAAGAAAAGTAAAGGCCACTGTTAGTAATTTTACTTATCATAACTATTCAGTGTGCTCCCATAATATTTTAAAACATTAAAAACCTTATAGCAGTGCTCATGACAGTATTCTTTGACTTATAAATTGAGTTTGACATTGTCTTTTTCTTGGGTTGAATGTGAAGTTTTCTATCTTAAAAACATCAGAAACATTGTGTAGTAGACTAGCTGAAGAACCTCTAGAAAGTTTCATTTATGTGAACATAAATTATAATGTTTAACAGTGCTTGGACTGCGATGAAGTTTAAGGTACCATAGTAGGCAGAGAAACCTGGGTAAGCGATTAATAGTTTAGTATCTCATTTCCTATGGGAATGTGGCTTCCATTTGAAGAGGAGAATATTATAGTCTTATTTAGTATAAAATTCATATATTGTAGAAGAGTATGTTAGAAGTCCCAGTTGGGTTTTACCTGAATTTATTATCTTACAAAGTCAAATACAGATGCATCTTTCATAAAAGGAATAAGCTTATTCTAAAGAGTAATATCTGAGACTCTTCGATCAACTTATTACATTTTGATGACCATTTCAGACGATGAACAGTAGATACAGAGTAACCAGAAGAATACAAATGAGCTTAAAACGTTACTGATGAATAGCAACAGAATTCAAAACTCAAAGCTGTTAACAAACAAATTTTTGCCAAACTGGGTTACAAAAGGAATAATTACTCTAAGATACATTAAAGCTGTTTGCACTTAAACAGGCCATTAAAATATTCTGCTTTGGGCCATTTATGTTCAGTGACCTAACGTTTTAAAATAGATTTGGTTTCTGAGGTTAAAAAAAAAAAATTCTAAAAGAATTCCTCATAATATCACTTTCCTTATAAAGTAATTCCTTTGACTGGGAATGAAAGATAAAGCCAGAACATAATAAGAAACAGAGAAAGATGTTTGAGTCTCAGAGGTACCTACTCACTTCTTAATTCAGCCCTTATTTAGAGAGTACACGATGAATGGCTTTTGTGTTAAATGGTTGTTCAGTCATAAAACAAGTTTCCAACAGAAGAAGCAAATTAAATGTGTGTATGTTAAGAGAGGAAGATAAATAGGGAAGAAATGGATAGAATCATTAGGTAGAGCCCGAGATGTGAAAACAGCTGGTAACCTGACATGGAAAAAAAAAAAGGACAAAGCTTAACATACAGAATTGTAAATTGATGGGGTTCATGATGGGTTTTCCTAATAAGAATCTAGTCAACAAATTCTGAATTATCATTTATAAGAAGTCTGAAGTAATCCATCCTAGAAAGATTTCCATCTGCAGTAGGTTACCAAAAAAGCCTCAGATTTCCCCCATCCTTGAATGCCTGTCTTTTTACAATGTGACTTGGCAGCTTCTCCCCCGAAAAGTCTCCTTCTCTACTTTCTTGAATCAAGGAAGGAATTATGAATTAATTTGCCCAACAGAATGTGGCAGAAGTAATATTAGCTCAGAAAATAGTGAAGTACGCCAACTGAAGAATATAAACAGGTTCCAAAAGGATTTGACTATATTCTTGAGTGGTAGATCCTAGTAAGTTATTAGAGGCAAGTTACTTTTGAAGCCAACATCATGAAAATATCTAAGTTGTAATCACATAAAGTATCATTTGACAACTCTATTAAAAACAAAATACTGTCCTGAACAGATCCTTTCATTGACCTGATTTTTCTAGCCAACTGTTTTATTATATTTTAGTGTATTGAAACAAATATTTGCTCTATTTTTAATAGCTTGAGAACAAAAATCACTATGAACAGCTAAGGATTTTACACTTTCCAGTTTTCAAACTTTTAAATACTAAAAGAACCCTTCAGATTTTAGTTTTATTCTTTCTTTCTAATTTAAAATAAGGCCATACATCCTTTAAAGAAAGGACCAGATTCATACCGGTGAATATCTTAGTGGTTAGAGCTACACAGGTAAGTTTGTGTAATGGCGTTTTAAAAGACATTCCCAGGCAATTAGCTGAACACATGAAGAAAGAAATTAAAGAGTGGGTGGGAGAAGAGCTGCATATTTTTGACAATGAAACAATAGGAGATGGTTTTCAGTTTGGTACAAGAAACAAGGGGGTGAATGTCTGTATAAGATTACTGTCTCTCTCTCTTTCTCTTTAAATAGTAAGAGATGGTGTAAAATCTGTGTGAATCTGTTAGAGAGCAGTGAAGTTTCCTTTTGTTTGATCTGCAATTGTTGTTGTATGCCATTAGGTAAATTTTGATGCACTTTCAATAAAAAGAACTATTAATGAATTAATGTTTGTAAGTCTCTTTGAGCTCATCAGATGAAAGGTGTTATATAAGTATAAAGTAGTAGTATTGTGGTGGTTTCCATGGCAACAGTAACTTCCCCACCTGACAGGAACTCACAAAGTAAGGTGGGTGAGATAAAGTTGCTATGATAACTTTTTGCACTTTCTAATTTAACACATTTCACGCCGGTATTGCATACATATTTTATTTTCATTAACATAAATTATATTTGTTCATGTAGCTTTTTCTACTATTGTTACTGGTGCATTTCATAGTATTCTAATTGTCGAAGGAAAAGACAGTTTATCTTTAAACTACCTGGATCTGGCGCCTTCCGGTTGGATGGGGGCGGGTGGCGTGGGAGGTAAAAGAATTCACCCAAGGCAAAACAAAAGAGATAGAAGTTTATTGAATACACTGCTAGGGGGCAGCAGGCAGCATAGCCAGGGAGAGACTGTCTGCCAGGAGGCAGTGGTGAGGGGCTACAGTTACAGGGTGGAGTGAGGAGTAGGGGAACATATGGAATTTTACCTTTTTTGGTAATTTTAGGAACTGTGCTTGGTTGTAAGTAGCCAATTGATTAGTTAAGGCCTATGGCTATTTTGAGGTGGGTTACCTAATGAGCCCGTTTGCATTTAGCTAAACAGTTGCTGTGGGCCCTTTTGCCTTGCTCAGGTTTCCATTGCCCAAGGCTGTTGCCTAAAAACAGCCTCTACACAGGATATTATCACTTTCAAAATATTATTCCTCTTCCTTATTCCTCTGGTCTTGGAATCAGGAAGTTCTTGGGTGCAGTCTTATCTCAGCTACAGTGTGATCTGAAGCAAATTGTTTGTCTCTTCTTATTCTGTTTTGTCATCTGTAAAATGGAAGTGTAGTAAAAACTATCTCAAAAGATCATTGTGAGGACTGGATGCAGTCATATATGTGAAGTACTTAGTACACTGTTGGATTCATAGTAAATACACAATAACTGCTAGGTACTTTATATTGTGTTATTTTCTACCCTTATAATAAATGCATTTAGGGTTCTTTATCCATTAGAACTTACTGTTATTATGGAAATATTCAATATCTACATTGTACAACATGGTAGCCACTTGAGCACTTGAAATCTGGCTAATGCCGTTAAATTGTAACGGGTGGAAGAGTTTGCCTTGTGTGAATGGAGGTCTCAGTTATTGGATTCCCCATGGAAAGATTTATGCAAAGATCTGCATTCAAATAAAGATGCCAGAAGGAAAGTAGCAAGCACAAAACAGTTGCAGGCAGGTTGCAGGACATGGAACTGGCCCCTAGGTTGTTTTGAGTTTGGATATTGTTGGGTCTTTCCAGGATGGAAGGAGTAGAGGGGTCTCTAAGGCTGCTTCCAGTCATTTGGGGGCAGAACAAAAGAGGTAGAAGTTTTCGTTTTTGTTTTTGTTTTTCCCCATAGGTTGGGAGGGAAACTTTTTGACCCTACAAGGTTTGTATTGGAATACTCATGGCAGCCTTTCTCCACGGGGAAGGAATGGGGAAGGAATAAAACCACAATGCAAATACATTATAATGAGTCTAAAGGTTACCTTGGGGCAGAGGTGGAAGAGGAGAGCGGGTGCTCCACACCTGTGGCTCTTAATCTGTCAGTCACAAGCTCTTGGAAGCCATAAGGTCAGGATGTTGTGCCCCTGGGATTTTAATATGTAACCTATTTATCATGTCCTTGCCTCCAGCTCGTGTCTCTATCATTCCCCTTCAAGGACTTGGGACTCTGCTTCAGGGAGTTCCTCCTGCTGCTCAAGTCTAGCTTCTACCTAACAAAATAACTGAATTTTTATTTAATTTTAATAAATTGAAGTAGTCACATGTGGGTAGAGACTACCAATATTGGACAGTGCTGATCTAGTGTAAACCTTTATTTTTTTCCCCTGAGAAACGATCTTATTAGTGTTATAGTTGGAATCCTAGGGTTTCAATCTCTGGCATTTCCCTCTTCTTGTTGACCATGCACACTAATAGCAACTAAAATTTTTATGTTTTTTCTTCTTTAATTCTCTCTTTTTCTTTCTACCTTAGTTCTGTTTCTGCTCAGGAACTTCTCCTTGTCAACTTCCCAAATACTTCCTTTCTAATGTATTTCCTCTGCGTATTTTTCTATTATCAGCTAATTCCCTATACTCTTAGCCAACCTTTCTCCTTTGAGCTCAGTCTCACAGGGGAAGAGGGCTTTTTTTCTTTCAATAAACAAAACTTTCTATTTATTCTTTTGACCTAATTTCCTCCTAGCTCATTTGAAACCTAGCTCCATTGTCACTCCTTCTTTCAACCGTCTTTTCCTCAACATCAATCTCTCTCATTTAATTGCAAATACAAGCTATTGCTCACTCTCCTTTCGTTCATTATCAAAGATCCAAATGACTCTTCTATGCTTATTCCAAAACTTCATCTTCCATTTTTCCCCAAGTATCTCATTATCTAGTCAGTCCTATATATTCCTATTTTGTAGATCAACTAAGGACTTCCTCACTTCCCGTTCTTAATCATTATTTTTCTTGACGTTAAAATACCTGACACAATTACTCCATCTAATCTTGAAACGTACTCTTCCTTTTAGCCTTCTCATACTGTACGGTCCTATTTTTTTTTTTTTCAAAGATTTACTTATTTATTCGAAAGAGGGAGCGCACTGAAGTGGGGAGAGGGGCAGAGGGAGAGGAAAAAAGAGGTGAGGAGAAGCAGACGTCACCCCTGAGCGGGGTGCCCAATGTGGTGCTCAGTCCCAAGACCCTGAGATCATGACCTGAGCTGAAATCAAGAGTCTGATGTTTAACCAGTGGGCCACACAGCCTCCCCCTATGTTATCTCCTGATCTTTTGTAACTTTAGTGGCTCCTTTAAGATTTAAGCTTCTGTTTTCTTCTTCCAGCACTGTCCCATGTAATTATTGCTGGCCCCTGGTAAACTCTCTGATAGGCTTCTACCTGGTCCCAAGTCTGCATTCCCACACCTCCACACCCATTTCTGTCTTTCTAAATGCATCCTTCCAAAGTCAGCTCACCATCATATGACTGTTTTGTACAAAAATCTTTCATATTTACCTACTTAAAATCTATAGCTTGAACTTCAGCAACACTAGGCATTTTCTACCTCTGTTTACTTAGTCTCCTTACTCACATCTTTCCCACCCTGTAACCTGGCAGTTCTTAAAGTGTGGTCTAGGGAATCCAGAGGGTCCCTATGACCCTTCCAAGATGGCTGTGAGGTCAAAATTATTTTCATACTAATATTAAGATCTTATTTGTCTTTTCTCTCTTTTCACTCTTATTCTCTCATGAAAATACAATAGAGTTGTCCAGAGGCCAAGTGACATTGGATGATGTCATTGCTTTGACAACTAATGGAATATGTACTTGTCTATTCTTGTGATTTAAAATGTTCTGTTTCATAGCTAACAATGTAAGTATGGAAAGAGATCATCCACTCAAACAGAAATGGGAGGTTTTTTGTCTTTTTTTTTTTTATGGGGAAAGGTTCTTAATATTTTTTAAACGGGTAAAGGTGACCTGGGAGTAAAAAGGTTTGAGAACTTCTATTGTAACCTCATGTGACTTTCCCATTGTTGTATTTTCACAAAATTATGACCATATTTTCCCTTCCTACCTCTATTTTAAGTATCATCTACATTTGAATGTTTAGATAAGGTGCTTGCCTTCATCAAGCCTTTCCTCATCTCCACCTTCACCCAAACCAGTATGTAATCTCTCTTGTTTGTGAACAAGCACTACCTGTGTTACTTTATTTGTATCTTCTTAAAAAAATGTTGTTTATAATGTTAATATATTTAGGGGATTACTAGATTTGATTAATTCCTTGAATTAGGGAGCATATCATTTTTAATCTTTGTATTTCTACTGAGCTTTACATATTTTAGGCACTCAGTAATTATTTAATGAGTAAAATTATTCAATAATTTGGCTCCCTGTCTACTCAACAAAAATTTACTTAGAGCCATCTGAGGGCTAGATGTTTGAAAAATGCTCAAGGAGCTTAATTTCTCATGTAGGTGATAAAATGTAAACAAATTAATATCTTATTCATCCTATAACATTCTATAAAATGTTTGTGTAGGGTTCATCAGAAGAAAAAATGAGCAAGTGAGCAAATCTTTCTATGGAAATGGGGTGTCAGAAAATGCTTTAGAGGAGAAGTTATGCTTAAGATGAAAATTTTGCTTGACCCAAATCATATAAGCCAGGAGCTTCCTAGAGCACAAACCTAGTATACTTGCTAAGACTGAAAAAATTATCTTTCAACACTTAAAAATACCAGCTTCCTGGATCCTAGGGAGAGCAGCCTTTACTCTCTTCTTGATAATCTCTCCTACAAAAAGCCTATGAAGAAGTTTTTAGAACTCTTACCTAGATTTCAAAGAATATCTTTAATCATTTTGTTACTATTCTGCATTAAATTATAAGTATCACTCCTACAAGAATTTTAGAGATTTACTCCTGCATGAACATGTAAATTATTTAATAAATTAAAATTGTAGGGGTGCTCAGTCAGTTAAGCCTCTGCCCTTGGCTCAGTTCATGATCCCGGGGTCCTGGGATTAAGCCCAGTGTCAGGGAGCCAGCCTCTCCCTCTCCATCTGCCTCTTCCCTCTGCTCATGCTCTCTCTCTCGCAAATAAATAAATAAAACATTAAAAAAAAAAAGGAAAATTCTTCAAGAATACAAAATAAATAAATAAAATTGTAGTAAAATATACATACCATAAAATTTACCATTTTAACCATTTTTAAGTATATAGTTCCTTGGCATTAAGTGCACTTGCATTTTTTTGCAACCTTTACTAAAACTTTTGTCAACTTATAAAATTGAAAGTCTGCAACCATTAAACAGTACCTCCTACTTCCCCCTCTCCTGGCCCTGGTGACCACCATTCCTTCTACTTTTTGTCTCAATGAATTTGACTATTCTAGTTAATCTCATATAGGTGGAATCATACAATATTTATCCTTTTGTGACTGGCTTATTTTACTTGGCATTAATGTCTTCAGTGTTCATCTATTTTATAGCATGTGTCAGAATTCCTTTCCTTTTTAAGTCTAAATCATATTCCATTGTATGCCTGTACCACATTTTGTTGATCCATTTATGTTTTTGATGGGCATGAACATGTAAATTGGAATTGTACTTTTCATGTATGGAACTTATAATCAAATCAGCAAAGCACTGTACTTAAGAAGGACATGAAGTTAAAGTTGTTTTGTGGTTATACGTATTTGTTCAAGAGGGAATCTACAAATACATAGGGTAATATTAGAACACATTAATTTACCAGAATCTTGGCCAATAAGAATTCAGATTAAAAGTTCAGATTGGGTGCAAAAATGCTCACATTTTGAAAGCTACTACTCCAGTTTGTATGCAAGCTACGTTGTAGACTTTTTTCATCAACAAAAATACAGTATTTGCCAGAATATAGTGTTTTAAGAAACAGCATAACAGGTGAGAACAGCCAGAACCTTGTTACTAGGGCTGTGGTTCTAGAACTGTTGCTTCTGACGTTCTTAAGCTGTTGTGTCTTTATTGTGTATTGTTAGTGCCATTACTCTTTCGGATGACTGATGAAGTCCATTCAACTCACAGCTGAAATGAAGAAAATCAGTTTCAGACAACTTCTGCGTCAGTAGGTCACTCATTTTGGTCCTGTGACTCTGCAACACTATTACTGCTTTTAAAGGAAGAATTGGGAAAATCATATACAGGACTACTCAGGGACTCTGTGCATGTGCACACACGTGTGTACGTGTACACGTGCATGCACTTGACTTTCTTGTTTTTTTGTGAAAATGGCTTACCCACTTTCTCCCAGTAGTTCATGGCCTGAGAATAATGACGGCTCTATGTTCATGCTTCAAAAAAAAAAAAAAAAAGAAAGAAATATGCAAGAGAACACCCAAAAAAAGCAAAAAGAAAAAAATTTTTTTGATCAATCTGAATGCAAGGAAAGATAATTTTGTAAAATTGAATTTTTTGGATTGTATTTGAAAATCAACCAGAAACTCAACTTATTTTTAAAATAGCATAGTTGAAAAAAATCAGTAAAATTTCAAATTGCTATTTATTTCTCTAGAAAGTAAACTAAATTTAATCGTATCCTTCTAATTATGTTTTCTTTATATAATACAGAAATTTTAACTTATCTAGAATGCTTCATATTTCTATAATTTGCTCAATGTTAAATTAATTTTCTCATTCTATGATGTTCCATGGACCCATACAGGTAGTCATTGTAACACTTCTCTAACAATGTATAACATCTCGTTAAATACATTATATGAGATTTAATAGATAATAGGCCAAATGAGAAGAACTATTTGTTTATTGGAAAAAAACACATTGTATCCAGATGTCTTATAAATCTTTATTAATCCAATAATTCTATGGAAATTTTATCAGTGAAAATAGTGAAGTTGCTAAAATTAGTGTCTGATGTGGTAGATACAGCCACTTATTAAGAAAGCCTCGAGAGTTTTAACTACTTTTCTCCCCTTTTGTATAGGCTCCTAAACTAGATACCTAAGTGCTTAGAAGTTACAACCCACTAACGAATAATGAACTTCATCAGGAAGGTTATTTGTAAAGAGGACTCTTACTGGGTAGTAAGAATTTAGCAGGGCCAAATCATTGAGAAACATTTTCACTAGCTAAATGAGTATACTGGCAAATATTTTTTCTTGTCTTTGATAATGCTTCTGTGGGCCTTCCAGTTGGTACCCCTAAAATGGTTTTCTAAAATGTTTGACTTGATATGCCATGAAGGGTACTTTAAGAGAATTCAGAAAACTAGTGTGAGAATGGGGCTTTGAATTTCCTGCTGAAATGTCAGTGATGTATCTTAACTCTTGGGAGTACCTAGTGAGCATCTTGTCAGTTGGTTTGGCATCTGGGCAGATCCTAGCACAGTGCTTGAGGACTGTAAGTCCTCAATGAATGTTGGACTATATATATAGTTTTGTGGCTAAAAACCATTAGAAAACCTCCCTGATCATACTTGGAATCCAGTTTCCTACAGATTTTCATCTAAATAAAAATATATATAAAAGGGTGCAGACCTGTCAAGTTGCGGCTGTCTGTCAATTTTCAAGCTGTGTTTATTTGAATATTTGTAAAGATAATATTTTGTAAATTTCTCACAATATATTCATATAATCAGAATCTCTATTTTCAGTTCTAAAACTAATGCTGTTTTGAATTTTCCCACCTGCTGACCTTGATAATTTGTTTTATTTCACACTGTATGTTCCTAAAGTATCCACTAATTTTTCATTTAAGAAAACAGAAGAGAAATTGGCAAAATAGATGTTTTTATTGAAATAAAAAGAAATGGACTATTTCTTAGTGATTTTAATGCACTGGGGCCTTTGTAGGGATCATCCTACAGTCATAAGAGCATTCTCCCAGGATACAGAATAAAATAAATGATCATCAAATGATGATTAAGAATTATTTTGGGGTACCTGGCTGGCTCTGTTGGTAAAGCATGTGACTCTTGATCTCGGGATTGTAAATTCAAGCCCCATGTTAGTTATAAAGATTACCTAAAAATAAAATCTTAAAAAAATTATTGTCAACAATAAATAAACAATATAAGAGATAGCTGTCTAATATGTATCTTTTGATGAAAGAAGAAGAAGAAAAAAAGAAAGTAATGTTTTTATTTTAAAACTTCCAGTCTGAAATTCGAACAATCTGTATTCCATTCTTTTATTGAGTTAGAGATGAGATAACATAAGAAAATTCAGTCTGTCAGAACATTTTGTTTCATAAATCACATAGCTGTGTTGTTTTATTTTAACAAATACATAAAATAGCTTTTCTAAATAGGTGAAATATGTAATGTATATTTGTAAAGCAAGAAAAATTGGAAGGGAGAGTCAGGGCTGTGAAATGGGCATACTTCCTCACTGGATGTCAGCCTCTTTGGACCCATGTTCTTTTTCTTTGCCAAAGTTAGATGGACTTTGGAAGGGAATCCGTTACCTGACCTAGTACATTTCAGTAGAAGTGATTTTTTAAATCATTGCTTGATTCAAGTTGCATTTTATTCAGGAATTTATATTTCCTGGAAAAAACTTTTTTTTTTCCAATCTTGGGTTATGTGGGTAGATTAGGTTAGATGATGGAGGTAGATCTGTGTTGGTGGAGCTTCAACTGAATTGTCAGAGAAAATTGAAGTATTGAATTAAAAGCTGTGGATAGGAAGGAAGCCAGAGCTTCTTGAATTTAAGTAGCTTTAGTATTAATTTCACATTGATGAAACATATACTATATCCTAGATGACAGTATGCTGCTGTTACCCTTGTTTCTTTCACAAAACATCAATATGTAGAGGATACTCCACATATTGTGTTGTGGTAGGACCCAAAAGAACTGGTATCAGGTTGGGACTATAAACTTGCCAAAGAGATTTGGGGAAGGAATCATTTGATAAGTGGTAGAGAGAACATAAAAATTTCAAGTCATCCAGGGTTATCAGACTCCTTATATAGTGCTAGCTGTGTGTCCTGCACGTGACTGGGAAATCCTCCAACTCCCAATACCCTAAATCTTTCTTACATAGCCTAAAAGACTTGCCCTGAGGTTGGAGTTCTCTAGACTGCCCACCTCCTGTTGCCTGCATCACGTTTCTTTGGGTTTGAAAGAGATGGGCAAGCATCTCCCGTGTCAGGAAAGCTGCTATGGAGGCACTGTCCTCCATGCTAATGTTGCCCACTTACTTCTGTATGCCCTCTTTACATACTTAAGCACTCTATTATTTGCTGCAAATGAGACCTTTGTGTCACCAAAAATGAGAGGAAAATGAGACAATGTAGAACCAGGGATTTGTTCTGAGGATCACAAATGGTGATCTGCTATTAAATGTGGTTCTGTCTCTTAAAAACAACTACTGGTCAGCATCCAAAGGAGGATGAGCTTACTTATTTTACTATACAAGTAAGAAGGAAAGGAAGGAAGTACCAAAATAGGAAGGGATGAGTAAGAGAATAAAAGAAAAGAAAGAAAGCACTTTTGAGTCTGATGCATTTTTTAAGGCTTAGGCATCAAACTACAATAGACTTAAAAAAAATTCCGAGCTATGCGGTGTTCTGTATAATCTGATTGTGTTTAAATCTGTGTTAGTAATTCTAGAAGTAACATTCTTGAATTTTTCTTTGCCATTTTCTTCTAATTTAGTCTTATACTCTCAGTCAAAAACAACAAAACCAAAGTGGTTTTTGAAGGAATTCTCTTTTATTAGTGGTCCATTTTTTGAGCTCCCACGGAGCGTATGCCTCTGCAGAACGAATTAAAGTCAACTCCAGCCTGCGTTTGAACCTAGGAGCTTGTTTTCAACCTATTACCTATGGTTTTAAAATTTTTTGAACTTGGGGAAGAATTCATACTTTAATTTTATTGCCTGAAGTGCTTTTTCTTGCTTCTCCAATTTTTAATATTTTACTCTATTAGTAATGGTGTCAAAAGTATGGTGTGGTTTTTCTGTCTTCCACAATGTATTGGAAATACCAAATAATATTTATGTTATTTGGAAACTTATCATTCATTTTGATGACATCATGTATTTACATGTTTAAGGTTTTTGTGACTTTCATAGTTCTGATCTACATCGTGACAACTATTTTAATAAAACAGTTCTTATAATAAGCTTGGAAGTTTTTTTATTAAAGTTGTGTGCCCTATGAAAAATGAGATATGTCTCCTTGATGGGCCTTTTTTTTTAACTTTAATGTCATCGAAACTATTTACTTCCAGTAATTTTTCATAAAAAGTAGTGAAAAATTAAAATGTATTCAAAACTGCTTTAGCTTTTAGACTATAAGAATTTTTCTCTTTATTACTTCATGAGAAGTTCGGAAGGGCAGTTAGATCTGATTCAGGCAGGTGTATCCCTTTTTCCCCTGCCTCATAAATAATTATTTTCACATGAAAAATTGCTATCATAGTTGGTATCACCCGGTGCTTACTTTTGCTTACAGGATATCACGTTTTAACTTATAATCTCTCTCTGGCTTCAGGAAATATCATTCATTCAAAGGCATGTTTACTGCATGCTTACTCTGTCCTTAAGCAGTTAGCAGGGAGAGTATGTTTTATCTCTGTGTCTTCAGTCGATAGTAAACCTGGTGCTTAATCGGTGTTTAGTGTCTGCAATGATTGAAGAGGGAAAAAGTCTTTTGTACAGTTTGAAATTTCAGCGATTACTGTTCAACAAAATATCAGTTATGCAAGATGAGTAAGTTCTAGAGATCTGCTGTATGACATTATGCTTATAGTTAACAATAGTGTATTGTGCACTTAAACATTGACTGAGGCTAGATCTCATGTTAAGTGTTCTGACTACAATAAAAAAAGATATCAATGAAATGTAATTTTAAGGTATTTTTACATATTTGGGTAAATACAGTAATGTATTTTTACATAGTTCCACCCAGCTTTTGCTCTGAGTGAAATCAAAAAAAGCAGAATCCTAAAAGGAGGTGTCCTGTCTATCTTTTCCTTCAATGACTGCCTGCCCACCTTCTACCTTATCTATGTTTATTGATTTAATTTTGATTTTTACATTCTCTGACTGAAACTGCCTATAAAATGGATATTTTCAATTCAAAACTAGAAACAAATTTATTAATGTAAAAGTCATTTGTCCTATCCCTAAATAATTATGTTTTGAACTGTACCCAGAATGTCAATAAACTTAACTTTCGTTGTGGCTTCAATTATTTTCAAGATGAACTTTTATCTCAGTTCAGGTTCTATGAATTTTTCTCCTTAATGGTTTGATAGGGATGTGGTAGAGCCTGACGGGTCATGTGCTTCACCTTCTTAGATTTGGATGCTATTAACTGTGGGGTGGGTCAGCCCAACAAGAATAAATCTTGCATAGGCCCTGTTCTGCAGAGATAATAATGACTACATGATTCACCCGATGTGGCTAAATGATAGCAAATCTAAGTTTTTATTGGTAATTGAAGTGCATCTTTTTAGCAATTCTGGAATGTCCTTTTACCTCGTAATCCGTAAATATGACAGAGGGATAATTTGAGAACCAAACCCATAGAATAAATCTCATGTAGATGTGCTGTAATTAGTTTTTTCGCGTATATGTTTATACAAGCTTCAGAGCTTTGCTCCATGGGCAGTCATCACTGCAGGACGGCGCCAGTATTTGCTCCCAAAACTACAAATCCTACTTTATTAAGGTGTAGGTTAAATCGCTATTTTTCAAACTTTTGAAACAATATTCTATACTACATTCTCAATTAATGTAATTTAATTTCCAAAATAAAATGAATATTGTGCCATATTAAATCAAGGCAGTAGAACAGAACCCTCCTTTGTTTCCATGTCTTACCCCTTTTGAAAAATCACTGAATTAAATTTTGCAGCCGGATTACAAAGGCAGTATCTCTGTCCCGGTTTAGATCCATCGTCTGTTCTATCTAAAATGTCAGTTGTAAATTCCCATGCCTATCCAGTTCCATGCTGATTAGTCAATGAACGAATACATTCATTCAACACATATTTATGGACTGCCTACTATGTGCAAGGAAGTAGTTTGGGTTTTTTGGGCTCAAAGGTGAGTTGAACAGACAAGCATCCCTGCCTTTGCGGACTTCACACTGTTTTAACCAGAGCTGCGTTGCTAAGTATAGTGAGTACCATGTATGTCTGTACGCAGTTTCACAGCATTTAACCTTTGCAGAGCCAGCTTTTTAAAAATCTAATGTGTTTCCTCTCTTGATATTTGTAACATCTGTACAAATGATAATAATATGATGTTCCTCTCGTGTAAATGCCTGCTGGAAAATGCCTTCATAAATTTTGTTAGGAATAGAATAACTGTTTGTATAGAATATGGACTGTCTCCCTTTGGAAAACTCACTTCCCCTGTTCCCCAGAAGCCCATGGTTGTTTCTTTTATCCTGCTAGCATACATCCCCATGACCCAACAATTGGAATTACACTTACGGGTTTGTTGTTTTGCTGGGGTTTTGTTGTTTATTTATTTTCACTGAAATGTTGGTTATACTGTCAAGCCTTTGAAACCAGTGAATAATTATTTGCTTACTCTTATCTGGCTATAGTTAACTAGCTTGTTTCTAGATAATAAAATAATTCTTAGTTCTCACCATTATCCAAGACGATCTATGCTGTATAATATGAAAACAGTACTGAAAATGTTAGTGCGATTTTTACTTTTGAACGTCAGTTACACATTATGACCTACGTAACAAATGTGTTTTAGTTACTTGATATTTTTTTAGAATATTCTTCCAAACTGTGGAATTCACTAGACTAAGGATTTTGTATCATGCTATTTTGCAGTAGCATTCAGGAGACACTTATTTTACACTTAAGCTTTTGTACGATGTATTTTTTTTTCTTTTTTATTTAAAAAACAGTTAAATGGTAGTATTTCTTTTAGGACATATCTTCATTTTTGTTAATTAAGAGACAGGAGGGTAGAAAATATTAACAAAGGGTTCCAAGGGACACATTAGAACTTTCTTATCAGCGAGTTCATAGAAAAAATAAATACAATAAAACTAAACCACCTAGTACTTGTTCTCTTCATCGAATCCAGTTCTAAAAGAAAATAGGTCAAACCCTTTGTGAATATCGGAGTGATGATCTCCACTCCTACCACAACAAACATTAAATAAATTCATAATGCACTTTAAAAGGCTAGAAGAAATGTGTAAATGTGAACCACATAGGGATCCTTTTATCAGAAAGTCTTCTTTGACTTAAATTAAGTGTTGCCTATATATGTTCATATATATATATATACATATACATGTATATGTATATACACACACACACACACATATACTGTGTTGCTCAGTACACTGTAATAACTATCCATTACATATTCCTCATTATACTGCACTCTCCATGAGAGCAAGGTTGTGGCTTTATCTTAGAGTCTGGTCAGCCAATCAAAATGTGTGAATGTGTATATGCAAGAGAATTCTAATTAGCCTCTTTAGCTCTGGTTTTGCCATTTCCTTCAATGGCTTAAGTTGTTGTTGCTGTTTTTTTAAATTAAGTGATCATTATGAGAACTGTGATCAGTAATCTATGACATATTTTATATTTTCTTTCTTGAGCTGCAAGTTACTAAAATAATATATACTTATTTAAATAATATAAATATTAAATAATGATAGATTAATAATGCGTATTTAAATAAAATAAAGTTTTATTTTAATAAAAATGCAACTGTATATTATTGTGGAGATAACTTCTTTGTTTATTTTTAAAATTAGCTTCTTTATCTTTTGTATTTAATTTTGACTTTTATCAAAGAAATACATGCACACAGTTAAGAAATCAAATGAAATAAGAAGGCTTATTATAATGAAAAGTAGCATTCTTCTGCATTGTATCTTCCTACTACCCAGTCCAACTATATAGAAGTCACAAGTTTCTGGTATTCATATTCACAGTTTATTTTATACATCCATAATTGCAAATGATACACTTACTGCTATTTCTGATTTATCAGTTTTTCCAGTTGATATAATGAATAATGAATTCATTTCAAATGAATATTGAAAATGGAGAACCTAGTGGGAGAGAAAGGCATGCAAATTAAAAAGTGAATAAAATCTAAGCTAACATATTCTGTAGTTGGTATCTGCACAGGGTGTTTTGGGTCTATGAAGAACAGGTGAGTATTTTAGGTCTCCCAAATTACTTTTAAGAATAACTGTATTATTTATGCTTCCATTGCCAGTAAACAAGAGCATGTTCATCTTTTTGTATTCTTGCCAATGTAATGTAGAATCCAACATTCAAATGTATGCTCTTCTGATGGCATGAAGTGGTGTCTCATTGTTTTTTTTATCATCTTCCTGATGATAGTGATTTTGAACATTTTAAACTTGATAGCTGTTCTGGCTTCCCCCTCTGAGAAACTGCCTGTTCAGAGTTTTTGCTCATTTTTCTATTAGTTTTCTCTGAGTATATATTTTAATATTAATTCCTTGTTGATTTTAGGTCTTCTTTCCGTTTATTTATAAAATCTATCTGTGGTACTGTTCATTGAAAAATTCTCATTTGGTTTGGCCTAATCTATCAATTTTATGCCTTACTATTTTAGGTCTTGTTTCAGAATTTTTTTTTTTTTTTAATTTTAGTTGTCAAAAATAGTCACCTGTTTTTCTATTAGCTTTGAAAAGGTAGCTTTCACATTTAAAGCTCTTTAATCTCATTGGAATCCAAATTCGTGTATGGTATAAAATAAGGAGCTAAGTTTATTTTTTGCCATATTCTGAGACAGTTTTTCTTTATCCATACAATAACTCAGCACCAACATTTTCTTTCACTTTGTGATGTTACCCTTATTATATATAAAGCTCCTGTTGATATGTGGGTTTATTTCCAAACTCCATTTCCCTGTCTGCACCTGGCTTTGGCAGTAAAGCTCATATTTGGTGGAATGGATTACTTCTCTTTGTTGTTTTTGATGTTTACTTTGACCTACAGCATATACTTTTAAAATGGGTTTGTGGATTTCTTTAAAAATTTGGAATTTATAGATTGATTTAGGAAAATTTGATATCTATGAAAATGGGAAGGAGAAAATAAGTCAATATGGAATTAGGAAATAATTTAGATTGCTACATATTAATAAGAAATCAGTTTCTTTTGGTGGCATATAGCAGGCAAAAAAATTATTATGGAAGAAAGATTAACACAAGGAAAATCAAGAGGGGAGCCTGCTCATGTATGAAATTTTGTCATCAAGAGAAAAATGAACAACAGAAGCAATAGAGAAAGACTGCTAGAACGTGAAGAACAGGCATTTGAATTACCTTAATTTTTGTGACTTTGAGTTACCTTGATAGCTAAAATAATGGTTTCAAACTATGCTTTGCAGAATACCTAACTAAGACTTTGTAGAATATCCCCAAGGTATCTGGGAAAAGAACAGTGGTGTTACGGGGTTTGGGGGTTCTGATTCAACCAGAATACTTCATTTTTATCTGTGTAACTAGTTGACCCATCACTGAGATTTCATTGGAAGAAAGGATTTTTAGCCAGAAGTGTTTGGGAACAATTTAAATAAAATCAGTGAAATGTCTAAATGGCATATGATGTCATCCATCCTTTTAATGCGTATGGAAGACATTGCTAATTGAATGCAGGACTCCTTCCTGTTTGACTCAGATTTAATCTCCATACAGCTTTCCATGTGGTCACTACCAGTCAATCAAGTTTGTGTGTCAATCAAAACCCATTTATTACCTGTGTACTACGAAGTTCTATAATTTCGTTGGTCCTCAAGAAGACTAATTTTAGCCTAAGAAAGTTATGAGCTAAATCTTTAAGATTAAAGAAGGAAGAGACTAGAAAAGAGAGTCATTAAGTAAGAAATGGGTCTAGGAAATACTCCTTCAAATAAGTATTAAGGTAATAACCCTTACATTGCAATTATAAAGAGAAAATGCTTACTACTAATTTGTTAATTGTGGAAAGGCCTATAAAGCTTATTATGTATGTGTTGAAGAGGCAATTGAAATCAGTCATGTTTTCAGTTGGGAATCTTGAGACATAAATAATTTTATTCTATAAATTATAAAATTTAATTACCAAAAGTTTAAACTTGCCAAATCAATGTAAGAGTGGGAAATAAAATCTGCATCTCTTAGAAATGCATCTCATGCTGTCTTTGTGGTCCTTGCTTTGGTCCAAACAATGGATTTTAAGCTTCTCTAAATTAAAATGTAGAAAAGCATTTCGTACATATTTGAAGAGTTCCAAAGTAATGAATGCAGTAACAATTATCTTTGTTTGTATGTTTTATGTTCTATGAAGTCATTGAACTAATTGTGACATAAATTTAAAATTAATTTTTAAAGCAGTGACAGTTATTTGTTTCTATTAACAGGGCTATTCTAATGTGATGCTGGGATTGAGTTTACCTAGGACTCCGTATCAAGGTTGACTCGAAAGTCTTGTGGAAGATCTGGGAGAAATACGTAAGTGGCCTTCTGATAATAATTATCTTTGGTTCATTGTGCTTTTATCTGTTTTTCTAGTGTTTATTTTATTCTTTAATTTTTTGGTTAGGTATTTTTGCCCAAATGTTAAAAAAAGTTATCAGCAAACCACAGAGACTTGTCAAGTATGACTATAGGAATATTTACCACTGTCTCTTCCCTTGCCTTTCCCATTTCACTCCTTGCTGTGCTTTCCCTTCCTATTAAACTTGGTTTCTTTTTTTTTTTAATTATTACAAATTTATGCAGAAGATGAATTTGATTTTGAAATATTGAAAGGAAGTGATTAGTCAAGAAAAGGACTGGAATCATTTTTGGTTATCATTATGCAGTTTTTTATACTGATGTTTTCAGTATTACTTTATTAAGATTGTGTTGATATTGAGGTTTTTGGGGAATCTAGAAATGCCAAAAAATAAAGAGAATAATGTACCGGTAATGATTTTCCTTTGAAACTTTGATTTTTCTTATAAACTTTTTGAGATCCAGCAAGTCAGTTGTTTAGAAAGCATTTGTTTTGTTTGTTTGTTTTTAATGTTGTACTTCTTTAAATCTAATGGGAGTTTTCCTTGATGTTTACAGTTTCAATTTTGAGAACTTTAAATCCATTGTTTGGTATAAAGCAAGGGCCACAGATATGGCATGAGATGCATTTCCAAAAGATGTAGATTTATTTTCCTCTCTTACTCAATATATAATGTTTCTGTAAAATTATTTTTTCAGTGTCACCACTGAACTATAGTATCAATCAAGAAATATGTTATAGGTGGCCAAATCTATAAAAATACAATTATAAAAAGTAAACTAAGAGCAATTTTAGATGAGAAGTTTATAACATTTCTCTTCTTAGACTTAACCCCAAAGAGAAGGGAACCATGGTGTCTGGTTTCTTCCAATTATTTTTTATTTCTTTCCCACCCCACCCCACCCCAGAATTCTTTATTAAAGGGGTTCTCTGAAAGTGTAGGACAGGCCTCAGGATCCTGGTTGTCCTGCTTATATTGCTCTATCCATTTCTGATGCTTTCTCCAGATGGAGGTTCCGTATCTTCCCTAAGAGATATTTTTTCAGTGTGCTTGAATTATATAGTTAAATATTTCTCAGGCATTTTACCTACTATTTTGCCTGTGGACTTCTTGTTTTGTACCAACTTTATTGTTGATATATTCCATCTTTGTAAGACCTTTTAATATTTAAATCCTCATTTTTTGAGGAATGGGACATTTGTTTTAATAATAGCAGGGGGATTTAAGATTTATAAGTGGGAGTTACCTGACAATGAACATCATGGAACCATGAAAGAAATGATTTTTAGAAAATAAAGTCTTTTTCCCAGAAGGGAAACATAATTGTGTTTGAAGTTAGTTCTCAAAACTGCTTCTGGAACTTGCTAATTAGACTTTTTCTGGTTGTATGCTTATAGTAGTTTTTATATTTTTAAATGAAGACCAGCCGCATATTGGTGGAAATAATGCATATGCAAAATGGCAGTGGTTCATCTTAATGAAAAAAATACATTCCAGAAAAGTGTTTTTTCTTGGGAATATACAGAATTACGGACCCTAGGGCTGAAGGCGTTGTGACACGAGAAGAGTGGAATGATGGAGAGGCAAAGATTTGGGAGTCAGGTAGATATGGCTTTGCATCTAGCCATATGCTAGCATATTTAATCAACTTTGGTTAATTTCCTTAAATCATTGCACATCAGTTTTCAAACTCTAAAACCAGGGACAGATATAATGGTTTGTTGGATTATTGTAAAAATTTAACACATAATACATAACTATTTTCAAGAAATACTCATTTTTTTCTTCAATTACCACTTCTGTGTTCCCTTTCCTACCCAAATCCCTAAAGTGAATACTTGATTGAATCTTCCTCTTTTTAAGCAATTTGTTTAGCATTATTCTTATTTTCTCTCTCAGAGAGGTTAAATGACTTGACCTAGCCTCTACTTCTAAAATGGGAACTAAAATGTTGTTTCATATAACTTACAACTAAGACCCATTGTGTGTCTGGGTCAGTGGGTAGTTGGCTGAGTGTGAATGTATATGTGTGTGTGTTCATCATAGTCACAGTTATTCCAGAGTTTCCATACTATTTTCAGAGTATTAAATCCAATTAAAATATAAGTTTTAGTTATTTCAGTGTACTAGAAATAAACTTTATTCTCATACTTAGAGAAATTGCTAGAAGCTTCATAAATACTTGTTAAAAAGTAAGCTTCATACATGACAACATATTTGCTCAAATTTTCAAGTTATTGAAAAGTAAATGGACCACACAGGAAGCTGATTTGGCTGGGTCAGTGATTCCTACTCATGGCATGCCGACATTCCTTAGCAAAACATAGAGTGAACAAAACTGTAGCTAGACATACTGTAGAGTGTAGCTTTGAGAATGGAAGCTTGGAAATCAGATTGCCTAGGTTTGAATCATGGGTCCAGGACAAACTTACTGTATGTGAAACCTTAGGCAAACCATTTAAACTCTCTAACCCTTAATTTGTGAATCTAGAATATAGGGATAATAGTACCTACTTCACTGAGTAGGTTTGAGGACTACATGTATAAATTCATATAAAGGGAATAGCAAACATTAAAATAAACTAGGTGTTTTATTTCCTATTGTATTAGTTTCACAAGTTGACTGTAGTTTCAGGCTATTTAGCAAATGTGCTGTACAGCGTTCTAACTTTAGTCCAAGAAATGATAAAAATGAATTAATTCTGTAAATGTGCTCTCTGTGCTTTGGTCAGCATGTGCATGAGTTTTCTATTGCTATATGACATATTACATGTTTAGAAGCTTAAGACATACTTTTGTTAACTCAAAGTTTCTGTGGGTTAGGAGCCCAGGTAGAGTTTAGCTCAGGTTCTTGTAAGGCTGCAATCAAAAGTAGTGGCCAGGCTGCCTTTCAGATGGAGTTCAGCATTCTTTTCCAAACTCAGTGGTTTTTGGCTGAATTTAGTTCATTGGGGTTGTAGGACTGAGATCCTCAGCTTCTAGAGGCCATCCACAGGTCCCATGCCTGTGACCCTCTCCATATGCAGTCCACATTAGTAGGTTGCTTCTAGAAAGCCAATAGGAGAGTCTCTACTGTGCGATAGCAAGATAAAGCCATATGTATATATGTGCGTATGTAAATATAGAGTATGTATATATGTATTAACATAATCATTGAAGTAACATCCCATAACCTTTGCCATATTCTACTGGCTAGAAGCAAGTCATAATCCTGCCCACATGCAAGAGGATGGAATTGTGTAGTGTATGAACATGGGAGCCACCCCAGGGTCTGTCTGCCACAGCATGATAAACTCCTTAATTTAAAATTCATATAACCTATTACTTTAGATGTTTACAATTATGTACAATTTAATAAAAAGGAATATTGTCACTAACTGTAAACTTTTATTCTCAGCTATGCTTAGGGTGTAACTCCTAACAGGTCATGCCTACCTAAGATTCATCCATTATTTCATGCCGGCTAACCCAAGACTAAATGCAGCCTACCCTGGTATTAAATACTCTCCAGAATCTGTCAAAACACAAATACTAACCTCTTCTCTCCATTATTCTGATACAGATACCTTGATGCTTGCCTTGCACTTGCCCGCATTTTTGTCAATTCACATCCTATTGTTTTTCCCCTTTCTCTATCTCTTTAAAGTGCATTTACATCTCTCCCTCTTCCATTGTACTTGTCCTGTTTCTTTCCTCCTTTTCAGCCAGCCCAGGGCTTTTCCTGCATAGTATCATACCTTTCCACAGATTTCATCACTGTCGTTGGCTTTGTGGGGGATATAAGGATTAATATTATACTGAATATATGGTCTCTAAAGTAAATGTAATTTGATAAGCATGTATGTTTGTAAGGTAGTGAGCCAGGTGAGAAGAAAATGCGAAATGTTTAGATTTCACCCGTGATACTGATTTTCTAACGTGCAGAAGCCCCTTTTAATTTCTTGCCTGTTGATCACGTCAGTGTTGGAGAACTGTGCTTTCTTGGCGTTGGGTAGGTCTGGATGCTGGTCTGGTACTGGTTCTTTGTAGCATAGCTGTTTGGAATAGTTAAAAACACTTACAGAATCGGAGCTTGAAGAATCTATTCTACTAACCTATCATACTAGCTTTCCGTTATTCTTTAATGTTCTTACAGTGTTGTAAAGGGCAGAATTATATGGAAGCATCAGATATATGAACACGTTTGGGGTGTTATGCTTTGAAATGTTGAGTTCATTAGAAAAATAATACATTTGGTCTCCAGAAAAGTGGGTTGAGAAGTATATATCTGCAAGTAATAGAGCAACATTTTTTATAAATTCATATTAAACCATCATTCCAAATATCACTCTTACTGATTTTACTGTGATCATAGAACCTGGGCAGAAATACAGCATTATATTTTAAAAAGGTGGAAACTTATTTCTATCCAAACAAAAAAGAAAGTTTACATTTATAATTTTCAGTTTGTGGTTTGGAGTGATCCACTAGTAAAATTTCTGATACCATTATACACAACAGCAAAATATGGATTTTAACTGGCCTGCTTTTCAATTCAACTGAACATTAAGTACATTTTTAATGGTCTTATTTGCTGAGAAGAATACCATTACAATAATCTGCTTTTTACAGCCCATATCAAATATGAACCAGCATCACTTATTACAAAGTTTGTGCTGTGGGAGACATTTTCATGGCCTCTATCAGTACTGCCCCACATTTCTTGGAATTAGTCTTTAATGATATCATTTTCCAAAATGAGTTGTTGCTCAAACTTACTGATTGTTTTGTGGTTAAAATCTGATCCAGCAGCTATATTTAAAATGTCAAACAAATTCATAAGGAAAGGTCCACTGAAATTACTGTTACATTAGTAATTGTGTGAAAATGTTGTAGAAGAAATGTGATGCAGCCTGATTTTTTTTTTTTTTTTTTTTTTTTAGTTTTTTCCCCCCTATACAATATCTGAGGGGTGAATAAAAAACCTCATTTTTAACTGTTGGCAATTCCAGGTTTTGCTATTGTCTGCTGGAGAACAGAGGACTATTACTGTAGGTGTCATGTAAAATAAAGTTGGAGGCTGAAGCCTTCTTTGAGCTGTCAGCCTTATTAAGGAGCTCTTCATGTGTTGAACCCAGCACCCGGCATTGTATCAGTGATGCATGGGAGAGCCTGGGGAGACCTTTCTCTCTCTGCACCGTGGCTTTATTAGGTCTGGCTCACATGTTCGCTGTTGCTCTGCCTTCTCCGACTTTCTAGCTGCAACTCACAGCACAGTAGGTCTAATATAGATTGACGCCTTTGCCTCAAGACTGATTGAAACTTGTGTCTCAGAGTTGCTAATGCTCACTGAACCATTTTATTGAAGATAAAGTAAATAAAATAGATTGCCATATGAGAATTCTCTGAAATCAAATGGAATAATTTGGCAGGTTTAAGCCCATGAAGAAGGCAAAGCAGTGAAACAGATGTGAATACTTTTTATGTTCAGTATATCAAGGGATAAATATTCTTGTTATGTTAGGTCCAAATATTCATTTTTGCCCCTACAATTAAATGTTAACCATAATTCTCAATTGCCGTATTATTTTTGGTCTTAAACAATGGGTCCTCTGTAAGGCAGTAATGCGAATAAAACTTTAGAGACTACAATATTGTGATGATTTTTTTCTTTGCCTTTTTCTGCATAAGTGCATGGATCAGTAGCCTCAGAGAATTTAATAAACAACACAAATGAATGGATTTGCCAAAGTGCACTCTAGAATCTTAAGGTTGGAAAATAACAGTAAACCTTAGCCTACTAAAAGATGCTAGTAATCTCGAGTGTTTTATTCATTAATTAAGATTATGTGTTCACACGAGAGCAACCTTTTTGGAAATAGTCCTATGAATTTTTTTTTTTACTACAACTATTAGGTTGATGTAAAGAACTTTAAAATATATATTTTGTGTATATTATCATCTGAAATAGTTTGGGAGGAAAAAAGAAGTTAAAGTGACCTTAGCATCTTGAATTCTGTGAAATTATAACAACAATAGTATATGATACTATATAATATATATCGATATATTTAAATTGTAAATTACAAGGATCTGAGCACTTGCCTGAAGACATGTGAAGAGTCTGATGCAAAGAAATGAAGATCTCTTATTTGATTGCCTAGGTCAGATTAAAAGTAAATATTTACAGAAGAAAGATCAGTAGAAGGGTATTGTTAGAAAAGTTTCTGAATTTACTAATTAAATATATCATTTCTGTTCAACCTTATAAAGAATCTGCCACATAAATACTTTCTTCTGTAATTTCTCTTGTGTTTTTTCCAAATGCAAAATAGCTTTAGTTTATACCCCTATTATATGTATAGTTCATTTTAAAAATGTGTTAATACATTTTATCCTTTTGTTTCTTATATAATGATTTATGCTTACTTTTTAGTTATATCCATTAAATACATTTTTCTTGTCTCTAGGTACCCAATAGCCCATCAATTCTCACAACTATGAACTATTTATGTTATAATGATTTCAACTAACTCTGTGATCAATTAGATACAAAACATGAATTTTATTTTCATATAAACAATGAGCCATCCTAAATATTTGACAATCTTTTTTTTTACCGTTATGAATAATGTTATCTATCAAGAATTGCTAGTTCTTAACCATAAATTTGACCCTTTCCTCCACGGGACTCAGTCAGTCTCAGGGTTCAGGGTGTTTCCAACAGCATGCAAGGCTGAACAGCAATAGACATGCTTCATGTTTCAGTTTTTTTTGTATAGTAAGGCTGGAAGTATAATTAGTTATTCAATATTAAGTAATGTTATATTCTTAGTGTTCAAGTGCCCTTTATTTTATATTTATCTTCCTTGTTATATTCTGTACATATTTCTCTCTGGTTATTCAGAAATTTTAAAGTCCATTCCTCTATCCAGAACTACATCTTATTTACTCTAGTCTTCAACCACTTACCTCCTTTGAGATTTTGGGTTTCAATGTGAACCTACCTTCAGGAAATTGGGCGTTAAGACATGTTTTCTTGAAATGAGGAGAGCATTATTCTGAGACTCTGGGAAGCCTTAGTCCCTTTAACAATATATGCTAGACGTTTAGTAATATGCCAAACTCTAAATAAGAGGAACTTACAGTGGGAGAGGTGCATTTAATGAGTCATTCCTGATCTTACCCTTGATTTCTTTGTATTCTACCTCCTCTCTGGTCACCCTTTGTTGCTGCTTTGCCTTTACACTTAATTCTACTTTTCAAAATACTTTATTGTCTCTTTGCATTACTAGTTTGGAAAATGTATGTTTTTGACATTAATGTCTGGTCCCTCAGACAGCTCCCTGGGCTCCTTGTGATGATGATGATGTTGTTGATCATGATGACATTACTACTACTACTACTACTACTACTATTACTACTACTACTATTACTACTGCTACCACCTGCCATTTATTTAGTACCAAGTATTCTTCTAAGTGATTCATTAGCATTAACTCATTTAATACAACCTATGGATAAACTACTTATGAGGTGGAGACCATTATTGTCCCCAATTTATAGATGAAGGAGGAGGGCCCAGAAAGATTAAATAATGTGCTCAATGTTATACAGTTCTTCTGTGGCACAACTGAGGTTTGAACTAAGGCACGCTAGGTCCAAAACCTCCAGTGCTCTGTTGCCAGGACTGTTGAACAGTCCTTCTCCTATGGTTCTACTTGTGGCCCAAAACGTACTATATATTTAAACATAAAGAGGTTTATTGAACAGTTTATCACTCTGTATATTCAGTGTTTGGAAACTAGCATAGTCTAAATGAGTTAATTTCTGAATGACTGAATATATTTTAAAATAAATCACCTTTCTTCTTTCGGTTGAAAGGGATTGCTTCATAATTACTTTAAAATTTTATTAGGCTGACCATGCATTCTGAAACCTTATTTTTGTTTTCACTACAGGTTTAGCAATATTCTTATATAATTATAACAAAGATATTTGATTAAGTTAGAGTTTAATTAATCTTAAGTCCAAGATCTATGCACCTTCTAGCCAGATGACCATTTTATACATCATCCAGGACACTTTTGAGAATAAAAAGGATTCTAATATTGCTTACCCTAGATAACAAGTATCCGTTGGGGTTGTCCTGGGTGAGAAAGTATGGTCACTCTGCTTGAAGCAGACACTATTGGTTGTTGCTCCAACATCCTTTCTTCTCTGCTAACAGAACCCTGATGTTATTGAGATAAGCTTCATTATTGCACTTAGCATATACTTCATGGGAAACTGACCCCATTCCCAGCTCCAACAGGTAGATACTAACTAATTTAGGCCAATTATGATAATTCCATTCCCTTGTCAGAAGTTGTTTATTTATATTCAATTATTAAAATAATAAATATTAAACAATGTTAAATGACTTTATTGATAAATAAATTTGGTACTTAATTAATTTGTTATATCTAGAGCTCTCCTTACCTCTTGTTCAAGTGAGATAGTAACTTTCCTTTTTGTGTAATCCTTTTTTATTTAGATTTTTTGGTTACTTAAACCTATAAATATTCTAAAATATTTTTATTTTAATCTTAATCATTATTTGAAGAGCTGTACCCTAACCAGAATTGACTTTACAGTCATTTTGCATACAGTCTATTTGCATAATATAGGATCAGCTTAGTGAATTGGACTGAGGAGCTCATAGGGGAAAACAGGGATGGGCGTTTACCTTCCAGCAGTTCAGAGAGGTTATTAAAGGAATAGAAAAGTGGTTTCTGTGTCTTTTGTTTTCTGAAAATAATTTAAGAAAATCAAAAGATTATACAATAGCCATTTACACTATTAAATGGCACAGAAACATTCCTAGAAATTTTTGAGAAGTGTTCTTATAGGAAGGCTTATTCCAATTTTTTCAGCACCTATCCCTACACCCCCCCCCTCCACATATGCTCACACAGATAAAACTTCACTCTTGGTGAGATTTTGAAGAGAATGGAAAAGAGATTTAAACTACCATTTTTTTTCTCATCTGAAGATAGCTGCGGCTCTGGCTCAACTTCTTGTTGTCCTATTACAGATTAGGTGATTAGATGTATGGATTTTTATGTTCCCTTGTATCACAGGTAAGGAATCAACCTACCTAACCATGGCAAAGGAAGCTAGTTAGATAAATTATATCATATCTAAACGGTGGAATAACAAAGAATATTTAAGTAAGTCAATAATGCATTTTATGCAACACTATTTCAGAAACATAGGTCTTAGGAAGACTTCTGTAAGCTGGTGGCGTAGGAAGATCCTGAACTCCCCTCCTCCCATGGACACTCCAAATCTATAGCTACACATGGATTAGTGACCTCTGAAAAGGATCTGAAAACTAGATGAACTACTTCTTCACAATAAGGATAAAAATACCACATTGAGATGGACAGGAGAGGTAGATACCCCCACCTCTCCTGGTATAGTGACATACAATAGGGATGGATCTCACCAGTCTGGTGCTTCCCCCAGAGGAGTGAAGAGTTGGGGCTCAGCTACACCAAACCCTGGGATCTGCACAGGAGAGATGGGCCCCCAAAATGTCAGGCTTAAACCAATAAGGCTGATGTCCAAGGGACCCAAAGTGCTCTAGGAACCTGAGATTCCCCTTTTAAAGGGCTTGTGTATAGTCTCACCTGGCTACCTCAGTCAGTGGAGCGTGCAACTCTTGATTTTGCAATTGTGGGTTAGAGCCTCACATTGGGTATCAAGATTACTTAAAAATAAAATCCTTAAAGCATCTGCTGGAGGAGGAGAGTGTTGAAACTCTCTTCAGAGACCAAGGCACTGGTGGACGTCAGTGTTACACTCCCCACCAACCTTGCTAGCATAGATGGGTGAGCTTGAACATGGCACCATCCTGCTACTTTGCTGAAGCCAAAGAGTGTGTACAGTTACAGCATTCTCCCACTGCCTGGCTGGGGCTGGTGAGTGCTAGCAGTCATGACATTCTCCTGCTTAAAGCTGTGCACAGATAAGACACTTTCCTGCTATATTCCTGAAACCATGGGTGCATGCAGTCAAGACATTTTCTTGCTGCCTTTATGAAGCTAGCTAGTGTGCCCTCACCCCCACCCTCTCTAGCTACTTAGCTAAGGCCAGCTGATGTATACAGTCCACACAGGAGATGCCCCTTGATCACCTATCCCTGGTGCTGAAGGGGCTGGCATTCCCAAGATCGACAGAAAGGTAGTAATTACAAAGACATTTCTTGATAGCCACCAGCCCAGAGCACTGAACAGACAGCACACTGAAACACAACCCCAGTTTTCCTGTGAAAAAGTCCTATTTACTTGGCCTGTGTTTCAGCCTGAGGGACAGGCTTCAGGTTTTCCACACATCTAAAGTCTAAGAAGACACACCCAGGGAACATAAGTAGGGAGACACCATCCTTGTGTACCTCTTTATCCTTGCTACAACTCCATAAGACCTCCCAGAAAGCTTATATGCTCATCTGGAATTTTGCAGATTTTTGCAACTATCTCCTAGGGGATACCTCTGTATATCCTGGAACAGAGGCCAGAAGGGGTTAAGATTGTGGCCCTATAGGACTATATATAATTTCCATACTTTAGAAAATGCTGCTTGAGGGACTGGCTTCTAGTTAGCCCAAAAACTTGGTGCTAAATAAGATTCCTCCCTTTGGAACTCTGATAGGTTTGGCACACTCTCAACAATGGGAACATGTCAGAATAAATCAGGTGGTTTAGACAATCACAAAGTTTCAAGAGATGACCAAATGCACGGCAAGGTTGAACAGAAGATTTATCATCAACACAGGGCCAATCCTTTAAAACTAACAGAGGTAACTTCTTCATCTGAGACATAGAAAGAAACACAGAGTCAGGCAAAGTGAAGACACAAAAAAATACGTTACAAATGAAAGAATGAGATGAAACCTCAGAAAAATACCTTAATGTATGGAGATAAGTAGTCTGCCTTTTAAAGAAGTCAAAACAATGGTGTTATAGATGATCACTGAACTGAACTCCAGAGAAGAATGGATAAGCACAGTGAGAAGTCCACAGTGAGACACAAAGTATAAGAAAATACCAAATAGACGTCACAGAGCTGAAAAATACAATAACAAAGTGAAAAATACCTTAGAGGGATTCAGCAGCAGCCTGGGTGAAGTAGAAGAATGAATTAGCAAGCTGAAAGACAAAGCAATCTGTCTTAGAGCAGCAAAAAGAAAAAAAAGAATTTTAAAAAATTAAGACAACTTAAGGGACCTGCAAGACAGCATCAAGCAGAATAAAATCCACATTCTAGGAGTCCCAGAAAAAGGAGAGAGAGAGAGAGAGAATGTTAGAAGTCTTACTTGAAGAAATAAGGGCCGAAAACTTCGCTATGAAGGACAGAAACATCCAGGTTCAGGAAGCCCAGAGAGTTCCAAATAAGAGGAACCCAGAGATTCACACCAAAATACATGATAATTAAAATGTCAAATTTATAGATAAAGAATCTTAAAAGCAGCAAGGGAAAAACAGATTGTCACATACAAAGGAATCCCCATAAGGCTATCACCAGATTTTTTTAGAAACTCGAAGGCCAGAAAGGTGCGGTGTGACACATGCAAAGTACTGAAAGGAACAAATTTCCAAGCAAGGAACCCTACCTGGCAAGACTGTCTTTCAGATTTGAAGGAGAGGTAAAGGTTTCCTCAGACAAGAAAGACTTAGCTAAAGGAGTTAATCACTACTAAATTAGCCTTACAAGGGTAATAAAGGGACTTTTAAGCTGAAAAGAAATGGCACTAAATAAAACCAAGGGAACATAACGAAAGTAAAAATCTCACTGGAAAAGGAAGGAAATAATAAAGATCAGAGTAGAAGTAAATGAAAAAGATAATATGAAAGATCAATGAAACCAAGAGCTGGTTCTTTGAAAAGATAAAATTAATGAACTTTCAGCTAGAACCACCAGTAAAGAGAGAGGGCTCAAATAAAGTTAGGAGTGAAGAAGGAGAAGGTAAAACCAATAGCACAGAACTACCAGGGATCATAAGAGACTACTAAAACAATTATACGCCAATAAATTGGACAAGCCAGAAGAAATGAAAATAATCCTAGATACTTAGCCTCTTCCAGGACTGAATCATGAAAAAATAGAAAACTGAATAGACTAGTAAGGATATGGTATCAATAATCAAAAACGTCATAACAAACAGAAATCCAGGAACAGATAGGTTCATTGGTGAATTGTACCAAATATTTAAAGATTTACCTATCCTTCTCAAACTCTTCCAAAAAATTAAAGCAGGGGTAATACTTCCAAACTCATTTTAAGAAGTCAACATTACCCTGATGCCAAAATCAAACAAGCACACCACACAAAGAAAATTACAGGCCAATATCCTTGATAAACATAGATGCAAAAAACCTTACAAAATATTAGCAAACTGAATTCAATGAATATTAAAAAGATCATACACCATGGTCAGGTGGAATTTATTCCAGGGAATGCAAGAATCATTAACATCCACAAATCAAACAACGTGATACACCACATAAACAAAATGAAGGATAAAAATTATATGATCATATCAATAGATGCTAAAAAAGCATTTGACAAAATTCAACATCCATTTATAATAAAAGCTCTCAGTACAGTGGTTATAGAGGAAATGTACCCCAACATAAAGCCATATATGACAAGCCCAAAGCTAATAATATCATAGTTAATGGTAAAAGACTGAAAGTTTTTTTTCCCTAAGATCAGGACCAAGAGAAGGATGCCACTCTCCCCACTTTTATTCAACATAGTACTGGAAGTCCTAGCCATAGTAATTAGCAAGAAAAAGAAATAAAGGGCGTACAAATTGAAAAGGAAAAAGTAAAACTGTCACTATTTGCAGATGACATGCATGATACCATATATAGACAACCCTAAAGACTCCACCAATGACGTTATCTGATAAAAGGGTTCTATCCAAAATCTATAAAGAACTTATCAAACTCAACACCCAAAACCCAAATAATCCAGTTAAGAAATGGGCAGAAGACATGAATAGACATTTTTCCAAAGAAGACACGCAGATGGCTAACAGACACATGAAAAGATGCTCAACATCACTCATCATCAAGGGAATACAAATCAAAGTACAATGAGGGGCGCCTGGGTGGCTCAGTCATTAAGTGTCTGCCTTCGGCTTAGGTCATGATCCTAGGGTCCTGGGATTGAGCCCTGAATCAGGCTCCCTGCTCAGCAGGTAGCCTGCTTCTCTCTCTCCCACTCCCCCTTCTTGTGTTCCCTCTCTTGCTGTCTCTGTCAAATAAATAAAATCTAAAAAAAAAAAAGTACAATGAGATATCACCTCCCACCTGTCAGAATGGCTAAAATCAACAACACAGGAAACAACACTCTGGAAAACAGTATGGAGGCTCCTCAAAAAGTTAAAAATAGTATGACCCAGCAATTGCACTACTAAGTATTTACACAAAAGATACAAAAATATTGATTCAAAGGGACACATGCATCTCAATGTTTATAGCAGCATTATCAACAATAGCCAAACTATGGTTAAAGCCCAAATGCCCATCGACTGATGAATGGATAAAGAAGTGATGTGTGTGTATATACATTATATATATGTATGTATATGTATATATACATATACATAATGTATATATACACACAATGCAATACTACTCAGCCATCAAAAAGAATGAAATTTTGCCATTTGCAATGGCATGGATGGAGCTATAGTATGTTATGCTAAGGAGAAAAGACAAATACCATATGATTTGACTCATGTGGAATTTAAGAAACAAAACAGATGAACAGAGGGGGAAAAAAACAGAGAGAGGCAATCCGGAAAACAGACTCTTAACTATAGAGAACAAACTGAGGGTTGCTGGAGAGGAGGTGGGCAGGGGATGGGTTAGAAGCTGATGAGTATTAAGGAGGGCACTTGTTATGATGAGTACTGGGTGTTATATATAAATGATGAATGACTAAATTCTATTCCTGAAACTAATATACACTATATGTTAACTAACTGGAATTTAAATAAAAACTTGAAACAATACAAACAAAAGGACTCCACCAAAAAAATGTTAGAACTGATAAATGAATTTGGTAAAGCTGCAGTATACAAAATTAATATACAAAATTCTGGGTTTTTTTCTATACACTAATAACTATCAGAATGAAGAATCAGGAAAGCAATACCATTTACAATCACATCAAAAAAATAAAATACCTAGGAATAAATTTAACCAAGGAAGTGAAAAACCTATATACTAAAAACTATAAGACATTAATTAAAAAATTAAAGAAGATAGAAATAAATGGAAAGATATTCTGTGGTTATAATTTGGCAGAATTAATATTGTTAAAATGTCCATAGTACACAAAGCAATCTACAGTTTCAGTGCAATCCCTATCAAAATTCCAGTGGCACTTTCAGAGAACTAGAACAAATAATTCTAAAATTTATATGAAACTAAAAAAGGTCTCAAATACCTGAAACGATGTTGGGAAAGAAGAACAATGCTGGAGGTATTATGCTCCCCAATTTCAGAAACAGTATGGTATTAGCACAAAATAGACAAATAGATCAATGGAACAAAATTGAGAGCCGAGAAATAAACCCAGGTAATTACCCAAGTAATTTTTGACAAAGGAGGCAAGATTATGCAATGAGAAAAGGACAATATCTTCAATAAATGATGTTGGGAAAACTGGAAAGCGATGCAAAAGGATGAAACTAGACCACTATCTTACATTTACCATATTAACTCAAATTGGATTAAAGACTTGAATGTAAGACCTGAAACCATAAAACTCCTAGAAGACATAGCCATTAAGCTTAACATCAATCTTAGTGAAGTATTTCTGCCAAAAGTAAACAGATGGGACTATATCAAACTAAAAAGCTTTTGCACAATGAAGGAAACCATCAACAAAACAAAAAGGCAACCTACTGAATAGGAGGAGATATTTGCAAATCATGTATCCAAAAAGAGTTAATATCCAAAATATATAAAGAACTTATACAACTCAATAAAAAAAAAAAAACTGAGTAAAAATGGGCAGAGGATCTGAATAGATAGTTTTCTACAGAAGACATACAGGTGGCCAGAAGGCACACAGAAAGATGTTTAATGTCTCCAGTCAATAGAGAAATGCAAATGCAAGCCAAACCCACAATGAGATATCACCTTAAACCTGCCAAAATAGCTATTATCAAAAAGATAGGAAATAAGTATTGGTGAGGATGTGGAAGAAAGGAAACCCTTGTGCACTGTTGGTGAGAGTGTAAATTGGTGCAGCCCCTACAGAAGGGAGTGTGGAGGTAACTAAAAAAAAAAAAATACAATAGAAGTACTCATATGATCTAGCAATTCCACTACTGGGTATCCATATGAAGAATATAAAAACAAGAATTCAAAAAGATATATGCACCCCTGGGTTCATTGCAACATTATCTTTCCAAGATATGGAAGCAACTGAAATGTCTATTGATGGATGAATGGATGAGGAAGATGTGGTACAGGCATACCTCAGAGATATTAAGACCACTAAATAAGGCAAAGATTACAATAAAATGAGTCAAATGAATTTTTTGGTTTTCCATTGAATATGAAGGTTATGTTTACATTATATTGTAGTGTATTAAGTGTGTAATACCATTGTCTAAAAAATGTATGTAGTATGTAGCCTAATTTAAAAATATTTCTTGCTAAAAAATGCTGGTGATCATCTGAGCTTTCTGCAAGTTGTAATCACTGATCACAGATCACCATAACAAATAAAATAATAATGAAAAAGTTTGAAATATGGAAAGCATTACCAAAATGTGACTCAGACATGAAGTAAGCAAATGCTGTTGGAAGAATGATGCTGATGGACTTCCTTGGTGCAGGGTTGCCACGAACCTTCATTAAAAAAAAAAAAATACAGTATCTATGAAGTTCAGTAAAGCAAAGCACAGTAAAACAAGTTATGCCTGTACACACACACAAACACACACACACACACACACACACACACACACACTGGAATACTATTCAGCTATGAAAAAGAATAAAATATTACCATTTGCAACAACATGGATGGATCTTGAGGCTATTATGCTAAGTGAAATAAATTAGAGAAAGGCATACATCATATGATTTCACTTAGATGTGGAATTGTAAAAACAAACAAAGCAAAATGAAGCTCAGATTTGTAGATACAGAGAACAAATTGGTGGTTACCAGGAAGGAGAGAGTTTGGCAGGGGAGAAATGGGTAAAGGAGTTCAAGAAGTACAAACTTCCATTTGTAAAATAAAGAAGTCATGAGGATATAATGTACAGCATGGGGGTTATAGTCAATAATATTATATTAACTTTAGGGGCGCCTGGATGGCTCAGTTGGTTATGCATCAGACTCTTGGTTTTGGCTCAGGTCATGATCTCAGGGCTGTGAGATGGAGCCCCACGTGGGCTCCACGCTTAATGCAGGGTCTGCTTCAGATTCTTTCCCCCTTCTTTTTCCTCCCCCTCTGCTCCTCCCCCTGCTCTCTCGCTCTCTCAAATAAATAAATAAATAAATGATCTTAAAAATAATATATTAACTTTGTATGGTGACAATTATAATTAGACTTTTTGTGGTGATTGTTCTGCAGTATATAGAAATGTTGAATTGCTATGTTGCACACCTGAAACTAATATCATATGTCAGTTATACCTCAAGTAAAGAAAAATAACATATGTTTTTATTAAATTCCTTAATCATTCATAGGAAAATTATTAGAAATATGTATATATTCTATACTATATATATATTTGGTGAGTATGTATTATATATATATATAGCATACATTATAATCTATTATTATGTGATATACATAATACATATGGATTATATATATTTATTTATTTGTGTGTGTGTATGTGTGTGTGTGTGTGTGTGTGTGTACACACCAAAATGTTATCAGTGGTTATTTCTGAGGGATAGTTGTAAGTTTTTCATTTTCTTATTTATAATTTTCTGTATGATTTAACTTTGTTCATTGAACATGTATTTTTCTTGAAATAAGAAAAAATATTTTAAAAAATAAAAAATAATTATCAAATCGTCAATTGGTGGCAATTATCTAATTAGTGTGTAATTTACTGCTGTATATGGTTAATCAGGTGCTCCATTGCTCAAGCATTCCTAGGAATAAAGATTACTGTATCTTTGCTTGTGTTTCTGCTCAGGATTTTAAGACCTTTAAGGACAATGATGTTGTAGATCATGTGGTTCAAAAGCTTGTAGAAATTAGAATTTTCATCCATAAATGATTTTTTTCTTGATACTGTACACTTTTCAAAACACTTAGATATTAGCTCCTAAGTGACTTATCTTTTAGAACTGTCATTTATAAAACCTGAAAAGGATTCCTTTCCCTGTATAAACTAATTTAAAATTAATCCTAAGAAGGGATGGAGTAGGCCAAGTGCTGCTTAACACCATAAGTCATAAGTCCACCATTTCTAACAAATATTTTGTAATTCTCCCTTTACTAATATGAACTAAAATTCTTAGATATGTTTTGATACATATAATTTCAAAAATCAGTATAATAGAAAATGTAAATGATCAGGCATGACTAAATTAGAATATTTTATGAAGTAGTCATGTAGTTGCCCTACTTGTAGAATAACTGTAATTATGATAGCTAGGAATAAAAGGATACATCAGCCATCATTAGTTCTATTTCTGAAAATGGTGAAAATGGAACAATTCTGAAAAAAAATATTACCTTGATAATACAGTATTACCGAACTCCTGATAAATTCAGTGTATATGAAAAACATGAAAAAATACTTTAGATTTTATATGTAAAATAAGGTTAGGTCTAGTCACAAGTTCTTTATTTTCATGAATGTTTAGAAAAAGCCTTCCAAGATGCTTTAGTTTTCTTCTTTATTGCAGGATGACTAGCCGATATAACCCCTGCCCACATGTGTTAACAATGTCTCAAATTGTTACAACCAAAAATTCTCTCATAAATTTCCAGAACTCCCTTTACAAAAGCAGTATGGCTCTCACTGAGAAGCTTTGGTTGCAGTGTTGAGAGACTGGAGTTCTTTGTCTCTGCTGCTATCTGTGAAGTTAGATAAGTCTGTTTATCTGTCTGAAGTTCAGATCCATGATTTATTGGTGAAAAATGATTTTTAAAAAGGTATTTTGCGCTAGACATCTATGATCTCTTTTAAGTATCATGTTTTGTAATTACATAAAATAAAGTCTTTTACTTTTGTCAGAATAACTTGGCAAAGTCCTCTAAGAATGTTTGTTCAGACTTACCTTCTTAGATGATTCCATTGTGTCTCAAGGTCTGGTCAACATCCCAAAGAATAGGTATTTCCTCCAGTCTCCAGTACTTGGCATTTGTATAAATTCTCTGTGGTCGGCCACCTAATTTTTTAGTCAGCTCATTGAATGTAATTAAAAGGGTAGAGGTATCACTCATCACTAAATAATAATATTTGAGAAATTGAGCATTTGTGATTGGTATAATAGAAAGCAGAAGTAAGTCCCCGAGGCTGGTGATTAGCAGAAGTCAACTCATAACTTACTTTTATTGAGTTTTAACTGTAGATTTCAATTACCATCATGATTACTTAGCAATATTTATTGACTGCTCTCTTGCATGTAATTCCATATTTTGATCTTTGTTAACAAATTGAATGCTCTTTAGGAATTCTCATGTTCTTACATTGGTTGGCAGAGCACACATTTGCACATATGCAAATATGAATCATCCAGAGATGACAATATACATCTTTACAGTCACAATGTATGAAATTTTGATGGTAAAATATATTGGGTTATTAGAAATGTATAGATATTTCAAATATTAATTTTTAATACAAAATTCTGTGGAACTTCCTACTTGCCAGATACTTCTCTAAGCAGTTTTAGAAATCAATTTAGCCACAGTTACTTTAAGAGGAGGTAGTATCATCCCATTTTAAGTTGGAGAAACAGAGACATAATTAGTAATTTGTAAGGGTAGAGCCAAGGCAGTCTGATTCCAGAATTTATAACTTTAATCTAGGGATGATTTAATCTAGGAATTATTGGAATAGACATACCCAAAGGTGACTCCATGATGAGTCATACCTTTGTATAATCCACTCGCTTTGAGAGAGGGCAAACCTGTGACTTGTTTCTAGTCAGCTGAATATTACAAAGGGGGTAGGATGGTCATTCCTGTGAATAAGCTATGTTATATAAAACTCCATTTTAACAAACTGGACTAGGAGGTTATCCTACTATTTGTGAAGAAGTAAGATAATGTGTTTTGAGAGTACCTGAGAAATTGCTGTGTTTCACAAGCAGGCTCTCAGGAGCTAGGACAACCCCCAGCCTATAACCAGCAAGAAAAGGGAGCCCTCAGTTTTACAACCATAAGGAACTGAATTTTGCCTACAATCATGTGAGCTTGAAACAGTAGCTAGAGCTCCAGGAAGGACACAGCCCAGCCAACCCCTTGACTGCAGCCTGGAGAGCCTGGGCAGATGACTTAGCTTGGCTGTCCAGACACCTGACTTACAGAGATTCTAGGATAATAAATACATGTTGCTTTAAGTTGCCAAGTTTATGACAATTTGTTACACAGCAATAGATAACTAATATAATTATAAATAGTTGAACTAAAATCCATATCACTTACTGTTAAACAAGTAATTTTCATAGAAAATGTGAAACTTGATTTTTAAAGGATAAAAATTGAGCTGTTTGGAATTTTAACTGCACGTGATTGTGAAGAATCTTATACACACCTAAGAAAATATGACTGAAGATAACAGTATCTACATTTGGGAAGATACTGAAGATATGTTTGGAAAATAGGAGGTATTTATTAAAGAGTTTTCTGATATTTTAAAGGAAATCTCAAATATCACAAAGTGAATCTAAAGTCATTGAGGGATTTTAGTAGAGAGCTTGTTTGACCAAAGCACTGAGGTCAAGAATAACTTTCCTGGAAGCATTCATCTTTCATGCCCTCTAGTAACCAGTCCTTATCTCTGTTCTTTGTAGCTCATTTTCTACCTTTGTTTTATAGTTAATCTTTCTCAAAAATTGATTTTTACTCATGTTTCCTCAATATGGTCAGCCCTTCCTATTTGTGGTATGCCTTGGAAATCTGAAACTAGCATCTCTTTATCTTTTTGAGAACATACTTTTAATCTCAAATTTTTGGATAGTTTCTTTACTGCTCATGTTGTTGATCAGTTGGAAACTTTGTGAGCCATTATGATCAGTAGTTTACAAAATAAGCTAATTTTAATTAAAGTATGTAAGTTTAGAACATTAACAGCATAAATTGATGCTTCCAGAATGAGAAAAACAAAAGATCTTTTTATTCAGTTATTCATCATTTTACATTTAAAGCTGTAGCCATCATCATAGATGTATTAAATACCTTAATAAAACTCTGATTATTTTTTTTTTTAAGAATAATGATCAAAGTAAGTATGGTGCTGGATACGTAACAGAAGGACCTAGTGCAGTTATAATTAGATAACTTAGATAATTAGATAATTGCAACTAGGTACAACAAATAGCTACATTTTAGTTTATATGATAACAAATAGGCATGTGGGTATACTTAAAATTTTTAAATTTCTCACTGTAGGATTTTTTGTTCATGATGTAACCTAAGTGATCTAGTATTTATGGCCACAGAAAGTAGTGGCCTTTCAGAAACAACCAACCAACCAAACAAACACTTTAGCTTCTACAGGTCTTTAATAAATATGGGTTTCTAATTTTTACATTTTAAATGGTTTAGTGGAGGATGGTAAGTGTAGGTGTGGGGTGGTGCTCTTGCTGGACTAGAGAATAAACAAAATGTGTGGAGTTTTAAATAAGAATCCCTCACTTTTATATTGTTGTAATAGAATTTGCAAATTGAGATTAGGTGATTGCTATCTTCTCTATAATCCATGTTCTCTTAGTTATACTTTATTTTTACTGATTATAGCTAATATTTCCCACATCTCCTTTGCATGTACAGAGCAGTGGTTTGAAATATTTCTGTAACAACTTTAAAAGGAAAACATTTAAGAGTAAAAATAACTCTGTATGCCGCAAAGAAGACACATTACACATACAGTTAATAGTAAGCTAGATGTCTCATATATATTTTATCTTTAAATATTTCTATTATGCCTTCTTATTCTGGATATCTTTTAACATTATTGTTTATATTCATAATATGAGAATGGAAAAATACAATATGTTTGACCTTGTTTAACTTTTTTGACGTTTCAGTCAGTTAACAGGTTTGTAAGACGTTTAATTACCAAATGGTATGATCATTATTCATCTCATCATTTGATATGTAATGTCAACTGAATTGCCTCCCTGGAGTGCACTGTGTTTCACAGATCAATAGATTTACCAAGAGCTTAAAGGAGAGCTTTAAACATTCATTGAAAAGAAGGAAAAATATATCCCTCTTGTAAAATGGCTTGTGTAGTCATTTCATCCGCTTCATAATTATTTTATTTACTTCTGTGAATAAATCTCCTTATAACAATAGTTTTAGAGTATTACAGCTCCTTTAAGTAAATTAAATTAGAGTGTTAATCAGATTTCTTTTACTCAAAGGCACTGAAGTCTATATAACAGAAATACAGAGGCGGATTTCTTGAATCAATTCTGCTTTTGAGATCTATCTTGATCTATTTCTCTTTTAAATAACGGTTCTCAATATTCTCTATCCTTCTTTAAATAATTTTTATAAAAACATTATCTTATATCCAGTCCTTATTTGTTAAGAAGAAATTGTCAAAATGAACTAGAAGGACAATTGTTTCTTCTTTCCCACCCTTTGGATTCTCACCAATCCTGACCAAATCCCACTAAAGACCAGCTAGTAACAAAAACATTTAAAATTCATTGAGTGCTATTGTGTGCCAGCCTCTTCTAGTCACTTCACATGCATTAACTCATTTAATATCTCAACAATCTTTCGAGGTAGCTACTACTATTCCCATTTTGACAGATAAGTTACATAACTTGCCTAAGGTCACACAGCTAATAAATAGAAGAACCAGACTTAGGACCTTGAAAGTGCCTCTTAAGCATTTATACACACTGCTCTTTGGGCACAAGAGGAAAGTAGTAAGCCAGCTATTGGCTTTTAAAATGCCCTATCACTTTTCTGTATGCCTGCAATCTATGCTGATTTGGAGAAGGGAATTTACATATTGAAGTATGGGATTCTCAGTGATCTATTTGATTATCCAGAGAGCGTCTGGTCTGGTATTTGATTTTACCCTACTTACAGTCTAACAAGTTAATCTATTACTGTTTCATGGATGCTGACAGAAGACGTGAATTCCTAGATCAGAGACGAAGGAACGTATTAGTTATAGCACAGCAAGCAGCCTGAGTGTCAGTCAGCATGTTTGCATCAGTTTTTCTTGCTCCCAAGTGCTGTGGAGCGATATAGCCCACATTGATGCTATGAACACAGTGGGTACATGTTATATCTGAAGAGCACTGAGCTATGGAAATCTGCTACTTTTATAGAAAGCGGTAAGCAAGGCTGTTCTTTGTCCCAGAGAGAGAGAGAGGATATCTCATCCTTCAAGGTTCCTCACTGCAAATACAACCTTGAGCAATGGACCAGGTGAAGATAGGATAAAGTCTTGCTTTCTTGGTACAACCGTAAGGACTGTAGGGGATGAACCTTACACTGTGTTAGTTTCTTATCGTTGCTTTAACAAATTAATACAAACTCTGACATAAGACAACACACATTTCTTACCTTACAGTTCTGGAGGTCAGTAGTATGAAATAGATCTCACTGGGCTGAAATCAAGGTATTAGCAAGGCTGTGTTCCTTTCTGGAGGCTCCAGGGAAGAATCTGTTTTCTAGCCTTTTCCAGCTTCTAGAGGCCATTACATTCTTTCGCTCTTGGATTCCTTTCATCTTTGAAGCTGGGAATGGCCCACTGAGTCTTTCTTACAGCTCGTCATTCATTCATTGCTTCCTCTTCTTCCCTCTTCCACGTTTAGGGACCCTCTGATTATAGTTGGCCCACCAGATAATTTGGTAATCTTTCTATTTTAAGGTCAGCTAATTAGTAACTTTAATTTAATCTGCAACCTTAATTCCCCTTTTTAATATAAGGTAACATTTTCATAGGTTCTGGGGGTTAGGATGTGGACATCTCGAGGGGCCTTTATTTTGCTTTATCACATATATTGTCTTGGCTTTTGGTGAGTTTTCATGAGTTGGCTACCTTGTTGGTCAGTCTGATTAACTTGACTGACAGAGGTTAAGATCAAACTGTTCAATTTGTATTATAAGGCATTTAGTTAGGGGCGCCTGGGTGGCACAGCGGTTAAGCGTCTGCCTTCGGCTCAGGGCGTGATCCCGGCGTTATGGGATTGAGCCCCACATCAGGCTCCTCCGCTATGAGCCTGCTTCTGCCTCTCCCACTCCCCCTGCTTGTGTTCCCTCTCTCACCGGCTGTCTCTATCTCTGTCAAATAAATAAATAAAATCTTAAAAAAAAATAAGGCATTTAGTTAAGGCTACTATTAGTAGGATTCCAAACAGCAGGATAAGAACAATCTGTAGTGTTGATCTGTTATGCCCACAGAATCCTGGACTCAGCCAATTTTGTACAAATGCCAAGAAAGACTGGTAGGTCTTGTTTTAGTCAGCCAAGATAAGTGTAAGGCCAATTAATTATCCATTATGACCCACACAAGGAAGTTTAGACTGGCAAGCTGATCTTTGGTGTCATTGCAAATAATTACAGGAGGAAATAGATGGGCTAAAAAGCAACTCCCCAATGGAGTGATATTCTATGGCTCAGTCTCCCTCACATGAAAACATGTAACTGAAAGGGACCCATTAGTCCTCTTTGAGATGTATTGTTAAGCTTTATTTGGATCACCAGTTTACATTAGTTTGGTTAAGTCACATGGGCAAGATTATTGGATAGTTGCAATTTTGGTTGCCATACAGTCTATAACTCAAGGCCAGTGGGCAACAGGAGAAACTACGGAATTCATATCAGGAGTATTTAAACAAGGTTTAAGGGTCAAGGAGCATTAATTGTTCCTCCCCTCTCCCATCTCCGAGTCTAAGGCCCTCCTTACCCAGTGCCAAGGTAGGGGCTGGGTGAATAGTATACTCAACCCAGTGATCAATATACTTATGACCTAGGATTTTGTTAAACTGAACTACAATTAAGTTTGAATTCTCTAGCTTCCCTCACAACTGGATTGCCACCAGGCTGGGTGGGAATTGCTGTTAGGGTAGAGAAAAATGCTTCACATCTAGGAATGGTCAGAGTAGAATCCCAAATTTTCAAAACAGGTCTATATAACCCTCACCACATTCATCCTGATCATTATCCAGGAGTTGGTTAAAAAGAGATAAGCCTTTTTGGGGGGACAACTAAATTCAGGGCAGCTGCCCAACAAAGGTATAGGGATCAAGAGGAGATGAGGGAGACAGCTTCAGAAATCTTTCTGTATCATTTTTTTGAGGAGGCTCTTCCAGTCTTGAACCGCTCAGATACCTGCAGAAGTCAGGGAACATGGACTGTTCCTCAAATAACTTTGCATTCAGGCTATTGTTGGGTTACCGTTGTGAAAAAGATGCACTATTGTCAGACTACAGATTGTCCAAAGCTGAAATATGATATAGTTATGTCTCAAGGGCCACAGTAATGTGGCCAGAGTTGGCTGATTAGACTGGAACAGTGCCACTGTAATTTGAAAAAGTGTCAGCAGCTGTGAAATACCAACAGTAGCCCTGAGATAGGGACAGAGGTCCAAGATAATCAATTTGCCAGGAGTAGGTGGAGTCAATGCTATTGGAAGACAATGCCCCATGGTTCTTTCATGTTTGCTCATCTTGTGAGCAGAGGAACTACCTGGTTCTTTTCTTTGAGAATATCTCTTCAAAAGGGTCTGTATAGGGAACAGAGCTACAGCCTTCTTCTAGAGCAGAGAGCAGGTTTGTTCACTATACATTATAATAAAGACAAAGTATCCCTCTGGGATAAAGATGGAACAAACTTATTTCCCATTATAAAATACCCAGGTTCCTTAAACTTAGTGATCTCCTAGAACATAACCACTGTGTATGCAGTTGCCACTTGGCCCTCTTTGTATCACTCTGTGGAAACTGGAGCTCAGGAAACTGGCTAACTTGTTAGTTTTCATTGTCAGATCCTTCACAGTTGTCAGCAAATGCTACTTGTTTAGAGTACTTCTGAACTGTACACCAGTGGACCAACTTTTAGCCAGTGTTGGAAGTCTGGCATACAGTGTTAGCTTCTGCATCAGAAAGAGTCCTTTATTGTGTGTACAGTTTATGATGGTGGATGTACTGCTTGTCTGGTATGATGATGGATTTTGCTAATAATGGTGGTGATCTGGCTGGGACAGGCTTCATTAGCATCATAATTCCAGTTAATCCCATCAGAGAAACTCTCTTGCGGAGGGCCTCTAAAGGAGTGACCCATACAATCTGATCAGTTGCCACAATTTTCCCCCATAGTTTGTAGCCCTAGTGGTAGGTGTCTTTAATGTGTCAGTCTGTGATCTTCCAGTGATAGGCCATACAGCTCAACTGTTGGCACTAGTCCAAGATTTAGTAAAAATGTAGCATGGTTCATCAAGGGGAATTTTGGTTGGGGCTACAAGGACTACCTTGAGTTATGCCCGCTGAGCAGAATGACTAAGCAACAGTAGGATAAGGAACATCATCAGATTTCCAGTTAGTCAAAGTATCAATGAAACAATTGAAACATCTAGGGGAACCTCTGTGAATTGAAGTACCTATTTAGACAGCAGCTTCATTTTGCATAGTGGAATTGGGAAGGAAGACCCCCCCCCCCAAAGGGGTAGCTGCCACTTATTCATGTAAAACTGAGATATCACTAGGACCAAGCTAGCTGGCTCCTGAACGTACCATTTTTGTTTGACTGAAAAGGCCTGTCAGGCCCTTTCCACCTTAATGCTTCCTAGCTTCTTTCAGACAGCATGGGAAGAATGTGGACCATAGACCCGCAGTGCTCTGAACTATCCAGGCAATCTCCACAGAGCAGTTTTCACATAGTCCAATTGGATGTGCAAGCCCATGCTATCATATTATAAAACTAGATGTAGATATGTATCCTAAGGCAAGGGAAACAAAAGCAAAAATCAACTATTGGAACTATATAAAAATAAAAAGCTTGCACAGTAAGGAAACCATCAAGAAAACAGGAAAGACAACCTACTGGATGGGAGAAGATATTTCCAAATGACTATCTGATAAGGGGTTAGTATTCAAAATGTATAAAGGACTTATACAACTCAACACCAAAAAGAAAAAAAAAAAGAATTTAAAAATAGGCAGAATAGACATTTTTCCAAAGAAGACATTTTTCCAAAGAAGACATGCAGGTGGCCAACAGACACATTTAATATGCTCAACGTCACTAATCATTAGGGAAATGCAAATAAAAACCACAATGAGATACCACCTCATGCCTGTTAGAGTGGATAAAATCAAGAAGACAAGAAGCAACAAGTGTTGGCAAGCATGTGGAGAAGAAGAAAACCTTGTGCACTGTTGGTAGGAATGTAGATTGGTACAGCTAGTGTGGAGACAGTATGGAGGTTCCTCAAAAAATTAAAAATAGAAATACCACATGATCCAACAATTCCACTACTGGGTATTTACCTAGGGAAAACAAAAACATGAACTCAAAAAGATATATGCACCCCTACATTTACTGCAGTATTATTGCAGCCAAGATATGGAAGCAATGTAAGCATCCATCAACAGACAAATGGATAAGGAAAATGTGGTACACACGCTCACACACACACACACACACACACACACACACACAGGAATATTACATAGTCATTAAAAAGGATGGGATCATGCCATTTGAGACAACATGGATGGAGCTAACGGCTATTATGCTAAGTGAAATAAGTTAGACTGAGAAAGACAAATACCGTATGATTCCACTCATAAATGGAAGTGAAGAAAGATTCCACTTATAAAAAAGTGAAGAAAACAAAAAGCAGAATCAGAACTACAAATACAGAGAACAAACGGGATCGTTGCCAGAGAGAAGAGAGTGGGAGCTTGGGTAAAATGAGTGAAGAGGAGAGAGTTATGGAATGAGTAAATCACAGGAATAAAACTATAAGGAATGCAGTCAATGATATTGTCATAGTGGTGTAATGGGACAGATGGTAGCTGTCCTTGTGGTGAACATAGCATAAAGTATGTCAAATACTTGTCAAATCACTAAGTTGTCCACCTAAAACTAACAGAACATTATGTGTCAATGATACTCAAAAACAAAACAAAACAAAAAACAAACTAGATACAATTTTGTGTAAAATGGCTATGAAATTCTTCCACTAAATGAAAGTTTGAGACTAAGCTATATCTTATTCATCTTTGTGTCCCTGGTACCTAGCTTAGTGCTGGTATAAGCTGATACTTAATAAGGACTTGCAAGTTGAATTAATAAATAGGTGATCACATTATAAATTTGGAAAATAATTGATATTTAATAAGGTATGAATACCAAATCAGGAGAATGGTTTTATTAATGTGCTGTCTGCTTCATATTATCAACAGCTGTGTGTTGTGTGAGATTTAGCTTCAATATTCAATTAGAACAATTAGGAAAATGGATAAAGTGATGTTGCTTTTCATGTTCCATATACAGTGCTTATGTAGAAGACTACTTGTTTAACTTCTGTTATGAAGTATTACTAACCTATGAAAGGAAAAAAAGTGGTTACAAAATAAGCATTACCGTTAGGCCACAAAAGGTGTCAACAAGGTACATACACTTCACCTTCTAATGCTAAACTAAATTAATACAAGTTACCATCATTGTCTTTGTGGTAGCTTTTCCCCAAGTTCCAGGAGACTTAATTGGTTAAATTTACCCTCTGGGAATTTTTAAGGCAATTCCTTGGGAATTTAACAGGGAACAAAAGAAACTAATGCTCATTATGCAAGTAAAATAATTTAGGCTTTGATTTAGTTACATTTTCTGATTTACCTAATTTAATGTTTATGAGCATGTATTTTATAAAGGGGTGAAAAGTTTAAGTACTGCCAAACCCCACACAACTAGTAAGTGTTTCAGTTAATATTTAAACTTAGGTTTATCAATTTTTAAGTTTCTGTTCTTTCCAGTTAGTCAGCCACTTGCAATTGATGGAACCATGTGGTTAACATGAATGTCAAACATATTGTTGTATGAAGGATTCTTTTTTTTTTTTTTTTTTTCAGTATATGTGCTGCTAAATTAAGCACTGGTGGGTTATATTCTTGACTGCAGACTGCTCTGTGTATCCCTACCAGCTATGAATGTTTTGAGTTTTCCTTTCTATAGTTTGTATTTGATAAAACCACTGTGCACACATACATACATAAAATCAATTCTCATTTCCGCTGTAATTGTGTTCTATAAAGCCACCACAAACACTGAGTCGGTGAATACTGAGTCATTGCTCCTACAGGACAGACAGGTTTAGGTTCCTGTGAGGCTCTGGTCACATCATTTTCATCAACTGGTCAATACATAACTTTATTTTATGAATGTTTCTGTCTGAAAACACCTTACTTAATCCATACTGTTGATTTGTTAACATTAAATTCATGGCCAGCATCACTAGCTCATGCCTGAACAAAACTCATCTAAGTAACGTATGTATTTTGTGTATAAGGCACATCACAGCCTCTTGAGTTAGGAACATGACACAGCACTTCAACACTACACTTGGGGGCTGGTTTGAACAGTGTAATCACCAACAAAAAGCACAAATATGGCACTACATACCACAGAGAGGATATTTGTTTAGAGTGTAAGAGCTGAAACAAGAAGGCGGAGTGTCACCTTGTTCAACCTCAGCTAGAAATGTGCATGTCTATGGAGGACCATGAAAATGCTCTCAGTATTGACTTTTACAAATCAATTTTAGCACATAAGTAAATTCACAAATATGGAATCTGTGGAAAATGTGTGTATTATACATATATACGTGTATGTACATATATGTAATTACTAAAATTTCTTTTTTCAAAATACGTAGTACTCCCATTCTCCAACATCATGTGTTTGAATGACACATTTATTCAGCATGTATGCCGAGCATATACCTTGTGACAGGCATTGTTGTAGGCACTGCGGCTATAGTAGTGAGCAAAACAAATAAAATTCCTACCTTCACTGCAGCAACAGTATATTTTCTTAAAAAGTGAGTAATATACCAGGTAATGATCACTGCCATAAAGAAAAATAGAACAGGAGAAAATAATAGAGACTGATGTTGAGAGCTATTTTATGTAAAGTGGTAAGGGAAAGCCTAACTGAAACGGTAGCGTTATAGGAGAGAGCTGAAGTACATGAGGAAGCAAGCCCTGTGGATATGAGGGAACAGGTTTTTTTGTTTGTTTGTTTTGTTTTTTTAACTAGACATGTGAATAAGATCATACAGGATTTGTCTTTTTTCTGACTTATGTCACTTAGAATAATGCTTTCGAAGTCCTTCCATGTTGTTCCAAATTACAGGATTGTTTTGATTTATTATGGCTGAATAATATTTCATTATACCTACATCTATATCTGTATCACAACTTCTTTATCCATTCATCCATTGATGGACACTTAGGTTGTTTCCCTATCTTGGCTATTATGAGTAATGCTGCTATGAGCATGGGAATGCAGATATTTTTAGAGTTTGTGTTTTCATTTCCTTTGGATATAGTCCCCGAAGTATATGGTGGTTTTATTTTTAATTTTTTGAGGACCACCATACTGTTTTCCACAGTACCTGTACCAGTTTACAGTCCCACTAACAGTGCACAAGGTTTCCCTTTTCTTCACATCCATGGCAACATTCATTATCTTTTGTCTTTTTACTGATGGTCATTCTAACAGGGATGAGGTGATATCTCATAGTGGTTTTGACTTGTTTTTGCCTAATGACTATTGATCTTGAGCATCTTTTCATGTACCTGTTGGCCTTTTGTAGATCTTTTTTGGAGAAATGTCTCTTCAGGTCCTTTTCGCATTAATTTTTTTTTTTCCTGAATGGTATGGAAGTTCCTCAAAAAATTAAAAATAGAATTACCATATGATGCAGTAATGCCACTACTGAATATCTACCCAAAGAATACAAAACACTAACTTGAAAAGATATATGCCTTCCCTCTGTTTAATGCAACATTATTTGCAATAGCCAAATTATGGAAGCAACCCAGTGTCCATTGATAGACAAATGGATAAAGAAGATATTGTGTGTGTGTGTGTGTGTGTGTGTGTATACACACACACACACACACACACACACACACACATGGTATACACATACACATACACACAATGAAATATTACTCAGCCATAAAAAAGAATGAAATCTTGCCATTTGTAATGACATGGATGGATCTAGAGGGTTTAACGCTAAGTGAAATAAGTTAGAGAAAGACAAATACCATATGATTTCACTCATATGTGAAACTGAAGAAACAAAACAAAGGAACAAATAAAAAAAGAGGTAAACCAAAAAACAGACTCTTAAATATAGAGAACAAACTGATGGTTACCAGAGGGGAGGTGGGTGGGGAATGGGTGAAATAGGAGAAAGGGTTTTAAGAGAACACTTATCATGAGTACTGATGAATGTATAGAATTTTTGAATCACTATATTGCACACCTGAAACTAATATAAGATTATATGTCGACTATACTGGAATTAAAATTTTAAAAATAAATTTAAAAAATTTATTGAGCTTTATGAATTCTTTGTATATTTTAGATATTAACCCCTTACCAGATATATGGTTTACAAATATTTTTTCCCATTCTGCAGGTTGTCTTTTCACCTTGCTGATGATTTCTTTAGCTGTGCAGAAACTTCTTAGTTTGATGTAGTTCTACTTGTTTATTTTTTATTTTGTTTCTTATGTTTTAGGTGTCATATCTGAAAAATCATTACCAAGACCCATGTCAAGGAGCTTTATTCTTGTTTTCTTTTAGGAGTTTCATGGTTTCAGGTTTTACATTTATGTCTTCAATACATTTTGAATTAGTTTTTGTGAGTCGTGAAGATATGGGTCAAGTTTCATTCTTTTACATGTGAATATCTGTTATACCAGATTTATAGAAAAGAATGTCTTTTCTCCATTGAATATTCTTGGTTCATTTGTCAGGTATTAGTTGACCATATATTCTTAGGTTTATTTCTCAGTTCTATTCTGTTGGTCTGTTTGTCTGTGTTTCTGCCAGTACCATACTGTTTTGATGACTATAGGTTTATAGTATAACTTGAAATAAAAAAATGTGATGCTTCTTGTTTTTTTCTTTCTGAGGATTTCTTTGGGGGCCATTTGGGGTCTTTTGTGGCTCCATAGAAGTTTTAGGAGTTTTTTTTTCTACTTCTGTAAAAATACATTGTAATCTTGTTAGGGATTGCATTGAATCTATAGATAGCTTTTGGTAATATTGACATTTTAACAATATTAATTCTTCCAATCCATGATCATTGGATACCTTTCCATTTATTTATGTCTTCTTTTAATTTTTTTCATCAGTATCTATTGTTTACAGTGTAGAGATCTTTAACCTCCTTTGTTAAACTTATTCCTAAGTACTTTTTTGTTCTTGATGTTATTGTAAAGGGGATTGATTTATTTCTTATTCAGAGATTTGTTGTTAGTGTAAAAAATGTTACTGAGTTTTGTATGCTAATTTTGTATCCTGCAACTTTACTGAATTTGTTGATTAGATCTAACAGTTTTTTGGTTGAATCTTTAGGATTTTCTATATATATTAATCATATTGTCTACAAATAGATAGAGTGTTACTTCTTCTTTTCCGGTTCTGATAACTTTTCTTTTTCTTGATTGATTGCTTTAGCTAGGACTTCTAGTTTTATTTTGAATAGGAGTGGTAAAAGTGGGAACCCTTGTCTTGTTCCTGATCTTAAAGGAAAAGATTTCAGCCTTTCACCATTGAGTATGATATTAGCTGTGGACTTGTCATATGTGGCATCAATTATGTTGAGATATGTTCCTTCTGTGCCTAATTTGTTAAAGAGTTTTTATCATGAATGAATGTTGAATTTTGTCAAATGCTTTTTCTGTCTCTGTTGAGATGACCATATGTTGCTTTTCTTTTATTCTATTAATGTGATGTATCACATTGATTGATTTGCATATATTAAACCATTCTTGCATGCCAGGGATAAATCCCACTTGATCGTGGTATATGATCCTTTTAATGTGCTGCTGAATTTGTTTGGTTGGTATTTTACTGAGAATTTTTGCATCTGTATGTATCAGGGATATTAGCCTGTAGTTTTCTTTTCTAGTAGCATCCTTTTCTGGTTTTGGTATCAGAATAATGCTGGTCCTGTAAAATGAGTTTGACAGAGTTCCCTCCTCTTCAGTTTTTGGCAGAGTTTGAAAAGCATTGGTGTTGGTTCTTCAAATGTTTGGTAAAATTCACCAGTAAAGCCATCTGGTCCTGTGCTTTTCTTCACTGGTAGATTTTTTATTATGGATTCAACCTCCTTTCTAGTAATTGATCTATTTAGATTTTCTGTATATTCCTCATTTAGTCTTGGTTAGTTGTATGTTTCCAAAATTGTTCTATATCTTCTAGGTTTTCCAATTCATTGGTGTACAGTTGTTCATAGTGGCTTCTTATGATTCTTTGAATTTCTATGGTATTAGTTGTAATGTTTCCTTTTTCAGTTCTAATTTTGTTGATTTGTGTCTTTTCTCTTTTTTCCTTGGCTAGTCTAGCTAATGGTTTGTGAATTTTGTTTATCTTTTCAAAGAACTAATTCTTCATTTTGTTACCCTTTTCTGTTGCTTTTCTGTCCTCTATTTCATTTGTTTATTCTCTAGTCTTTACCATTTCCTTTCTTCTGCTAACTTTGGGCTCAGTTTGTTCTTTCTCTGATTACTTAAGGTGTGTTCTAGTCTACTTTTGAAACTCTCTATTGAATTCTTCAGGTCAGTTGTTATATTTTTCAATTCTAGGATTTCTGGGGGTTTTTTGATGGTTGCTTTTATCTTGCTGAACTTCTCATTTTGTGCATATATTGTTTTTCTAATTTCAGTCAGTTGTCTGTTTTCTTGTAGTTCACAAAAGTGCTCTAAAGATTAGAGATTATTCTGAATTCTTTGTTTGGTAGTTCATAAATATTGATTTCTTTAGGGTCACTTATTGGAGCTTTATTAGTTTCTGTTGGTGGTTCACATTTACCTAATTTTTGGTGATCCTTTATTCCTTATGTTGGTATTTGTGCATTTGACAAATAGGGCTCCTCTTCCAGATTTTACAGATTTGCCTTGGCAAAGACAGTTCTACACAGTTGGGTTGGGTTTCTGTGAATATCTGCTTGGGCCTGCTATTATGGTCTATTTTTGGGTGAGCAACTGTTCAATCTCTAAGGATGGCGATAGGAGTGTTGTGCCACTGGCTGAGAACAGTTGAGTAAGACTATTGGCTTGGTTCCCTACCCATGAGAGGCTGCAGGGTAGGCTCTGAGGTTGTCTGGGTTCTCTGGTCTGGCTTACTAGGTGTTTGGGTATGGGTACTATATTCAGTAATAAGTGGGATTATGAATTAGCTTTCCTGCCCTGGTGGAGTTGCAGGACAGAATGCAGGGCCTATACAACTTGTTGTTTGGGACCTGAATCAGATCAGAGTGTATGTACTGAATTCCCTCGTCAGGTGAAGCCACTGGCTTTGCTCTGCAGACAGGAGAAGCCATGGGCTGTGCTCTCTGTTCAAGTGTCACTATATATAGGGTTGTTGAATGGGCTGTGCCGCTTTCCATCCGCTCTTATTAGGTTCCTTAGTTGGACAGGCTGAAGTCTTTATTCAGTGGTGAGTGAGGCTACAAATTAGATTACCTGCCCAGGCACAGAAGGAGAAGCAGCTCTAAAACTGATAAAACTCTGTTTGTGTCTTAACTCAAGTGCTCCCACACCCCAGTTTTCCTCACTGAACAGGGCCACTGGCTTTGTAAACTATCGGCTTCGCCCACCCACCTCTCAGCTTGAGTGCTGCTGGGCTGCACAGCTTCTAGAAGTTGTCTCCAGACCTTCTGGTCATATGGCACTGGGGACACTCTCTACAACAGGAGGGGCTTTTTCTCAGATCCTCAGGGAGGGGAGGGGCGTCTCCAGGGTATTTTCAGTTTCTCAAACATATTCTCTGGTTGGGAGGGGCCAGGAGCTACTCTCAGCCTTTGCCTGGTACTACCTTTGCTCTGGGGTGATCAGCTCTGCCTGCTCCCCTCTGGGCTCCAATACTGCTGTGCTGCACTGCTTCCAGGGCTTGTCACCAGCTCTTCTGGTCAAATGGGGCCAGAAGACACTTTCCACAGCGGACAGTATTATAATTAAGTTCTTTGTGTGAACCTGGGCAGACTGGGCTCTAAGGCCAGCAAAATTTCTTGTTTGGGGATCCAAATGAGGTAGACCTGCATCCCATTGAATTGCCTGGTGAGAGTACACCCCCGAGTTGGTTCTACAGATGAGCAAAACTGCTGGTTGGGATTACTACTTGGGCACCACAGGTATGAACTTGGTCTGCCAAGATCTGTGTGCTGGTTGTTGCAAGCCCCTGCCTCCTTCTCTGTAGTCAGAATCCCAGTGGTTGAGCCCTGCCAATTTCCCTGCAGTCCTAGTGGTGTGAGATCAGAGTAGGGGCTCCTGCAAAGTGACCCACAGTGCTGGGAAAAGCTGGTTCAGAGATAGTCATTAGAGTTATAGCTCATCTTGACTTGAAGGTAAATGTTTTTGAATGTAAGCAATAGATTGAAGAAATCCTTTATTGCAATGAATGGACTTGAGAAAGTAGAGATGGCAAATAACACAGTGACAGTCCAAAATTATAGGATAATATTTAACCAACACAGTGCTTTTTTCATAATAAATGCTTAGTAAATGCTTATAATTAAATGAATGGAGGAAGTGAATGAATTTTTTAAAAAACAACAGCATAGGTAGATTTGGCGTCCTGTGGGCTCCATTAAGATACGCACAGAATTCAATCACGTCTTCCTGTCTCCACCTTTGCCACTGTGTTCCAAGCTACCATCATCTCCTGCTTTTATTTTTGCCATTGCCTTTCATCTGTTTAACTTCATTCTTGATCCCCTGTAGTCTGTTTTCAGCACAGCAGTTAACTATTAAAACCTGAATCAGATCATGTCACTTTACCATTCAGAACTCTTCATTTCCCCCTCCCGCTGTCTTAGACTCTGCTGCCATCTCCTTAAAAGTGAAATTTTAAAACCTTAAAATGGCTCTATAAGGCCACATATAATCTGATCTCATACCTTACTACCCCTTCTCTTCTTCACTCTGTTCTTGGCCACATTGACCTTCTTACTGTTTCTCAAACACACTAGGCATGCTGCCTTTTCAGGGCCTTTGCAGTGGCTGTGCCCTCTGCCAGGCTCACTCTTTTTTTTTTTTTTTTAAGGATTTTATTTATTTATTTGACAGAGATAGAGATAGCCAGCGAGAGAGGGAACACAAGCAGGGGGAGTGGGAGAGGAAGAAGCAGGCTCATAGCAGAGGAGCCTGATGTGGGGCTCGATCCCACAACGCCGGGATCATGCCCTGAGCCGAAGGCAGATGCTTAACCGCTGTGCCACCCAGGCGCCCCCAGGCTCACTCTTCCTGCAGATACTTGTATGGCTACTCTATCACCTCTTTCAAGTCTTCGCTTCAATGTCACTTTCTCAATGAGGTTTTCCCAAACAATCCTATTTAAATTTACTTTTTCTTGCCACGTTGACTAATCACCTTCATCTTTCTCTAATTTTTCCCATAACATTTATGGCCTTTTAACATTCTATAAAACTTACTATTTTTTAAATTCAGCGACTCTTAATCCCCTGGAATATAAGCTGTTTGGAGGTCAGGAGGAGGCTTTACTCAGGGCTTGCTTTTCTTTTTTTTTTTTTTTTTTCCTCTTCTTGAAATGCTTCCCTAGATCTAGACCAATTTGAATCCTACCCATGATTCAAGTTCCAAGTTCCAATTCAAATATTTAGGTGAAGAGTTCCTGGCAATTTCCACCTATACCGTATTTTCTACTTAGCACAGGGACTATCTTTGTACTACCAAAATATATGCTCATTTTAGTAGGAAAATCAATAAAGAAAAATCTGGACATCCATTATTTTGGCTCCTGGCAACTAGTTCATTTGGATTTATACTGAATTAAAAGAGCATTGTCACAATGATGATTCTAATTTGCACATCTTGTTATTGTGTTTTTGATCTATTCACTTGCTAACTTATTGCACTGCAGAGCCTAAAATTGGAATCTTTAACATTGAGGTAGATATCCCTAAAAGATCTTGTTTCTGTCACTGATGAAGATTTCAAATTTGGAATTACACTGGAATTCTAGATAAAAGCATCCTATTTCTTCCTTTTTGATAGAAGAGTAAGTTGGAATCTCCAGAAGATTGCTAAATATCTTGGGCAGTTTGAGTCCAAGACTTGCATCTGACCATGAGCTCCTGGTGTCATAATACATACTTCCTTGAGTCACTATTTTTCGGCACTTTGCTCCCTTTAAGTTATGTCACTATAGATTTGTTGGTTGCATTTTTTTTCCCACTGGGCTATGTATCGTCTCCTGAATACATCATGCCCTTCCATGAATTTGCATTTATTTTCAATGCTCCGTAGAGCCTACCCCTTTACTCTACCGTCCCTTTATTACCTCAGCCTTCAAAATACTGCTTCAAAGTCTCCTGGGAAGCCTTCCTTGATTGCAGGCAGGGAGTATTAATCCTATCACCTCTGTGTTCTTGTGGCATTTTGTATATGCTGCCACTACTGTAGAATTATTTATTAGTGAAGTTGCCTTTTTCTGTGTGTGTGGTTTTATTTCTCTGCTCCTATTTCACCAGATTGTGACCTCTTTGTTCTTATATACCACATTCAGTCCTGATTCACCGGGACCTAAAAGACTTAGGGGCCTAAAACTTTCTAGTTATTTAATCACTCCATCTTGTGTCATAAGAAGGATTTATATATTTTCAAAATATTAAATATTTGAGGATTCATTCTGAGCTTCTGTCATGAGTGTTCAACCCAGTCGTTCCATAGTCTGTCTTTGGAGCTACTTGTTGCACCTTTCAGCCCTGTTCTTGGGTTACCTTGAACAATCTTGTCAGACTCACACAAAATACAGGGTACCTCTCTGCACAGAGGCTGCAGCCTTTTTAGTCCTACCCTGAAAAAGCAAACATTTCTAGCTTTTGGCAGACTTGGGGCCTGGGACAAGCATAGGGCTGGAGAAGAAAAAAGGAAGGGCCAGCATAACCTTCAGCAGTGATCTAAATATCTCTGCTTCCTAGAGGCTGCTGTGCTTTTAAGGCAGCATTTATTTTATTAAATATGAGATGTAAAATTCTAAGGTGAACAATTTGCTTTGAATTATTTCACCACTGTTTGAACTTCTTCAGACAAGGAAGAACTATTTGTTCTACATTTGTGTGACAAAAGGGACATGTTTGAGGGCCTCTCTCTCACCACAATAAGTAAATGAATGGATGGATGGATGGATGGATGGATGGGTGAATGAATGAATGAATGAATAAAAATAAAAGAGGATAGGTGTCAGGGAGCCTTGCTTTGGTGCAACCATGAATATCTAGTAACTTTTAAATAAAGTTTTCTCATTAAAAGTAGTTTTCATTCTGCTTCACCAGGAATTCTGCAACAAATTGATCCTTGGAGCAGTATCTCATAATTCTTGGGCATTATTCTCCACTTCCTTTTTTAGCAAACCTATATGTATGAGGCACAGCGGATAATAGAGAAATGTATAAAACATCATTTTGACTCTCAAGATGTTTTTGCAAGCTGGCGGGGTCACAATGACATGTATATAAAACAAATTAAAGTTTTTTGAGCATTCACTCCAGCTACTTGTTTGTTTACATTATTTCATTTTAAATTTCTCAAATAAGTTTCAAAATAAGTACTTTTATCCACAATTTGCACATAAGAAAACTAAGACTCAGGTTACTGCAGCTAGTATGGAGAAAGCCAGACTTAGTCTGTAGGCTTTTCTGTATCCAAAGTCCATGTACTTTTACTTCTATATGTTGATGATTTTATTATTAATTAAAAATAAATGCCATAAGAATTTCAGAGAATTACTCTATACAAAATATTATTTTCAAAAACATACACTTTGCTCCTGTAAACAACATTAAACCTTAAAAACCCTTTTAGGTGTGTATTATTGTTTTCAATTTTACAAACAAGAAATCTGAGGTAAAGAGTGGTTAAGGACAATGTCAAAAGTCTACAAATTTTAAGTGGTAGAGTCTATATTCGAAACCAGATCTTCCTAAGCCTAGAGTCCATATTCTAAGGAATGTGGTTACTTTGTGTTTTACAAACCTAGTGTTCACATTTGGCAGTGACAGATGGTAAAATGTAGGTTTATTGTAAATTAATGATTTGTGTTGTGTTATTTATCACGTACTGATTTGATTGTGTGATTATACAAAATTAATTTGTTGTATGACATACATATTCACTTGTATCTGAGGAAGATTTAGATTGTGTGGCTGTTCCTCATATGTGATTCCTATTTAAGCCAAATTAACTTTTATTTTCATAGATATCATCACTGTGTATGCACTGAAAGCCATGGGTTCTTAATATCTTTTGTTTAGTTTGTTGCAATTTTATATTTGATTAAGATTAACCTCTATATGTATTAGTTCAGGTACAGTATTTATTTCTACATATCAGGGCATGTCTGTGGATGTGATTTTTGGGTACATTTCCGCCACCTGTGAGGGTACTCCCTAGTGCATGTAAACACATCAGAGCCTCTCTTCATGCAATTACAATCCATTATCTATTTTAATTTTACAACAAATATTTTCAAAATGGAATGCTTCCTGTTACAGGAGGTTAAACTATAATTTGAGTTTATCTGCTTCAGACTAAAATCAGCACAGCAGTACATTGCCTTTGTGATTCTATAAAACATTGCTAAATTTTCTTTCCCGTTGGTTTTCTGCACAGAGAAATCCATTCGTTTTACAAGTATAGAAGAAATGAATTTTTATCTATTATTTAAGTATAAAAGAGAGAGGGAGGATAGATATTAGATTTATATATGGCATATGTATCCAGTGAGAGAATGGGTTGCAGAAAGGTCTTCTCCTCACTAGGAAAAGGTGATCATTCCACCAAGAGTGACAGTGATTTTTCCCTCCCACATCAAAGCTGTGCCGTTGCAAAAGGGCACACCTCCCAACTTTCCAGTTTATCCAATTACTCTTATAGAAGAAGTATTATTTTCCTATGAATTGGTCATTCAAAAAGAATTGTGTTTCAATATTCTTGTAAGCCAGTTTTATTTAAACAATATGAAATACCACCAAAGAACTTGTAATTTTCCTTCAAGGAAGAAGTGCAATATAAAAACTCTGACGCTGTTGTTATTTTTAGAATTTATCTTTATTTAGCATTTTACTGTCTCAAGTGGCTTCACGGCTATTACAACTAGGGAACAGACTAAGAAGTTCTCACTTTTCTAGATTAAAACTAGATGTTATATGTTGGAGCTGGGGTTATTCTTCAAGGTGTAGAACGCTATAATTTTTACTTAAAAATCTTGTCAATCCTCATGCCTATCAATATTTTGGAGCTGAGGTTTTTTTCCTCTATCACCATATGTTTGATTTTCAAAGCAAGAGATTGTGATTTGGGTCTCATCACAATCTTTACACATAGAATATGTTGTTGGAGTTTTTTGTCACTAGAACTTCCCTGTTTTAAATTCAGCACCATAAGTCCCTCTTATTCTTTCCCTACAACTCCTCATTTTCACTTTTTCTTGATATGCTTTTGAAAGGTGTTTCTTCTGTTCACGTCTTTGACCATATCCCAATCTGTCTTTATGTTCAGATACCGTGCTTAGTACTCTTCGAGTGAGCCTGTGCTCACTGTTTGTGTTTTCTGCATATTTCAAGCTTTCTTACTTTTTACCTTTTCCGGGAAAATTTGTACTTGCATATCATTGGCCTCCCTCTTCTGTACTTTTTACTAGATTATTGTTTGCTGATATTGATGAGCCTTGTTTGTCCTTATTCACCAAGCAGTTTCCCCTCCCTTGCTTTGTCTACAGTTGCAAATGAGATCTGTCTGCTCTCAAAACTACCCCGTCCCAAAGATCGGAAGATAGGGAAGCAATTCCTCTTGGCCATCATTGTCTATGAATGGGGTTTAATAACTAATCCTCATTACAGAAATGATACTATATACTCATCACATTATCTTTATGTTCTATCAACACATTTGTTTAGGAAAATTTTAATATTTATTGTTGTTTTAATCTGCCGTTTGCTATTTACCTGTGCTAATATTTTATCATAGATTATAATATTCATTGGTAAGAAGGGATTTATGTTTTTTACATTAAACTTCCATGTATTCAATATAATATACAGAAAAATTCAGTTAATACTTTAAAAAATGTAATACTGATGCGTATAACAACAGGCTATAAAGGTTCCCAACTTAATAGAAGGTTGTTTCTCATATTAGGGATGAATTGGAACATTGGACAACAGAAAAGTTAGGTAATTTCTGAACTTTCTTGTTTCTCATACCATTTACTCAGACTCTTCAGGATCTAAGTTTATAAAATGATCCGTATATGAAATTCCAGATAGGCCCCCGTTTTTGTTTCATTGTAGTCTCTGAGGTCTTTTCTTTCATTGAATTAAACATTTTTGCTCTCAAGAAAATACAAAATGTATGCAAAAATGACATTTTTGTTCTGGGTCATACAGCAGTTTCAAAATGAGGAAATAAGGAATTAAAACATAAGTAATCAAGATGGGTAATAAAAGAACACTTGAAGTTTTTTTTTAAAGCAATTTTTTCAAAATACTCACATGCCTGTAAACATTATATTTTCCTTAACTTAAAGAGTTAAGTTAAATGTAACTTAAACTTTTAAAGAGTTTTAATATTTTGTATATTTCATCATTTCAGATGATTTTAACCAATTTAAAAGTATGATAGTAAAGGATAGAATCAAAATGAGGGAAAATACATGGGGAAAACAAAGCCATCGTAGGATTAGCTCACAGAAATATTTTCTTTATAGGCCTTTCAGTTGCTAGGATTGGCAACAAATCTGCCTTTGATCTATTTAGCAACTAAATTAAAGGAGGCAGCATACTTATACTATAAGATGAGTACTGTTTATATATATTTTTTAAAAAAAGAAATTTCTAGAAGGAATCCTAGTTTCTTAGGTACTTACACCTGCAGGAATTTTTATCCTGGTCCTCATGAAAGCACACTAAGTAGTAACCCCATATTAAACACAATAAAGCCACCTCTTATAATATCTGTCGGTGTATGCCAAATCGGTAACTCCACTGTGAAGTTGAATAAAAGCAATTTTAAGAGGTGCTAAAGCATCACATTTGTAGTTAGAATTAGTTCATTCATGGTCTGGTCAGATTGAGATGTAAAATTTAGACTGTTGGGCCTGAGTAATGGATGCGCTGTCATTTAGGCAATCCTCCATAAATATTATTTCTTTCAACTAGAATTTTGATAAGGATTAGATAGCAAAGAGTACAAACCTTGTACTCTTTCACAAGAATGTGAAGTTCAGAAATCATACATGGCTTAGATGGATTATCTAGAAAGAATGTGAAGTTGAGGTTTCTGTAAATTAAGGTACCTAAATCAGACCGCCATCTGAGATGGCTCCTGTTTCCACCTCATCACGGGAATGGGCTTAGAAAGGATGAAGGGGAAGAATGAAAATCTTTTGTAAAAACATTTTTGAATTCACTCCAAAGAAGATGATTAGGAATGTAAGGCCTTGAAGTTTATGTCTATGAAATAATCTGTGTCTTCTGATATATTGGCTAGTATTTATTTGGGGGCTCAGGGACTGTGCTGTCTTTGCAAGGTATTTGTGAATCCAAACATTTGTTTTCCAATGTCTTTTGGTCAATAATAAAGCCAGGGTAAAGACTGGCACACTGCGGCATCTTTCATACAGTGTTTCGCCAGATAAAGACTCTACACATTTTTTTTTTTTTTTTTTGAGCCTGGCCATGATAATCATTTTGTTCATGAAAATACTCAAAGCAGTCGTTTGCAATCACCTACCATAGCCACAGGTAAAAGTTGAAAAAGATTTAAATAATGTTTACTGAACAGGTTAAGACGCATTTCTTTAATGGATCAAAAAAAGTTAGGGATGATATGGTTAGCAGTTTTTACTAAACTGGATAGAAAATCTTTGAGATGGCCTACATTGCTCTCTATGTCACACCTGCTTCATTAATGCCCTTTCATTCTCGGGGTTAGAGTTCAGAGATTCACTTCCTCTAGAGAGCCTTCTGACATCACAGGCATGATTAAGTCTTCCTGATCTATGATTTCATTGCATTTCCTTTCACATCAGTGATCATACTTTGCAATTAGATATTTGTGTGATTATTAATTTTTGTCTACATACTTCATGAAGGTACTGTGTCCATTCTTCTCCTTCTCTCATCTAGGTACCTAGCAGTAGCTGACACATAGTTATTCAGGTATTTGTCGAATGAATACATGAATGAATGAGCAAACAGATGAAATATCACTAAAATTCTCATCTAGTCCATCAAACTGTGATTTGTTAGACTTAGTCATCATTTAATAAGTGTTTTGATTTTTGGAGTTATTATATATTTCCTGATATTATACAGGTTTAGAGTACATTTTATGACAGGTTATTTTACTTTGTATTTTATTTTCTTTCCATCATATTCTGTTTTTAATTTTGGACATGAAATAATAATAATTCTTATACCTGAAGGTTAAAAATCAAGGCACTTGAAATGATTAGAACAGAACTATGAATCTCTAGCGCCCCCCCCCCCCATTGTCCCTTGTTTATTTGACTTCCTGGTCCACCTCCCATCTAATTCCATTAAAATCCCTTGAAATACTGCACAGATTAACCATGTTATACTCTCTGTGTTCATTAAGTGAATGGTGAGTGGCCCTGCATATCAATAGCCCTGTATAACTATTATTTTAGGACATTGTTCTGATGACGACAGTAGGAAGAGATCAAGGTTTTTGTGTGTATCTGTGTACCTTGAGAGAGAGAGGAACTATACATCAGTAAGGTATTTTGAAATCATGAGTTTCCATTTGATTTAAGCACTCCTACAAACAGGAACATTATATTTTTGGCCTAGGTGAAAAGCTGGATTATGTACTGATTAATGGTGTTTGCCTATAGCTACTTGGAAAAATAAATAACTTGTAGCACTTTATTCCCCATGATAATGGATAAATGAAATCATTTAGTTAGATAATAAGAGTCATTTCTCCGAGAAAACATATTTCATAGCAGGGGCCTACCTCTTTCACCTTATATGAATATATAACAGTGATACATGCCCCATCTTTCAGTATTTGGAGTCTAATATTTTTAATTGCCTCAATTTTCTTTTAGGTTGTTATGTATGGAAAGCTTTTCTTTATTTCAGTTTAACTCATTTTGGTTATTTTAATTCATCACAATGAATAGTTCTTGTTACTCTTGAATATTTTAGTAATTATTATCCCAGTGTCATGATGTTTATGCTTTCATATTGCTCATTGGATTAGACTTAAACTTTAACCAGGGATGGCTATTTGTGAATCTGTTCCTTTGTTGAGCAATTTATATTCTACTATTAAAAGTTTCATTCTGGAAAAAAAAAAAAAGTTTCATTCTGACTTATGAGGCATATGTGAAACATGGCAAAGATAATGAAAGTTTATAACTGAAGGAAAAATATTATATGAATATACATATGTCTGTATGAATATCTATGCATGAAGTTTTGGCAGAATGGTTCTAGAAGCAAATATTTTTAACTCTGAAGAGATTTATATGAATTATAAACATAAAGTAACTTGTAGGAGGGCAGATTATTAAAGGTATCCAAATTAGCTTTGAGGATAGCCATTAATATTGGTTATTTATTGTCAATAAAGATATGCTTTTTATATAAAGAAGAAATGATACATTTGACAAAAATTTCTATTGATATTCCCATCACAACACCAAATAAACTAAGATAGCTATGTAGGCAATGTAAAGCATTGTTTCTAATAACAACAAAAACACCAATAATCTGTTTATTAACAGTGAATGATGATTGATAGCCTTTTTTAAAAAGTAATATTTCTATTAAACATTATTACATTGCCCAGTAAAAAGAAATTATATTTAAAAAACAAAATCGTGTATCTGTGTTCTTGAGAGTCCATTTTCAGGGGTATATATGCAAATGCCAGCTGTTTAAGAAGAAGGGAAAAATATGACTCAAATTTTTAATGATGGTTACCTCTGAGGGACAAAGGGGTGAAATTAGATGTATAGAGGCATTTCTGTATATATAATTATTTTTTAAATGGGAGTATGAAGTGGTGGTTGGGGTGTTTTTCTGCGTTTTTTCTTTTATTCTTAAGAATTTTTCTTTTTTAAAAAAGATTTCATTTATTTATTTTCAGAGAGAGAAAGAGAGAGAGTGCATATATGAATGGGGGGAGGGATAGAGGGAGAGGGAGAATCTCAAGCCCACTCCAGGCTGAGCACCAAGCTGACAAAAGGCTCCATCTCACCACCCTGCGATCAGGACCAGAGCCTAAATCAAGGGTCTGAGGCTAAACCGACTGAGCCACACAGGTGCCCCTTTTTCTTTTCATTTTTAAAGCACAAGCCACAAAGATTCGGAATGTAGGACTGGCATTATTTAACATTTTAATTTAGGTTTGATTGTGCCCTATAAAGGCACACTATGGGAGTAAAAATTTTTATAAAAAGACACCTCTGGTCTACCAGGAGGCTGAACTAATGGGCTCCTTGAAATCATTGCCTTTGAAATTGTGACTTCTAATATCTCACTGGACGGAAACGGGCCTCAGAGTTCATTATGTCATTGTTGAAGACAGAAATAAATGGTTATCCACTGGGTTAGCGGGTAAAGATGAGTTTGGTGGAAATTTGGATATATTAAAGTCATGTAATTCTGTTTAAAAAATCCACTCTTGGAGTCCCTGGGCAGTTCAGTGGGTTAAGCTTCTGACTCTTGGTTTCGGTTCAGGTCTTGATTGCAGGGTTGTGAGTTCGAGCCCTGGATTGGGCTCCACGCTGGAGTGGAACCTACTAAAAAATAAAAAAATCCGGGGCGCCTGGGTAGCGCAGTCGTTAAGCGTCTACCTTCGGCTCAGGGTGTGATCCCGGCATTACGGAATCGAGTCCCACATCGGGCTCCTCCACTGGGAGCCTGCTTCTTCCTTTCCCACTCCCCTGCTATGTTCCCTCTCTCGCTAGCTGTCTCTCTGTCACAGAAATAAATAAAATATTTTAATAAATAAATAAATAAATAAATAAATAAATAAATTAAAAATCCACTCTTTTTTTTGGCAGTTTATGAGTGGATACACATTGAAGAAAGAACTGGAGTAAGTTCTTAAAGTTTTAAAATTACCTTCTAATTTTATAAATGCCCTCTCTATATACCGTATTTGCTCTTTGAAAGGTAATATTTTGAACTTACGAAATGTTTTTTCCTCAATCCCATTTCCTTCTATACCTATCTTAGATGCATGACATATGAATGCCAAGAATCTAACAAAAAATTTACAGTTTTTCTATGATTTATTGTTGAGTGAGACTTATCTTTTCATCCTCTCTTCCTGTGAAGTCTTTGGGTGATTCCGAAGTCCATCATGAAGTTTCTTTATTATATCTTTTTTAAGTTGTCATCACTTGTTATTACATAATTGGAATACAAATCTCAGCAAAACACAACCTATGAAACACTTTATGATAAATACAAAAAATAAATCTATTAAGGATCAAAAATAGTTCACAAACTATAAAAAATAAACATCTGAATTATAGTTTTATATTTATATATACTACCTGAACCAATGATAATATCCTATTATTATGTGTTTTTTCACTTCCATTACTGGACATAAGTCTCAGGCTAAAGTGATAGTAATATGGTTAAAATAGAAAAAGACATTATAGTGATAAGAGGATCTTCCAAAATGTATATATAACCGTGGAGGAATTAAAGAGTGTGTCAGCAATAAGAGCTAAGATTAAACACAAAGATGAAGCATGAAGATGAAGCTTGATGTATAAAAGTTAATATTCTTGGCTACCGTGTGGAGAAATGTGAATTGATCGTTGGATTGGCCGTGGAAGAAAATTTGTCACTTTCTACTCAGGCTAGGAACGCTTTGTTCATTTTCTCCAAGGAATAACATTACTTTCTTACAAAATGTCAAATATTCTTAACTAGAATATGTGCATCAAGTCCTTTCTTGACATTTTCAACAGTCACGTATCATGTGCAACCAGTGACAACTCTGTATTAACAGAAAGGCACACCCACCTACTAAATTGCCAATAGTTTGATTAATCCCAGTGAAGTTCACCAGATTGTTTATGCTCTGGGCCTGTGTGTGTAGACGTGGAAGCATGTGGTAGGTAGGTGGAAATGTTAGAGCAGAATTGCAAGTGCTGGAGGTAGCAGCAGTTTAATGGACTGAATATGGACATATGCAACGTTTACTGTTATTTAAATAATTTAGTAGACAAAATATATATTTTTCCCACTAGAAGAGAAAAATCCATTACCTTACCTAAGGATAATTTTTTTTTTCTTCCTCATGAAGAGGTTTATAATTATGTAACAAACTGGTGATTTGGGCAATTAGTAACAAATTATTATTATTTTTTACCCTTAGAACTTATTTATTTTTAATTTAATTTATGTTTTAAGTTTTTATTTAAATTCCAGTTAGTGTACAGTGTGTCATATTAGTTTCAGGTGTATAATACAGTGATTCAACACTTCCATGCAATTAACCGGTGCTCATCACAAGTGCAATAAATAGGTGATGGGGATTAATTAGTAACGAATTATTGCTACATAAAGTTCTACCACAATTTTTCAGTGGGGGGATTGTTCTTAATGTTTCTTGAAGATACAACTATATAAAATAGAATTTATATCTTGATTTGTACTTTTGTACCTGTCTGTCTGGAAATTACTTCTTCACATATCAGTATCACATACTTTGTCTTTTCTGAGGAACTCCTTTTTATTTTCTTTCTTCTAGCTGCTCATCTAGAAGAAAGAAAAGTTGAGACTCAAATATGACCTTAGAAATAAGGGTAGATTGGGTGAAAGAGTTCATTGCCCCACTCTTAACTGTCAGTGCTGTTGCCTAGCGTTCTGTGGTTTGTGAGACATCAGTGGGGAGTGAGTTTTCAAGAGTTGGTAATGCTGGCTCTTTTTCCACAGCTGAAAATGAAGAAGTATCAATGATAAATCTTACCATAGAAGGGAAAACATGTTACATTATTGAAAACCATCAGAAGTCTTCTGTATCTTACTTCTCTGAAAGAACTATTGAAAGATGAGGATCAGTGCAGGTTGGAAGGACTGAAGGATTTATGGAAGATGCATTTCATGAAGCAAAAAAAAAAAAAAAAAGTTAGGGTACCACAGGTTCCTCCTTCCCACAAGGCAAAAGTTGGCATCCAGTTTTAGAAAAAAGAAAATTGTCTCTTCGCAGAGGAAGACTAATATTTTCAAATAGAAATTCTGCCATTGAGTCCATGCCTCATGTTATTTGGGGAAAGAGTAATAGTAATAATAATAAAAGGTTTTAGGGTAATCCCCAAGCCCACCCTTCTTCCAGAAAAGATTATTCATTTGAAGAGTTATTCAAGGATTGGTAGCTTCATTTTAGTTTAGTTTAGAGAGGAATTTTTAGAACCAAAGAGTTTAAGTCACATTTACTTTTACCTCTTCCTACTGCTAAAATTTTCCTCACTTAATTTTTTCAGTGACTGTAATTAAGTTCTCCTCAGGCTTCTGTGATTAGAGGTTATTTTCACCATTCACAAAACAAGCAGCTACACTTATGCTTGTGTGAATAAAAGTTTTCTCAAGACTTTTCTTCTTTTTTTCTTTAAATGAATTTTCTGTGAAATTTTAAGTATTGTGTGGCGGCAGTATGTTGCAAAGGATATACAAGAAGATTGGACTCAGGGTCATTATTTAAAAACTGCTTTTTTAGAGTTATCAATATTTTTAAATCTTGTGTTATAGTTTAGTTTTCTCACTTCTTGGTAAAAATATGAAACTGAAATCCCTTTGATTATGTGTATACTAAAATGAAATGTGCTGTAGATCAACCATGAGTCATTAAAATTAATAAGCATTGATTCATTGCTCATGTTCTAATGTTGGGTTAACATTGTATATATTAGTGTTTGAATGATACCCACCTGGCCTTAAAATGTAATTCTATATTTGTATGGGATTATTTTGTATGGGGAGGTAAGAGAATAGCTCCCAAATTTACACCACACTAAAAAAAAAATGATTTGAAAAAAAAATGAAATGACAATAATGAAATGAATTATAAGAAATAGAGCAGAGTCTTTTGTGGTATAAATTTTCATATTTATGCATAATTATTATGGATTTTTGAATTTAACATAGTTTTCAAAGCTGATTTTGAATTTTAAATAAATAATGTAATTCCTGCTGAACCTAGCACTTTAGTTTGTGGTGTTTAGTTCTTCTTAAGTTAGTGAAAAAATATCTCTGTCCCCCAACTGAAAAAAAAAAAAAAAAGCTGGAGAAACGGTTTGAATTTTAGACATAAGTTTTATTTGGGTTGGAATTGATATTTATGTTCCATCTGAGTTTTTTCCCTTCCCCAACAACTGACTTTTGTTAATTAAAATAATGAACTTACTCTGTTTATGAAATGACACTTCTTTGTTTTCAAAGATTGAAATTGATTGTAAATGCAGAAGGTTTTATGAGCTAGAATACACAATAAGTAGATTTTTAATAAAGTGTTTCTCTGTGCGTATACACAGATGCAAGTAGACTTTATATTTGTTTATCTTTGAAGAATTAAAAGGTGTTCCTAATTTTTTACACAAAAGCATGAGCACTGGATGTGGTTTTAAAATACTGAGCGATGAATTATATTGCCACTCTCTGCTTTTCTACAAACTCTTTTATCTGTGTAGTAGCTATATGCTCAGACTTTGAGAATATAAGAAGTGAAGTACCCTGAAAAGTATCACATGATGGCACTGTTTCCATTTCCACATCCAATATTATGAAATAAAGCTATAATAAACTGGTATTAAGAATGGGGTGTAATGCCAATGTATTTTGTATAATTTATGTAAAATAAAAATGTAACCACTAAGGTTATTAATACAAGTACTAAAGTAGAGTCCTAGATTTTTCACAAAGTATTTTGTAAAAGTTTGTGTTTTTATCATGTGTGTAACTTAGAACACAAAAAAACAAATGTAGGTAGAATGCTAGAAATTTCAGTATGACAGCAGATTCATTACATATTTGAGTTGCTTTATGAGTTATTTTTTATAAACAACATAGTATATTTTGTATTTCAGTTTTATTTCGGAAAGACTAATGCTGTATCACACGTGAGATTTAATGGTGGTAAATCTGACTATTCACACAGAAATATTTCTGAGGAATGCAAAGGAAGTGTGGAAATAAGTCTAACAGAAGAAGGTACATGGATCAAGCATAATTTTAGAGTGAACAAAATTCAAGTGTGGTCAACCTGAATATTTAAAAGGTTCATTAATCTGAAGAATGTAGGTGTTAAATGGTGTGTGATTTCAAATACCATATTTTATTATGGTAAACAGTCTCTCCTAAATAATAAGCATGTGGAAAATGGCATTGAGCAATTATCATTTCAAGTATGAAAGTGCAATAATTTTCTATTCACAGCAAACAAGAAAAAAGATTGATCCAAACATGATGCAATATACATTGAAGTATAACTTAGGTAGAAGTGTATATTTAAAGATGAACCAAGCATCAGATTTTCACCAAGTTTTATCCTTAATTTTATGAATTAACAATAGCAGATATTGATGCACCTTCCCAGTGGTATAATATGTAAATATAAAGCTGTGAGGAGAGGAAATGATGCCCCCCTAGTGATGAAGAACCTAATGGGCAGAAATTAGGGAAGTGCAGCAAGTAAGTGCTTTAAGACTATTTCAAATTGCTGTCAGTTTTGTTTATTTTGATATGATAGGAAGAAACAGACTTTGCACAGTTTTCCTCTAGTTTAGCTGTGAACTAGACTCAGGGTAAATAGATGTATAGGAAGTTTTCCTACTGTTGTTCTTTTTAAAATAAATACAGAAAATCATCATGCATGTAAACAAACCACACATATTTATCTTAATAAAATGCCAAAATCTTATATATGTGAGGCATAAGCCCTTAAACACTTAATCCTAAGAGTAACAAATACCTCCTAAAAAGAAAATGTGTATGAAATATGACTAACTGCTCTAATATTGTTTTAAATTGTTTTTCACTTCTAACTTTATAAATTGTTACGCTGTCATTGTGGATATAATAAATACCTTAGTAATCCATTTTAAAATAAGAGATTCTGATACTTCATAGTTTTAAGGATGCATTGATGTCATATCACCTCTTTTGTGAAACTGGCAGTTTGCATAATATTTTTCAACAAATGAGAAAATTTTAAATTGTGATATTGAGGAAATTATTAAAAAGTTGCTTAATGATACAGTGATAAAAAGTAATCATACATCTGTACTGGAAAAGGGAAAATATCCACTGCAACAATCTGCTCATTTGTCTTCTATGCGAAGGGGGGGGGGGAACCCCAGCATACTGAAATAGGAGATTTCCATGTTCACTGTATTGCACCATGCAAATTACTTGCAATTTCCAAATGCCAGTGTTACTTTTCAGGACAAATTTCACACAAAAGGAATTCAGTGATTATTCATCCAGTTTAATTAATTCAATTAAATAAGTCTGATGCTGTCAGGTGTTCTTTTAATAATTGAATCAACATGCAGATACATAATAAGCATAAAAGCGTTTCTATGGCTGCAGTTAATTTAGATCCAAAAGAATCTGCTGTTCCTCTACATTTGATATAGATTATTCTATAATATTTCAGTAATGGGTTGCACAAAGGCTGGCTTTTAATTCTTTGCTTTCTCGAATGTCTTTATATATAATGGTTTAAAACAGAAGGTGTTCAAGAGAGGGTGACCTTTTTTCCATTACCATGGTTCCTGTCATTAATGCATTATAATTTTCTTTAGAAGTCTGGAAAAAATGTGTATATGTGCAGTACATAGCAGGTATGAATCAAAGCATGTTAGTGAAAGTTTAGAATTGTCTGTTATTACTTTTAAAAAGAAAAGATTCATAGGACACATTTTATTGTTCTTAATATATATTTATTTTTCTTACTATGAGCAGTTAAACTGTTTTTACATCTTATTCTCATCAGACTTAAAAATTTGGTTTTCATATAACAATAGTCATCTTACCAATATTCCTAAAATATGTATTGTAACTAAATTTAAATCAAAGAGGAAAGTGGTTCTTAATTTTGATTTTTGCATAATGGTAACCTTATACAGCATTAAATTATAAAAGGATGTTAATCATATATAAAGAGGAAAGATTGGGGTAAATGATTTACTTGGAGTTCTCAGCAGTGCTTGATGTCATAATTATTGTAAATATTAATTGCTGTGCTAAAAATGTAAGCAAGCCGATTTTGTATTAGATGAAAAATGAAAATAGACTGTGTACTGGTAAATAGATAATCATACAAAAGTAATTGGGGTTTTAAAACCCCAATCTATTCTGCCAGCATGAGCTCGTTTGCATGTTAATCACAAGAGTGATTTCCTACTTCACAAGGAAGTCCACACTCTTTCATAACCACTTTTAATTGCATTTAAAATGATTCAGGTTTGTAACATTAGAAATGAAGGCGTATCTGTGTCAAATTAATAAAAATGTCCCTGAAAATCTTTATAGACTATAAATACTCAAATATTTTAAGGACTTCTATTTTTAATTGGAATATGTAGAGGCCTATTACATATTTTGAGTGTTATTAATGATAGCATAGCTATGGTGTAATGTGCCAATTTTAAAAGATCACTCAAAAATAGAGTGTTTTATGATATTTTCAATTATGTGGAATTTTCTCTAATTTTAATATGCAAATACTTACACTGATACTTAATTTTAAAAATTTTACAGTAAAATGTGAGTTTACAGTAAAAGAATGTACACTGATATTTTGTAAGTTACTTTTTTTTTTTTTTATAAGTTCTTAATGGCAAGTAGCTTCATTGTTCAGGCTTCTTTAGATGCACACATTCTCAATATTAAATTTTTACTAGCAGTAAGTTTTTCAGTAACAGAATTTAATACTTAAAGTTATTAACTATTTTTAGCTGTGTGTATTATTTTAGTATTAACTAAAAAGCATTTTATTACTGACAGTAAATATTCAAACTATCAGTTAAAAACTATTGTGGAATAAGAAAATATGTTAAATCAAAAATATTTTGTACCTTTAAAAAATCATCAGTGTCATTTGTTTCCAGGACCAGTGCAAATGGGAGTTTAGTGTTCACATCATGAAATGTCTCTAATGTAGTCTGCATTATACAGTAAGTGAATGTCAGAGTTAAGGCACAATTATTTATTTGAAGAACATAAGAAAGGACTACACTTTTGGTAAATTCAGATTACAGTCTTATCAATCACACAGGTACGGAAACTAAATTCTAGTCAGGATGTTTACACACATGTGCACACACACACACACACACACACACACACATCTATAAACATACTTGATGAAAAGTTTGATGATTAAAGAAAAAGCCCTCACAATTTAAAAGAGGGTATATTTGCTTTCATCACCAGGTGTTCTTTCTAATATAAATGACCAAGATGATGTTTCCATAACATGCTTGAGGTGCTCTGGAGATTAAAACTACCAAAACAGATCTATTAAATTTTTCATGGAGAGAGTCCACAAAGGATAATAAGCCAATATTTCTTGTCCCATATTCCAGATGTTTTATGTAATTCTGCATCTTTCTAAACTAAATCGTAGGTTTCCAGAAGAAAATGTACTATAGAGACAGAGATGAAAGGCAAGAGCTGTTGAAATGTTAATTTTACTATCTGCTGTTGAGGTCTGCTACCTTTTTGTATTTTTTTCTTACTCCCAGTAGCTCAGTTCTGTTTTATGAATGTTGCGGTATTTCAGTTGTTTGAAGTCTAGCAATCTAGGAGCATGACTTCGGTGTAACAAAACAGAATGTCACACGGTATATGACTATGTGGTAGATGAACTTTCTCTCAATGATGACCTCTTTCAACTTTAGTGTATTTAAGCGTGATCTAAACACTGCAGTGTTACATCACATTACATCAGATATGTAATAATGAATATAGACTTCTTTTGCTTTTGGTGAGCTTTTAAAATTATTGACAAGTGATTAAAGAAGAAAATGACTGATGAAAAAAATGACCCTGTTTCTTTCACGTGCTTAGTTTTTGCTTTAGATTTGGTTATTGCCACAAATCTCCATCATGGGTTCAATGCAGAACATTTCCCAAAGTTTTACATTCTTTCAGCATTAGCTGGGTGAGTGTTAGCAAGTTGTACCCCTTTTTTTGGTAGTTTAGAGATGATAGTCCTGGGAGAGGCTCTCTTGATACTCCAGTAACAAATCCTTGCTTTACTATAGGTCATGTTATAGCATTTTAACTCTTTACATTCCTTTTGCTGGGCACATAAACGACTTGTGTGACTGTGTGCATTTTCATACTTCTGTCTAAAAAAGAGCCCTTTTCTTCATTTTTGGGGAATGGATTTCTCTTTGCTCAGAGTAAGATGTTGTTTTGTTGATAATTAGCTGGAAGTCAATTTACACAAACCTCCTATACAAATGGGGATTCTTATACATTTTTATTTTTTGTGTAGTGGGTAAACACATTGAGTTTATCTTTTTGAAATAGTTGGATTTTGCCTCCCAGTGATAACCTTGGATTTTTTTGTGTGTTTTTGTTTTTGTTTGTTTGTTTCCAGCCGGTTGTTCACAATCAAAAGGGCAATGGCCTTGGTCATCTGAATCCAAATAGCAACTGGTTGTGTCTGGTCTCCCTATGCAATTTAGTCAGAAAGCTCTAGAAACTGCTTCTTTATTCCCAATGCTATTTAAGTAAAACCATGTGAACCCAATGATTTTATTAAAGAAACACTAGTAAAACTATCTTTTTATTTGTATTAGGCTCTTAGAAGAAACTACTGTATACAACGATGATTTCTTCAGATCCCACAAGGCCATTTTATATAATTGCTTGGTTTTACTTGAATATGTGAAGATGGTTATTCAGTAAGTTGGGAGACTGAGTATTATGATGATATCTGTGTTTTGCTATATTATCTGGAAAAAGTGTGACTCATAATTAATTGCATGTACAGATGCAATAAGAAACAGAGAAACTAATAACGTTTGTATTATGGTGACAAAAAAAATGTGCCAAAATATATGATACATATATTTTCTTAAATTCCTTTCTGTATCACCTAATGAAATGCTTATCATATGTTGTGTTATTTTTGGACTCGAATTCAGGTATATATGTTGTTTATTCAACCTTGCCATCCTGTGTTAATTTTTACAATTTTTTGGAGAATGTCATTCTGCCATGTACCTCACATGCCTTTGTATGGTATAAAACTTTGGGGTTTTTCCTAACCACTTAGGTGGGATTCTGTAGTTGGTGGCACTTGTTGGCAGTAGTTTTTGAAGTTTACGATTATAAAACTTGATTTTTGTCACATTAATTTCACGATTAGGTTGTTACTCCTTTGTGTCTGCATCCTTACTGTGTTGCAACACCGCCCTACGGAATTCAACTTCTGCAGTTTTAACTTTCCTTTGTAAATAATCATTGAAATCATTTGAGGTTCAAGGACCTCTCAGACATTCTGTTTTAAATAGGTTATCTTGTTTCTTCAAATATCTGAATTTTAACTAACACCCATACCTAAAATCAAAAGTATCCTGAAAGATAAGCAATGTGCTTCATGTACTATACTTTAAAAATTCTGTTTTTTAAAAGTTTTCATGATTGAGAAAATAAATTATATATTACTTGTTTTTCACTTCTTTATCTGGAAAGCATAAACAGTTACTTAACATTGCAAATCACATCCAACATCTTTTTTTCTTAAAGACTTATTTATTTTGAGAGAGAGAGCATTAGCAGGAGGGACGGACAGACAGAGAAACAGAGAGAATCTCAAACAGATTCTGCTCAGAGTGCGGAGCCCGGAGCCCTACACAGGCTCAGTTTCACCACCCTGAGGTCACAACCTGAGCAGAAACCTAGAGTCTGATGTTTAGCAGACTGCGCCACCCAAGCACCCCAACATCCAATGTCTTCTGAACTATACCATTTTGTTATGGATAAATCCTTTTAATTGCTTTTTCTTAAAGTCAAGTAAAATCAAGATCCTTAGAACTTTCGTATATTTAGCAGCAGTCAAGAATTAATAGGCATGGATGATATTGAAAGTTAGAACATGATATAAAATATGCTTAAAGCATATTTTTTTCTTTTTTCTTTTTTAGATTTTATTTATTTGGCAGAGAGAGAGACAGCCAGAGAGAGAGGACCACAAGCAGGGGGAGTAGGAGAGGAAGAAGCAGGCTCCCAGTAGAGGAGCCTGATGAGGGGCTCGATCCCATAATGCCAGGATCACGCCCTGAGCCGAAGGCAGACTCTTAATGACTGAGCCACCCAGGCGCCCCCAAAGCATATTTTTTTCTAACGCAATAAGGCATCATCTTTATTTTACAGTGGCCCCCCCTATAGGGTGATCCTTATCAACTATAGTGTCTAGAATATAGCAAGAACATATATTGTATGTTGGCTAACTGAACATAATAAAAAAAAGAACATATACTGTACATTTTGGAACAAACTTGTGAATGATTGAGTAAATGTAGATTATAAATAATATAAAGATAAATAAATAGATATCTCCAGGATTGTTAAAAACAAAACGAAACAATCTAATAATGTATCCAAGAGGATAATTTCCCTATTATGAACATCACATCTATTTAAAAATAATTTATTGCTAAAAAAAATTGTGCTAATAGGTGTTAATGGTTCTTAACAGGTAATTATAATAATCATAAATAGTAGTCCATCTTTCCATCACTTAAATTTCATTTCTCTGTTTCAGAGGAGAACTTCTTTACATTTTATTTTCGAGGTCTCATTTTTTCTTCCTAACTTGAAGAACTAAAGACAAATGTTCACTCCCTCATTAGTTCACTAGGCCGTTTCTCAAGGATCTTTTCCCATTCTTCACCTTTATGGTTTATGTTCTGACTGGATCAGCTGCCAGGCCAACACTACATTTTATAGTCTGCTCATAAACTTACCCACCTGGCAGTAGTTCTGACTGCTCAGAAGAATCACTGCCAAAGTCTACTAGATTCTTATGACTAGTTTGGAAGCTGATTATCAGGAATTTAGGGTTCTATTCCTGTCTAGCGACTTAACCTTCTTTAAGCTTCATTTTGCACCTTGATAAAATGGGTAACTAAGTCCTCTGAGGCTGTAAGAATCCCTGCCAAAGGCTTCATGTAAGTGTAAGGTGTTACTGCTCATTGATTCACCAAGTTTTGTAAGATGTTATTGCTATTACTTATGTAACAGTAAAGAGCCATCTTGAACTCAGAAACACCAACAAAAACTTCCAATTTGACTATTCCTTCTATTCTCTTAAATTCAAACCAATAAACTTTAGTTTTAATAGTTTTGAATGGAAATTATTATGCAAGCCATACAGAGTCATCTAAATTTCCAAAATTGTCTACATTACAGTATTACACTTGAGAGTATTTAAATTATAGTGTTTAAGTACCTCAACATAAAACTTTTTTCAGTATAATTTTAGTTCCAGGCATAGCCTATTCTAAATCCTTGAATACAAGCTTTTCTAATCATTAGATCTTCTTATATTTTATCTTATCATAGTTACAAACATGTTACTAATAAAAAGTTTAGATAAGACTTTAGATCAATACCCAGAAGTTAGGTAAATACCTAAAATTAATGATAAGGTCAAATGATACCCAGTTTTAAGGCTTTGAATATCTGTTGTCAAACTAAACTCTCAGTTTTCCTCTTGTACAGCTTGATATGTGAATCTTTAAAGTGTATTTGTTTCATTTCAAAGTTATCCTGCCCACTGTGGCTATTCCTCTCAAAAACTTATCCTCTCAACAGTCCCCTGTCTATAACTACCCTCTATCTCAGCACTGAAGATAAACAGGGAGAGAAAAGAGGGCTTATAAAGAAATGATTAACAGTTGTGTAATAATAAAATGTGTAATGACATACATAATCAATTTATTTAAAGGAAATCTTATTATATTCTTATATTCTTTAGAGAACAAAACATTCAGAAAAATTAAAAATGCCTAAAATACTGACAACTGAATTTTGATGATATAGATAATCTTAAAAATAACTCATCAAGTACTTATCAAGCACTAACTTTTCTGTACTTTTTTTTTTATCATCCCCAAATGGTTATTTTGGGATTCACAAGTATCTTTTAAATGTTATCATTAGAACTAAGGACTGTCCATATGTATTCTTTCTGTGTAGTTGTTTGTGGTTCAGCAAACACTTCCCATAATTCTAATACATTTTATTCTCAGCAGTTTCTGAAGGTGTACTCTATATCCACCTTTTTCCTTTCCACCACCCCATGTTATTGATGATTTTTTTTTTTTTTTTCAGATAAGCACAGAAACTTGCTTACTTAACCCAGCTAGTTAGGGGCAGAGTTGTTAAGAAAAATGCACTCATTCTTATTCCAAAGTTTAGTACATTTTTACTTCTGTCTGTACTGTCACTCATTTATGGTGAAAAGATAAAAAAAAGGGGGGGGATAGGATAAAATGAGTATGGAAAGAGAGGGAGAAAAAGAATGAAACAGAACATCATAGTATTAAATTATCTGCCCCCTGAGATTATCTAATAAATGCTAAATAGGAAAGGAATCTGATAATGATTTACATTATGCCACAATTTTTTTTATATCTACCAGATGATTCACACTTAAAAAGATTGTGCTTGGCTGAGCAGTGACATGTAATTTATATGTGTACGTCTTTTACCTTAAGGCCACTATGCGGCCTGTTGACTTGAATGTACTTCTTTAAGGTATCTGAGTAGTTTAGTCCTTTACTTTCTTCAAATATTTGCTCCTATGTCACTTTAATGCAACTGTTGACAATTTTATTTAAAAACACAGTAATCTCACAGTGCTCATCATGGACAGCACTGTACCTAAAAAATAAAAAATTCAGTAAACGCCTCCTTCCCTGGTTCTCTTCAATTTAATCTGCTCTCTCCATTGTATCTATCACTGAACATTCTATATAATTTGCTCATTTAGTATGTTTGCTGTCTATCACCGCTGGCTAGAATGTAAGCCTCCTGAGGGCAGGGATTTTTGCATATTTATTTTTTATTATGTCTCTCCCTCTGGAATAGAAACTAATGATGGCAGGACTCTTTGTCCGTTTTATTCATTGATATAATCTAAGTGCCTAGAACATTACCTGCCATATGATTCTCAGTCAATATTTGTTTATCAAATTGAAAATCTGGAGTGGAGGGTGTAGTATCAATATAAAAGAACTATAAGACATGGTAATTCCCCAAGATAGTTACAATCTGCTATCAGCATGTGACACCTGTGCTTTTTGGCTTCAGTTCTGAGATACTCTTATGAATATCTAAGTACATGACAATGACAGGGGAAGTGGAACAGTAGGGAAATCCTATGCCCACTTAGAAAGCTTCGTAGCTGTAGCCTGTCCTTTGAGGTGCACGATGTCATGTTACAAAGACGTTAACATTAACACAGCGTCCCGCAGCAATAAGAAAATCCATGACTCTCCATTGGATGCCAACACACTGGTTGGAAAGCATAATACGATACAGCTTTACTCTTCATTTGGGACATTTCTATATTGTATTAGTGCAATGTGTACTATTTCAGTTGATCAGTGTTCCAAATGTAAGCTGGGGTTTCGTGCCAGGTGGCATGCCTGAGACACATAAAGATTTTATGGATAACAGATGTAGAGAAATGTATGGCTTTCTCAGATTTACTGTAGACATATTAAGGGATACACAGTATATTTATTTTGTTAATCAATATTTAAGATAATGAAATTGTTACCTAAATATAGCCCTTCCAAATTCCAGTTGAATCCTTATGAACTAAATATAAACTGTTTAGGGCTTAAAATCAAGGTAAAATAATCATTTGTTCAATTTTTATGTTGCCTTGTGTAAACAGAAATAACAAAATCATATTAAAACATGCAAACTACATGTAATCTAGTAGACATACACAAATTCTAGCTCATGTGCACAAAAATATTCCCTTTTTATTGTGCATTCTTTTTTTTGCCACCATTTCCCTTTTTATTCTGTAAAAATCTACTCCCCATTTGTAAAAGGAGTACGTTTTAAAAGAATTGTATAAACAGGGAAATGGATTGGAAATAGAAATATTTAAAGTTGCTTTACTTTAGAATGAAGACAGTTTGTTGTGACAAGAAATATAAAACAATGTTTTTTTTTATTCTTTCAAAAATAGGAATACTAAAAATACTGTTTTTGCACCAGTTTCCACTTGAAAGAATATCTTGGAACTCTGTTGTTGAATTGTATAGTTTTCTAAAAATATTTCAGTGAAAAATAAACAGTATTGAAGTTGGATGTGTCCCAAACAAGACATTATTTAAAAATTGTGTAGACTGATGACAGCCAATTTTATTAAGTAAGTGGATTCCATATGTGGTATTAGGAAAATCATTTTTTGATTTTGATAGTTGTATATTATGGTGGATAATCTTGTAATGTACCATTATGTCTGAAGATATTTTCTGTTATTCTGTATCCAACTTATGATTATTTAGTCTGCAAATGCTTAAACTAAAACTTCTTTCAAGGTAGTGGTTAACAGTTGTTTTCAAAGCAAATGCTAAGTCTGTGAAGGCATTTCTTAATATTTTCTCTTTCTTTCTTTTCTGGCAGTCAGAATTTGATTTGTGTTCATGTTCTGAGTTCCTTCAGTGTTCGTAGTATGGCTGTTGAAATCTATACTTCATATGATCTCATTGTACTGCCTGCGTTTCATTAATGACTGATTCTGTCTAAGGCTTGGGGAGTGAAATATTTTTCATATGACACTACCCAAAATGAGTATAGCGCACCAGCTGCAAAAACCACAGACCATCTGATTTTGTGGCTTTTGAGGGTGTGAAAAGTTCAATTGCTTAAAGTAAAGCTTATATCTGTATTATACCATATGGAAGTGGGACTACTGTAGACTTACGACAAACATCAAAAATATTATATTCCTATCACTAGGCTTGTTTCAAATAAAGATGGGTAATGTATTTATGTTGCATTTGACCATCTTAACCTTTAGCTACTTAATTATGGTTTTTATAGTTATCACAAATACTAACTTGATCAAAGAAAGAAAAATAAATGATTCTGCACAGATTTATAATATTTTTCATGATTTTAAAGTTAACTTAGGTTATATAGGATTTCCATTATGAAATTTTAAGCAACCATAATGATGTAGAAAATTATAGAAATTATAGGTATTAAGTTTTGCATTCGTTTAAAAATAATTTGATCTTGAATAATTTCAAATCAGTTAATTTATAGGAATTATAACAAAACAAACAATTTTAAAATAAAGCAAAAGATTTATATATGCCCTTGGTCCTGATATAGCTGTGATCTTGTTTTGATAACAGCCACTTAAACCAAGTAATAATATTTATTAAATGTTGATTATAGAAAAGAACTTGAAGAAATCCCCAAACTACAAACAAAATAATATGTGTCTATTGGATGTATATACTAGGTTTCCTATGGAGAACGAAATGTACATATATATGTGTATGTGTGTGTACACACACAAGTAGATACACATATACACTTACATGTATTTATATATTAAATTTACTGTTTATCATATATTTTATTTTGATGCATATTAAATATTTTTATTTAAATATATACATATGTATATATATTGTCTACGATAGGAAAAGTTTAAGACATATTCACACACATTCTTGCATTTTACATTTTCTTGGTAGCTTTGCAGCACCAGCTTATTTCTAATCCACCCGCAGTTAATGCTATCACTCCCACCAATTTCAGACTGCAGCAACAATTCCAAGCCTGAAATTTGGTACTCAGACATATAAAGTTATATCAAAAGGGAGTCTTAGAATTTTCCTCAAATAACAGACACTTATTTTTGGAAAATATCTGGCAGACTTATATATGAGTATTTTGTACATTGAACAAGATATGAGGTTACTAAAATAAACTTTGTCAATTGCTGTAGTGCTGATTTAAAAAACAAGCATGTATGGGGAAGTAGGTTAGCAGAAGAGGAATGTGAGCGATGCTGGGGTCAATTAAACGGCATGGGGAAGTGATTTGTCAGAGATGCTAAGTCTATTAGGAAAGAATCAGGACTTTCTTGCTACCCAATTTCTGTTTGGTTAATATAAAATAAATAATATATTCATGCACATTATTTAAAAATCTTGCCACTTGAAAAAAAAGGAATTTTAAGAGAAAAACTGGTGAAAAGCTGTAATTTTAGAGACACTTTAAAATGTAAAAACAGGGGTGCCTGTGTGGTTCAGTTGGCTGTGTCCGACTCTTGATTTCGGCTCAGGTCATGAACTCAGGGTTGTAAGATTGAGCCCTGCGTGGAGCTCTGTGCTGGGTGTGGAGCCTGCTTAAGATTGTCTCTCTTCCATTCCCTCTGCCCTTCCCCACCCCTTGTCAATAATAATAATAATAATAATAATAATAATAAAATAAAATAAAATAAAATGTAAAAACAGTTTGAAAACTCGTGAATGGAAACATAATCAAATAAAAAATCCTAACATTTCTAGATAATCTGACTATATAAAAATCTCCTTTATTCTTTTTTCTTTAATTTTTATTTGCTTGATTCTTAACCATTCTGTTAAATAGTCGTATGGATTATGACAATTGAAATAAGAGAGCTTAAATCAAGAATTGTCAAGGATGTCTAATAACCTTTAGCAACATTGGCAAATTTTTTAAAAGGTTTTGACCTTTTAACAAGTGAAAGCTTAAACATTAGATACCATGACAGAAGTGTAACTTTTTTTATACGGTTAGCATCTAAGCTCACCATTCTTGCATCTTTCTTTTTTACTCTTTACTCCGGTTACTGTACCTTCATTAATTTATCTTTCTTTCCCATGCTTTTCTTCTTTTCTTCCTTTTAAGAACCCCCCTTTTCCTGTACTCATACTTTTCTGCCCTAGATGTTTAAGGCATCCTGCCTCAATATCATTAAAAAGGAGGTTCTTGTACATTTCAATCTTCTTTTTTTTTCTTTTCACCTTTTCTCTCCTGTGTTACTTTCTCTATTCCTGCTTCTGGTTCTCCATCTCTCTCATTCTACTCCATTAGGAGCTTTAGTGAGTCAAAACTTATTTAGAAATTTCCGATATACCTGTTACATAGCTTTGTATCAGCTATTTCTGGTTCCTCTTGCAAAGCTTGGTCTTATGGAAATAATACGGGCCAGAATCCAAAAGTCATTGGCTGAGTCCAACTCTGGCCCCAGCTTTCTTATCTCTAAAATTAGGAGATCAAAATAGACCAGACTGACTTTCCGTGCAACTCTAAAATTCTATGAAGTATGCTTAGATGTGTGGAGTCAGGAAGGCTGGAATTTTTATCTTTGGAAGAGAGAGGGATGCTTTTACAAGGGCTATATAATATGACAACACCCTACCCTGCAGCAGTCTCCAGCTTCAAGTCAGAGAACCCAAGCATCAGTTTACAGCTATCCAAACCTTGCCTCAGTTTTCCCTGACAGCCAAATGGCTCTTGGTAAGGCCAGAATCTGTGGCAATAGAAGGTCCCAAATATATTTCACAGCCAGAATTTTAAGATTCTAGTTGTGAACGATGTCTGGAGATTATAGATTGTGCGAGTAGATGTAGACTTCTAGAGAGGTACTTTGCTTCTTTCTGAATAATGCATTCTACCGCAAAATATTATTATAGAGGCAGTTTTAGACATTGCTGTTGTCCCAACAATACTTGTGGCTTTACCATGTTTTCCTCTATTTCTCAAAAGCACCTTAGACTAACTAGATCTCAGATGCAATTGAGAGATAGATACTTGAAGCAAATGGTAACTAACATTTAATAACTAGGGCATTTCATTAAAATTTCTTCTAATATGCAACAGAGTATTTCTTATAGGAATGTATAGGTTTAAGTAATAAAATTAAAAGGATAAAGCATTAATAATATTATGAGATGGGAACTATTATCATTGCTTTTTAGTGATAAGGAAGATGAGGCTTATAGGTGTTGAGTAAGGAGCCCAAAGTCACAAGCCAGTGAAGAGTGGAACAGGAAACAATGTAAGAGCTGTCTTTTCATTAGGTAAATCAAATAATTTTGCATTTATCATTTATTCTGTTTTCCTTTGTGGTAGTATATCTTTTGAGTGTATGATATTTAATTACTTGAGTGTATGATATTTAAAATATTATAAAACTGTTCCTAAAATTCTATTACTTAAAGAACAATAGAATTTTACTTAAGAGGCATTTTGAGAGTTTCATTTACTTTACCAAAAAACTTGTGCTAATTTTTTGCCTTACATCTTCACTCGTGTATTAGCATGTTTTATAGTCAATTAAACATGGAAATAGAAGAAATAATAATTTATGGATATGCATACTGGTATGGATGGGGTTTATTAATTAAGTCAATTAGTGTCTAAAATCCTAGGTTAATCTTATTTGTTACACTTATAATGTTTCTGAATCATAAAATAATTGCATAATTATGAATTACACATTGATTAAAGTGATTTTTAAGGGATGACCATAGTTGGACTAGTGGAGTGTCTCTCGATGAAATTCCATGAAACAAAATCTCCCACATATACATAGAGAAAATGACTTTAAAATATCACTAAAAATCTGTATAGCACTATATATCAAGAAATAAACAATGCCTGTCTAAAAATTAGCCACGTGTAAATATATTCCAAATGAATGAAAGAATAAATGGTCATCACCACTCAAAATTGATGTCTTCTATTTATGTTTTCTTTGGTGCTAATGCTATGTTTTAGAGTCACTGGACATTCTCCTTGTATGAATCTCTCAGTGGCCCCATTTAATGTCATTTTCAGTGTAGTACTAAGCCACTCAAAATGAAGTTGGCCGTGGTGCCTTGATTAAGCTCCTCTTATGGGCGTCCCGGCTACAGTTTCAGGAGTCCATCAGTATATAGTTAACTCTAATTCCAGAGGTCAGGGATAACTAAGAAGGCATTTTTAAAAATACTTTTAACAGCTTTATTAAGGAATATTGAACATAAACTGCATATACTTAAGTATAATTTATTAAGTATAATGTCTATACAAACATCATCACAGTCAAGATAATGGACACATCTGGCAATCCCAAAGTTTTTTCCTGCTCCTTTATGTCCCTCCTTCCTACATCCTTGCCTCTACCCCTTCTGCAAGCAACCACTGGTTTGATTGATGTCATTATAGATTAGTTTGAATTTTTTAGAATTTTAAATATATGGAAAAATATCTTTGCCTGCACTCCTTCTTGTCTGCCACTTTTCACTCACATTAATTATTCTGGGATTCATCTATGTTGTGTTTACCAATTCCATCTTATTGCTGAGTAATATTCCACTACCTGAATTGTACAGTTTATCATTTCACTTGTTAATGGACTCTAGTGTTGTTTTCAGGTTTGGGCTATTAAGCATCAATCTGCTATTGGCCATTCATGTACAAGTTCTTATTTGGACATAGGCTTTCATTTCTCTTGGGTAAATACCTGGGAGTGGAATGGCTGGGTCATATAGTAGCTGTATATTTAACTTTTTAAGACACTGTTAAACTGTTTTCCAAAGTAGTTGTGTAATATTATGTTCTCATCGACATTGAATGAGGATTCCAGTTTTATCCATCCTTGTTAAAATTAGGTATGGTCCATCTTCAGTTTAAGCCATTTAAATAGGTATGTGGGGCACCTGTGTGGCTCAGTCAGTGAAGCAGCTGCCTTCAGCTCAGGTCATGAAACCAGGGTCCTGGGATGGAGCCCCGCATTGCGCTCCCTGCTCAGTGGGGAGCCTGCTTCTCCCTCTGCCTGCTGCTCCCCCTGCTTGTACTCTGTCAAATAAATAAATAAAATCTTTTTAAAAAAATAAAAAATAAATAGGTATGTGGTAGTATCTCTGTGTAGTTTTAATTTGCAATTTTTTAATGACTAATGATATTGAGTACTTTTTCATAAGCTCATCTCCCTTCTGTATACCTTTTTTGAAATGTCTGCTCATATATTTTGCCCATTTTTGAAAGGATTTATAGAAAGCAACAAGGACTCTTCTTGCATTGACAGATACATTTCTTGTCTAAAGAGCTGGTATGAGTTATTCTACCACAACTTCTGTAATTGAGTTGAAAATATTCATAAAATTATTCCCACACTTCTTTCTGTAGCATTTGATAGTCAGTGGTCCCTGTCTGTTGCAATTAGATTTGATCAATACAATAAATTTGTTTATTTGTAAAATAAAAGTAAACTATTAGAATAAAGTATAATTTACACCATTGCTATTTTCAAGAATATATAGGATGCTAATGGTATATTTGTTGTTGGTAGGTACATCAGATCAATTGAAAACTTAGTAGCTTTATTTATTTATTTTTAATTTTTTTAAAGATTTTATTTTTAAGTAATTTTTACACACAACATGGGGCTCGAACTCACAGCCCTGAGACCAAGAGTTGCATGTTCTTCTGACTAAGCCAGCCAGGCACCCCAGGAGCTTTATTATATATTAAATGTGAATACTGAGCAATATTGTCTTTAAAAAAGAAGAAATTATTACATGTCTAGAATAAGTAGTAGTCTTAAAATAGTACTTTTAAGGTAAATTGCAAATATTAGTGCTAGTTAATCTAAATAAAACTATAGCGCAATCAAAGTTCAATTGCTTTTACTTTATTTTCTTAAGAGTTATCAAATATATTTTACTTTAAATATATTTTGTTGTACTTAGTGTTATCAAATATATTTATTTCTCTCTATCACCATAAAAAGTATCATTAGTAATAATTAGTTTCCCCAAATGTTACAACATAAAATGTAAAACCTGGGCTCCTTGAGACAAAAATCATATTCTATATTATAATATCTTACAATATATAATAAGTGTTAATGGCACAGATGGGAGAATCTGTGTGTTTTTAATACCTCCTTCTGCACTTTTATGGAGGTGCTTTAATTAATGTATAATCAGATGTATTAAATAGCAATATGACTGACCCCCCCACACACACACAACCCTGTGTTTTCAAAAAAGTTGATCAAGGTACTTCATTGTAGCACTGTTACTCTTATATCAGATGTAGGAAGGCTGTATAGTGTGCTCTGATTATGATATGCCAGATATTATTTCCATGTGTGAACTGGGTACATTAAGTTAGAAGATTAGAAGGAACATGTTGGCCACAGGTTGGGCCTCAGGACATTTACACAGTTGCTCTTCAGCCTTAGAATTCTACTTTGTGATTAATCCAGAAGGCAGCACCAATAGCAAAGAACACCAGTGTGAATCATTGTATTAGTTTGTCAGGCCCAACATAACAAAGTACCACAGATTGGGTGGCTTAAACAACAGGGTCTATTTTCTCACAGTCTGGAGGCTGGAGATTCGAGATCAAGTTGTTGGTAGAGTTAGTTCTTTCTGAGGGGTGAGAGGGAAGATTTGTTCTAAGCCTTGCTCGTTGACTTGCAGATGACTGGGCCTTCACATTGTCTTCCTTATGTGCTTGTTAGTGCCCACATTTCTTCTTCTTATAAGGACAGGGTCATATTGGATTGGGGTCCACTCTTATGACCTCATTCTAACTTAATTACCTCTCTAAAGATCCTGTCTCCAAAGACAGTCACATTCTGATATACTAGGGATTAGAACTTCAACAAATGAGTGGGGCCGGGGAGGAGGGGCACAATTTAGCCCATAACAATTGCCCTTATACTAGTAGTTCTAAAATTATATTTATAGTATTTTTGACAGCTTTTCAAATGAAGCCTCAAAGTCTAATTTGAATACCCAGGAAACGATATTCCTATATTCCTGAATCCTTCAACCCACTAGATACGGGGAAGAGAGGTTTTGCTACCTTACCTGCAGTGAGCTTAGGCTGAGATATGTAATCCTTCTCTCAGGAGTGGGATTTCTTGAGACCCCACATCAGCTTCTCACCAATGGTCCATTCGATAGTCCTTTAGCTCCATGAAAAACCCCACAGAACTCCTCCTATGCTGGCATGACAGAAATCTTCTAGCAGTGTTTTCATGGCCAAAGACAAATCCTTCTTGTCAGGATTGCTGTCTGAAATTTCATTTCCTCAGTCATGGATAGATGGTCTTCTCTAAGGCTCCTATTGTTCACAAACCTTTCCTCAGATATCATCTCTTCTGTTGCCATTTGTTAAGCCATAGATGAGCTTTTTCTTTATCAGAACCTCTTTCCAGCAGAGTTTGAAGGCAGGTTTAATGTCATCCTAGTCCCCGAGCCAACTCTCACTCTTTTAACCATCCCTCAATGAAAGATGATATTCACATACTTCCAAGTACAATTCTGAGCAGACTAGCTGTAATGCCAACCTCCTTTTTCACTGCGAAATCATATTGGAATCTGCGTGAGAGTGATGCCATTGTGGATTGAAACAACATTCAGTCCATTCTAGTCTCTTTTAAAAATCATCTGAAAGCTTGGATGATTTCTGTATTAACACTTAACTGCCTATAGACCTGATCACTTCTGAAACTTCCTTTTAAAGGAATAACTCCTTTTATAAAATCCACTCCTTGTTTAAGGCTCAGGTCATTCAACTATGCCACGTTCTCTTCCCTGGCTCTCCACTGTCATCCTTGGAACTTTAGGTCACTTCTCACATTCAGCAAATAATGTGGCATGTGGCTTGTAGTCTTCCTCCCCATTCTGTATCTCACCATCACACTGGATGATGTTTGAGTTTATGTGTATGACTTACCTAAGTGGCTGTATGGTCTCTTGGCTAGTCCATGTGGCCTTTATTTCTCCTCTCCTTCAGCACCCCACTCCTGTTGTCACATCTGAACTTTGTTATTATCTAAAACAGCTTCACTCCCCAAATCTAAAACTCCAGTGTTGTCTGGATTACCTTTATTTAGTCATATCTTTTACTTTCTATTTCCGCTACATAGTCACTGGTCATGAATTTCTCCCAGCCTTTCTCCCTTTTCTATATTAACTTTGGCTTCTGTTCTCAGTCATCCTTTTGCTATACCTGTTTGGCAGATGCCAACAGTGGTGAAGAGGTGCCCACCAAGGCTTCACTTTCTTTCCATCCTCTCCATCAGCCTGTCAGGGGGAACAAATAAGGGTGAATCATTCCTATGTTAAGAAACAAAGTTCCCTCTGGATCCTGTAGATGACATTTCAGTTCTCTCTTATTCCCTTCAAATCCAAGTTTCTAAATGACATGTATCTTCTGTCCACCCCCCCCATATCATAATTTCGTTAAAGGAGTTATTCTGTAAATAGCTGCTCAGTTATTTTTAATTGATTAGTTCTCAAATCACATATACATGAAAAATGTACAAATGACATTTCTAAATTTTTTAAATATGAGATATTTTGAAAAGGTGTATGTTGTGGAGAGAGTGTATAAAGTGTATAATTATAGCTTTGATGTATATATTTAATGGCAACTGAAATTATTTTCCTATGTGAAAACAAATGAACATTGCTACTTCTTTTTCTGTTGCTATTTGCAATCCTGATTTTTGCTTTTTGTGGAAATGAATAAGTCATCCATTTATAATTATTTTTGTAATACATGACATATATATATATATATATAACTAATATTGTAACTTTTGTTCTCTATGTTTTAGAGTATTACAATGGTGAAAAAATACTCTTTTGTCATCCGAATCAGCCCCCCTCCACTTCTAGGATTTAGGGAAATAAAAATAATGGGCACTCTTTCAGAAACACACCAGGCTACTGGGGAACTGAGCACCTAGCCTGACCTGTGTGGGCCCCTCTGTGGAGTGAGCAAGTACCAGGTTAGTTTGGCCTCCATAGGTGGTTCAAGTCTGGAATGAGATCAAACTTGACTCTCACTTTGATTTACCTGTCCCATGGGGAGGCTGGAGCTACTTTGGGCTTTTAGGCTTGGGGCCTGTTCTATAAAGGTACCAGAATATCCAGTAACCATATGTGCAGTGTTTACCTTTGTTCTGGAGAAACAGAAATAAAGAATTCATTTTTTAAAAATAATACACTTAGGTCAAAAATCAGGTACAATCATTTCTCTGAAGACTCTTCCTGTTTTCTATGGTTCAGATGAAATTCTTTTGGAATGTAATGAAGACTACATTTTGGACCTGTATTTCAGTGGCCTGAAGCATGCCACAGAGCTGATTTTTATCTGTAGCAAGTCACTTATGTCATTTTTAAAAATCACTAACCTTTGATCTTGTATATCAGCTGAGAGACAACTAGACTTTGTGTATCTGCATGGACCAAATGCTATAGCCTGGTGAAGGGGATAGCCAAGGCTAGTTGAGGAAAAAGGGGTGAATAGCATTGCCTTTTACACCTATGGGAAAGGTGCCTCTGTACCGTTTCATGTTCCATTCTTCTAGTGCCCTGGACTCCCTGCTTCTCTCGTGTGGCCATTAACTTTTCAACATGGATAATCATTTTGCTTACATTTTGGTACTTCAGATGCCAGAATCCTAAAGCAAGAGTTAACTGTTCAAACTACTTTTGCCCTCATTTGATGGATTTCTGGCCTTTTTGCTTGCCATCATTTTAGTTAGTCAGTTGCTCTCATTATTATCTTTATTTTCATTACTTATCACTACCTAGCTAAGTGCCTCTGTTTAATTTTTATCAGACTAACTGGCTTTTCCCCTTAAGAAGATCCAAGTCATAAAAAATTAGCCTTACTCTCTCATAGTAATAAATAAATGAGTAAATAAATAAAGAAAATGTATCTTCTAGTACTTGGAGTAGCTTCCAGTTTCAGTTAGGGAACTGATTTTAGTCTTACCACATATTTGCATTTTGTCAATTTTGTGTGCCTAATAGGTTGGTTAGTGACTGATCTGAGAAGTAATTTCATGAAATGACTAATCATCTTGTTATAAGCTACATGACATAAAGGACATTCTGTTAATTCAGGGTCAGACCAGGTGGTAAGGCAAGAAGGTGGCCTCTATGTGGCTAAACTTGAAATTGCACAATTGAGAAATTAAATGAGGACTCCAGGAAATAGCACCTCTAGGTAATATTTCCAGGAAATAACACTTACTCAGTTAGAGGGTAAGAAATGATTGCTATAAATGCAAGCATCATATATGTGTAAATATTGGCAAGCTTGAAAGCCTGGGTTCAAAATCAAGGAAAGCTTTGTGAGTACCACATGTTACTGCGGATTTCTTAAATAGTTTCAGTGAGGGTAGTAGAGAAACATTTTTATCAACTAAACTGATAAAACAGAGGCATCCTTCTAGTGTTCTTGTCAAAGCTGAATAATGGTAGTTGTGATTCAAAACAATGACAGGACACTTGTAGCATATTGTAGACATAGATTTCGTAAATTATATTCATGATTGAATTTAGCATCCATCTAAAAACAAAGAGACACAGGGATAATCCATAGTACTTAAAAATTTTCTTAGGCATAAGGTCTCTGATATTTATGTGTATGATGTGGGGAGGGGTCAGTTTTTGCCAGTGAAGAGCACATTTCAACCGTTTGCCAATGAGAAAGGAATGAGTTGAGAAAGCCTTACTCTCAGCTCACAGAATTGCTTTGAAGAAGTACTAATGTACTATCTAGATTATCATACTTTTCCTAATAAGTTGATTACACTCAGATTTTTTTCTTGCCCATTAGAAAACTCTTATAAGACTGTAAGGTTAGACTTTCATTTGCTGAGAATTTATCATAATAATACATATGATTGTGTATATTTTGGGTGCTAACCAGTACAAAGTGGCACCATGTCTTGAAAAAGTACTGCTCCTAAGTTAATAACTGCAGACTGCTATCACTTGGGATAAATTTGGAATGATAGGAAATTTAATTCAAATGGCAAAAAAATATATAAATGGGGATTTTATTGATTTGATAAATTAGATATCAAAAATTAGTTTGGGGGGTACCTGGGTGGCACAGTGGGTTAAGCATCTAACTCTTGATTTCAGCTCAGGTCATCATCTCAGGGTCATGTGATTGAGCCCCGTGTTGGGCTCCCAGCTGGGCATAAAGTCTGCTAAAGTTTCTCTCTCCCTCTGCCCCTCTTCTGCTGCTTATGTGTTCTCTCTCTCTCTCTCTCTCTCTCAAAAAAAAAAAAAGAAAATTGGTTTGGATTTCAAGTTTGGTTTGTTTTGTTAGTTCACAGCTGTCATGAAGGGTTTGTCAACTTTGCCTACCATATCCACTTTCTCTCCATACTATGAGCTTTGTCCTAAGGCTTATCCTAAGCTATCTCCTTTCAGTGGTTGCAAGATGGCTGCCAACTACTCAAAGGACTATATGGTTCTCTAGCCACATCTTAGAAGAGAAAGAAACAGTGGTTTTTAGAGCTCTCTCAGAAACTAGAGAGCTTCTTTTTTAGAAGTCTCTGGTAAATGCCTTTTCCAGTCTTAGTGAATAGAACTGGGTCATATGGAAACGTAAGCAATTAGTTTCCAAATGCATTGACTCAAACGGGTCTGTATCTATGGACACTTAGATGTCTGTCCTGAACATATATTTTTTTCAATGTTTATTCCACTGAAGAATGAAGTTTGTAAAATTGACATTTAACTTCTTTTAGTGTAAGGGTAATCCCATCCTTTCTATCTACAACTGGTTCAGAAATTGTCATATGATCCAATTTTTGTCAGTGATAAATGAGGAAAGGTTGGCTGGAGGCTACTAGGAAAGTCCTTCCTTGCTTTTAGAGAGTGACAAGAGGCGTGTTCTCCCTTACCTGTCTGCCACTTTCATCTGTTTCACTCCTACGTTCTCTCCCCTTGTTCCCATCCTCCTACCCCTTTGGATGGGAAAAAAAGAAAGAAGTATATTGCCTTGATTAGTCCTATGAGGAAAACCAGATTCAGGATAAACCAACCCAATGCTGTGGAGCCTTGATGATATTGAGTCACTAAATCACTCTACTCTCAAACCCACCCAACTACTTTTGAATTTCTTGTTATGTGAAAATAAAATTCCTTCTTCCTTAAGCCAGCAAATCAGGTTTTTTGATGCTTATAGCCAAAAATATCCTAAGTAATGCAATTTTTTAGGCTGAAATATTGGTTCTCATGTAAATGGAAGATTGGTATCGCAAAGCTACCACAATATTTACCAGACAACCTAAGATATAAAGAATAAAATCAGCTTTTAATTATCCAAGCTAATAAATACAAGCAGAATAACATATAATCAAAATTTACAAACCATTCAGAAATCATTTTAGTTTGGCTCTGAGTAACAGTTGGTATTTTATGCACAAAGGATCCCACATGTTTTATCCTCTTAAAACTGAACAGTGTGTACTTTAGATTTATTAGGAACTACTGGCAATTTTCTAGTTTGTTCAGTCTCTTAAGGTCAGGGACACAATGTTGGAATAGGATACCATCACTGTCAACCAAGAATGATCTGCCCTTCCTTTACTTCTCTTCAGAGCATTCTGTCTTCCTCTGGATAGAACAATGCTTTGGTTTCAAAGGTCTCCCATCAGAGAAATGTTAGGGAAATATGAATAAAAATTAGGGACCGTACTCAAATGATGATAAAACTATATAACAAATTATATTTGGTGTTAAATGTCGATAAGAACGTGAAAGCACAATTTGCCTAGGATAATTAAGAATTGATTTCAGTCTCATGTAAGAAGGTAGAGAAAAACAAACAGGGAAATGCCTCAGTGGACTTAGTTCTTTCTAACCAATATGAAAGAATGGCTCACAGTATAAAAGGAAAGAGAATATTGGGAGATAGTTGCCATATTAAATGGCCAAGGAAGAAATTCCTAGATATGGTCAGAAATAGATTGTATGCTTTAGGAAAGTAGGTTTCAAATATGGTTTGTTCAGCCATACTAATGATAGTTCTATACTTGAGAATGCTCAAATTGTACAACAGTTATTTCAATGGAAAAGAAAAAAATTTAGGAGCAAGAGAATTGACAATAAGTTGCTTTTTCCATAGAAATTTAGTAACAGTTTTGGGGGGGGGGGGTAGCAATCAGTTTATATTCACACAATTAAGCAAATTAAACATTTGATGACATCCCTGGAGCTTCGCCTCTTAATCATTTTTGGCATTGTTATTAATCCAAGATGTCTTAAACATTACAAATTTTTTCGCAAAGGATTATAAAAAAGAAAATGAAAGCCCACTCAAAAGAAGGAGCGGAGCTGCTTAGAAAACACATTTTTTCCAAGACTAGATTGCTAGTTCTTAATGAAGATGGAAAGGTTGCCTGGAATGGTCTGTGTAGTGCAAATAATATCTCTAAGTCATTTATTATTTCTTTTAGTTACAAAGATCTGCTATAGTAAGAATGCTTAAAGATCTGGCTGAGCCCAAAGCTAAAAACACTAAAAGGGAACCTGGCCAAAAGGATGAAAGAGTTCAAATATAAAATTCTAACAATGTTGATATGGTAAAACTGTGATGGCCTAGGGGGTGGGATGGGGTAGAATCATATGGAAAAAAAAGACAAATATTAAAAAATGCAGTGAACTTACAGCAAAAGGTTAATAATAAATTAGAATTTGTGACAATGAGAAAAATATCAAGTAAGGTGAACTCGAGATCGATGGAAGACTTACAAAATTGGCAAGGAAGAAAACAAATCTTTTTGAGGTATGTTCAAATAAAAAAAATAATGCATGGGTTTTTTGCTTAGAACGAATGGTGTACTGTTAACAGATTATGGTTAGAAAGTAAAACTCAAGTCCTACTTTGCTTCTTCTCTGTCAAGGAGAGTGATCTGCAGTGAGTAGGAAAAACAGGTTTCAGAGGAATTCTAAGCTAAGTGAGCAATGGAGAGAGAATGCTTAGCTACTTTAATGTCCAGGAGCATACAGAATGTAGGTACTGAAACAACTAAGGTTATCATGAAACCAAAATGGGGGATGCTTGGGACCGCAAGCGTAGAAAGAATTTAAATGATTGGAGATGAGCTGAAAGGGCAAATTTTTAAAAGTAGAAAAGCTGGATCCTAGTAGAACGTCCATATTGGTCTTGTGATTTTGATAATGAAATAGGTCTATGAGCCTTTAGAAGTTTTGGTATTACTAAGAAACAAAATGGTTTTTTTTTTACTAAGTATGTGCTATGCAAAATCAAACTTGTATTCTTTTTTTGATAGAATACTTAGTGAATGCTGTGGATATAATTAACCTTCATTATAGCAAGCCTTTATGACAAAGTCTTTGAAAATATTTGTGTGGACAAGTTGGACAAAACTAGACTGTAGAATTAAATGGATCATAGCTGCCTGGATGATTATACTCAAGGATTACTTCTTAATGGATGGATGACCACTAGAAGAGAGGTCCATGATTGACATGCCAGAGACCCTATCATTTCCAACATTTATCAAATGAGGAAATGTAGGAGAATGAGGAAAATATAGGAGACCTAACTATCAAATTTAAGGAATTTACAAAGGTGGGAGGCATAGTTAATATAATCCTTATTCAAAGAGATCTCAATGGGGTAATAGACCAAAACAAAACAAGTAAAACTTAATAGGGATTTATCTATTCTTTCTTCTATTCAGAGTTCACCTATTAAGCACCTTTTATATGTAAAGCACCTGGCTTGCTGCTAAAGAGGCAGAGATGAATAAGACATGTTCCTGTTTTAGAAGTATACAAGAGAAGACATTTTAACAAATAATTACAATTAAATGTAAGCCCTGCTATACTATAAGCATGTACAAGTTGTTAAGGAAGCTCAGGATTGTGAATAAATAATGGATTGAGTGGGAAGTATGAGATACAGGTTTTTGGATGACTTACAAAATAGTAGGCATGCCTAGTTTAACATTATGAGGGAAAAAATGTGTCAGTGGCATAATGTGAGTGCCTTAAAATGTAAATGCATTAAAATTATAATGTTTAAACAAAGTAAATAGGCATTGTTGTATTTGGTTCTGAGCTCACCTTTCAAAAGGATGTAATTAGAAGTGAAAGAAGACAAACACAGAGAGGTAGATCCAAGAGGAGATGGCAACTAAATATATTCTCTTTAGTGTTAATGAGGAGAAATCCTAACAACTGAGTAAATTATGGCTGCCTAATTCTTTCCATAAGTATGATGTTTTTTAGTCTTCATTGATCTTTTAAAAAATGATACATTAAAGATGCTTGTAATATTACTATAAGACATCCTCTAAGTTAGAAGTTACATATTTTCATATCCTGTCCCCTGTTGCTGACATGTTTGTGTGTGTATGTGTGTTTCAAAAATAAAATTTACACCAATGACAAGATAAGGAGCGAACTTAAGGAGTAGGTTTATTATTGATGTCTACAAGGGATACTTGCTTATACATCTTCAGTAATTTTCATTAAGAATATTTTGTTAGAAGTTTGTGTAATTCAAGTCCTTCCTTTTAAGAGGCATTTCAGTTTAAAGTTGACTTTTAACCCACTGAATTAAACTCAGTTGAATTAGCCTCAAGTATTTAAAGTCTTTTCAAAAGTCATTTTCTGCTTCAAATTCATCATGGTCTCATTGTAATGATGGTAGTGTTGCATTTCATGATATTTTTTTCTCGTAACAAATTAGTTCAAGGAAATTTACTGGAGAAAACAAAAAATTGTTTCTCATATCAGTATATTGAAGGTTGATGCTAGCGTTTCTGGCCTGGCAAGGTATACATTGGTTTAAATCAGTGACTGGTTAGCTCACTTGGCTCCCCATGTTGTTAATGAAGCAGAGGTCATGGGTTTCATCCCCATGCAGGCCAGCAAGCTTGCCTTTGTTATGTGGCACAGGAGACGCCCCTCACCCCAGCCAGCTGGCTGGCAAATGTGTGCAGTTGGTGACAAGGAGAACTGGGTGAGACTGTGTAGATGGATTGGTGCAAATTCATCACCACAGCTAGGAAAATACCCGTGAGCAAATGCCTCCCTAATGGACAACACATGGTTGTTTATATTCAATTGAATTGTAGATATATAGTTTGTCATTAATCTTACTTACAGAAAATCTCACTTTTATTTAATGGATTAAATAACTTCTTGCTTTAAAATTTATTGGATTAAATTTTTATAACTGTGTTTGACAAATATTTTTCGTTCTGTTTTCATGTAATGTTCTTTTACATGTAAAATTTTGTAACTTTTTAGGACACTTTGGATTTGCAATAGTCTCGTTTAGTTTGTAATGCCATGGGCGAAAATCACCTGAGAGCATTGATGATTTTGATGAGAACAAATCAGGCTGTGCTGAATATTAATTGTGAAAAAAAAATGTTAAATCAAGCACATAATCTTTGGCTAGTGCCATTCAGACATCTCTTCCTCTGCATTTATTAGTATGATTTGGGTAAAAGAGTAAATTTAGTATTGTCTTGGTATTTGGAAGTCTGTGTGCTTTAACCAGCACAAATTAAATTAAGCTATTCACTACTTTCAAAAAGGGCGCTTAATAATATTGAGTAAGCTTTCAAACTCAGTTTACTTCAGCATACACTAATTACTCCCATCTAATCATGCTGTATCATGTAATTAATATGAACATAGCTAGGATCCACTTTTAATTTTTTTTCCTTCCAGAGGCTCTCATACAAAATAGCAGTATGTATAATTAAAAACTACAACTTAAACAGGTCTAACTTTCCCTTTAAAAGCAGTATACATTTCATTTGGTCATCTCAGACATTTCATAGAGGCAACCTTACTATAATTGTATGCATTCTAGTTTAAAAATGGTGAGTTTAATTTAATACAGAAGAAACCTGTTTTATTCTTTTCAGCCTAATTAATCAGCATATATCAAAACCTTAGTTTTAGAACAAGTAGATTATAGAATGTACACAGTGAATTCCTGTTGGACTCAAAATGGCTCTTTTAAACCTATTCAGAGTTTGGATTCTAATACAAAATGTAAAATATAAATGTTAAAACTGAGTACCACTATTGGTAGAGAAGTCTGAGAGCCATGGAATATATAATTACCTGGGCTTTTCAGAAATTAAAGCTCTGCGGTTTTCATTGTATAATTTTTTACATTGAAATGACTTCTGTTTAGAGAAGATTAATCTCTTTAGATCTCTCAAAGACCATTTTCAGACCACTAGGGTCTGACAATAGTCCTTTCCTGAGATTTTAAGTTGTTTCAATCTAAATTTTGCAATAAGCTATAGCACAGTACAACTGATGGCGACCGTCGTGTAGATTTCTTTTTTAAAAAATGTCGTTTCAAATTTTCCCTATGGAAAGTACTTCTCATACCTGATTTCCAGAAAAACAAATCTGTTTACATTCTGTGGTTATTTGACATGCCGTACAAAAGAGACAGAGAGAAAGAGATTGATTTAATTTTTCAGGGTTTTTTTTTTTTTTTGGTGGAAACTTAGGAACGTGCTACTAATCATTTTTCCCGAAACTCCTATTTTTATGAGTTTTAGGGTTTTTACAGTCAGTATGAATTCTTCTGTCAGAGTGCAGACCCATTGACAATACAATCATTTAAAAATCTAATTACTTTCACCTGTTTAAATAAGTGAAATTCATGCTGGAAAACGTGTGCAAACTGCCACGGGAAGTAGTTGAACTCCCGCTCAAGGAAGGTTTTCCAGGCATCCTTTTCGTCCCTTGAGGTGTTAATGTCCTTTTAGAAGTCTGTATGGATTTGGTCTATAGCCACAGATTTGTGACTAAATGACTGTGTGATCGAAGCTACTAAACAGTAATAAGGCTTGGTAATAGCTGTTTGAGGTTTATTTCAAAAGCTTCATGTCTAATCTCATTAGAATACCTATGGGTACAAATGTTATTTTTCCCTTGTGTGTTCTAAACATAGAGTAAATGATAGATCATAATTAATGTACTAAAAAGGCACATTTTGCCTTTGTTTTTAGTTTACAATGCATAGTTCACTGAAACCTAACAAATATGCATTCGTTTTCTTTTCCTTTTTGTTTGGTTTTGTTTTTGTTTTAACTAAATAGCCTGCACTTATATATATATAAAAGGAGAAGGTGCCTATTTGTCACTGAACTCCGCTGGCTTTAAACAAATCAAAACAAAAAGAATCATCCCTTATAGTCTTGCAACATGTTTGAGGCGCAGCCCGTTGTTTGTTTGGGAAGATGAATGGAATATGTGTTATGAAATTTCTCAGCAGCAATAGTTATACATTTTCAGTTGATAGACTTTTAAGCTGTCACATCTTTATTTTCTTTTCCTGGCAACAATTATTGCGTCATGAAATGAAGATAATTGTAATTTTGTTTTGTCTTAGATGCCATTTATAAGATATGTTATACATATTATTACCTCTCATTCCTATTAGATTTTTTTTAAGCAAAATTAGAGTTTAGTTGATTCAGGGGAATTATACTACTGCCTTTAAAGCATTATTAGCATTTTGTTAAGATTGGATATTAAGGAATTCAAATGACCAGGTCTGTTATTAGACTAGGGAAACAAATTCGACTTAACATTTTGATTTTTTCCCTCTCTTTCAATATGAAGGGCATGTACTTGGTGCACAGGCTAACGTACAATATGTGTGTGTGTTTACATATGTGGTGTTTTATGTCGTATTTAAACAAATACTTTCAGATGATAGGATTTACAAATATAGTTCAGAAGTTTTGATCCCCTGTGCCTTTGGGAGCCAAACAAAGCCCACAAAGGAATAAAATAGAGTTTTGCCAAGAAATTATGAAGTGATGGAGACAGACAAAATGGGACATTACAAGCCTCTTCTAAAGACATTCAGATTCAGTTGTTTTAAAATACCCTGTGTAAAAATAAACAAAATAAAATACCCTGTGCACTGTCATTATTAAGGAAAACACTTTGACCAACTGAATTGGGTCTTCGGGATACCAGTTTGACTCTTCTAAAAAACCCCCCAGCTTTTCTGTATACCATCCGTCAGGGATTTTCCACCACGGAGGAATCACTCTCTTGGCCCCTCGATCTGATGCTTCTGTTTGAGGAGTGTAACAGGATTTGTCCGTTTAAGTAATAGTAGGTTACCAAATATTCTAGTCTGATGAATACAGCTATGAACTATAAGACAAACAGTATCTTAAAATTACTGCTTTAGAATAACGGTTATATCTCTCTTCCGTCATAGGTCTTTACTTTTCAAAGCCATTTCTACTGAGTCCTAAGTCCAGAATTTTCTGTTCTTACAACCAACAGACACATCCATATACTGTCTCTGGTCCTCACTGATGCCCTAATTTTGTAATCCCATTGCTCTCAAGCCAACCTTTCCTTTCTGAGATTATGGAACATCATCTCTTTCTAGTAAAGGCAAGAATATCTCTGTAAGAAAGATGACCGAGGAAGCACTATAATACCATTGCCATCTATAGAAATACATGTTATATATGTTCAATGCTAAACATAACAGATGAAAATTTTAAAATTTTTGGCCTGGCTTTGTTTAATGAAAAATATCTGGTTTTCTTTAAAATTAAGCACTACATTGAAACTGGTGAAATGACACATTTGTTTGGGCCTAAGGGCAAGTACTATTCCAGTTTTTATAACTGTTAGTAAAACATCTGTCTGATTTTAAAAGCTGAAAGGCATACTAATTATTTTCTTTAATTTTTAATTATTATTTTTAGATGCAGTGATACCCTCACTAGTCTGAAGTGACTTATGAAACCTGTTTTATTTACAGTATAAATTTCTAATTGAACTAAATTATACACATTGGATAGTACTCCATGGCATATAGAATTTGAAAACAAAATTGGATACTTCATACAGAACAAGAGAACACAAACTGGTGACACTTTTAAAATCTGACTGACGTACACAGCTTTATTTTTAAAATGAAACAAATGTCTCCATGCTTAAAATTCATTATTTGAAGAAAGTGCCATTTTGAGAATATAAATAATTTTAGATAGTTTATAATCACTGTGAAGAATAGCATTAAATTTTAATAGCTAACATGTAGGTCCAGTTTTAGAGTCCATACTGATCATAGAGCCTCAACCATGGGTATTAGCCTGAACAAGGGTGGCAAAACTGGGTGTAAAAGCCCCTCTACATTTAAAAAAAATTTTCAGTCTCTAAGGGGACTCACGAGGAAGGTTGTGCAGACTTGCCGGAAGGTCCAGCTTGTTGGCTACTGAACAGGCACATACATAGCTTCAACAGTGATGCATTTTGCCCATCATTGCTGTCTGGGTAGCATTGTACCAAAAATAAATGACATGCCAGTGAACAGAACTCTGATGTGTCTTGGTGACTACACTACTCTCACAAACATGGTTGTGACCTATTGCTGTGTAAGAAAACATCTGAAAGCTTAGTAGCTTAAAATAATAATCATTTGTTTTTTTACATATCTACAGTGTTGGCAGGGCTCAGCTGGAATGCTTGTCTCTGCTCCCTGTGCCTTCAGCTGGCGCTGCTAGACTGCCCCTGTACAGTTAAGCTACTAAGAAAGTTCACTCACAAGGCTGGAAGTGAGTTCTGGCTGGAGGCTGAGAATTTATCCAGGGCTTTCTGCTGAGTGCTTTGGTTCCCCTTGACTGAGTTCCTTGGGCTTCCTCAGTTTGGCAACAGTATTCCAGAGAGTTCCTAGGCAGAAACTATAAGCTATGAGGCCACCGTGGAAGTCCAAGAACATCATTTCTGTCCCATTTTATTTGTCTATCAAGTCAGTAAGGCCAGTCCACTTTTAAATGGAGGAGAATTAGATCCCATCTCACAATGGAAGGACAAGGCAAGAATTTGTTGCCATCTCTAACCTATCACAGCAAAGGGGTGAGTGGTGGGATTGATGCTCCTTGCCCAGGCAGAGGGGCCATTCACATGCCAAGAGTCCTGCACAATCCACTCGGAGCAGGCCTATAAATGCCATCACTTCTGCCACTAACCTCTAACATACAGGTCGTATATACTGTGGCCAGGCAATATACTAAATGCTTTATAAGCATTTTTTTTAAAGATTTTATTTATTTATTTGAGAAAGAGAGAGCATAAGCAGGTGGGTGGGCAGAGGGAGAGGCAGAAGCAGACTCCCCACTGAGCAAGGGGCCCAATGTGGGGCTCAGTCCCGGGACCACGAGATCATGACCTGATACGAAGGCAGACGCTTGAACCACTAAGCCACCCAGGCACCCTGCTTTATAGGCATTTTTTAAATTACATTCTCACATCAGTTTTTTTTAGGTGGATGATGATATTATCTGAGGCACAGAGAGGTTAGGTTACTTGCCCAGGGTTCATAGCTAGTTGTTAGCAAATCCAAGGTTCAATTGCAAACTGTCTCATGCTACGGTGGTTACTCTTAACCACTATATAATATAATTTCATATGAGATGGCTAGTCTGTCGCTCCTACCTTTGACAGGCAGGCTATGAAAATACTACTTACTCTGCTTCACCTGAGCCACTATGAAATGACTTCACTGAATACAGAAGTCTGGTAACTTAAGAGTTTCTCTAAAAAATCATCTTTTTGAAAGCATCAGAGACCAGAAGTCCCATGAAGATAAAGTTCTGTGTCAGGAGCACAGTTTACAAGTAGAAACCAGATACACTGTGTCCTGAAAGAAAGATGTCATGGGGTGCTAGAGGACTTGGGGTGGGGGGCTGATCAAGGATATGGGTCAGTACCCAGGTCAGAAAAAGGATCTGAACCATAGCTGAGAAGTGCTAAGGTTAGAGTCAGGAAAGCATTAACAAGAATCAGACCTGAAGACAGAAATATAAACCAAAGAATGATTAGTGAGATGAAAAGTTCTGTTGACTTTGTAAACTTTGACTATTCTCCTTTCTTAATCCCTGCCTCTTGTGAAGCTACCTGCACCCATCTAGGACTTTAATCCTGATGTTTATATGGTCTGAAATCTGTTGTTGTTAGGCCCCAGGTACTACAATTTGCCTGTGAACTGAATATTTCTGTAGTCCTGACAGCTGAAACCATGTCTACTACCACCGGTACCTTCTTGTTTTCCCCTTCCTGCTGAAGGTAGGCTGGTCTGGCTTGGACACTGCCAGAAACAGAACATGAAGGCCCTGATAGACAGCTTGATGCTTCATACAATGTCCCTGCCCTTAATGACTGCCATAGTAGCCAAAATAACCAATAAATTATTTTAATAGTTACTATATTATATCAAAAATGTATCAGAATAGTTTAGCCCCATATGGTTCTGATATATAGAAATTTTGCATCCTTTTATTTAAATCTCTGTCAAATGATTTCCAAAGGATTGTACAACACATTAAATTTTATTGTATATATATATGTATTACTTTCATTACGCTGTTAATTGCTCCTCTTCTGTGTCATTCATTAATTGTCTTTGTTTGCCAAAAAAATCATATTCAAAGAATTATATTTCCCTGCTCATTTCTATTTAAAACTCAAAAGTGTATCCTAATGGAAAACATTTGGCTCAAGGTTGTCAGTATATCACACATTATGAGAGTAAAGAAAAAGTGTTTAATGTTCTGATTAAACCCAATTATACTAAATCTGTTAATGAGATTGAGTTGTATTTGTTCTAAATTCAAAATATTAGAAAAGAATGATGTTGTTTTTTTGTATTGTTCCTGCCTTGTGCTTTAGAAATTTGATTAAGTTTTATGTCAGTCTCAGACTGATTTTTCTACTTTTAACTTTTCTTTATTACCCTATACTCTTCCTAGTATGAGAATTTACTGACCCTTTAGATGTATTCTCATTAGGTGTACTTGTATGGTTCATTAAAGTGTCCTTAGACAGATAGGGATCACAAAGGTATGCAATGTCCAATCCTTCTATGAAGCAAAGGAGTCGTGCCCCAGTGGCTTTAGGGGCATTCACTTGTCATGCAGTTGGCTTTTGGCCAAAGAGATGAACAAATTAGTAGACTATACCTGTGTTGGCCCTGTTTCTAGTCTCATTTATGTAATTGATGTCTGGTGGCCTCATTATGGATCATTAGCATATCAACGTGGTGTCTGAGCCTGGCAAAGTGCTGCTTGTTGTCAGGCGTTAGCAATTTGCCATAACATATAAAGCAAGAGAACTTGTACATGCTAAACTGGATCATTGGGAAATCAAGATGGTGGCATAGGAGGCTCAAATCCAGTAACTCTTAAGAGTTCCTTTGTGTTTAAAATAATAACAAGTTTGGGTTTATAGTAGACTGTTTTTCTATAAAAGAAAAGATACCTGTTATGTTAATAATGATACTCTAAATATGTGACTCTTTTGAATATTTAAAGTTCCTTCACATTAATTTCATTTTCATTGCTTTTATGTCTGATTAATGTACATGTATGTTGATACCTATGGCCAATAGTAATTTTTGTCTTAAATAGAATGGATTTTTAAGCCAAGGAATTTGCATATTTAGATTTTTTTTTTTTTAATTTTAGTGAAATAATTAAGTGTAAGAATTGACTGTCTTACATTGCTTGAGAATACTCCTGGATTATTTTATAACTAACCTGAAATACAAGCTTGAAATTCTCTGTTTCAGAGTTGTTCTCATGAAGTGTCATTAGATTGCCAGTTGTTTATAATATAAAACAAAAGAGTGTTAGATACTTCTTATCCACTTAGTACTTCTAATATAAGGTAGATGATACAGACTGTGGAATTAAAAGAAATAAAATTATTTTAAGAAGTAAAAGAAATAGGGGTGCCTGGGTGGCTCAGTCCTTAAGTGTCTGCCTTCAGCTCGGGTCATCATCCCAGTGTCCTGGGACCAAGCCTGGGATGAGCATCGCATCGGGCTCCCTACTCAGAGGGGAGCCTGCTTCTCCCTCTCCAGCTCCCCGTGCTTGTGTGCCCTTTCTCACTATCTGTCTCTGTCAAATAAACAAATAAAATCTTTAAAAAAAAAAAAAAAGAAGTAAAAGAAATATATGCAGATAAATTCTATTTGATGCAAGTGATATATGTTTTTAGAAGTGGAAAAATAAACCCTACTTCTAGGGTTCTATTTGTTACAACCCACAACCTGCCACTTATTTTACTGCCAAGATTTTATTTATTTATTTATTTATTTATTTATTTGAGAGAGAGGGAGAGGGAGAGCAGGAACAGGGAAGGGGCAAAGGGAGAGGAAGAAGCAGACTCTCTCCTGAGCAGGGAGCCAGGCCTGGGTTCGATTCCAGGACCCAGGGATCATGACCTGAGTTGAAGACAGACACTTAACTGACTGAACCACCCAGGCACCTCACACTTTTTTAAATATAAAGTGCTTGCATTTTTGTCTAATTACCAAAGTGAGAATATATTTATTGTGTAACAGATAAATTCTGAAAAAAAAAAAAAAGAAAATAGAAATCATTGGTAATATTTACTGTTAACATATTGTTAACAAGAATATTCTTTTCTTTTAATCTATATATTTATAGTTTTTAAAAATTAAAATATGGTGGTTCTCTAAATAATTGATAACTTGCTCGTCACTTAATTATGAACATTTTCCAACTCATTAAATATTCTATACCTCATTTTCTTCTTGGTACCTACCAGTAACTATCATATATTGAGGTCCAAGCAAATGCCAAAATGAATTCTCTATTAAGTCCTAAATAAATACTTTATTCTCTGAGGTAGGCATTATTTCTGTTTTAGCAATATAGAAATTGAGGTTCAGAGAGACTATTACTTACCAAGGTGAAACAGGTACTAATAAAGGAAATATTTGAGTTGAAGCTGCCTGACTCCCAAGTGCACACCTGTAGCCACCATGATGTATCACCACCCAATACTAATGCAAATTTCTGTACTGCATACTGACTTTTAGATGGTCCGTTCTTTTACTGTTACTGCACTGAGGCTTGTCTAAGGGTAGAAAGGAGAGAAAAGAAAGGAATGAACAAGGGACAAGTGGAAACTTTTAGGGGTGATGGATATTCATTATCTTGATTGTGCCGATAGTTTCAGAAGTACATATCTTCCATGAATTATGTTGGGGTTACATCCCAATAAGCCCATCATAAATTGAAAATATTCTAAGTTGAAAATGCATTTAATACACCTAATCTACTGAACATTATAGCTTAGCCCAGCCTGCCTTAAACATGCTCAGAACACTTACTTTAGCCTACAGTTGGGCAAAATTATCTAATACAAAGCCTATTATATAATAAAGTGTTGAATATCTCATGTAATTTATTGACTACTGTACTGAAAGTGAAAAACAGAATGATTTATGGGTACAGAATGGTTCTAAGTATATTGGTTGTTTACCCTTGCGATTTTGTGGCTGACTGAGAGCTGTGGCTCGCTGCTGCTGCTGTCTTCGCAAGAGAATATCGAACTGCATATCACAGCCCGGGAAAAGATCAAAATTCAAAATTTGACGTATAGTTTCTACTGAATGCACATCACTTTTGCCCTATCATAAGGTTGAAAATCATTAAGTCAAACCATCATAGGTTAGGAACTGTCTGCATATACATATGTTGAAACTCGAAACTGTAAACTTGATATGTAGTTTAATAGAAATAAGTGATATACAAACGAAGCTATAGAAAACGTTTGAAAAGAAAACTACACTGAGAGAATGTTTCTATGTAAAGAATTGAGCATATCTATGATTATTTCCTTGATAAAATTCTTGAAGAGTTTTTTTGGGGGGGATAAAATTTATTCATATTATAGTATTTTTATATGCATACACATGTGCACTGGAAATGTTGTATGAGTGTGCACTTCTTCTGTGAGTGTATGAAAATACTTGTTTTAAAATAGGAATATAATAACAATCACATATTGAGATTTACTGTGTATCATATATTCTACTAAGTGCTTTATTTTCTCCTTTACTCTTCATGTCACCAATTTAGATGAGGGATAAAAAACAAACACTGAAAAAGGTCATCTATTTATCTATTCATCTATTGGTAGACACTTAGGTTGTTTCCATATCTTAGGTATTGTAAATAATGATGCAATGACCATAAGGGTGCATATATGTTTTTGAATTAGTGTTTTCATATTCTTTGGATAAATACCCAGAAGTGGAAAAACTGGACCATAGGGTAAATCTATTCTTAATTTTTTCAGGACTCTCCATACTGTTTTCCATAGTGGATGCACCAATTTGCATTCCCACCAATGGTGTATGTGTACATTTTCTCCACACCGTCTCCAACATTTGTTATCTCGTCTTTTTGATGATAGCTATTCTAACAGGTACAAAGTGATACTTCAGTGTTTTGGTTTGCATTTCCCTAATAATTAGCAATGAATATCTTTTCATGTGCCTGTAGGCCATGTCTACCTCTTCTTTGGAAAAATGTCTGTTCAGATCCTCTGCTCATTTTTTAATTGTTTTTTTTTTATTGTTGTCTAAGTTCTTTATATATTTTGGATATTAACCTTTTATCAGATATATGATTTGCAAATATCCTTTCCCAGCCAGTAGATTGCCTTTTTGTTTTGACAATAGTTTACTTCACTGTGTAGAAGCTTTTTAGTTTGAGGTAGTCCCATTTATTTTTGCTTTTGTTTTTCTTGCCTTTGGAGTCAGATTCACCAACATATCACTAAGACTGATGTTTTTTTCTAGGAATTTTATGGTTTCAGATCTTACATTCAAGTGTCTAATCCATTTTGAATTAATTTTTGTGCACAGTCTAAGACAGTGGTCTAGTTTTATTCTTTTGCATGTAGCTGTCCAGTTTTCCCAGCACCATTTATTAAAGCAACTCTTTCCCTTCTCCATTGTGTATTCGTGCTTCTGTTATAATAAATTACTTGTTTGTATACATGAGGGTTTATTTCTGGGCTCTCAGTTCTTTTCTACTGGTTTATGTGTCTGTTCTTTTATGTTTATACCATACTGTTTTGAGTACTATAGCTTTGTAGTATAGTTTGAAATCTGGGAGTGCGATACTTTGGGTTTTGTTCTTTTTCAAGATTGCTTTGGCTTTTCAGGATCTTTTGTAGTTCCCTACACGTTTTAGAATTATTTGTTCTACTCCTGTGAATAAGGTCATTGAAATTTTTATAGGAACTGCATTGAATTTGTAGATTATTTTGCTATGGACATTTTAACAATATTAATTTTTCCAAATCATGAGCACAGAATATTTTTCAATTTATTTGTGTCTTCAGTTTCTTTCATTAGGGCCTAATAGTTTTCAGAGTATAGGTCTTTTCACCAGCTTGGTTAAATTTATTCCTAGGCATTTTATTCTTTTTGATGCAATAGTAAATGTCATTGCTTTCTTAATTTCTCCTTCTGATAGTTTGTTATTAGTGTATAGAAATTCACATATTTTGCATATTGATTTTGTTTCTTGTAATTTATTTGAATGTATTTATTCTAACATTTTTTTGGGGTGGAGACTTTAAGGGATTTTTCCTTCAAATTTTTATTTAAATACTAGTTAGTCAATGCACCGTGCAATATTGGTTTCAAGTAAGGTTTTTTATACATAGCATCATGGCATCTGCAAATAGTGACATTTTTACTTCTTCCTTTTCAATTTGGATGCTTATTTCTTTTTCTTGCCTTAATGCTGTGGCTATGACTTGCACTACTATGTTAAATAAAAGTGATGAAAGTAGGCATTCTTGTCTTGTTCCTAATCTTAGAGGAAAATTTTTCAGTTTTCCATCATTGAGTATGATGTTAGATGTGGGTTTGTCATATATGGCCTTTATGATGTTGAGGTATGTTCCCTCTGTACTCACCTTGTTGAGAATTTTTATTATAAATGGGTTTTGAAATTTGTTTTTTCTGCATCTGTTGAGATGCTGATACGATTTTTATCCTTCATTTTGTTTTTGTGCTGTATCATGTTGATGATTTGTGGATTTTGAACCATCCTGCATTCTTGGAATAAATCCCACTTGATCATGGTCTATGATTCTTTTATTTTATTATTGAATTCAGTTTGCTAGTATGTTTGCTAGCATCTCATGTTCATTAAAGATACTGACCTGTAATTTTCTTCTCCCTCTCTCTCTGTCTCTCTCTCTCTCTCTTTTTTTTGTGTGTGTGTCCTTGTCTGGTTTTGTATCAGAATCCAGGTAATGATGGATGCATAAAATGAGTTTGGAATGGTCTCTCCTCTAAATTTTTGGAAGAGTTTTAGAAGGATAGATATTAAATCTTTGAATGTTTGGTAGAATTTACCAATGTAACTGTGGTTTTGGACTTTTGTTTATTGGGAGCTTTATAACTACTTTTTATTAGATATTGGTCTATTCAGATTTTATTCATGATTCAGGCTTGGAAATTGTGTGTTTCTAGGAATTTATTTGTTTCTTCTAGTTTGTCCAAAGTGTTGTTATGTAATTGTTTGTAAGTACAATTTCTTGTATTTCTGTGGCACCAGTTGTAACTTCTCTTTCATTTCTATTTTTATTTATTTGAGCCCTCTCTCTTTTTCTTGCTTATTCTAGCTAGTCAACTTTACCTTTTCAAAGAATCAGTTCTTAGTTTCATTGATCTTTTCTACTGTTTACTTAGTCTTTATTTTTACTTCCTTTCTGATCTTTGTTATTTCCTTCCTTCTACTAACTTTGGGCTTTGTTTTTTCTTCTTTTTTTAGTTCTTTTATGTATAAAGTTAGATAGTGATTTTTCTTGTTTCTGGAGTTAGACCTATATTTTTCTGTATTTCCTTCTTAGATCTGCTTTTGCTGTATCCTATAGATTTTGGTATATTGTATTTCTGTTTTTATTTGTTGCTAGGTATTTTTTTTTTTTAATTTTTCCTCTGATTTCTGCAATGACCCATTGGTTGCTCAGTATCATGTTGTTTAATCTCCATACTTTTGTGTTTTCTCCAGTTTTCTTACTTGTAATTGATTTCTAATTTCATGCCATATGGTGAGAAAAGATGCTTATATGATTCCAATCTTCTTGAATTTATTGAGACTTGTTTTGTGGCCTAAGATTTACCTGTTCTGGAGATTGTTCCATGTGTATTTGAGAAGACTGAATTCTGCTTTTGGATGAACATTCTATATATCTAATATATCTAATAAGTCCATCTAGTCTAATTAATTGTTTAATGCTAATGTTTCCTTATTTTCTGATTATCTAATGATGTAAGTAGGTTGTTAAAGTCCCCTACCATTATTGTGTTCTATCAATTTTTCCCTTTACATCCATTAATATCTGCTCTATATATTTTGGTGCTTCTATGTTGGGTGCATAAATATTTATAAATGTTATATCTTCTTGTTAGATTGATCCCTTTATCATTATGTAATACCCTTCATTGTCTTTTATTATAGTCTTTTTTTAAGTCTCTTGTTTTCTGATATCAGTATAGCTATGCCAGCTTTCTTTTCATCTTAATTTGCATGGAATATTTTTCTGCATTTCTTCACTTTCAGTTTGTATGTGTCCTTACTTCTGAAGTGAATATCTTGTACATAGCCTAGAGATGGGCCTTTTTTTTTTTTAATCCATGAGCCACCCTACGTCTTTTGATTAGAGAATTTAGCCCATTTACATTTAAAGTAATTATCGGTAGGTATGTACATATTGCTATTTTTGTTGTTTTCTGTTTCTGAAGTTTTTCTCTGTTCATTTCATCTTCTCTTTCTTCCCTTGTGGTGTGATGGCTTTCTTCAGCATTATATTTAGATTTCTTTCTCATTTTCTTTTGTGTTTTACTATAAGTTTTTACTTTATGTTTACTGTAAGATTCATATATAACTTCCTATGTATATAATGGTTAGTTTTAAGTTGATAGGAACTTAAATTTGAACACATTCAAAAACTACATTTTTACACTCTTCCCCACTTTTATATTTTTGTGTTGCATTTGGCATCATTTTAGTTTATGCATTCCTTAACTAATTCTTGTAGTTTTAGTTAATTTTACTACTTTTGTTGTTTAACCTTCATAGTCCCTTTGTAAGTAATCGATCTAGTGTCTTTACTATATATTTATCTTTTCCAGTAAAATTTTTATTTTCATATCTTTTCTTGTTATTAATTAATACCATTTATTTTCAACTTAAATAAGCCACTTTAACTCTTCTTGTAAGGCCAGTTTAGTGGTGATGAACTCTCTTAGTTTTTGCTTATCTGAAAAACTCTTAATTTCTCCTTCAATTCTGAGTGATAACTTTGCAGGGTAGAAAATTCTTGGATTTTTTTCTTTATTTTATGAAATGATGAATATTAGCTGAACCTATTGTGGTAATCATTTTTGCAAAATATATAAATCAAACCATCATGCTATATGTCTTAAACTTATACAGTGATATATTTCTCAATAAAGCTGGGGGGAAAAGGAAATAATTGTCATAAGTTGTAAAGGAAAAGACTAGATATCCAGAATCTCACCATAATTAAGTTAATTATGTAGATCCTGGACATCTTTCTTTTTACTCTTTCTTTTATGTCTCAGTGATAAGTGAATTTATTTTTTAATTGGCATTCAAGGCTTTATCCATATAATCTGTATACATCTGTATAATCATGCTGGCATGGGATTATAGAATCAAACAATTTTTGTGTTACAGAAAAACTAAGCTACAGAACAATATTTAATCCAGTGGTTCTCAAATACAACTTGTGGATAAATGCCAACCATGACAAAGTGGCTTATGACAAACAAAAACGAAAACTCCAAATGGCATGTTCTTTTGATCATTATCTCCCTCTCTTGGAAAAATGTGAAGCTGGCATCCAGCACTCCTCCTAGTTTTATTTTGTCTTCTCTTCTCTTCTTCTTCTCCTTGTTCTTTTTCTCCTCCTCCTCTTTTCCCACCTCCTCCTCCTTCTCCTAGAAATATATAAGTTGTTGAATTCAACATGCTGGTATGCTCCAGTCGAAGTCAATCTCCTTTTCTTGCAGAAGAAAAAAGTGGGCCATTGAGATATTAAATTTGTCAGAGTACCCAATTGTAGCTATTGTTTGCATGCCTACTATATGTGAGGCCCTGGGCAAGGTGCTTTTTGTACATTGCTCATTTATGCTTAAAAATACATATGTAAGATAGTCTTATATCGATTACATTTGAGAAAACTGAAGTTAAGAAGAGTTCAATGGCTTGCCCAAAAAAGCATGAAATATGTGGCCGAACTCAAGAGTTCAGGCTTAGAAATGTAGAAGCATGCTTTCTTCCCCACCATTGCCTCAAAGAGGCTGTGTTATCTCCTCATCCACTGATCTTCCCATTTTCCTCAGTTTCTCCATTTTATCTACATTTCCTTATACACAATTTTAGATTTAGGCAACAATTAAATCAGTAATACAGCACTATTTTCATTTGACATTTCACAATCCTTAACAGAACAATTAGTCCAGAAAATATAATTATACATAGTATATAGCCCTTTGTTTACCAGGAAAATTTTGATGACAGCAAATACTGTTAAAATAACATTTTCAGAGCAAGCAATTTATAAACGTAAGGTGATAGTTTATTTAAGATTCATAAGTCACACAAATTTCTAATAAAACAAAAGTATTAAGACAATCTCCAAAAATTTTTTGTAATATTATTTAATTTGTTGACTTATTTTAAGACACAGTAAAGTAAAACTTCATTAATTCTCCCTCAGAGAGAGAGAATTTCAAAATAATGTGAGATTTAAGGCAATTACTATTTTCTAAGTATTTATTTGTCTTCCTTAAATGAATCAGGAAAAAGCCTTAATGTTTATTGGATATTCACAATGAGAAAAACGGTCAACCAGAGGCTGTGAGGTACAAAAATCATATAAGGTTTGTGCTTTGAAGAGACTTATATTTTAATAAGAAGGGAAAAACATACATGGTGCTTCTATCAAGTGGAGTTAAGGGATTCTGGTGGCCTTCTCTTTTGGGACTCATTATTTACTATTTTGACTTGTAATCATTTGTGTACTGTGGTTTATCTCCCCTACCACACTGTAACTTCTTGTTTGAAGTGATTGTACCTTATCCTTATTTGTAATTCCCACTAGCATCTGAGGAAATGTATTGCACAGTGAGTAGCCTATAAATAGCTTTGGGATGAATAATATATAAAACACTAAGAATAATAAGATATCTGTGTATATCTTGTGGTTTTTCTTGTTTCTTGAGATAGATCTGTATGGCTTTGAACTTCCTCTATATCTCTTCTGCCCAAATGCATAGAACTGGCAGCAGGTGCTCTAGAAGTTCATGGGGATGGGGTTGCTCAGGAGAGTTTTCACAGAAGAGGGATTGGTTGAGTGAAAATGTGCAAAAAAAACTACAGAGAAATGGTGGTGTGTATGGAGGGGGGCATTCCAGGCAGGTGTAAAAGCAGGTAAGATGTTTATAAGTTATATTTTTTATTATATCAAGCAGAAAAGTTATATTTTATATTTTAGTGGGCCTGCAGACTTCTGGGATGGTATGATTTTTGTAGAAAAATATTGGTAAAGGGTGAAACTAGCATATAGGTCTTACCTATCAGCCAAATAGAAAGCCTATAATGTCAGTTTATATATTAATAAACATCAAAGCAATCCTTACCTTATGACAGAAGCTGTATCACTGGTTATTTGGAAGAAAGTACTGTTTTTCATAAGTAAATGTGTTTCTCTTCTTTCCCTGCTTTCTTCCCAGAGAGTGTGATTCTGTGTTTTAAAGCCTGGGCTCTCTAGCTAACCTGCCTTGCTGCAAATCCTCTTTGAGCCACTTACTGTAGGAACTTGGTTAAGTTACTGTATAGCCAGAATATAGGCTCTACTCATGTCACAGAGATACAAAATACAGTGGTTGATTACAGTGTACAACTTTCTTTTCATAAAAGTCCAGCTGGTATCGTAGTTGTTTTAGTTATATTCTTATATGACAAACTGCCACAAAACTTCGGGAACTTAAAAAAAGCTTATCATACCAGCTGAGCTGACTCAAGTGGTTCTTGAGCATTCAAGATGTCCTCAATCATCTATCTCGTGCCTTCGTGCTGGCTGCAGCTGTAGTCACTGATTCTCCTGCATGTGACCTCGCTTTCTGCATGTGGTATCTAATCTGGTAGTCTAGCATGAGCTTCTTGAAGTGTGGGGTGTGCCTTCCGAGAGGGTGCAAACAGAGGCTGCAAGGCCTCTTCAGGTCTACCCGAAAGTCGCAATGTCATTTCTGTAGCATTCTGTTGGCTAATGCAGGTCACAGCCCAGTTTTAAAGGGAAGGAAAATACCTCTAGATGAGAGTGATGGCAAAATTATATATGCTAAGGGACTCATAGAATGGGAGGAATTCTTGGAGCCATTTTTGGAAGTAATCTATCAAAATGAATCTGCTCTGTGAGGTCTTAAGGGGCCCAGACTGCTTTTTCATCTTGCTCTGCCATCTCTAGTGTTGTCCTCTTCTGTGTGGTCCAAGATGACTCACCACTGTATTGTCTTTCCAGCCAAAAGGCAAGGGAAAACACCAAAAGGTAGATACCTTCGTCCCTTTAATAGTACAGCCAGGATTCAGGTCTTTGTCACAAGGCCTAACCAATTAGAAGCCTGAAAGTGAAATCTTTGTTCTGGATGGCCATAAACACCTGAAAATTGAGGATTCTATTTCCATGAGAGGAAAAGGGAAGATGGATGTTGAGGGACAATTTATAATCTCTGTGACAGTTACACAGTTGCTTTCTGTGTGAAATGGGGGTGATCGCTGTACCTACTTTATCAGGCTATTGTGAAGGTTAATGCACAGTTTGTGTGAGAACTTAGCACAGTGTCTGGGGATAAATATTAGCTGTCACCGTTCTTTCAGTTACCAGTCACAGAACTCCTGCCACCTTCCAGGCACTGTTCTGTACTCTAGATGTAGAGAGGTACATAAGATATTTTTCCACACCTGGAGGACTAAAACTCTGAGAAAGACATACTTAAAAACAAAAGAGCAAGAGGTGAGTGGTAAAATAGAAATGTGAATAAAGACCTGTGGAGATGGATAGCAGGGGTGCAGGAAAGTCTGAGATTTCAGAAAGGAGCTAACACTTAAGGTTGACCATGAATATTGGGTCAGAAATAACATTTCAGAGGCACTGAAGAGTGTGGCATATTTAGGAAATGGTCAAGAGGCTGATTATCCCCAACTCCTAGAAGCTGGACAGATTGTGAGAGATCAGATTGAAGAAGGAAGGGAGGATCAAATTGTGAAGGGCCTTGTGTTTGATACCCATCAGTTTGGGCATAATATAACCTCTCCTAAGTCTCAATTACCTCTGAATATTCAGATAATAATAGCATAGGATCATGGTGAGGTGAGTCACCGGTCCCAGACACATTTTAAGCCCCCAGTAAATGTTGGCTTTGGTTAAAATAATAATAATAATAATAATAATAATAATAATAATAATAATAATAATAAGGAGGAGAAGGAAGCAAATTTGAGGTATTTCTAAGATAAACTTGGTTAATCTTTAAAAGAGTGATAGGTGGTGACATTAATTTGGGATTTATAGCCATTAATGAGATATGAAATTCAAAGTGGATTGGTAAACAAATACAGTATTACAAATATTGAGTTTGAGATACTTTCAAAATATCCAGTGAGCAATAGGTATAAGGAGTTAGCTGAAAATCTTTGTATGGGGTATAGAGGAAAGGTCAGAATTAGAAATAAAGAATTGCCAGGTATTGGCATCTTCCACTTAGAAGAGGAATGAGTTTGGTCATCCTGGGGAATAAACAGAAAATAGGTCCAAGAAAAATGAGAAAAAGGTGGTTGCTTTCTCCAGCTAGCCTTCAAAAGTTCATTCTAGCTATTGTGACTTGAGGACATGCCTCAGTGCTGATATCATGAGAGAAACTAGTTGGCATTCATTCTACTGAAGATATACAGTCGTATCCCCTGCCAGATATGCCAAGGGCATATACCCACAATAATAGTTGGAATGAGGACATATCCTTTCCCTCTGACTAGACAGTGGACAGGGGACTCCTGGAGCTCCAAGGTTCTGGTGAAGGATGAGAGCATCATGGGGTCCCTTGGCTTTTGTAATGATCTCCTAGAAGCTTTTTTTGCGCCCTTTTGAATCGTTCTCCTCAGGGCAGCCCTACTGATTAGTTTAAAAAACAAAAATCTGATTATGACTTATAATCATTTAAAGACTTCGCATTGATCTGGGGATGAAGAAGAGAACCCCTGCCCACTTCACTGACATTTACTCACTTGCTTTCACACATGAACCAGGTGGACTTCTCTAATGACTGGTTGTGCCATTCTCCTTTCACCCAACCCTTCCTTTATCTAGGATGCTCCCTCCCTTCTCCCCCTTTACCTGGGTAGTCCCTACAACTCGTCTTTCCGAGTCCAGCTTGAAGCCCTGTTCCTCAAGAAAGCTTTCCCTGACTTCCCAGATTCAGTCAGATCCTCTTGGTAGATGCGTCCACAGAATCCTTGTGGTGCTCAGTCTAATTATGACTGAAGTTCTGCTTGTGCAAGTAATAGTTGGATAACTCTTTTCTTCACACCGCTAAAATTTTAGCTCCTCAACAGCAGATAAAAAGTGTGTCTTATCTACTAATGAGGCTTGAATCACTCCTGCCTCCACCTCTAACACAGAACAGACTGAAAAGTAGACACAGGGGTCAGAGGGTCAAAATTACAGCTTTACTAATGCTAAATCTTGTTTGGAGATTCAGCCTGATCTGTGGTCAAATTAGGCTTCCTACTCATTCTCTCAGAATTGAACCTATTTACACAAACGTTAGAAGAAAAAGGGATAACCACAGGCCTCTCCTGTATCTTCTGGTACCTACAAGAGTTCCTCGTTTAGAATAGGTGCTTACAAGGCATTGCTTGTTGCCTTTTGATTTTTTTTCCTCTTTTAAGCGATGTCTTCATACTTCAGATAAGGCTTTCTAACATCCCTAATCAAGTGCACAGTAATTACTTATGGTTTCTCCTTTATGCTTCTTTCCCTGAACATAACACACAGCATAATAAGCAGTCCTTTAAGGTTTTTACTACAAACAGCAGAGGGGAAAATTATAGGAAGTAAAACAACTTTCTCCCATATTCCTCTGCTTCTGGTGGTAAAGCTTTTTAAGCTTTACTTTTTTTCTTACTCTATATTAAAGAGCAAAAGCACAAAAATCCAAATCATTGGATTTGTTTACCAACACAGGACATTATAGAACTGAGAGGAAGACTAGATGCAGGTTACCCTAGGTCACATAGGTCCTAACAGATACTTCAGGACTGAGGGCTTCCCCTGGACCACTGCAGTTCTGTGAACGGAGCCAGGGAGCATGGCCAGGGGACAGGAAGGGCAGAAGCAACTGTCCAGTCTTCCTTCTTCTCTTTAACTTTTGCTGAATGCCTCATCACCATTGAGGATGCCATGCTGACCTAGACTTAGGGTTAATAAATGGGAGAATCCTGGGAAAGAATGCTAATCATGGGCAGCAATCAATTGACAGAGGCCAGAGGAAGAAGGAAAAAAGAATAATCTCCATGACTGTTTGGGGGTCAGGGTCCTTAAGCTATTTCTGAGTATTTGGGTATCAGGGCATTTTGTATCTCTGGGATACTTCCTGTTGTCATTATTCAGTAACATTTAAAGTTATTTAATTTGTTTTCATATGACAAAAATATAAAGTTACTGTTGAAATATTTGAAAAATACAGAAAAGCATAATAGTGAAATATTAATCACATGTAATCATATCCCGTATCTCTTCTCCCAGATGTGCTTTTCGATTTCACATTTAACACGGTTAAAACAGATTGTGGACAACTTAACCTTATCAGAAAAATTATTCAGAGAAACAATTTTCCCAGTCTTCAGTAACAAGTATTTATTGTCACAGGTAGTTAATTTTATATGAATTTAACTTCAAAAGTTAAATGCTATATAAATATCGATAAGAACACATAAATATGTTAAGCCTCAGATATCCTCTAAAATAAGAAGTTCCTCCCTAGTTCTGTTTATTCATTCATTGGCTTATTCAATCAATCTCGTGCTTATTTATCTTGTGAAAAATATTGTTCACTTGGGCTTTGAAAACAGCTATGTTTGGGGGGAATAGAGTTATTTCATGTAAAAGGTATGTTAATCTTCAAGTTTTTCATTAGGGCACTAGATATTTGGTTAAAAAGCATTCTCTCCTCTTGAGGAAATTATATTACATTTCCACCCTGACATACCACACAATCCACTGCTGATATCATTTCATTGTAAGCAGGGACTGTGTGGGACATGAGTCAATTCTAAGTTGTTAAGAATTTCCTTCTTTTCCCGATGGAATACACATGATTGCTGTTGGGAAATGGTCTGAAATCAGATTTAACCTTTTTTAAGTTTGTTTGTTTGTTTGTTTGTTTGTTTGTTTGTTTAATAGGATGGAGGGGATGTGAGCCAGTAGAAGTGTACTTTTTACTACATGTTGAACAACAAAATTTTGGCTAAGTTGTAAGCTTGCAAGAAAAGTTAACAAATTCAGTAGACACACAAAACATTGCCAATGGGTAATCAGAAAAATGTTATAAACTTCTGTAGAGTTCATGAAAATAGAGTAAAAAAAGGTTCTTATAAATTATTATAAAATGCAGTATTTCTTAATATCCTGGTGTGGTTTCTTAGGTGACAGGCAAGGTAAACTAATTAATTGAAAATTAATTTGTTGGCATAGTGCTGTTGAAAAAAATAGATATGGGAGGTTTGGAGAAAAAGAGAAGGAATTAGAGCATCAAAACAATAAAAGATTTTGAATTTCAGAGAGACCTGTCACAATAGAATTGCTTCCTTCCAACATTCAACTGTATTTTTAAATTTCACCTTAAGTTTTCAATCATGGAGTTCCCAATATTAAATGCTTATATTTTAATATATAACTTGACAGGGAAAGGTGCAAGATTAATGCCATTGATATACACAGTGAGTTAAAACAAGGCTTGACAAGAGGCTTAAGTTGGCCAACTGGTTATTCAAATCTCCTAGGTCATATTTATTTCACCTTAACTTCCTTGAAGAGTTTTTCTTCAATTTTAGAGCAGGTGTCCTTCTAATACACTCACCAGATTTGGCAGCTGGGCCTCCATTACCCAGTGGTGAATTATAAAATGAGCCTCACCGCTGTAACTACACATCACAATCCTGTTATATCTGTGTAAAAATGGCAGTTTGTGCCATCTGACAATTTACTATTTAATCTGACAAGGAAGCCATCTTCTTGTTTTGTTGTGTTTTTTTCCTCCCTAAGAATTGTACATTTTAAAATCATATGCCTTCTTAGGAAGTAGGGTTACTGAAACTTCTGGGAGTTTAAAATTGAATAACCCTGTTGTTTCCTTGCCACAACTGTGAAGTTTCCTTGTTACATCTTTCTTGCTGTTTAAAAAAAAAAAAAAATTGAGGGGCGCCTGGGTGGCTCGGTCATTAAGTGTCTGCCTTAGGCTCAGGGCCTGATCCCAGGGTTCTGGGATTGAGCCCCACATTGGACTCCCTGTTGGGAGCCTGCTTCTTCCTCTCCCACTCTCCCTGCTTGTGTTCCCTCTCTCACTAGCTGTCTCTCTCTTTGTCAAATAAATAAAAATAAAATCTTTAAAAAAATTGAAATTATTATTACTAGCTGTAGTTCTGATAGTCACATTTCAAAATTTATAATATGTGGGCTCCACAAATTTGATAAAAAACAAAACAAAATAAAACAAAAACAATGTACTTTTATAGAGAAAGATCATTGTGATGTCTCTTGAATTTAATCTATAGGCAGTAGCTTATTGTTTTTTCCTTTCCAAGATTCTAAACAAGCTAATGTTTAGATTTAAGGATCTTAAAGCCTAGAGAAAAAGTAGTAAGAAAGCATATATTGGAAATGTTATAAAGTACTAGATTCATCAAAGAAAAATAGATGGAAATCATCAGTGATTTGGCATGTGATCGTTAAGGCCAAATTTTGCCACACAGCTTATAGGAATACATCAGTAGAAAAGAAGTATAAAATAAAAGGATGGAACCTTGAATATTAGAAATGAAAGCAGAAGATGAAGATTAATAAAACAGAAGAACAGAGTGCTGCAATAATCATTAGATTTGAGCTGCAGATCTGGCTTAAGCCATATTTACTATATCATCTGGCTACAACTGGCTTTTCTTGAGTAATATAGTGGACACTGATCACCACCTCATAGCTATAGTGGAGATGATCGCGCTTACTTAAACCTGTTTATTTTCATACATCGTGATGAAATATAGATAGCATTCCAGAGTTCAACTCAGTAAAACTAATTTTACAGCAGACCAAATAACTTGGCCCATTTATGCAGAATTTCTGGAGGACTAAATGAATTGCTTCTCTCAACAAGATTTCAGATGAGAGTTGGGCCCCAAATACGTGAAGGGTACTGGAGCCTAAGGAGCCTTTATTCTGAGGGTTTTTTTTTTTTAAGATTTTATTTACTTATTTGAGAGAGAGAGAGAGAGAGAGAGAGGGAGCACGCGCGGGGCCTCAGTCCCAGAGCTCAATCCCAGGACCCTGGGATCATGACCTGAGCCAAAGGCAGATGCTTAACCAACTGAGCCACCCAAGCAGGCATCCTTATTCTGAGTTTTTGACTAAATATGCACCCTCTGCTTTCCTTAGACATCATATAGACAGACTTGAAGGTTGACCGTCTTCTATAAAAATTAAAGTGCCTCCTGAAACTCTTTTTCTTCTCCAAAAAAAAGTACCTATATGTAAAGATAGGATTTTTTCACAGGAAACTACTTTCTTAAGAAAGGGCATGTTAACAAATTGCTGATCAATCCCCAGTTGTGTCCAAACACCATATGGCCGGACAAAGATGATTGTAGCTTAAAGATATTTCAAAGCAGACCATAGAATATCAAATGAGATTTAAACGATGAATAACTTACTAATTTATGGTAAGAAAAATGGATAAGAAGTTCAAAGAAGAGTTAGTGACAATTAAAGGGTTTTTTTCTGGCATAAATATTACCAAATGACTTAATTACAAAATAGATACAAAAAATAAAAGAATTTAAAAGAAGAAAGCATGTAGTATAGTTAACTTGAACAATCACAATTTAAAGAGGCAGAGAATAAGGGATGTTTTCATATGAAAATGAAATGTAACAATTTATGAAGATCAGCACATCGTGATTGTCACTATCAAACACCACTTGCTGAGTAGGTTACACATTCTACAGAGAGATGGTGCTCAGGAGCAGTACTTGAACTTGCTTATGAGAAATTTGTATATAAGATATATAGAAATCAGATCAGATAAGATATCTAAGATACTAATATATATATAGTATTAAATTGGATCATCATAAACCTAAGCTTCACCATTTGTTATATACTGCAAACTGACCGCTTGCAGGCCAAATCTTCATACATGTTTTGTTTGGCCCCCTAATTTTTAAATTGGTTTTTAACATTCAAAAATCTGGCTCTAGAAAACATGAAGCTCTGGGAATATTAAACCCGCAATTCATGTAGCAACATATCCCTTTAGATCGGGCATGCATCTGTCTGTTTGCCACATTTCCCACCTTGCTTCTTCACTGGGTTAAATATCTGCTTAGCCTGAGTGAGCATCTGGATTAAGAAACCTGGTTCAGGTATTTTTCTAAGTATCTTACTCAAGACATCATACCTATAGGAATATTTGTCTTTCACAATTTTGGTGAGCTCCACAAGGGCATAGAGCACATCTTACTGCTTCTCATGGTGTCTGCAGAACCCCGCACAGTGCCTAGCTTGTTCCAAGGTATTGATAATGTTTCTGTAACTGCAGATAGTAATCAAACTGTCTACTGATACTAACTTAACACATTCTTTAAAATGTATTTCATTTTAGAAGTTAAAACACTAACCATAAAAAAGTTATTTTGGGGGGCGCTTGGGTGGCTCAGTCAGTTAAGCGGCTGCCTTCGGCTCAAGTCATGATCCCAGGATCCTGGGATGGAGCCCTGCATCAGGCTTCTTGCTCAGCAGGGAGCCTGCCTCTCCCTCTCCCTCTGCCTGCTGCGCCCCCTGCCTGTGCTCTCTCTCTAGCTATCCCTCTCTCCCCCTGTCAGATAAATAAATAAAATCTTTAAAAAAAAAAAAAAAAGTTATTTTTGTCCATACCTAACCAGGTATTAAGAATCATCAACTGACCCTTTTTTAGCCAAGAAAATATTTGGTTCTCAGATGTCCACATAAACCTAATAGTTTGGGAATCAAAAGTATCACAATAAAACCATCCTTATTAATTCTAGTTTGAAATCAGCTGTGTACTATAAAAAGAACACTAGTTAGAATTAAGGCATGCCAACAGAATTTATATATGTGATTTTAAAATAAAATAAATACATTTGACCCATGAACATAGATTTGTACTGTGTGGCTGCACTTCTACTCAGATTTTTTTCAACAAACACAATACAGTACTGTAAATGTATTTTCTCCTCCTTATGATTTTCTTAATAACATTTTTTTCTCTAACTTACCTTATTGTAAGAATACAGTATGTAATACATATAACATACAAAATATGTGTTAATTGACTGTGTTATCTATATAGCTTTTGGTCAACAGTCAGCTATAGTACTTAAGTTTTGGGGGAATTAAAAGTTTACATTGATTTTTGACTGCCTGGGGGGTTGGTACCCCTATCCCCCATGTTGTTGAAGGGTTAACTGTATTTTAATTTTGTAAATTATGAATGTATGATTTATAGCATTTATATTGAGGGAAAATATGTTGTCAAGAACCTTAATACAGTACCGGACACGGTGGGAATTCCTTCATTTGTTGTGTGCCTGAATCCCAATGTTCAGGAAAGAGTAGGATGTGCTCAGATGGTGAGATTTTGCCAGGTGGAAACTGAAGCAAAGAGTTTCTCAATAGATACAAGAGAGAGGAGCATTTGGGCCAACACAGAAGTTAAAAAATGGTGTTGGGAGCCAAAGTTCAATAAGCCAACATGGAGATTGAAGGAGTTGCAGACAGAAGGATCCAGAAGTCACAATGAATATGGACTTTGTGGGACCAGAAACCTAGGAACCAGAGTGGTACAAATACAATGAGAGTACGTGTGGAAGGATTTGAAATGTTGTCAAGAACAATTTTTTAATCCAACTTGTTTTAGAGAGTGAATAGATCATGAAGCATGGATGAGACAACTAATTTTAAGTGGCCAGCAGTAGAAAGACCTTTTGAAATAAACACTGAGCGGCTCTGAAGCAGAATCCATGAGCACTTGTGGGATCAACTGGGAAGATAACTAAAACAATCTGAATTGCCTCTTGACAGTGAAGATTTTCTGATAGAATGCAAACATTAATTTTTTTTTTTTTTTAGCTCGGATTTTTCTGGGTTTCTTTCATCCTCTGACTCCACATAGTGATCCCTGCACAGCCTGAAGCTCTCTTCTTTTAGTAGTCTCAGGTCCTACATCCTCACGTTACCAAGTCCAAGAGAAGATAGAGTTTGTATCCTTTCATTCCCAGAAGTCACTCTGGACCAGCTTAGTCAAGTGCCTACCCTTGTACCAGTCATCATGGCCAAGTGAATGACATATGTTCATTGGCCAGGGTCTTATTCCTTGCCCTTTTCTGAACTAATTACAGTAGCCTGGAGGATTGAGAAAAGTGATTGGCTTAAGAGAATCAATGTCTTATCTTTGGAGCTTGGTATGGAGTCAGTCGGTCCAAACCTCAAAGCTGAGAAGTTAGGGTACTCAGGAAGAAGAAAATATAGAATGGATTCTGATGAGGAGAGCAATAAATGCCCAGCAAATAAAGAGCTTACCATAGTCATTTTTGTCATGGTGGTTGGAACATAGCAAAATATACAACAGAATATCAAGGTGATGTGCAATTCAGCAGTTCTGGTGAAGTTGTTGCTGATCTCATTTCTCATGCTCTTTAGGCCAAGTTAAAATATTCTTCGCTATGCATATTTCAGAAACTTTCTACCTAAAACAATAATAATAGCTCTTCCTCTTCTGCCTTTCATTCCCTTCCTTTTTTGCTTTTTCCTTTCCTTCTTGAACAGGTTAGTCCTAAAGCCAATAGGTGGGTCAAAAAATAAGGTGTCCCTATGAGAAAAGATATAGAGCCATTGTGACCCAGTGTAGGGTGTGAGTACCTTACCAGGGTATGGAAGGAGAGATGTCCTACTCAGGATACCAGAGCCTGAGCACAGAGAGGAGGGTATCCACATAGAAGGGCAGCCTGGCATGGAGTATCAGAGACCAAGTGGGCTAAGGATCATGTCTACATGGAGTGAATGGCCTGGTGTGAGGAGGTAAAGCTATAAAAGAATGGTAAAGACCTATCTGCAGAAGGGTACAGGGTATCCGAGCTCAGCAGCATGAAGGGGACATCCATGTGGAAGAATAGCCTGGCATGGTTGCTGGAACCCAGGATGGGAGTAGAGCATCCAAGCAGGAGATCAGTGGAAGGACAAAGATGAAAAATGAGTTGTCCACAGAGAATTGAAGTAAATACATTAAGGATATGGGAGCCAGGTTCCTCATTGTCCAAGGTACAAACATGGAAAAGTAGAAAACTTGAATGAACTCCATGCTGTTGGATTGAGATTACAGGTAGCTGTGTAAATTCATATTTTTCTATGGATATAGATACACTTATGGATATTGATAGCTCTGTCCACGGGGATGTCCTGGAATCAGCAAGACCCGCAAAGCAATTGGTACAGACCCAGGGCCCATATCTTCATTTCTAAATACCAGTTTCTTCTAAAAGAAAACTAAGCTCCTTGAAGAAATGCCTCTGCATAACGGGAGCAGGCAAATTAGAAAATGAGCCTGATGTGTCTTGTGCCGGAAAATAAGGAAACACTTGAAGAATGATAGGAACATGCTACAAAGACAGAGAAACCAACCTGAAGAAGCTTTCACTAGACAAACTGGAAACAACTGGAACATCAAAGGAAATGATATATGATTTTAAGTTGAATTAATGATAAAGTAAATAATTCTAAACCACTGAATAAAGAGTGAAATATGAATACACACACACACACACACACATGCATTAGCTTCCCTTTATCATGAGGTGAATATTCCAAGACCCCAGTGGGTTCCTGAAACCAGGGTTAGTACCAAACTCTATATATACTATTTTTTCTTATATGTATGTACCTATGATAAAGTTGAATTTATAAATTAAGCATAGAGATTAACAACAATAACTAATAATGAAACAGAACAATTAGAACAGTATGCTGTAATAAAAGTTGTGTGAATATGGTCTCTTTCTCTCAAGATAACCTTATTGTACTATACTCACCCTTCTTCTTCTTGTGATGACATGAAATTAAAAATGCCTATGTGATGAGGCTAAGTGGGGTGAATGACCTAGGCATTGTGACATAGCATCTGGCTACTCTTCACCTTCTGCTGACACATCACAAAGAAGATCATCTGCTTCTGGACCATGATTGAATGCTGGTAACAGATCACAGAAAGCAAAACTGTGGATAAAGGGCTACTGCACATATAAATTGCAAGTTTGATGAGGAATGGAGCAAGGGTATATTGATAGAATTTTAAAATAACACCCCAAAAAGTGATTATTAACAACAAAAAAGAAAAGAGTAACTTTACAGAGGAGAATCTTGGCAGATACACTTTAATCAATTGATCACAGGGAACACTGTAAGGAGATACACCAATTATCATGTACCACCCGATAGAATATAATGAGAAAAATAAAGCATCATTTCTGTGTTATGTCTTCCAAAGATGCATAACTAATCATGAGAAAACACAGACAAACCAAAATTAAGGAATATCTACAAAATAACTGGAATATAATCTTCAAATGTATCAAGGTCATGGAAATCAAAGAAAGACAAGAACTGTTCAAGACTGGAGTAGACTAAAGAGCATGGAAACTAAATATAATGTGTGGTTCTGAACTGGGTCCTTTTGCTACAGAGGACATTATTGGGACAAGTGACTAAATTTGAAAGGAGGCTCAGTATTAGTGCTAATAAAAATGTATGACTGTCAATTTTCTGACTTTGATGGTCCTGTGGTTAGGTAGGGAATATTTCTTGTTCATAGTAAGTACACACTGAAGTATTTAGAAGTGATGGGACAAAAGGTTGGCATCCTACTTCAGGAATAGTTCAAGAAAATAGTTCAGAAAAAATAATTCTTTATACCATACTTGCAACTTGTCTGTAAGTTTGTGACCATGGCAGTATTTTTCCAGGTTCTCTGTGAGAACTGAAATTTATAGGAGGCAAAATAGCCACTCATTCAATGCATTTTTGAATGTTTATGATGTATTAGAAATGGACACCCACAAATAAAACAATGCTAACCATTGTTTGAGTGGGTCAACCCAAGAAGTATCGTAGTGTAGAAGGAAGGAGAAGTCCTTTCTGAAAGGTATAATTAAAAAGATGCCAAGTAGGCATATTGAAACAGATTGTAACAAGTAGAAAAGGGAATTAGGGCATTGCAGAGAGGAAAAAGAATCAAAAACTCAGATGTTTTGGGTAGTTGTGAAGAGTAAAGATTCGTTCAAGCATGGGGGTTTATCTAGGGAGTAGTAGGGTACACATTTTGAAAGGACATATATGGAGCTTTGAATGCCAGATACTGAGGTCTGAATTTCACTTTTTTAGTTAAAGGGGAAACAATGAATTTTTATGGGTAAGAGAGTTTCATATCAGAATATTTTCAAATGAATTTCGAGAGTCAGTGCGTCATCACCATTGTAATTAGACATGACAAAGAAAGAAGCGTAGATTTGGAAAGTGGGGTTTATAATTATGTAATTAGATAACCTAAAGATAACCATGAACTCCTTCCTAATGACTAAATAAAACGTAATACTAAAATATCAAATACTAAAATTAGAGTTTTTCTGTATACTATCAAGAGGACTAAACTGAGCAAACAAGAGCAATGAAAAGCTTAGAACAATTAGGAATAGCCGAGAAATTTTGGATGGAGGTTTATTGAAAATATTTTAAGTTTATCTGAGATGTTTCTATTTGAAAAAAGAAGAACAGTAAATGGGAAAATGTCATTTAATCATTTAGTAATTCATTTATTCAGTCAACATCTCCTACCATTCAGTGTTCTAGGAATGGGAAATAGAATGTTGAACAAGACAGATACATTTCCCGCTTTCATGGAACATGAGAGGAAGCGCTGGATCATAAACAGAAAAATCAGGCAATACGATTCCCTATTTCTATATGATAGAAACAGGCCAGGAATATCTGAAGGGGAGTGATGCAGAAGGTACTTTATATTGGGTTTTCAAGGAAGACTTCATTGAGGAAGTGAAATTTAAGTGATTTGGATTTAGCAAAACTAGCAGCAGAGAGAAGAGCCGCAAAAATGCCCCACACTAGCAGTGCAAGAAGGCAAACGTGGCAAAGCAGGAAGCAAGATAAACAAAGGATAGAGTGAGAATGAGATGCGGCTGGAGAGTTATGTATGGATCTGATCACAGGGTTCACGGCACAGCGAAAGGACATTGGAGGGATTTCAGCAGGAGAGTGACTTAATTTTATTTACATTTTTAAAGAGCAAGAGCATAGCAGGGGTAACAATTAGGAAGCAATTCAGGAGACCAGGCTAGAGATAATGGTGATTTAAACAAGGATGGTGGGAATGGAACTCCAAGTGATCGGATTAGAAATTTTGGAAGCTGAATAGAAATGATTTTCTAGTGGTTTATATGTAAGAAGAGAAAATTCAACCATGAAGTTTAGTTTTTCTTTTCTTTCTTTTCCTTTTTTTTTTTTTCTTAAGGCATTAGGGAGTGATTGCATTAACTGAGAGAAAACTTGGGGGAGGAGGAGCTATAATAGATATCCCTAAATATAGACCTTTTATTGAAAAATTAACATATAATAAGAAAAGTGTTCTAAACTAAGAGCAGAGAGAGATTTTCAATAAAAGTCTTGAGTAAATTGGCTATTTGCGTTAAAAAGTTAAGTTTTTCAAAAATATCATGTCAGATTTTTAATATATTTAATTAAATGTAAAATTGTACTCATCTAATATCCAACCAAAAATTATACTGATATTAATTTAATCTTGGGTTAGGAAAATGCTTTTTAAATAGACAAGAAATAAAAGGAACCACAAAGAGATTATATAAAATAAACTGGAAGGTATTTGTAAAAAAATATATCAAAGCTTAAATGTCCTTAATAGTTCATAAAGCATACTTTTAAATCAATAACATATACTAAAATAGAAATTTGGGGGAAAAGGTGAGAACAATTTTCAAAAGAAAATATATAACTGACCAATGAAAATGAAGAAAAAGTTCAAATTCACTAGTAATATTTTAAAGTAAATTACACACAACAGTGGTATACTATTGCTGGATTAGCAGTTATTTTTAAAAATATTAAGGTAAATAATATGAGAAAAACTAGTCATAGTAATGGAATTTTTTGGTTGAGCGGGAGTGAGGGGTGTTATACAAGAGAGTAATATTTGAACAGATTTGTAAAACTGCTCATTTCTAATAATTTTTAATTTATAATGAAATGCTCATTTCTCTAAAATTTTTGAAGACTAAGAAGTTCCTCATGAATTAATTTTCCACATAATTGAAGCTCTTTAAGTATCGAAACACATTTTTTTCTAAAATTAAAAATGAATTCAATTTTTCCTAATTCCAAAAGTAATGCAAACCTATCACTGTAGATTCCAGTAATGTGGAGGAATAATAAGGAAATAGTGCAAATTATTAATAGTATTATGACCCAGAGAAAAGCGTTATGAACATTTTGATGCATATCCTTCCAAAAGCTTGCAGTGAAACTTTCGCTTTTTGAAAGCAATAGTTTCTTCCACTAAATTGTAGAGATTAGGGCCATTAAAGATGACATTTGTCAGGGCTCCTCCCACTTCTTTTTCCCCTCCCCCCACCCCATTTAATAATACCTATTTCCTACTTGGCACCTTTTATATATTAACCTATTGTAAGCCTCCAAGCATTGCTGCTAAGCCAAGTGTTATTATTCAAATGTTAACAGTGGAGAAAACTGAGTCTTTGGATAATAATTGTCTTGCAGCTCAGTGATTCATTTTTAAGGTGGAGCTAAGGTCAAGGCCAAGTCTATCAGATTCCACAGACTTCACCCTCTTGTATGCTGTGCTGATCTCTCACCTGTGGCTAAAGGCACAGCATTGCAAAGTTCAGCTTAGCATTTGAAATGAAATGAGAGTGAATCAAATGCTATTTGTAGCATACTTTAAAAACTACTGTGTACGGCTTAGGTTGTTACTCTAAAAGGAAGGCATACTAGAAGGGATATAGAGAAAGCAAAGGGAGGAAAATGAAAGAAACAATGGTGAATGTCATCTCTATCATATCATTTCTGGAGGGAAGACTAAATAAGTTTGACTTAGAGAAGAAATTGTAATATTGAAAATATTTTTAAAAGATGATGGTTCTGATACTTATTTTCTATCATGTAAATTAAGAGGAAGACATAACATTAAAATGGAACTATTTGAGTACAAGGAATTATGTCCCCATTGGCAGGCCCCCATCCCTAGTGATATTTGTTTAGGAACACATGGCCACCTATTTTAAACAGTTTTTACACAATTACATAACTGGAACTTAGACTTTATCAATTAATTCATTAAACACATATTTATGAGGGACCTACTGTATGCCTGCCACTATATGCACTGGTATAAAAAAGCTGAATAAATAATATACTTTGTTGAAGTGTATTCTAGGCTATTGGCATTACAGAAATCTTGCAAGTGATTTTGTTTGTTTACCGACTACATCTATGTTCTTACCAACCACATCTATATTCTTGACCAGCTTAGTTTCTACAGGCTCACAAGCCCTTATCTAAAGTCCTTGGGAAATACATTTAAAAATGTAGAATTCTTTGGATTACAAAAAGGTAACGAGATATGTAGTCCATATGTTATGTAACAGTTCCTACAGAGTCAGGACAGTATCTCATGATCAAACACAATGACGTATCTTCAGTGAAATATATGCATACAAATACTATCAGCCTCCTGTCCCTTTCGGTTGTGTTTCACTGCCATATGCATTCAAGTTAGGCCAAATTTTATCATCAACTCAATTACAACAAACAAACACAAATGCCTTTGATTCTCAGAGCTTATTGTGTATCAGAATTGTTGATAGGAGACTGTGTAATACATTTACAAGAAATTTTTAAGACTGGGGCGCCTGGGTAGCGCAGTCGTTAAGCGTCTGCCTCCGGCTCAGGGCATGGTCCCGGCATTCTGGGATCAAGCCCCACATCAGGCTCCTCTGCTGGGAGCCTGCTTCTTCCTCTCCCACTCCCCCTGCTTGTGTTCCCTCTCTCGCTGGCTGTCTCTATCTCTGTCGAATAAATAAATAAAATCTTTCAAAAAAAAATTTTAAAGACTGACTTGGGCTTGCAAACTATGTTCCCCAAATACTAACATATATGGGATTTTGTAGTGAACTAACGACAAAGAGGAACCTCCCCTTCTACAGCACGCATAGCCAGTTAACCATCTCTGTGAATCTACAAGAGACTCAAATTTTTTTTTATAGCAGAAGCTATTTATTGCAAAAAAAAAAAAAGGAAGCTATTTATTGCAGACTATCTTGGAAAACTAGTACCTTGTGGAATAGTCTTTGAAAAATTCTGTGATAGTGATACGACGAGACCATAGGTGACCCTCACCCTTATTTGTTTTGTTATTTAGTTTGGGGTTTTTTTTGCATTTTTAAATTCACAATTGATTAAATTTAATGGTCTAAATGAAGCACAGATACCAACCCCTAGGAAATACTGGTAAATATCCCAAGTGACAGGGAAAATATCTGGCTTTTGTGGAAGAGCCTGATAGAAGGGAGTCCTCTCTGGAGCCTCTCATTTTTCAGCTGTCTTAGTCCATTCAGCTGCTAAAATAAGAGTGAAGTACCCATAAACTGAGTGACTTATAAACAATAGAAATTTGTTCCTCATGGTCCTGGAAGCTTGAAGTCCAAGATCAAGTCACGGACAGCTTAGGCTAAGTCTCATGAGAGCTTGCTTCTTTGATGACCACCTATCTTCTTTCTGTAACCTCATGTAGCTGGGGTTAAGGGAGCTCTCTGGCCTCTCTATAAGGGGGCTAATCTCAGCAGGAGGGTGCTACCTGCATGACCTGCTCATTTCCCAAAGGCTTCACTTCCAAACACCAGTACATTGCAGGTTAGGGTTGCAACCTATGGATTTGGTGGTGGACAGGAGCCACAAACATTCAGACTATAATAACAGCTATACATGCCAAAGGTAGCAAAAAGCATTAAGGTGTGACTTAAGTTTACAGGGGGATTCCCCTGGGACCAAAATACTTCTTACTAGGCAATATGATTTATTAATCAGCAATTTATTCCATGTGTTAAAAAGGACCCTCTTTCCTTGGCGCTCCTGTAAGGTGTGCATTAATTTACCTTGGAGGGCAATGTAAATTCACTAGTGCTGTATTTAGCTTTAGGAATGGTGTGACCATTCATAAAAATTATAAACAGCACAGGTGAGGGTGGAATTGAGTTGAGTACAGGAAAAGGAGTGATGCATGGTGAGAGGGGTGCCAGTAGCAAATGATGATTACTTTACAAATTTGTCAAGATTTAGTCCAGTTTACTTAGAGAAATGCTACTGTTTGGCAAGTGCTAATAAGAATTTGGAAATACAGTTTGAGCAAGGAAAGGAGATGGTTTTAGCAACTGAAAATTCTAAGTGAAAAATTATTAAACGAAGGGAAAAGGTCCTCCTTTTCAAAAAAGTATATGAAATAAATATTGTGCAGTAAATTCTAATTGGCTTCCTAATACTTTATGAACTATTATCTGATGTTGGTTTTTGGAGGGAGAGAAATTTCGCTTGCATACGAAGGAATAAAGTGGCCTAAGCAAATCCGTTCCTCTGAAGCGTCGTACGTGTTTAATCTGCAGAGCAGTGTTTTCTTAGAAATGAAGCACATCAATTGCTTCGATGAAGAAAAGGAGTATACACATTTAAAAATCAAAATCACCTTTTTTAAATTAAGGTTTTATCTGTTGTATAATAGGTAAACTACTGTGAAGTGCAGTTGCCTGTTTAACTTTATATCTGCTTTGATTTTGGCAGTTTAGCTAATTCAAATAAAATTTGTGAAGTTAAGCACTTTCAAGAAAAGGAATAGGAGAACCTAATTTAACCTAGAGTGTCTCTTTTATTCTTCTGTTATTCATTTGAAGTGCCCTATCAGCTTGAACTGACCAACTTCAGTCATTTTTACCCTTTTATTTTTTTTCTCTAATGTAAACTGAAATTCCCTGCTGTTCGTGGTATTTTACTGTTTAGCATCACTTAATGAGCAGGTATCATTAAACTTAAAAGGTCCTTTTCTGTGTATCTCTGATTAGTTAGTGAAGGAACCAAAGAATTTCTCTTAATATATTTTGATGTTGGCCCATTTTACATTTAAGTGCTTTTTGATGAAGTAGAAAATAATCATTTTGGTTGAAGTAGGATGGATTCTGTCAAGTGCATATATGGCCTATTGTTAAGTTGTAGAAGAGAAATTGTTTACAAGTGTTGCTATGTATTTTCCCTTATAAATTTATGTGTGTGGGTTTGTAAACAATTTATTGTACTTTGATTTGTTTTTCTGAAAAAATAGATATAAAGATAATTAAGCATAGACGCTTTACTATCAAGGTTTGTATACTCCTTCTTATAAAAGCAAGAGTTTAGTGAATATATACACCAGAAGAGAAAAGTCTTTAATACTCGACACGTTTAATGGAACACTACACTACACTTTCTTTTAAGTTACAGTAAGGAATCAACGATTAACTAGTAAAGAAATAGTAACATCCATTAATTGTACACTTTCTATCTGTGTTCAGGTATACTGTACCCACTGTGGCTGATATTTTATTGTTAGTTCTAAGTTTGCTTTTAGGGAGAAAAGGGTATCTCTGAGATAAATAGCATGGAGCCAATATAATGAGGCTAAAACACAAGCAAAGGTCAGACAATGTATAATAAGTTACAGATGGCATTGTGGGACGGTAACATTGGTAACAGGTAGAAGATGTAAGAGTGCTGCCTACTGGTAAAAAGTAGTAGTGTTTAAAGGGTAAGGAGAATAGGTGCAGGTAACCATAAGTTCTGTACATGGTTACGTAGGGTTGCTGTTATTGATACCTGTGACCCAAAATGCTTTTCCATTAGCATTAATGAAGGTTTTTTGAGAGTGACATTTCTGGCATGGGACTTCTGTTTTTGTTTTTGTTTTTGCTTTTTTCGGAGAATGTATTTAATAGTGTACTTGCTCTCTTGCTTTGTCTTTATAATCTGTACTTAAAAAAATCTATTCGTAATATGATGTCTGTGCAGTTTCTTTTATGGGTGGCCCTTCTTTGATAACCTTGACTTTTTTAGTTTTGACAGTCAGTGTTTCCAAAATATATGTAGTTGAAAAATAAAACCATGCCTGTGAGAGACAACTGTCAATTTTAGTAATAAATAGCTGGTTATTCAGGTAGTCCAGCGAGACAGTGCATTCACGGAAGGAGTATGATTTGTATATGCAGCAATCAACACATGATAAGTCTAATTGAAAAAAAGTGATAATCAGACTGCTTCAAAAGCACCACGTCAAACTTTTAGCAAATTAAAAATCAATTGTGGCTGTATGTAGAGTTTATTTTTCCCATGTTCCACCTAAAATAAGTGCAGAGTTTTCTGTGCTCGAAATAAACATTTTGCTAGAATTGCTTTGGCATATATGTTCCTTTATTTTACAATAAACCAATTTTGTTTATAGTCTTGAAAAGTAATTAAAATTACTCTTAACATTAACTCATCTGAAAGTGAAGCCTTAATTTTATAACCATGGTTAGTTTAATATTTGTTGTGCAGTGTTTGTATGGGCATGACATGATAGACTTAATTAAATGTGATGATTTCATTATTCTGATTTGAAACATTATTGTACACATTTTAGCTTTATTTTCAGATATCCATTATATAAGACTTATTAAAACACCATGCACTGTAAAAATAGTTGTCACAAAATGAAGAAACTGCTCTTTCATTATGTATAAACTTTCTAACTTACATAATGCAGTTTCCATCCTGAAAAAGAATTGAGCCAAAGCTAAATTGATGAAAAACAGGAAAAAAGAAAGCATTTTTTTCAATATCCAAAACGTGCTTTTACTTTCAGGAGGGAGGAGAAGTAGAGGATATGTTGTCTCTTTCATGACATAAATACACTCCTTCCACATTGATTCTCCTTCTTCCCCTCTTCCCTCATTCCCTTTCCGTCTCCTCTCTCCCCAGCCTATATGTCTTTCACTCTATTTATACAGTATCTTTTTCTGTGTTAACTTAAATGGACATTGCCACTAAATTCTGGTCAACTAAAATTGGAAGCACTTAAATATTATTTTTTGAGAATTTTATTTCTGCTTATTTTATTAACTTGTAGAGAGAGAAGAAGGGAAAGAGAGAGAGTGGAAGGAAAGACAGGAGAACAATAAGAGAAAGAATAAGGAAGAACAGAGAGAAAAGTAAGAGCAAGTGAAATGGAAATAAATCAGATTACATTGTATGCAGATTTTGTGTATGGACGGTAAAGTGTGAAAACTGTCTAAATGTGTGAGAGATTCATATTTGCATTCTTGAAAGAATTTTTCCAATCTGAAAAATAAATTAATAAATAGTAAATACAATACTCCTGGAAGGTTTAGTGATGTCTAAAAGATAAATTGTTGGAATTACCACGTAGCTTGCTTTGCTAATAGAACAATCAAGTATCAGACCACCAAGAAGGTATTTTAGTTGTGTAGAAAACAGCAGTGCAGTTCCTATTTGAAATATAGCAAACATTTTTCCTGTGTGAAAGTTTCTGCTGGCTTCATAACATAAGCAGCAGTGTCAAAACCTGGTGCTAACAGTAGTCTGCACTGTGGTCTTTATCATCTTAGATTCTTCACCTAAAACTCCTGGAAATAGTTTTCAGAAAAGAGAAATGCTTTACAGATTGATAAGTGCTAGACTGCAAATCTTACATTGTTTTCACAATATGAATAACCATATGTTAATACTTTTCCCTTAGTAGCCAACAAGAAAAAATAATTACTTTTATGAGCAGGTTTTTCTAAAGTATAAGTTCTTACCTATTTTTTATTTCTATGTGAATATTTAAATAGTTTATTTTTTGACCTATGTATTTATTTATGGAATTTGCAAAAACTATCGTGCATGTTTAGGGATTAATAATTTATCTAGGAAGTGGCTTATTAATATCTGGTAAAGATGGGGGAGCCCTTAAGACAACATTGTAACATCATTCAGTAAAGACATGTTTTCTATTCTCTTGTGTTTTATAACATTTTCATCTAGACATAGCTTTCCCATAAGCTATTTTAACTCTTAACATGTTTAAAAATATGCTTGAAAGGATATACAAAAATGTTGTAATTCTCAAATATTATAAAACCATTTTCTTTCTGTTTTATTTCTTATAAAAATGTAAAGTTGAGTTTTTCGGTAATTTTTATTTGTAAAATTGAGTGTCATAATGGAGATTGAAATGCTTAATTGGTATACTTTTTAAATTTATGAACTTTGGTACTGTTGGCATCAAATTATTTTTTCCCCTTTTTTGGTCATTAAAAAAGGCATCAAAACATAAATATGTCATAACACAGTTTGATTAGCAGATAGGGCTACCACAATTTAAAATTTAACCCTTATTTTTTGTCCTGACTATTTTTAAGACCAAATTTATATAAACATAGTTTACTGCTATAATTTCTAAAAATCTTAAAGTATAAAGCACACCAATATTCTAATTTATATCTTGTACATAATAGGTAACAGTGTTCGTGTCTACGACCCCATACTAAGTAATATAATGAGTGTATATCTTTTCACATCATTGATGATCTCATGTTTTAGAAAAAACACTTGTTAATTATAATTCAAAGTGGCAAGAAGAAAGCAAACCTTCATTTTTGCATTGTCTACTTTAGTACTTTTCTTCATTGTCTTATTGGTAACTTTTGGTTTTTCTTTTGCTATAATTCCTTGGAGTTCTATCATTTCTTATTAATGAAAATCCTTTAAATGTAAAATTGAGCTGTTTATTTAGAGGGAAGTTAACTGTTATTTGCTTAACTTTTAGCACTTTTGGTATCTTCTACAGGAAAATTTTGACCATTAATTTAGGTTTGAGGCAACACTTTTTAGAATTTTTTGGAAAATAGTACTGCCTTAAGTGGATGTAATAGCAATTACATGATTAAAACTCGTTTAATAAGTTAAAATTTTTCATTAGAGATCTATTATCTATTCTGTTATTTTTTTCTCCTAAGTTAATCATAATACATATTGGATACCTCATTTTCACACACTCTATGATATTATTTCTTACTTAACTCAGATCCAGGGATGGAATACATACAACGCTAAGAGAGCACATAAGGAGGACTTAGCTATAGATACTTAAAAATCTCATTGTTGTATGGTAATCTTCC